>NC_137792.1:35600330-36800330 GCF_963383645.1 Muscardinus avellanarius
GTGAGCTCATGGGTGAAGAAAGGAAGGAAACTGTAAAAGACGGTGTAGGCCAAGGCAAGAATGGGTAGATAGTACTGCTATGCTACTGTATTTCTCCTATTACACAGTTTTCCTTTGGTCTTTCAACTGTGGTTAAAGCTGGCAGGATACTTTTCTGATCTATATCTTAGACTTCTCTGGACTCCAGGGCTATAGATTCAACTCCCACCCATGAATTTTGACTTGGATGGCCCAAAGACTTAGCCAATTCAACACTTCCAATGCTCAAAGCATAATGTATCCCACCCTACCATCCATTCTTACTGATCTTCCAACTGAACCTTCATATAGTAATAAATATTTTAAAAATATAAAATCATAAATCAGATCATATCCTTCATCTTCTTAAAACCCTTAGATGGCTTTCAGTGGTGCTTAACATAAAGACACAAATCCATCCATCCATCCATCTATCCATCCTTCCTTCCTTCCTTCCTTCCCCTCCTCCTATTAATCCTCCTTCTTTTGGTACTCAGAGTTGAACTCAGGGTCATTCTACCTCTGAGCTACACACCTTGCCCTTTTTATTTTATTTTTGAAAAAGGATATCATTAAGTTGCTAAGGCTGGCCTTGAACCTAAGATCCTCCTGTCTCAGCCTCCCATGTACTGGGATTACAGGTGAGCACCACCACTCCAGGAGAGACTCAGATCTTTAACAAAAACTTGCATGGCCTGGCTCTTGCCGGTCTTTCCAGGATCATCTTGGCCTTCCCTTCACCTGGATTTTCTAGTAGCATACAACTGAAACAGAGTTAGGGCTACATAATATTTACTAATGTCAAATGAAAATATAAACAAACTGGATTGGCATTAGTTGGGAGATACTTAAAATGAAGTCAAGAGATCATTGTAATCTCATCTCAGATATGTCTGCACCTGAACCTTTGAACTGAACTGTAGACATCACCCCCAATTATGACCTTTGAAACATTGTACTGTTCTGTACAGTGGGCCCTTCCCCCAAACTTTGAGACTAAGACTCCATCCAATCTCTTTTTTATAACACAGCTTACCTTCTGCCAGCACCAATAATTATTCCTAATGGATGATATAATTAATGAGTCCCTTGCAGTTTAAAGCTAAAAGCATGCCTGCCATTATATAAAATTTTTAGCACATTTTAATTTTTTTTCCTTTTTGATACTAGGGATTGAACTCAGGGCCATTCTACCTCTGAGCTAAAAGCTCAGGCCTTATTTTAATTTGTATTTATTTTTTAAATTTTTACAGTTTTAAAATTTAAATTTTTTTTGCAGAACTAGGGATTGAACCCAGGGGTCTTCTACCTCTGAGCTATACCCTCAGCCCTCTTTTTTATGCTTTATTTTTAAAACAGGGTCTCACTCGGTTGTTGAGGGTCTCACTAAATTTCTGAGGTTGGCTGCGAACCTTCAATCCTCCTGTCTCAGCCCACCAAGTACTGGGATTACAGGCATATGTCACCTCCAACAACTTCAGATAACATTTTTTTTAGGATTGCTTAAATCTATGTTTTCCCAGATTGCAATCCTAATTTGCCCCAAATCGATGCAATTTTCTTTGCCTTCTACCAGGTTCACTTTATTGTAGGCCAACACTAATAAACACCAATATTTGTGAAAGGAAAGGAAGAGGATGCAAAATGAGGCAGGGGAAAAAGCAGAATATCGAAGAACATTCAAAAATCCCCCTGTCAACCCAATGGGGGGTTCCAGACTGAGTTTTTCTCATCAGAACTGTCCTGTTTCAGAACAAGGTTGTATCCTGCCCAGCATGAACTCACATATGACATTAGGAAGGAACCTGGGCAAAATGAAACTCTGTAGCCCTGGTAAATGCTGGATATGACATAAAAGGAAGAAGTTATTGTATCTTTAAAAAAAACCAAAACCAAAACAAAAGATTTTTCACCACCCAGTGGTCATTTTTTTCTCCCTCTGAGTCCACAATTCTGGGCTTAGGACCATGCAAGTCCTTTCCTGGATGTAGGTCTGCGTGGTCCCTCTGCATGTCTACCATGCCTCGCTCCCTGTGCTCCAGCCATTCTTGCTTTCTACTTTCTCAGAACTCCCACAGCACTTCTTCCTCTTAAACCTTCACATAGGCTCTTCCTTTTCCTTGAAGCATTGCTCTCTTCATGTCCCTCCTACCCCATCATACAGCAAGTTACTTTTCTTTCTCAGAGCTCATCTCATAGTTTGTCATTTGTACTTTTTAGGTGAATAAGTGATTTGACTACTTGTTTTGCATGAGTATTGGTTGTTATTATATTTTCTTCTATGATACCATCAGCCCCATGAGTACAGGATTGTATAATTTTTTTTTTCTATTATGAGTTGATCCCTGGGACATTCTACCTCTGAGCTATACCCCTGGTCTCTTTTTAAGATTTTTCAAATAGTTGATGAAGATCTCACTAAATTGCTGAAGCTGGCCTTGAACCTGCACTCCTCCTGTCTTAGCCTCCTAAGTATTGGGATCATAGGCACGTGCCATCAGGCTTGTCAATTGTGTGGAATTTATCTTCAGAGACCAACAGTGTGCCTAACGTATAATAAATGCCCCATAAAAATTTGTTGAATGAAAAAATGGAAGACTGATGGAAAAGGGAACCTGGAAGTCTCTGGGATTCTACTGAAAGAACTACCAGTGGTGGGAGAAGAGTATCAGTGGAAAGAGGGAACCATATTCAACTAATATATAAAGCTGGCTTCCTGTTGATGAAGCATATGATGTTTTTCCATCCAGAAATTTAAAATGCAAATCTTTCTACTCTTAGAAAGCTTCTGTTTTCCTATGTTGTTAAACTGAGCATATATTTAAGATCTGGTAAACTGTCTTTGGGCAAAGAGTCCAGGTATAAATTCTTCTTTCCTAGCACTATATCTCATAGGCACTTCTGTGGAAATTTACGTCATTATGACTATCAGAAAAGTCAAGTCTGTAATCTTCCATTCAGGAACTTCTGTAGAGCAGAATATATAATTCCCATAGTCTGACCAGCCCTGAAGTCAGCCAGATTCAGGCCTTTGCATGGCTGCTCCAGCTCTGGAGGTACAGAAAGACCTTGAACCACTTCCCAGACTCTCAGCTCACAAGGTTCAGCCTGACAGTTCATTCAGACCTGTTCCACTGGCAGGCAGGATGGAAACAAATCTAATCCCCATCATCCCTGCATATGCTGGGCCTGCTAGTGTTGCCATGTGGAAGTTATTTTCTAGTATTTCTCAAGAAACTTGGGCATTTTCTGTACATGATATCCATAGGAAAGTCGGGAAAATGAGAAAATTGTTATAGTATTATAATTCTTCTGAAAGAATGAAAGCTTAGTAACCAGCAAAGATGTGTTATAAGTGGGACAGTATCCACTGAAATCAAGTGGAAGATCTTAAGAAGAAACATTGAACTAGGTGTGGTGGCACATACCTGTAATCCAAGGACTTGGGAAGCTGAGACAGGAGGATTATGGATTCAAAGCCAGCCTCAGCAACTTAGACACTGTTTTCAAATAAAAAATAAATAAAAACTAAAAGAGGTCTGGGGGTATATCCCAGAGGTAGAACACCCCTAGTTCCATCCCCAGTATCACACACACACACACACACACACACACACACACACACACACACACACTTAGCCTCAGCAATCTGGCAAGACTCTTAGTAACCTAGCAAAACCCGGTTTTAACCAAAACCCTGTTTTGTGGGTATCACTCGGAGGTAGAATGCCTCTGGGTTCAATCCCTAGTACCACACACACAAAAAAAAAAGGTGGAGGAGGAGGAAGGGAGGGAAGGAGGAGAAAGAGAAGTGGAAAATAGCACGCTGCATGGGAGGTTAAGTTTGATGTTTGCAGAGTAGGCACACATAGAAAAGAAGTGGTCACAATCCAACCAGCCTTGCTTGTAGCTGTTGCCATGCAATAAGTTAATGTGTGTGTTTGTGGGCCTGTTTCCTGCCAATGGTGAGTCATGCTTGGGAATAAAATAAATATTAGTCAGTTTATATATATAGTGTGCTTTGTATGAGTGCTGTTCCAAGAAATAACAAGTTTAGGGAGCAAAATAAGACCGTAAACTGGCAATTTTGATATGTGAGCCTATGTAGAACTTGCTAAGAGAAACAAATGCTGTATTATTTAAATATTACTCACTTATATTTGCTAACATTTTTCAGTTTGAATATCTGCTATTGACTACAGTGCTTTGTAAGTATCATACAATGTAACATTTTTATTAATTTTTTTCTTGATATAAGCAATAATGAGGAAAGAATATGGGGGATGCTAAAACTGTTTCAAGAGTAGCTTGTGAACCAGGCATAGTAACAGACACCTGTCATCTCAGTACTTGGGAGGCTGAGACAGGAAGATTGCAGCTTCGAGGACAGCCTCAGCAACATAGGGAGACTCTCAGTAACTTAGTAGATCCTGTTTCAAAATAAAAAATAAAATAGGGCTGGGATTAGCTTGGGGGTAGAATGCCTCTGGATTCAGTTTTCAGTAACACACACACACACACACACACACACACACACACACACACACACCAATAGCTTGTTAACTGGGCATGGTGGCACCTACCTGTAATTCCTTATACTTGGAAGGCCAAGCCAAAAAGATCGCAAGTCTGAGGCCAACCTCAGCAACTCAGTGAGACCTTGTTTCCAAATAAAAAGGGCTGGGATGCCCTTTTTTTTTATCTTGGTGGCAGAATGCCTCTGGGTTCAATCCCTAGTATCTACCCCCACAAAAAATAGCTTGTGATTTAAAGAATTCCTGTGAATGCCTGAGAAGTCTTATTTCTCATTTCTGAATCCCAATGACTAATAAATATGAAGATTTCGGAAGTACTGTCCTGGCAGGAGCCCTAGGACCCTCCAGACTCACTGGGCAACAAGCTTTTTTGGAGGCTACTTTCATTTTCTGGCTCTGGACACCATCCTGAGTTCCAGCTTCCTTAAATGTGCCCTTTAACCCTGCCTAGCTCATCCAGGCTCTACCCTCTCCACCTCTGGCAGTGAACATTGCCCTTCATATCCTGTGTGAAGATGGTACCCCAAAGAGACCATCCATAGAACTGTGGGGTAGTTATTCCCTGTTTTTGTCTTTCCTCTGCCCCATATTCTCACTCTCCTTCTCTGCTTCATTATGTATCCCAGGAGGCTGACTCTGGCAGACTATCTTACCTGGCCTCCCTTTGGGTTAGATTTTGGCCCACAGGCCAAATCCAGGCTACAGCCTGTTTTGGTAGGTTTATTGAAACACAGCCATGTTCATTAGCAGTGCTGAGTATTTGCAACACAAACTGTATAACCCAGAAAGACCAAGATATTTAGCTGGATTAGCCCAATGGGAAGCTCCAACATTAGCTCAGAGGGTAGAAGCTCCTGTTTTGTTTCTCAGTTCTGGCAGCAGAGGTTTCTCTCCTGGCCCACAGCTCACAGCAGGTGGCCCCTCTGGAGATTCCAGCTTCTCTGAGCTGGAGGCCTAGGAATAGTAATGGCTTCCTGCTGTCTATTCTCTGGGTGACTCAATATCTCTTGTTTGTTCTTTTAAGTCTGCTTAGAAATTGTAAGAGACGTAATTAAAGTCACTTCATTTGAGCTATCTGAAGTGGTTTCTTCCTGCCAGGATCTGGCAAATAGATTACATACCTTCTCCCATGCTTGAGCAGACCTCCTTGGCGAGTGACACCAGTTTAGGTTGAGCCAGAGCCTGCTCTGCCATGGGCAAGGTGATTTGTCTGTTGGCTGGTCCAGTGGTCCTCACTATGGAGTTGGTGTGCCCAACCCAGGCTTTGCCCTCGCTTCAAGAAACACTTATCCCTTTCTACTGTTGAACTATCCTCCAAGTCTCAGCTTGCTCTGTGGCTGACTGATGCAAATGATATAAGAAGCCAGTATAAAGTCTCTTTATACCTTTCTTTAGAAAAACGAGCATTTAGAAAGCTCCATGAGTTAGGCTGGGTTTTTAAAAAACTTTTTATTCATTTTTATTGATACATTGTGATTACACATACTCGTGAGATTCATTGTGACATATTCATACATGCACACAGCATAATTTGGTCAATTTCATTCTCCAGTACTTCCCCATTTCTCTCCCCTCCTGTCTCCCTTGATCCTTGTTTCTGGTCTCAATTCTATTTTCATGAGGTCACTTCCTCCCCCTTTTTATCTCTAGCTTCCACATCTGAAAGAAAGCATATAACTCTTGACTTTCTGAGTCTGGCTAATATCACTCAACATAATGCTCTTTGGTTCCATCCATTTTCCTCCAGATAACATAATTTCATTCTTCCTTATAGTTAATTAAAACTCCATATCATATTCATCCATTGACAGACATCTAAGTTGCTTTCATAAATTGACTATTGTGAATATTGATGCTATAAACATGGGAATGCTGACTGAAATAGTTTTGGAAAGAAATTGAAAAAATGGTATATATGGGTCAAATGGTGATTTTGTTCCTACTTTAAGCTGGTTTTAATGTTTGTGTTGTGTTTAGATCAATTGCTTCTAAAAAGAAATTGAAATACTTCTTTAAACTTACAATATCAGATATATACTTGACTCTAGATTTGTAAAGTTTTGGTTGAGATGGAGATACTTGGACATCAACTCTAAATCTAGCTTTTTTATAGTTTCCTTTGATGAGATGATTTACTAATATCTTTTCTCAGTACCCAAATAATCTGTGTTTGGTGGCATTTCTATCTCTGGTAATTATAAAATAAAGTAAACTTTTGCTATATTGACTATAACACAGGTTGCTCCAAACTTTTCCAAGAACAAAAAAATAATTTTCATATTTTTAATATATGTGCCATCTGGAGACTATCAACTTTATCAAGGAAGGTTATGGAAAAAACAGCATTTGAAAATGAAAATTCTCCATGTATGAGAGTCATATTATAGTGCTTAGGACTTCAATAATCTTGTTTTTTATAATTTTTCTGCTCTGTTAGACTATTTAAAATTCCCTATAAAATAATTAAATAAAAGCCCATACTCCTATTCAAAGGATTTACACAAAAATGTAGGAACATGGATACTATATCCAAAATACTGGTAGTTGTTAGTAAGTTCTTTATAAGTAAAGACTTAGGCCATAAGGATAGTAAGTACTAGGTAAAAACTTCATGACTAACACTTAGCTCTTAATGACTTAAAGAGCATTTCCTCACTCACTGTCTCATTGATTCTTATACTCATGTAAGAAAAATATTATGAACTCTGACTTTACAAATGAGGAAACTGTAGCTAAGTTACTTACTCAGTGTCATATAGCCACAAACTTTTCAAGTGCTTAGTGGGCACAGATGGTATGAAATTGGTGGTTGATTGGTGGGCTCTCCAACTAGAAAAAATGGGAACTTGTTCTGCCTGTCTGTCCCTGGTTGGGAAGTTAATCATAGGAGCAAACAGGCAGTGCAAGTTGGGACCTGACTTGGGTGATATACAACATCAAGGGAGAGGCTACTCCAGCAGATAAGTCACAGCAGTGGAAATAGTTAGACTTTGAGCTATTCTGGAAGGATCAGTAGAGTCTCAGGCAGAAGCTCAGTGTCATGAATTGGGTCAACATAGGAGGCAGGGAAATCCCCATTCATGCTGTTACTTCTAGGTTCTACCTGTGGGAATGGTGAGGCTTCTGTTATGTATATTCTGTTCCATCAATTGGCTCTGGGTGTGGGTATTTCTAGTGACAGAAACAGGGATGGGTCTAAGCCTGGAAGAGCAATTCTTTGTCTTGTTGCTTCACAGTCTATCCACTTCCCATCATATCTGATTACCTGTCACGGATTATACAGGGTAGAAAGTAGAGTAGAGGTAAAAAAGACAAAGGTCAGGTGACCAACTGCCATATAAAGAGATGGGTGTAATTAAGAAAGGCCTCAAAATGCAAGTGAGTTTTTAGCTTCTTGTCAAAGGAAATGGAACATGTCCTGACATTTGTTGTACCCTTTAATATAGCTAAATGATAACATTAATTGTACTGAAGCCCAATCATATATTTTAGCATCTCTTCAAAAAAAGTCAGTTTGGTGAATTTTCTTTCAATCTCTCCTTCTAAGTATCTATTCTTAGCTTCAAAGACTGAGTGAAACAAATGATCCTGCCTCCTATTTTCCATGGATATAAAAATTATAGCTGCACTGCCTGCCTCAGTCAGCATTCACACTGTTGTGACCCAGTAAGCCCAACAACTTAGAGGAAGGAAGATCTATTTGTTTTCAGTATTTGAAGATTTTAGAGGTTCAATCCAGGTCAAGTTGGGTCTGCAGAGCTCATGGCTTGGTGGTAGGAAGCAGGTGGTAGGAAGAGATAGAGATCAAGCCTGTATCATGGAGGCTGGAAGCAAGAGAGCAAACAAGGACACTAAGGCCACACCCCAAGGACCCACCTTATCCAGCCACACCCCACTTGCCTAGATTACTACCAATAAATTCACTGTAGTCCTCATGACTTAATTACATCAACTCTGCACATTAATACACAAAATTTTTAGAAGACATTCTATATCAACCATCACAACTGTTCAATATGGTAATGATTAGCCACATGTGACTATAGGGTGCTTGAAATGTGGCTACTCTTAATTGAGATATCCCATAAGTCTAAAATATACACTGAGTTTTGAAGACTTAATATTAAAAAGTAAAATCTCATGAATAATTTTAATATTGATTACATGTTGAAATAACACTTCTTTGGATGTATTGGGTTAAATACACCATGTTATTAAAGTTGATCTCATCTCTTTCTTTCCTTTTTTACTGTGGCCACAAGAACATTTAAAATTACATAGGTGGCTCACCTCATATTCCTACTGGATGGTACTTCTTTCTAGAAAAGCACTATTTTCCTGAAGGGTTACTCCCTTTTCAGCCTTTGCCAAATGATTCTCTCCCCTCTAGGCCAGTTTTAACAAGTCAAATAATGTAGATTTCATAATTGTAAAGAAGGCTGCAAGTCATTTGGAAATTAGATGATGAAACTGCAATGGGATCATAACTCCTGCATGACAATTTGCTTTTCTGAGTCTTTCTTATTCCAAATGGAATAGTCACTGCTCTGTTCTTTCCTCTAGCTAATTTACATCTTATTTTCTTCCTGTCAGAAGTGTCATTTTCTGTGATTGATGAAACCATCTTTGCTAAGTGCAAAAACAAGGCCACCGCCATGTTATTCAAACTGGATTCAATACAAATATTTTTACCCTCTGGATTGGGAAGCAGTAATATAGTTACTTAGAAATTCTGTAAAATCACAATGTTTGGTTACTTTTGGAAATTGAAGTCAGGATTACAGGAACAAAAATATCACTAACCTTTCAAATTTGAGATTGAAAAAACAGACACTGTATGAAAGAACAATATTTTTAATGTCCTAAACATACCTGTACATAGCCTCTGGATGGGCCATTTTTTTGGCTTAGAGATTTAGGGCCATTTTGATGAATTTCTACACAGTTAGTTACATTGTCTATACAATATATTTAATTCACTTAGAAAATAGTTGATTCATTTTTTACAGATGATTTTCACAAGTCTGTAGAGCCTTAATTTTATGAACACATCTGAGTCAGTAACAACAATGTTAAAACTTTGTAATAATTATTACTCCAAGAGTAGGAAGAATATTAAACAAAAGAAAACAGCCCCTTTCTCTCTAAGAAGTAATTGGGACCAATTATGTGGTTATAGTTGCTTTAATGATATCCTTTTCCAGCATTTCTTTGTTTTTTATTGTCTTTTAATTTTATTTATATAATTTTATAAAAATATATAACTGATATATTTATTAAGATATCGGCTCAGACTTGCTTACTGTTGTTTTATGTTATTATTTTAAGTTACAAATAGCAAAAATAATTTAAATTTTTATATATGCATAACTTATAACTATCACTAACAAAATATAGTATAATTCCAACAGTGCCCCAAATTCCTACTTGCTTCCTTTTTGCAGTTAGACACTGTTTATTCCTATGATCATTGGCAATTGCTGCTTTGTTCTCTGTCACTATAATTTCGCCTTTCGAAGAATGTAATATGAATGAAATCCAAAGCTTGTAACCTTTTTGGGAGGGTTACTCTTACTTAACACAATGAGTTTAAGATTTGTTTATGTTATTGAATCTATCAGTAGGTGTTGTTGTGTCTATGTTTTGATTGCTAACTACCACTGTATGTTTATTTATTCACTTACTAAGGGACATTTGGGTCGTTTCTGGATTCCACTGACTACAAATAATGGTGCTATAAATGTTCATGTACAGGTTATTGTGTGAACATAAGTTCTATTTCACTAGGATGAATACCTAGAAATGGAACTTCTGGGTCATATAATAAGTGCATGCTTACATTTTTAAGTGTATGTTTAAATTTATAAGCAATTGCTAAGCTGTTTGCCAGAGTGACTGTACTATTTTATATTCCTGCCAGCAACATATGAGAGATTTAGTTGCTTTGAGGCCTCACTGGCATTAAGTATTTTCAGTATTTTTTATTTTAGCCATTCTAATAGAAGTGCAATGGCATCTGTATCATTGTGGGTTTAATTTGCATATCCCTAATTACTAATACTGTTGAGAATCTTTTCATGTTACCTACTTGCCATCATTTAACTTGATAAAATATCTTCACATTTTCTGTCCAATTTTTAAAATTGGGTTATTTTTGCACTGTAAAGTTTTATATTTGTCTTTTGTTAGATATGTAACTTTCAAATTTTCTCTCAGTCTGTGGTTTGTATTTTCATTTACTTTATAGTATCTATAACAGAGTAAAAACAATACAAAACAATATATAACAAAACAACAACAAAAACAAAAATGCAATAGTGGAGACTGAATCCAGAGGCATTCAACCACTTAGCAACACCCCTCTAGCTTTTATTTTTTTATTTTGAAACAAGGTCTTGCCAAGATTCTGTGCTCTAGTCTTGAAACAGGCATCCTCCTTTCTCAGCTTCTCAAGTACTGGGATTAAAAACGTGTTTGTACCCCAGAACAGAGTAAAACTTGGAATTTAAAAGATCACTTTTCAATTTCTTCTTGTATAGATTGCACTTTTGGTGTCATAGCAAATAAATATTTGCCTCACTTAATGTCAAATGGGGTTTTTATTATGTTTTCTTCCTATAGTTTAGTTTTTGATTCACTTTTAATTTCTTTTTGTATATGATATAAGAGTTAACACTTATATTTTCATATGGATATCCAATTGTTCCATCACTGTTTGTTGAACTTTATCCTTTTACTATTGAATTTCCTTTACAACTTTATAAAAATCAATTCAACTTGTTATTGGTATGGGTCTATTTTTGGTGCTCACCATTTTTCCCCATTGGTCTATGTGTCTAACCTTTAGCGAATACTGTCCTGTCTTGATTTTTATAACTTTAAAATATGCCTTAATATCAGGTAGTCTGAATCCTTCAGTTCTGTTCTTCTTTTTGAAAATTGATTTTGTTATTAGAGTTCTTTTACATTTCTATAAAAATTTAGAATCATATGTACAAAGACCTTGATGGAAATTTTCATTGGGATTGCCAAAAATAGATAGATAAATATAGAGAGAATTGATATTTTTACTATTATGATTTACCAGTACATGAAATGGTAGTCTCTTCATTTATTTAGGTACTTGAACTTTTTTAGGAATTTTTAGTTTTCCACATACAGATTCTATACCTTATTTTAAGATGCAAAAAATTTTTATTTTATTTTTGGTGCCTTGTACTTACACAACTTAATGGGGTACAAGATGGTAGAGAGATTCTATACCTTTTTGATAGTTTTATATTTAAAGTATTTCATAATTTTAGTACTATTATAAATGGTATTTTTCTTTTAATTTCAAATTTCGTCTATTCATTACTGGCATATGGTAAAGCAATTTTCCTTTGTATGTCAGTCTTCCATCCTGTGACCTTGCTATATTTGCTTATTACTTCCAGGAATTTTTGTATAGACTCTTTTGGATTTTATACATATACCATGTCATATAAAACAGTTTTATTTCCTCCTTTTTAATCTATATATATTTGATTCTTATGTTCATCTTATTGTACTAACTAGAACTTTCAGTACAATATTGAATAGGACTGGTCAGAGAGGACATCTTTTGTCTTGTTCCTGATCTTTGGAAAATGTACCCATACTTAAGTCCATTCTTAAATGTGATGTTAGCTATAGATTTTAATAGATATCAAGTTGAAAATGTTCTCTTCTATTATAGTTTGCCAAGAGTTTTTATAGATACAAAAGAAGCATTTGACAAATGCAATGCTTATTTATGATAAAATCTTCACCATTTATATTGATTATCATACTAGAAATCCTAGCTAGTACAATGAATCAAGAAAAGGAAATAAAATGTATATGGATTAGAAAGGAACAAAAAACTATCCAAAGCTATAAGGTTCTTATAGGTTTTTTTTTATCATATTGAGAAAGTTAACTTTAATTTTTTTAATTTTTTATTGGTACATTGTAGTCTTATATCTTAATGGGGTACAACATGGTAGAGGCATACATGCACACATTACTCATTTAGCCCTTCCTCAATTCCCTTCCCATTCATTCCCCCTTCCCTCCTGCTAATATTTGGCATAGTGATTGACTTTGAAATGTTTTTGAATGTGCATCATGCACCTTAGGGAATTTTCCTCTTCCCCTTTCCCCCTCAGTTAAGTCACCTTATTTGCTCATCTATAGTTTCTCCTTCTTCTTCTAGAGTTCCTTCTATGCCCCATTTTTTTTTGGTGGTACTAGTGTTCCTGGAAACCCTTCTACCTCCAGGTTACACTCCCAGACCTATTTTATATTTTTTATTTGGAAACAGGGTCTCTTAAGCCAGTGAGACTGGCTTCGAACCAGCGGGATCCTCCTGTCTCAGCCTCCCATGTGCGGGGATTACAAGTGTGTGCCACCACACCCAGCTCTATGCCCCATTTTATCTCTAGCTTCCACATATTAGAGAGAACATTTGATTTCTTACTTTTTGTTACTGACTAATCTTACGTAGCATAATGTTCTCCAGTTCCATCCATTTCTCTGTAAATGACTTAATTTTGTTCTTCTTTATGGCTGAGTAAAAATTCATTGTGTATATATCCCATAGTTTTGTAATTCATTCATATGTTGATGGACATCTTGGCTGATTCCATAGTTTGCAATTGTGAATTGTGTAGCTATGATCATAGGTACTCATGCATTAGTTCAGTAGTTTGGTTTCTATTCTTTTGGGTAGATACCCAGAAATGGTATTGCTAGATCAAATGGTAGGTTTATTCCCATTCTTCTGACGACCTTCCACACTGTTTTCCAAAGTGGTTGCACTAATTTGCAATCCCACCAACAATGTATTAGAGTTCCCACTTTTTCCACATCTTCCCCAGTTTTTGTTGATGCTTTTGTTTTGAATGATTGCAAGTCTAGTTGGAGCTAGGTGAAATCTTAGGGTAGTTTTGATTTGCATCTCTCTGATTGCTAATGAAGCTGAGTATTTTTCATATATTTATTGCCTATTTGAATTTCTTCTGTGAAGTATCTATTTAGTTCACTTGCCCATTTTTTTCATTGGGTTATTTGTTTTCCAACAACAACAACAACAACAACAACAACAACAACAAAAACAGAATATCCAAAGTAGTTCTCTGCAACAAAAACCATGCAGGAGGAATCACAATACCTAACTTCACACTATACTACAAAGCCATAGTAATAAATATAGCATGCTACTGGCACAAAAACAGATACATAGGCCAATTAAACAGAATAGAAGACTCAGAAACAAATCTGCACACTTAGAGCCAATTAATTTTTGACAAAAGGGCCAAAAACATGCACTGGAAAAAAGATAGCCTGTTCAATAAATGGTGTTGCCAAAACTGGTTAGCCATATGCAGAAAAATGGACATAAATCCCACTTTCTCATCCTGCACAAGAGTCAATTCAAGATGGATTAAAGACTTGAAAATCAGACAAGAGACCTTGCATCTCCTTGAAGAGGGCATAGTTCCAACACTGCAATATATAGGCACAGATAAAAACTTTCTCAACAAGACTCCAAAGGCACAACAAACTAAAAGGCGAATCAATACGTGGGATTGCATTAAACTGAAGAGCTTCTGTAAAGCAAGGAACCTATGAAGAACCTCAACAGAGAGCCAAGAGAATGGGAGAAAAAATTTGCCAACCATTCCTCTGATAGAGGAATAATATCTAGAATACACAGAGAACTCAAGAAACTCAATGCTAAGAAAACAAACCAATCAAAAGTTAACTTTTATATATTGCCTGCTGAGTTTTTTTATGAATAGATTCTGAATTTGTCAAGTGATTTTTCTGCATTATTCTACCTCTAAGCCACACCCCCAACTCTTTTTATTTTTTATTTTTGTTTGGAAACAGGCTCTTGCTAGGTTGCTGAGAGTCACACTACTTCCTTAGGCTGTCCTTGAACCTGGGATCCTTCTGTCTCAGCTTCCCAAATCCTGGGATTACAGGTACTTGCCACCATGTCTAATTTATCACTGCCTTTTAATTGTTTTTTTAGCTTTTATTTATTTATTTTCTACGGACTATGTTATTTTCTTTTTTTTATTGGTGCATTTTAATCATATATCTTAATGAGGTAAAAGACGGTAGAGGCATACACGCACACATCACTCATTTAGCCCTTCCCCAATTCCCACCCCTTTCCTCCCCTCTCCCTCCTCATGTTTGGCTTACTGATTGATATGTCTATTAATTGTTTTTTAAAAAAACATTTACACTTATTACAATTACTGATGTAGCGGGATTTTGGCATACCATTTTATTATTAGATTCTGCTTTCTCTTTTACTTCTTTTATTGTTTTCTCTTTGTTGCCTTCTGAGTAACTTAATTTTTAGGATCTTATTTTAATTCCTTTATTGTTTTTTAACAATATTATTTTGAATTGTTTTTTTCCTCTAGTGGTTGTTTTAAGGAAAAAAACTATATACACAACACAATATGAAATCTAATTAGAATTACTGTCTTGGCATTTCACATAAAAATAAAAAAATCATAAAAATAAAATCATACATTTTCATTTATATTATATCTTTCTATCTTGAAAATATCAGTTTATTCTTTTTTGCTTTTGACACACATATTGTTACACAAAAATTAAAGGAAAGAAATAGTTTATTTTATTTAGGCAGATATTTAATTTTTCTTTTGTTCTTTTATCATTACCTATGCTCCAAGATTCCTTTAGTTATTATTGCCATTTTGTTTGAAGATTTTCTGTAGCAATTATCTAAAGCAGACCTATTAGCAATGATTTCTCTTGGTTTTCCTTTATCTCAGAACTTCTTTACCTTCATTTCTCAAGGATATTCTCATTGAATATCAAATACTGGGTTGACAGGCAAGTCTTTTCTCTCAGAATTTAAAAATGTTGCTCCACCGTCTTCTGTTTTTCATGATTTATAATAAAAAATCTGTACATATTTAGGTATTTGTTCTTTCTATATATTAAATTTTTCCTTTGGCTGCTTTCAGTATTGTTTATTTATGATGTGTATAGGCATACTTTTCTTTTTACTTGTCCTTTCAGGGGTGCAACAAGCTTTTTAGATATGTAAACTTTATCTTTTATCAAATCTGGAAAAATTGCAGTCATTTATTTAGATATTTTTCTGCGCACGAATCTTTTCCTTCCCATCTAGAATTTTGAGGAGATAAAAATTAAAATTTTTAATAGTATCCCACATGTATCTAAGGCTATTTATTCTTTAAATTTTTAATCTCTAAATTTCAGTTTGCATAATTTTGATTTATCAAGTCACTCATTTTTTCCCCTGTCATCCCCATTCTCTTCCCTTGCAATGTTTATTTCTGCTGTTATGTCTTTCAGTTTTAGAATTTTCATTTGGTTTATTTTTATACTTTCTATTTCTTAGAGGAAGATTTATATCTTTCCATTTATTTTAAGATTGTCAACTGTTCTTGTAGCATGCTCATAATAGTGGCTATAAAATCTTGTTTGAGAATTGCAACACTTGATCATCTCGAGATTAGCATCTTGATTGGGGTTTCCCTTAACAATTCTTCAGGTTTTACTAATTTTTGTGTGTGTGTGTTGAGTAATTTGGGATAATGTTTGATCATATCTCATAGTTGTGAGACTCTGCATCCTACAAAAATCTTCTAGAGAATACTAATTTTTACTTTGTCTTAGCAGATAGTCAACTCTGTTGCATCTAGACAATCAAGCCTTCAATCAGCTTCTGAGGGCTATGGTTCCAGTGCCCATTTAGTTTCAAAACCATTGCTGTGCTCTTCTGATTTGTACCCCTTGGCACATTCTTGGTGCCAGTCTGGGACCTGGGTTGTGATCTATGGGGTAGCTGAGTTCAGAAAGTCTGCTGTGTTCATTATAGCCCATTTCACATATGAGTAGCTTGGGACTGAGTGTAGAACTTTCTACAAGATTTAGAAAAAAAAACTCCTTTCTCCAGCTTTATTATCTCAATAATTCTGATTCTCTCAGGTCATTTTCTTAGTGGTCTGGCTAGAAACCCAGAGCGTTAACCTCTACCTGTTTCTATGTACTCTTATGACTGTGCCTAACTTGGGATAAAGTAATGGGCACAAAGAGTCCACAGTGCTGCCACTACTGTCTCTATGGGCACCACCTATGCCCTATGTATTATAGAGAGAGAGTCAAGAAAGGCTCCTCTACTTTATAGGAACAGCCTCTACCATACCAGTGGGGGAAGAGCTATTTTCTTCGCTGGCATTCAAAATGGCTTGAGATTATCTCCATCTCATTTGGGAGCAGGAGGCTTATGTTTTTTTTTCTTTGCTCATGCTTGAGAGCTACAAGGGATTTGTCTCACACTGAACCCCTTCATGCTTCTTTGATTAAACAAATTGAGTTTTTCCTTTTTCTTTTCTTTTTTTCTGGTGCTGAGAATCAAACCCAGGGACATTCTGCCTTTCAGCTACAGCCTAACCCTATTTTATTTTATTTTTTTTTCATTTTGAAGCAGGGAGGGTCTCACTGAGTTGCTGAGGCTGGCTTCGAACTTGTGATCCTCCTTTCTCAGCCTCCCAAGTGCTGGGATTATAGGTGTTTGCCACCAGTTTGAATTTATCTTTAATCTTTTTTTTTATCTGTGTCTCTTAGTAGTTTCTGTTTTGGCTACTACAGAGGTTAAACCATAATATAGGAAATAGGAAAAAACAGGCAGCTGTTTTTGCCCTTTGAGTATCAGATACCATATTTAGTCTGCTAAAGTACTGCTTTATGTATTTTGTGATGGGTTCTTAGTTGTAATCACTTGAGGAGATTAGGTGGATTATATTTACTTCATTCTTACAGGAACTGAAACTCACCTGCTTTTCTTTTAGCGATATTTATACTATGAAAAGAAAAACATCTTGCATGGAATAC
Source organism: Muscardinus avellanarius (assembly GCF_963383645.1). Taxonomy (NCBI): domain Eukaryota; kingdom Metazoa; phylum Chordata; class Mammalia; order Rodentia; family Gliridae; genus Muscardinus; species Muscardinus avellanarius. Next base: position 35,617,796 of record NC_137792.1, read on the forward strand.
TGTCGTTTGAACGCGTCTCCCCAAAATCACATGGTGGGAGATAGGGCCTAATAAGCAGTGGTTAGATCATGAATGAATGAATATATAGAATGAATATATGAATGAATGAATTAATATAGATTTATTTATTTATTTATTTATTTATTTATGTATTAGTCCTAGAAATTGAGCCTAGAGGCATTCTACCACTATGCTACAACCCCACCCCTTTTTCTTTTTCTGTTTTGTTTTGTTTTGTTTTGTTTTGATATAGTGTCTTGCTAAGTTGCTGAGGCTGGCCTCAAACCTGTGATCCTCCTGACTCAGCTTCCCAAATACTGGGATTACAGGCATGTATCATTATGCCCAGCTAGTATTAATATAGTCATTATCAGCCGGGCGTTGTCATGTACGCTTGTAATCCCAGCATTTGGGAGGATGAGACAGGAGGAGCAAGGTTGGAGGACAGCCTCAGCTACTTAGTGAGGCCCTTTGCAACTCAGTGAGACCCTGTTTCAAAATAAAGAATAAATAAATAGGGCTGGGGGTATAGCTCAGATGAAGAATACCACTGAGTTCCATTCCCAGTACCAAAAAAAAGTAAAAAAAACAATAGTCATTATCAGAGTGAATCTGATATCATGGAAACTGGTTCTTATAAAAGTGAGCCTGGCCCCTCATATGTGTTCCTTCTCTCTCCCTCCCCCCTCTCTCTTTCTTTCACATTTGCTTGCCCTTGCACCATATTATGATGCAACACAAAGGCCCTTGCCAGGTGTCAGCACCATGCTCTTGGATTTCTCAGCCTTCATATGCATGAGCCAAATAAATCTCTTTTCTTTATAACTTACTCAGTCTCCAGTATTTTATTACACCAACAGAACATGGACTAAGGGAGTATTTTTAATCATGAAAAAAAAGCATGCACACAGGTGTTGCTTAGTTTATCTTCAGGTCCCACATGGCTGCCCACTCCTACCCAAACACAACAGTGAAATTGGTAGTGATACCTTCATACACAGGTACAATATAATTTGAACTATTTTTCTCATCAGTTTTTGCTTTTCCCTTCTCCACCTCCCACCCCATCCCCTTCGACTCTTCTACTGGTCTTTCTCCTCAGTTATTTCAAGTCTCTTTTGTTTTCTATTTTCTTTATAGCTTCCACATATGAAAGGAAAATATTTGATTCTTGACTTTCTGAGACTGGCTGATCTCATTTAGCATAATCCTTTCTAATTCCACCCGTTTCCTGCAAATGACACAATTTTGTTGTTCTTTATGGCTAAATTCCATTGTGAATATATATCATACTTTGTTGCCTGTTCATCAGTTCACAGATACCTAGCACCAGAACCTGGAACTTACATTTCAAAGTATTCACTTTTGGAGGGTCACTGGGGTGAGATGCTAAACAGGGAGAAAGTTTAATTCCCCGATCCTGCCCCTAGAAAAAATAAAGCAGAATATTCTGAAAGCGCAGACTAATAACTTATATTTTTAGAATGTTTCAGGATATTCTAATGTAATGGTTTAGACCCATTTTTTTCTCATTTTATTTACAAAAGAGAAAACTGAGACACAGGTGGTATTCTACATACAATCCACTTCTTTTATTGCCTATGTTTTTTCTTTTACCCTGTATACCATGTTTTCCACTAATAAATAAATAATGTTTCTGCAGTATTAGAAGTCAAGCTCATTAGTGAAACCTTGGATGCTTAAGCCACAAGACAGTGAAAGGGGAGAAATAAATAAACATGTCTACTAGTGACAGTTGGATATAATTTATTATGGTTTTCATTGGAAAATCTTCATAGCTCATAAGCAGACAAAAGTCAGTTTACAGAAATTTATTGAATTGAAAACCTAGAGGCAATAGCTCCACTGAAATAGCTTTTTATTTTTGGTGGTACTAGGGTTGGAACCCAGAGGCATTCTACCTCCGGGCTATACTCCCAGACCTATTTTATACTTTATTTGGAAACAGGGTCTCATTACGTTGCTGAGAGCCTCACTTAGTAGCTGAGGCTGGCTTCAAATTTATGCGACCCTCCTGTCTCAGCCTCCTAAGCGCTTACAAACGTGCGCCACCACGCCCTGCTCCACTGAAATAGCTTTAAGGAAAAAAAGAGGACAACTTAAAGAACCTGAGTCCCAGATTGGGAGGTTGCTAGAAGAGAAATTTTAAGTTGTGAACTGAGGGCATAAAAGAAAGGTGGGGAGGAAAGACTAGTAAAACAAAGTCTAAATTGTACAGATTGAGGCTAAAATAGGAGTGGCTGAGTTACCTGTGAAATTGATACATGCATGTAGTTTAATTTAATGGTATACTGTCAAAAATGTTCAGAAATCCAAAACTTTTTTATGCGCTAACAAAATGACACAAGTGGAAAATTCCATATCAAGAAACATTGTTTCATGCTCAAAATAATTTAAAATATTATATAAAGTTATTTTCAGGGTATGTGTTTAAGATATGGATGAGACATAAATGAATTTTGTGTTTAGACTTGGGTCTCATCCCCAAGATAACTCATTATGTATCTGCAAATATTACCAAATCAGATAATCTAAAATAGGGAATACTTCTGGTCCCAAGCATTTGGGATAAGAAAGATTCATCCTGTATTTCAACATAATTTTTGGTGAGCCAACTTGAATGTCTAAAATCAACACCCTAAAACTATTATTTCTTAACCTTCAATTGCTAATACCAAATTGTCAGCCTTCAAATATTACCATACCAGTGGCCAATTCTTGGGAAAGATAGACTTAAGAAAGCCAGAAGGTATACTGAAAATTGGGAATGCTGTAAAGTGGCACGAAAAATCTTATATAAGTCTTGCCTTTTTTCAAATGCAAACCTTTATAAGCATTAGGGTCAGCTGGGAATTTTGCTAAAATAAGAAAAAATTATTCAGCTTTGTCATTAGAGTATCTGGTTCCATAAGTGTGGAATGCCAATAAGGAATCTATATTTTTAACATGTTATGGGGTACAGTGCTGTAATATTGGAAGACAGTTGATCTTATCACCTATGCTAAATCTTACCTTGATTGTATCCAGAATCTCTGATTATTCCGTGAACCAAATCAACCTAAAATAAGCAAAATTAATTTATGCATAGAAGAGCAGCCAGGTACACTATTTTAGTGAAACATTGCCTGGCCAATCCTTTCTGAAGGATTAGTCTAAAAAAGACAAATTATTTTAGTGATTAAAGATGAGTTACCTTGCAATCCATGGTTGCTTTTGTTTCTTTTTTTCTCTAGAACTTTATTAAAGAAGAATGAATGCCCACAGTTTGTTTCCCCCTCACTCATTCTTTTCTTTCACTTTTAGGGTTTCACTTATATAAAATAATTTTATATAAATTTTTCTAATATATACCAAATAAATAGATGAAGATATCAAGGGGGAGAAACAATAGAGAAAAGAAACTTGCAAAGTTGGCGAGCCTGGGTCAAAGGGAACCAGAATTTACTTAGGTTTCCCATACACATTAGAGAACAATTTCATTAGTACTAAATAGCAAGTAACATCTTCATACATTACTTGCAACCTAGCACTGCAACCTTTATTCCTGAGGGACATTTTTTATCCTGAAAAATAATTTAAAAGGGCATTTAAAAAATAAATGTAAGTATATATTTTTCCATAGTACTGGGGATTGAACTGAGGAGGGGGCTTCTACCTCTGAACTACACCCTTAACCTTATTTTTTTCTCTTTTTTTGGTACTGAGGATTGAATCCATGGGCATTCTACCTCTGAGCTACAACCCCAGCCCTATTCTTTAGTCTCAGCCTTCCAAGGACTGAGACTACAGGTGTGCAAGACCATACCCAGCTGATATTTTGGTTCTCTCAAAAGAAACATTAACTCACTTCTGGAAACATAGAGTTAATTTACATATTAAATAGCATTTTATATATTTATCAACATAGAAAGTTTACTTCTAAATATTTACCCAAGGGAAATGAAAATGCATGTTCACAAAAAAGCAATTATAAAATCATTCATAGCAGTCTTATTGATAGTAGCAACAAACTTGAAATTATTTGAAAATGTCCAACTTTAAGAGGGCAGGGTTATAAACTGGGCATGGTGTTGCAGGTCTGTAATCCCAGTTCTTGGGATGCTGAGATAGGAGAATCAAAGGTTCAAAACCAGCATCATAAACTTAGCAAGGCTCTCAGCAACTTAGAAAGACCCTCAGTAACATAGTGAGACCCTGTTTCCAAATAAAAAATAAAATCAGAATGTTGTGTGGTTTGAAGGTAAAGTGCCCCTGGGTTCAATCCTCAGGAGGGAGGGAGAGAGAGAGGGAGGAAGGGATGGAGGGAGGGAGGAAGGGAGGGAGGGAGGGAGAGAGAGAGAGAGAGGGAGAGAGAGAGAAGAGTTGTCATATGTTAATATAGTAGAATAGTCAGAATAGAAAGGATGAACTATTGATACAAGAATTGTCATGAATTAGTCTGACAAACATTATACTAAATGAAAGCATCCACACACAAAAGAATAAATGGGCCACATACTGCATGATTCTATTTATGAAGTCAGAATCAGCAAAACTAATCTATGGCAGGGACAAAAGAAACCAGAATAATGGCTGTGTCTGGGTTGCCAGTAAAAAATTGACTGGAAATGGATAGGATGGGACTTTCTGAGATGATGAAAGTATTCCATACCTGGACATAGAATATGGGTTTAATGGGCAGATGATATCTGTCATTATATTAGGTTGTTCTTGCTAAAAATTTTAAAGTTAAGTTTTTAAATGTACATAAATTTTACCTCCATAAAAAACTGCATGGAAATAATAAAAGAGTGAGAAATGGAGGGAAGTGGAAGATGAAACAAGAATTTCAGAATGTTATAGTTGTTGAAGCTGAGTGATGGACACATGGTCTTTATTATACTCAGCAGTTTATTGTATACAGGCCAGACATTTTTCAAAGGCAAAAGTTAATAAAAACTAGTCTAGACATCTCAATCTCATCATACCTTTGGTCTATATGCTATTTTGTTGCTTTTCTTAAACTCACATGATTCAATATAAGTTTAAGGGAAAAGATAGTATCACTAATTCCTAAACTGTGAAGGAGTTTATATTAATGGTTTATAAGCTTCACCCATGCTAGGCTTATGTACCAGGCTTCAGTTTTTATTAGTAACATGCTTTTGTGGTCTGGATTATTAAATATCCCTCAAAAGTTTGTGTGTTGAAGGCTTGGTCTCCAGCTGATGATGCTGTTGGGAAGTGGTGGACACTTTAGGAGGTAGATCCTGGTAGAAGGAAGTTAGGTCATTGAGGGTGTGTCCTTGAAGGAGATATTGGAACCCTTGCCTCTCCAGCCCTCTCTCCCTTTCTGTTTCCTGGCTACCATGAGGTGAGCAGCTCCTCTATCATTCTTGCTGTGCCAAGCACGATGTGCTGCCTCACCACAGACCCAAAGGCCGCAGCAAATATCCATGGACCTTTGAAACCATGAGCTAAAATAAGTCTTTCCTTCTTATAAGATATTTTGTAAACCATGGGAAGCCAAATGACACATATGCCTTTATAAAAGTGGTTTTAAGAAGCAAATAAGTGAATGCTTGAAAGGGATGTGGAAGAAAATATGTGAAGAATGATGTGCATGTATGTTTGTATCAGTGAAATCTATGTTGTATTATTGCAATGTAGTAATTATTGTATGTGTGTGTGCGTGCACATGTGTGCATGTGTGCGTGCGTGTGTGTGTGTGTGTTTGTGTGTGTGTGTGTGTGTGTGTTACTTGGGATTTAACCCAGGGGAATTTTACCTCTGAGCTATACCCCAACCCTTTTTTTTACTTTTTATTTTAAAACAGAATCTCTCTAGGTTGCTGAGGACCTCACTATGTTGCAGGGGCTGGCCTGGAACCTATGATCCTCCTGTCTCAGCCTCCTAAGTACTGGGCTCACTGGCATGCACCACCGTGCTCAGCTTCAATAAAATTATTTTTAAAAAGATTCTGAAGACATTGTTGAGGTTTCCATTAGCAGTGAGGGGATAGAGAATTCTCATTCTTAACAATAGCCAGACATATTATTATCTGTCTTATGCTGTTCATACTATAATAAAATACTAGAGTGGAACATGGTGGCACATGCTTGTAATCTCAGTACTTGGGAGGCTGAGGCAGGAGGATCATAGGTTCATGGTCAGCCTCAGCTACTTAATGAAGCCCTCCACAACATAGTGAGACCCTTTTTCAAAATAAAGAATAAAAATGCCTGGGGGTATAGTTCAGAGGTATAATGACCCTGGGTTCAATCCCCAGTACCAAAGAAAAATATGAGAGTCTGGGTACCTTATAAAGAACAGAAATGTATTGGTCACAGCACGGGAGGCTGTGAAGGCCAACATCAGGATGTCAGCATATTCAGTGTCTGGTGTGAAGGCCTGCTTCATAGATGGAGTCATCTTGCTGTTTCCTCACATGGTTGAAAGGCAGCTCCTCTAAGCCTCTTTTAAGGGCACTAATCTCATTCACAAGATTTCTACCCTCATAACCCAATCTCCTTCCAAAAGCCATACTTCCTACCACCAGCTCATAGATGACTAGGTTTCAATAAATAAATCGCAGGTGTTTATGTGTGTGTGTAGGGGATTAACATTCAGACCATAATGATAACTATGCTTGGCAACCAATTGTGACAATTTGGGTGATGACTCAAAGACAGATTAATTACAGTTGTTTGCATCAGGTTCAGCATAGTCAACAATCAAAGATCCCTTGACTATTGGAATAGCTACTAGATAAAAGGAACTTGTGGAATTGTGGTTACCATAGGTTTCCATACAGCCAATAATCTAGACTTCCCTTTTACCTTATAAAAAGATGTCCTCAGTTGAACTGTATTCCTGTACCCCATCCCCATCTATGCTTCTGGGCTGTGGTATCTTAATAGCCATTTGTTGAATACTCAATAAAAAGTATTTGTGAACACTTCCCAGACATGTGAATTATTGAGCCACTTCTTAGTTTAGTTTCCTCATGTATACAATGGGAAAAATACTAGTACTTCATAGGCATCTTATGAGAATTAAGTAAATCGATATGTATAAAGTACTTAGAACAGCACTTGAGACAGAGTACTGTGAGAGTGTTTAATCATCATCATTATGACTATTATTTACTGTGGCTAATACTGCTCTTTTCTGTTTTTGTCAAGTGAGAGCTCTTACCGTCTGACGTAGCACTGTGTTCTTTCAAATGTCCAGGCAACCTGGTGACATTGGCTATGTCGAGCCAGCTTTAGTAATTTCCTGGAATGATGTCACCACCATCCGATACTGTGTTTCTATCATCTTTTGGTCTTTGATGATCCCAAAATACCACTGCTCTTGATTTTGTCACTACAAAGTGGCTTTGTAAGATGGGTGTGGTGGCACACGCCTCTAATCCCAGTACTTGGGAGGCTGAGATAGGAGGATTGCAGGTTGGAGGCTAGCCTCAGCAATGTAGTGAGGCCCTCAGAAACTTAGCAAGAACCTGTTTCAAAAAATAAAATAGGGCTTTGGGTGTAGCTTGGAGGTATAATGCCCCTAATTTCAATTACTTATAAAAATAATTATAAAAATAATTATAAAAATAATTTTATAAGTGGCTTTGTTGGACCCTGGTAAGTATTACTATCCTTGGAGGATAATCTGAGAAACATGGACATTTCTAGTAGAAGGGACTTTGAGGAGCCTGGGTGACCACTCTATCCATTAAAAGAGCACTTAAACTTCACAAAGATAACAAAACTTAACACTGATAGTTTTGCATAACACAACTGCCAAGAGTCCTAGCTGGAAAAAAACTCAGTCTTATGATAAGGCCCTATGGATAATTTAAAATATGGCTTTTTATTCCCATTAACGATGATCTGAGAGGCTAGGAGAATCAGATAATAGGAGGAATTTTCTGGAATAGAGGGGTTTATTTATGTTGTTTGAATTTAGGATTGGGGTTAACCTACATCTACTCACTGTTCTTGAGTACGCAGATGTAGCTGTACTGGATTCGGTGAATTCGCTGCTGCTGCCGCCAGTGGCAATATGGCGCCGCTGCTACGCCCTCGGCCGTGAGGCTGGCGTATTTCTTCTTGGTTTTGATTTCCACTCTGAATCCCTGCAGCGTGTGCTGAGCTCAGCCACTGGGAGCTTTAGATTTTACCTGCGGCGAGAAATCCCGCCTGGCTGTACCGCAGCGGCTCACCTCGGCTTGCTGTAGCCGTCCGGTGAAGTCGCCGCTGCCGCTGGCAGTATGGCGCTGCTGCCGCGGCCTCGGGCGTGAGGCCAGTGTATCTCCTCTGTGGCTCTGAGCTCTGTTCTCAGTCAGCTTTCTCTCTGGAGCCTGGTGATTTTTTTGTTTCTCTGGTGATGGTGTTTTCTGGTATGAAAGGCGCTGATTTTGTGGTAATGGAGATTAGTTGTTAGCGGGGCTCTTAAGCCCCGCTTTTCTTGGTCGCCATCTTCCCGGAAGTCTTTCATATTTTTCACATATAGCAGTCCCCTATTTTCTGTTGGAAATATATTCCAAGATAGACAGTGGATGCCTGAAACTACAATGCAACCAAGCCCTACACATACTATTTTTTTTCTATACACACTACAGTGTTGACATATATGCAAGAGTTAATCTGTCCTTCCCTGTTTATTCCCTGTTATCTCCTTTGTACCACTACTCTTGTTTTTTAGGTTCATTATTAAATAAAATGCTATTTGAACATAAACATTGTAATACTGCAACAGTAGAGGTGATGATGGTGGCTACATCATGAATAAGTGACTAATGGGTAGGTAGTATATACAGTGTGGATTCCCTGGAAAAAGGGATGATTCCCATCCCAGCTGGGACAGAGCAGGATGATGATGAGAGATCTTATCACACTATTCAGAATAGCACACCCTTTAAAACTTATGAATTGTTTATTTCTAGAATTTTCCATTTAATATCTTTGGACTACAGTTAACTGTGGAGAACTAAAACCACAGAATGCAAAACTACAGACAAGGTGGAGGAGTGTTGTATTTCAATGTAACTGCTCAAGACTATATTGAAGCTCAGCTTCTCTCTCTTCCCTTACTCCAAATAATATTGGAACTCAAGGGTTTACACAGTCCAAGTAGGAGTGAGCTTGGCCTTCATACTCAAATACAGAAACAGCTGAGCCTTATCAATGCACTATTCCTATGCTTCTAGAAGCCATAACATATTGTTGAACACATCTTACATGGTCCACAGGGGATAGTTACCCACTGATGTAATAAGGTCCTGATAACTGGATTTTAGAAAAGTATGTCACAGTTCATTCTAAGCACCATGCCATTATTGCAATGTGGAGCTAACCAAGTTTACCCAATGGTAGTTGTTCATACATCATACACATTCCACTTTCAAGATTCTTTAGGGTCAGGACTAGTTTAGCCATCCATCACCTAATAAGGCCTGCGCTAGGAGTCTACTTTGTTCTCTGGGGGTCCATAGCCTGGAAGTTGGGCACGCTTTACTATTCAGCTTTCAAAAGACACACAAGTTCTCTCTGAGTGTGTGTGTGTGTGTGTGTGTGTGTGTGTGTGTGTGTGTGTGTGTTACTCATTTTATCTGATCTCTGAACTTCTGGATAGGCAAGGACAATACTTTTAGAGACACCAAACTGATTTTTGGCTTTTTTTCTTACAACATACAGAAAAATTCTTCAAACATACTATATTTCACAGTACAATTCCAAATATGTTCATTAAAAAGGCTTCTGTATTCCATAATGGTGACTTAATGCATACAATGTTTATAGATAAATGGGCCAAAATACAAATAACTGTTTCATATGTAATATACAGTAAATATAGTGGACTAGTTTTCTGGGACTACAATAACAGATTGCCACAAATTTGGTGGCTTAAAACAAAAATTTTTTCTTATAGTTCTAGAAGCCAGATGTCCAAAGCCATTTTATTGGCTTGGAATTAAGATGCTGGTAGGACTGTTGTTAATTCTGTTAAGGGGCTCTAGGAGAGAATTTGCTAATTATATATTTCAGTTTCTGGTGACTACCAGAATTCCTTGGTCGGCCATACCACCCGAATCTCTGCCTCGGTGGTCACAGGCCTTTTACCCTTATATATGTGTGTTAAATTTCCCAAGGCTTTCTCTTGCATGCATACTTCTGTATAATCCATTGCAAAGCCCTCATGTCATGATCTATAAACTTAATCACATCTGTGAAGTCTTTACCATATATGGTAACATTCACAGGTTCTGGGAATTATGATGTGGACATATATTTGGGACCATTATTTGGCCTATTAGATGTAGCTAATTTCAACTGAAAGTTGACTATGTAATGCATACATCTCATTTGTCTTTTCGCTTTTCATAGAAGCTCATGACACTGAGAACCACTCATCATATAAATATCAACTGAGTAGACAATGTAAGTAAAGAAGGAAATAGCATTATTCAACAGGAGGAGGTTACTGGCTCCACAATATGCTTCTGAGACAGAGAAACTTGATCTGTTATAACTTTATAAATAGTGAAAGGAATTGCATGAGAATTTGGGTTTCTCTGGGGATAATTTTGCCATTAAAAACATGGCAAAACAATAAATCTAGAGCAAAATGTACAAACTGTCTAGAAAAAGAAACACTGCTATATACTAGTTACTCACTTTCTGGTTTAAATTCAAGCAGTGCAGAATATGTTCAATAAGCACATTTAGCATACTCAGCTTATAAAAGTGTCTTTTGTTAGTTTGATACAAGCTACATTGGGAGAAATAATAAAATCCAGAATTAATGTTCCAAATAGCAATTGGTGGAAGCAGGGAGGGACAGTGAAAAACTCCACATAGAAATGGCATTTAAAAATAAATCCTTGAGTGACTTTCAACCTGTCTGGTATCTATTTCCTAAAGCACAGAGCATTTGTTGTTCTCATCTGAAATAGATGGTTTTGTCTTGCTACAGCTTCCACATATGTACATTTGTTTTATTCTCTGAAGGTGATTCTTCATCAGAAGGTATTGGAAATAGATTCTCTAGGGGAAACATCTGTTCAGCTATAATGCTAGCATCTGCCAAGTTAGGTGTTGTAAGCAAAAAGAACTTTTATCTTGGTGGTTCAGGGACCTCAAGTCTACAAGTTGACATTATATCAAAGACAGACAAGCTGCATCTTGCCTCCATTGCTCCTGCACAGGGTTTGGTGCAAATCCAGGAGTCCTGGCTTACCAGGCACATAACATGTAAGTGAGATGTGTCAGTTCTGGAGAGAGAGCCCACCTAGCAATAGGGCCTCATGCCAAAGTGAACACTGTCTCTGTGTTACAGATTCCTTAGATCTTTCTCTGTTGCTCTAGGCTGGCTTGATGTTCATGGATCTGAGGTCTTAGACCTAGATCAGTGTGAGAGAGGAATAACAGTCATCAGGAACATAAACACTAGAGCCAGAATGCTATGGTTCAGGCCGTTGGCCCAGCTGTGTGAGCTTGAGAAAGTTACTTAACTTCTCTGAACTTCTATTTCACCATATGTAAAATAGAGACAATTATTTCAGAATTGGAAATAAATTTACAAGAGGTGGGAAGGTGCCATTGCAATCTTGAAATATACTCTTAGAGCTGTTTAGAATAAATGGCATAATAGTTCATACTTATCAAATAAATAATGAATAATAAATAGCCCTTTGATTAAAAACCCCTGTGGGAGAAGGCTCTGAGTCTCCAAAGGATTTGAATCTACATATGCCCCAATGTTAGCCCAACTCTTTACTCCAACAGAACCCATGGGCCTCCTTAGCCTTTCACGTGTGTTCCCTGCCATAAGGGTGATAAGGGATTTAAATAAGATTTACAAGACCTGAGCTGATCACACTTTAGCTCTCACTCCATTCTCATTTTTCTGAGTGTCGCAGATGCCTTTTGGGTGGGGCCATGACCAGTGTCTAAACAAATCAGGTCCCTGGGTCTGCCACTTAAATCTTAGGCCTTATTTGATGACACTGCACCTAGTGCTTTTTGACTTTGACAAAGCATAATTTCTTGCCTAGATTGGGACCTCACTTTCTTAATGAATTTTCCACTTCCCTGATTTTTTCTCTCTTTAAGTCCATCCTGCAAATGCTTCTTCCTTTTATTATGTCATCTACTCAAGCCTACAAAGATTCTCTCTTGTTCTCTGAAAGAATTTAAAGAAGCATATAAAATATCTTCATCAAATGTTTGGACCCATCTTAACTGATAGAGTACAAGAGGTTTTGCCATGGGCACTTTATTTATTTTAGGGTTAAGGGCCAGAATTTGGCAACGTTTCATTCTTTTCTGGCTTCCATTGATTTTGGTGAAAAGTCAGACAATATTTTTATTTTTGTTCCTTTGTATGTAAATGTGATTTTTACTCTCTAACTACTTGTAGGACTTTATGTCCTTTTAATTTTAAAATTTTATTTATTTATTTTTGTTATACTGAGGATGAAATACAGGGGAATTCTACCCCTGAGATACATCCCTAGCCCTTTTTACTTTTGATTTTGAAACTGGCTCTCACTAGGTCACTGAGAATCTCATATGTTTCACAGGTTGTCCTTGAACCTGTGATCCTCCTGTCTCAGTTTCCCAAATACTGGAATTAGAGGTGAGTACCAACACTCCAGGCTTGTCTGGGTTTCAGTAGTCAGATTGTGATGTGCCAATATTTGTCTTCCTTTGTATTTATACCAATCAGGCTTTCTGAATTGAGTTGTTTTTATTACATGTGGGAAACAATTCGGTCAATATAACTTCAAATAATTTTCATATGCTATTGTTTCTCTCCTGACCATCTGGGACTTCTCTTACACTTATGTTAGACTGCTTGATATCATCCCACAGGTCACTGTCACTTCATCCATTTTTTCAAAACATTTCCACAGTATTTCAGTTTGGGTGATTTTATTGTTTTATCTTCAGTTTTACTAATCTTTTCTTCTGTTCCAATATACTATCAAACTCACTCTGAGTTTTTTGATATAACATATTTTAAATTTTTTTATTGGTTCATTGTAGTCATACATCTTAATGGGATACAAGATGGTGGAAGCATACATGCAGACATCGCCCAATTAGCCCTTATCCAATTCCTCCCCCTCCTTCCTTCTTATGTGGGGCTTAGTGATTGACTTTGATTTGTTTGTTAAAGTACATCATATGGATTAGAGAATTTCCCTCTTCCCCCCTTCTATCCCCTCAGGTTGCATTATTTTCTCATCTATAGAATCTCCTTCTTCATCTAGAGTTCCTCCTATGACCCATTTCTTCCTAGCTTTCGCATATTAGATATAGCATCTGATTTCTTATTTTTTGTGAATGACTAATCTCACTTAGCATAATGTCCTCCAGTTCCATCCATTTCTTTGTAAATGATGTAATTGTGTTTTTCTTTATGGCTGAGTAAAATTCCATTGTATATGTATCGCACAGTTTCATAATCTAATCATGTTTATGGACATCTTGGCTGGTGCCATAGTCTGGCAGTGGAGAATTGTGCAGCTATGAACATAGATACACATGCATTAATTTGGTAGTTTGGTTTCCTTTCTATTGGGTAGATACCCAGGAGTGGTATTGCTGGATCATATGGTAAGTTCGTTTCCATTACTCTTAGGATCCTCCATACTGTTTTCAAAAGTAGTTGCACAAACTTGCAATCCCACCAACAATGTAGGAGAGTTCCCACTTCTCCACATCCTCACCAGCATTTCTTGTTGTTTGTGTTTTGAATGATTGACATTCTAGTTGGAGTTAGATGAAATCTCAGGGTAGTTTTGATTTGTATCTTTCTGGTTGCTAATGATGCTGAACATTTTTTATGCATTTATTGCCCATTTGAATTTCTTCCTTCATGAAGTGTCTATTTAATTCACTTGCCCATTTTTTGATTGGGTTATTTGTTTTCTTAGTGCTGAGTTAATTGAGTTCTCTGCATATTTTAGATAATAGTCCTCTATCGAAGGAATAGTTGGAAAAGTTTCTCCAATTCTTTTGGCTCTCAGTTGATGTTCTTGATAGTTTCCTTTGCTATACAGAAGCTCTTCAGTTTCATGCAATCCCACGTATTGATTTGCCTTCTAGTTTCTTGTGCCTTTCGGGTCTTGTTGAGAAAGTTTTAATCTGTGCCTATATATTGGACCTATGCCCTCTTCAAGGAGCCTCAAGATCTCTGGTCTAATTTCCAAATCTTTGATCCATCTTGAATTGACTCTTGTGCAAGGCGAGAAAGTGGGATTAATTTCCATTTTTCTGCATATGGTTAACCAGTTTTGGCAACACCATTTGTTGAACAGGCTATCTTTTTTGCAGTGTTATGTTTTTGACCCCTTTGTCAAAAATCAATTGGCTGTGTGTGGATTTTTTTCTGAGTCTTCTATTCTGTTTAATTGGTCTATGTATCTGTTTTTGTGCCAGTACCATGCTGCTTTTATTACTATGGTTTTGTAGTATAGTTTGAAGTCAGGTATTGTGATGTGGTGTGTGCTGGTCTGGATCTCTGGAGCATATGGTGAGCTAGGCCACCACTGCTGCAAGTTGTAGCTGGTGTTTGTTCAGGAGGAACGGATGACTTACAATTTCAATGATTTGTAGCTGCTTACTTTCAGGTCCTTGGCTGTTTTCCTGATTATCCCTGGAGTCGGGTACAGTGAGGCAAGATGGCGCTGCTGCAGTGTCCTAAGCTGCAATGTGGGTGGGTTTCTTAGTTCTGGTATTGAGCTCTGCTTTGGATCCCTGGAGGGCATGGTGAGCTCTGCTGCCACTGCTGGACATTGTAGCTGCTGTTTGTACAGGTAGAACTGATGACTTACAACTCCGATTGTCTGCAGCTTTTCACTTCAAATCCTTGTTGTTATTTTTTTCTTCTCTGGAGTTGGGTAAGATTGCACCACTGTGGTGCCCACTGCTGCAAGGCGAGCAGGTGTCTTTTCTGCTCTCTTATCGATGTTCTAATCTTCCTTTTCCCTGTCCCTTGTATCTATTGTTTTTACTCCTCTACTGATACTATATTCTGGCTTTGTAGAATGCTGTTTTTGAGGCAAGGAGCTTGGGTGTCAGCAGGACTGATATGTGCTGCTTCCCTTGGTTGCCATCTTTCTGGAACAATATTATATTTTTATTTCTAGAATTTTTATCTGGCTCTTTTTCTATAGTTTAGGAATTTCTCTGGAAACTCTGTATTTTTTTTATCATTTACCCATTTTTCCCCTATACATTTTTAACATTTATCACAGTAATATAAAAATCTCTGTTAACTCCAACATCTGGATTATTTATGGATCTGTTTATACTGATTTTTTAAAATATATACCCCTCTACACACACTAGTTTTTGAATGTACACTTTATAATATAATGATTCTGGATTTTCTTAGTTTCCTCTCAAAAGTGCAAAGAGGGAAGAATATGTAGTAGGCAGCTAAATTACTTCTGAACACTTTAATCCTTTAAGACTTGGTTTTAGGTTTCATTAATGTATATCTATTTTAGTTTTGTCTTTTGTCTTTGGATAAATCTCTTTCTCTTTTTTGTGGTACTGGGGATAGAACCCAGGGACATTCTATCTCCAAGCTATAACCCCAGTCCTATTTTTCTATTCTTTATTTTTAAACAAGGTCTCACTGAGTTGCAAAGGGCCTCACTAAGAAGCTGAGGCTATCTGTGAACCACTGTCCTCCTGTGTCTCAACCTTCCAAATGCTAGGATTATAAGTGTGCACCACCACGCTCTGCTGATAAATCTCTTAAGCATGACCTATAGTGTTTATTACAAAAATGTGGTCCTGATTTAATTTGATAGAGAATCTGAGGTGTTTACCAAGTCCTTTCAGTTTGAGAGCATGCAAACTCCAAACCATTTTCTCTCTCAAACTGGGTAGTTAAAAAAATTTTCTCTTCCGTTTTTCCATACTTCAATTGCTATTTTCCTTCTGGGCTCCTTGTAATCTTACTCCATGTGTTAGAATTCCAGACTCAGCCATAGATTCAAGGAGTGTATGAATGAATGCAGATATTGTGCTCTTTCTCTCTCTCTCTCTCTCTCTCTCTCTCTCTCTCGCTCTCTCGCTCTCTCGCTCTCTCGCTCTCTCGCTCTCTCGCTCTCTCGCTCTCATCTCTCTCTCTCTATCTCATCTCTCTCTCTCTCTCATCTCTCTCTCGTTTCCTCTTTTCTGAGACTTTTCTTCCTTAATTCTCAGTTGCTCTGTCAGGTCCAAGCTCTGTTCTCTGAATCTTCAGGTCAGTAAAACTAAAGCATTATGCAATAGCCATGCTCTAGAGATTTTTGAAGGCCGAGAAATGCCCTCAGAAAAGACATATAAATGCAAACCTTAGCCAGGGTGATCTCCCTATTTAGTTGCATAAATTTCCTTCAGTTTACTATTACTATTTGGCCAGTCTATTGCCTATAACTGCTTGTTTATATATTGTTCAGAGTTCATAGTTGTTATTAGCATAAGGGCTAGTCTAATATCAACTATATCACCATTCCTTAAAGTCCTAAACCTTCTCTTTGACATTGCAAACTATCCCTGGAATGGATAGTGCATGTTGCCCGTTAGTACACTTTCTAAGACTGAAGCTGGGTTCTCACTGTTTGTTTGACCCTGGCCAGCTGTTTCCAATGACCAGCTGTTCCCTGCCTGCCTCATCTACCCACCAATAGAGGCTATTTGGACACAACAGAAGCTTATGGGAATGCTGTTTATAAAGTGGTATGAATTATTACAATGATTTACCAATCACTATGAGATAAACTAGGTGAGTATTAGAAATAGGAAATATGGTTGTGGATCTCTTTAGGAGGCCAGAAAGCATAATAACTTAGAACAGATATTTAGGTAAAATATTATAGATTTGATTTTTAAGTAGTTTGCTTAACCTTCTTTGGGTCTCCATTCTCTTATCTGTAAAATGAGAATTATTATCTCTCAGGGTCATTGTGAGAAATATACATGTGGATATATATTTACATGCATATACATAGAGAGAGAATATGGCATATTTTAAGTGTTCATTAAACATTATTTAGGGCCGGGCGTGGTGGCGCATGCTTATAATCCCAGCATTTGGGAGGTGGAGACCAGAGGATTGCAGTTTGTAGACAGCCTCAGCTATTTAGTGAGCCCCCCCCCCAAACTTAGTGATACCCTGTCTCAAAATAAAGAATAAAAAGTAGGGTGGGGGTGTAGCTCAGAGGTTGAATGCCCCTGGGTTCCATCCCCAGACCCACAAAAATTATTTAAAAATTTTAAACTCAAGAAATTATTTTTTTCTATCACAATGCTATTGAGATAGGGCTAAGATAGCAAATTCAGGATAAATTTTTCCTGAGTTATTTCTCAGAGTATATTCAGTAAACTCCCAGAAGCAGAATTATCTGAAGTTGATTATTATGAGGCAGATTTCTTATCTCCCACCTCAAAACTACTAAATCAAAATTGGTGGAGGTGGAGCCTAAGAATAGGAATTTTTAATAAGCTCTCTATGCTTGCTAAATTCTAAAAACTGCTGGATAATTTAAAGGCAAAGATAATTTTTTGAGGGAGGATTGGAGAGACTACAGGACTTTGAACTCTTGTCTCACCTTCCAGAAGTTTAGATTTTATTGCATTTCTGGCATTGATGCCTATAAGCTTATTACTTTAGATGGAGACTGAAAAGTTTTAGTCATTCTTAAGTGTCTGGCTGGAGGGCGATCGGCAGAGTGATTAAACCAAAAGGAATTATAATTCATCCTTCAAATCCATGGTTAAAGGCATTTTGCTGCATAACTTTTCACCTGTGAAGTACTCCACAGCTCTTAAATAATCCTCTACTAAGTAGAAATCTCAGTTTCCTAGAAGAATAGATTTTTTTACCCTAATTTCTCTTGTTTACAACAAATTTGTTTAAACAATTACATTTTGCATTGCAGTTTTTATTTCCTTTTTATTGTGGAATCATGGAGTGGTTTTATAATTTACTTATTAATGTACCTGGGCTTAATATAATATAGGGTGATTATAAGTATCTTAGTGGAAGTGGGTGTGGTAGTGCACACCTGTAACCCCAGTAATTAGGAAGTTGAGACAGGAAGATGGCAGGTTTGTGGCCAGCCTTAGTAACTTAGTGAGAGCTTGTTTCAAAATAAAAAATAAAATAAGGCTGTGGGTATAGGTCTGGGGTGGAATGCCCCTGGGTTCAATCCCCAGTAACACACACACACACACACACACACACACACACACACACACACAGAGTTTCTTAGTGTGATTATGTTTTTTTAAGATCTAAAGTTTTTGAAAGAAAAGAAAGCACAGGTGCCTATCTTTAGTAAGCCACTTAGAAAAATGAGATTGTGTCAACCGATGTTAAAGGTAAGAGGCGAGGACAAGCCTCTCCAGGTTGACCTTCAGTATCTAGTATTCCACCTGTCATTCAATCGAAATTTGTTGAATGAATGAATGAATGAATGAAAATTATTAGCTTTATATTAGGAATTAATGAAGTTCCACTAATGAGTAGATAGCTAGGTATTCTATTCTATGGGAGTCTCTCACAGTTTCTCTATTTTCTTTCAATGAAATTTACTGGAATGACAAAACCTTGCATAAGTGCTAATTACAGCAGTTGCAGAGGACCCACTGGGCTGGGGTAGCATTGTGAATGATGTACTGGGGCCCTGGGCGGGCTGTGGCCTTCTTTGTGAGCATATGCTTCTTTGTTTTTACATGGATGATTGAACCCAAGGGCATTCTACCTTTGATCTACATGCCAGGCCTTTTTATTTTTTTTTATTTTGAAACAAAGTCTCACTAAGTTGCTGAAAGTCTACCTGAGTTGATGGCTGAGGCTATTCAGTTTTTTAGGGGTAGGTACTGGATATGGAACCCAGGAGCATTCCACCTACAAACTACACCCTCAGCCCTATTTTTTATTTTTTATTTTTTATTTTTTATTTTGAAACAGGTTCTCACTGGGTTGCAAAGGGCCTCACTAAGTAGCTGAGGCTGTCTGTGAATCACAATCCTCCAGTCTCAGCCTCCCTAATGCTGGGATTACAAGCGTGCACAACTATGCCAGGCTTGGCTGAGGTTATTCTTGAATCTCATGTTTCAGCCTCCCAAGTATTGGGATTACAGGTGTGTGCCACCATCCCTGGCTTTCCCCTCCTGTGTCTCACAACCCAGTTTGCTTCCCATCCTTTACCTCACAGCCCACTTTCCAGAATGTTCCATAGTGTTTCTCAGCTTATTCACCTATATTGTGTCTCAGAGTGGTAATCAACATTGAATCCTTCCCTACTGCCATCCAAAGGGACCCTTTTAAAGAAATAATACAATAGCAATGAGTGAGGAGCCGAAGCTATAACCATAGCATAAACCTTTCTGATCTGGAAAAACTATTCCAACACCTGGCAAAAACTGATAAGCACCTGCTCATGAACAGCAGCAGCAATGCTGGGGATCTTCCTGCTAGCTGTTCCATTTGCTGAGGAGATTATTTTAATTTTTCAGACTGTGGAAAACCTGGAAAAACATCTACTATGCAAGGCATAGGCCCCAACTAATGATTGGCCCATTGAGTGCAGCTTAACAGTTCTCCTGACTTGCTGCAATCCTTAATGTGAACATTTGGGGGTTGCAGTTAAATTATTATGTGACATGCAGCCTGATATTTTTATCCCCAAACATTACCTTTTATTACACAAATTTTTCTGATTTTGCCTTTATGCAGTGACTGTATATATACAGATATGGATACAGATATGGATATACGATATGGAGAGATAGGTCAATATTATAAACCATATTTATAAACCTATATTACAAACCAGTATTATAAACCATATTTTGTTTACAAAAAGTTTTATTATAAGTGCAAAGGCTTCTCATCCCTGTCTATTTTAAACATCAATTTATGTCTAAAAATATCCAAGAAACTCATTGTTCTGTATAAGGAGAGTATTTATTTCATGAAAATGTATGAAAGAATGGGAACCAAAGTCAATAGTTAATACAGCAAATGGTTTGTTCTGGAGGGTGAGGAATGAAATGGTAAAGAAAATTGTTCATTATGGTTGCTAAGAATTACTAGACTGCAGGAGATACCATCAGCATCCTGCTCATATATCCTTATCCATACCACCTGCAATGGATTAAATAGTAGTCCCCCCAAAGACATGCCAATGTCCTAACACTTAGAATGTGTGAATGTGATGTCCTTTGCAAAGATTATCTTTGCAAATGTAAAGATGAGAGATGAAATAATAATAAAGATTTGAGATTAGATAATCTCAGATTTAAGATGGGCTTTGCCAATAAAAAGTATCCTTCTAAAGGAAGAGAAGGCACTAAGACATGGAAGATCAGGTAATGCAAAGAGAAAAGAAAAAAAATAATAAAGTGAAGCAACCACAACCAAGGAATACCAAGAAAATCTTGGAGCTACCAGAAGCCAGAAATTGCAAAGAAGGATTCTCTCCTAGTGTCTCCAGAGTGGGAATGGGACTACTGGCCTCCAGGACTGTGAAAGAATACATTTCTGTTATATTTGAGCCACCTTGTTTATGGTCATTTGTTACAGCAACCTGGAGAGACTCAGTGTGAGCTAGCTGGCCTAGCTGCATCTCTTAAGGCTTCCTCTGGCTGCCAGTTTTTTGTTCAGTACTGGAGATGGAACCCAGGGGCATTCTACCTCTGAGCTACACCCTATTTCTTTATTCTTTATTTTGAAACAGGATCTCACTGAGTTACAAAGGGCCTCACTAAGTAGCTGAGGCTGGCTAGGAACTGCGATCCTCTTGTCTCAGCCTTAGCTGCCAGTTCTGGAGCACATAAGGCCTACTATGCTAGGGAATGAATGCCTGTATCAGTGAGATTTCTGACGCTATGACAAAATATCTGAGATAAATAACTTAAAAGGAGGAAATATTTATTTTGGCTCATGGTTTCAGAGGCTGGTTATCTTTTTTCTTTTAGTGGCTGTTTACAAAGCAGTAGTACATCATGGAGGGGAGTGCATGGTGGACCAAATCTTTTACCTGATGGTAGCTAGGAAGCAAGAAAGAGAGAAGAGACCAGGGTCCCAATAGCTCCTTCAAGGGAATAACCCCAATTACCTAACTTGCTTCCAATAGGCCCCACCTCCTAAAGACTCTACCATCTCCCAGTAGTGCTACAGGCTGGTAACCAAGGCTTTAGCATGTGGGTCTTTGAGGCTCATACCATATCCATAACAATGATTCCTGCCTCAGCAGCTCTTAGGTAAGTACTAATGGGATGAGTCAATGTGTACAGATGTCAGCCCCCTTGTCCCTTGGGTAGTGTGTCAGCCAGCATTATTATCACTGTGACCCAAAACACCTGACCACCACAACTTAGATGAAGGAAAAATTAATTTTTCCACAGTTCTGGATATTTCAGAGGGATCATGGGCCAGGTGAAGTCTATGGAGCTCAGGGTATGGCATAGGTAATAGAAAGAGAGCAAAGTCTCTGCTTTCACATAACAGAGGCAGGATGTCAGAGAGAGAGAGAGAGAGAGAGAGAGAGAGAGCGAGAGCGAGAGCGAGAGAGAGAGAGAGAGAGAGAGAGAGAAGGGGTGACTATGTATAGTCCCTAAGGCCACACCCAAGAACCCCTCTTCATCAACCAAGCCTCACCTCCAACATGGCTGTCTTTTGAAGTCTGGGGGACATTTTAAATCAAAACCATAACAGGTGGGATAGTTCTGTAGCACACATCCTATTCAGGTTTTTAGAATTTATCTGTCTCTGCATGGTGGCTACTAGATCGACAAATCTGCTTACCATTGCCCACTCTTCTACTGGTTTGTCCTAGGATCATCTACCAAGCAAACTACAATCATGCCTCACTTAACAATTTGAAAACATTCTGAGAAACATGTTGTTACGTGATTCTATTGATGTGTGAACACCACAGAGTTTATTGCACAAACCAGGATAGTTATAGTTCAGTCACTCAATGTGGCCTCTTCATGCTATCAAGAGATGTGGTCAAAATGAGTTATGAAGGGTTGCTACAGGCATAACACAGTATACTGTTTTATAGTAGACATTTTTTAACAAGTAGAAGGAGTGCATTCTGAAATAATAATAAAAAGAACAGTAAATACATAAACTTGTACATAGTAATTTATTCTTCTCAAGTGTTATGTACTGTATAGAACTGTGCTTTACTTTTATCCAACTGGCTATACAGTATGTTTGTTTAACAAGCATTACCACAATCACTTGAGTAATGTGTTGCACTGGGATATTATGATATCTACAATGCGATTAGGTGATAGGAATTTTCAATTCCATTATAATCTCATGGAACTCCTGTATAAGCAGTCTGCCTTTGACTGAAATGTCATAAGAAGTGCATAACTACATTTCTACATTAATGCTTGTCTCATAGTTCATCTGTTTAATGTGAGAATCACAACTAAAACATAAATAAACAGGGACATTACACATTGTCCTGCATATTAGACAAGGTATCCATCTCTCCTGGGCTGTTTTATGAAAATTGTCAGCATTTCTTTTATATCAACAGAAACCTGTTATAATTAAAAGTGACCTCTCATCTAATGAGAAATAAACCGGGACTTCTGGGAAGATGGCGACTGAGAAAAGCAGCATTTACGAGTCCTGCTAAAACTCGATCTCTATTGCCACAAAATCAGCACTTTTCATAGCCAGAAAACACTAGCAACAGAGAAATAAAAAATATAAACATAAGGAACAGAGGAAAAAAAGACTGGAAGAACAACCGAGACCAGAAAAGAAATCAAGCCTGCAATGTGGTGGCGGAGCCACGCTGGCACCATCTTCCCTCACAGCACCAGGCTCCAGAGAGGAAAGGTAAACAAGGAGCTGAAGTGAGCAGCTGCGGATCATTCACTTGTAATTCAGCACTTCTTTTGGCACAAAGAACGCCTAAAACTCCCAGTGGCCAAGCTCATCATGCCTTCCAGAGTCTCAAAATGGAGCTCAAAACCAGAAAAGAAATATACCAGCCTCACAGCCGAGGGCGTGGTAGTGGTGCCATATTGCCAGAAGCAACAGTGAGTTCACCACGCCCCGTGATAGCTCCTGATCAGTGCGTATAATAACCGTGGCTAAAATTGCGGCCCTTTAGAGAAATCCCTGTGCTGCACTCCCAGGGACATGTGCAGCTTTGATAATCTCCTTGGGTCTGAGATTTTGCAGTCCAACCCAGTGAAGGAGTAGTGGTGGCAGAAATACCACACCCTAGTCGCAGCTCCCCATGGGAAAATGCCCAGCCTGGCACCCCCACGGTCTCGCGCAGCCTCAATTAACTCTCTGGGTCTGAGACTGTGATACAACCCAGTAAAAGAGTAATGGCGGCTGAGATTACCACAGACTCAAGATCCAGAGCACCACAGACTCAAGATCCAGAGCACCCTAAGTTAAGTCGTAGTGACCCAGGGAAGGCACAAAATTCTGAAATGATGGTAAAGAGGAACAATAGAGCAATGAATGCTCATAACCCCATGCTATCAGAACCTGATAACACAGAAATTCAGAAACCTCCAGAAGATCAAATCAGGAATATAACTGTAGAAATAATACAGGACCTTCTAAAAGAATTTAGAGAGTCTAAAAGAAATAAAGGATGCAACCATTGAGGTAAAGGCCTCAATTCAAAGTATAAACAATCGATTAGACCACATGGAGAATAGAATCTCACTCCTAGAAGATGATCACTCCAAAAACAAATGCATAATTTCTAACTTAGAAAAAAATTCTGAAAATGATGTAATTGAGTTTTTTTTTAATGGCTGAGTAAAATTCCATTGAGTACATATCCCACAGTTTTGTAATCCATTCATCTGTTGATGGACATCTTGGCTGGTTCCATAGTTTGGCTATGGTGAATTGTGCAGCTATGACAATAGATACACATGCATTAGTTTGGTAGTTTGGCTTCCTATCTTTTGGGTAGATATCCAGAAGTGGTATCGCTGGATCAAATGGTAGATTTGACATCATTTTCAGGGAAATGGATGGAACTGGAGGATATTATGTTAAGTGAGATTAGTCAGTCACACAAAATAAGAAATCAGAGTCTTTCCCTAATATGTGAGAGGGAGAAATGGGTCATAGGAGGAACTCTAGATGAAAAAGGAAATCCTATACAGGAGCAGACATGACAACCTAAAGGAGGAGAAAGGAGGGGGGAAGAGGAAAATCTCTAAAACACACAATGTTCTTAAACATATCGAGGTCAACCACTTAGCCGAGTAATGGGGAGGGAATGGGGTTGGAGTTGGGTAGGGGTTGAATCAGAGATGTGTACATGTATCTACACACGTTTTTTGCCCCAATATGATGTATGAACATAATGCACCAATAAAAAATTAAAAAAATAAAATTGCTTAAGCTTACAAAAAAAAAGAAAAGAAAAAAAATCTGACAACAGGAATCTGACATTGAGGAAATATGGGCCCATTTTAAGAGAGCTAACCAAAGATTAATCGGAATAGAGGAGGGAAAAGAAGGTGAAACCAAAGGGATCAATAATCTCTTCAAAGAAATAATAGCAGAACATTTTCCAAACATTGACAAAGAGGTCGATACACAGGTCCAGGAAACTTATAGAACTCCCGTTAGACAGGATCAGAGAAGAGGTTCCCCACGCCACATAATTGTCAAAATGACAATGTGGAAGCCAAGTAGAGAATCTTAAAGGCAACAAAAACAAAAGGCCAAGTGACATTTAGAGACAAATCAGTTAGAATTACTCAAGACTTCCCAAACCAAGTCATGAAAGCCAGAAGGGTTTGGAGTAACATATTCCAAACTGTGAAAGAAAACAACTTCCAGCCAAAAATTTCCTACCCAGAAAAACTTTCTATCAAATTAGATGGGGAAATAAGAAGTTTCCATGACAAACAGAAACTGAAGGAATTTATGTCTTCAAAACCAGAGCTAGAGAAAATACTCAAAGAGATTAACTACAAAGAAGAAATAGGTAACACACACCAGAACCAGAGAAACAAGATTTTCCGTCCAGCAGACAACTAAAATTGGTTATCTTTGGAGATTCATTATTTATTTTAGTCTTTTACCTATTTCTAAATTGTATTGTTTGCTTTTATTGTTGCTAATATTTAGGATTTGTATTTGGAATATTAATATACCTTCAGATATAACATTGGGAAATATTTTATCCCATCCTATCAGTAACTTTTAACTCTGTTTACATTGTCTTCGGATATACATTTTTTTTATTTTTTAGGAAGTTTGTTTATTCTTTTGTTGCCTGTGACTTTGAAATAATACTCAAGAAATCACTGCCAATTTCAGTGTTGTGAAGTTTTATGACCCATGTTTTCTTCTAAAAGTTTATAGTCTTAAGATTTACATTTAGGTCTTTTATTTATGTTGAGTTAATATTTGTATATGGTGTTAGGTAAGGGTCCAATTTTATTCTTTTTCATGTACTTATTATTTTTCAACAATATTTAGTGAAAAGATTATTATTTCCTTCACCAAATGTTCTTGGAAACCTTGTCAAAAATAACTTGACCATATATGGAAGAATTTATTTCTAGGCTTTTTATTTTACTCCACTGGTTTATATATCTGTCTTTATAGCAATACTACACAGTTTCAATTATTCTAGCTTTATACGGTTTGAAATCAGAAAATGTACATCTTCTAGATTTGTTCTTTTTTGAGGTTGTTTTGGGTATTTAGAGTTCATATTTCATGTTAGGATAGATTTTTTTTGAAAAATTAATAAATAAATGTATGATAGTTTCACCTTAAAAAAAGGAAAAAATCCTCTATAAGCAAGAAAGGAAAAAGATATATTGAAATGTTATCTCTAAGTGATCAAAAGCTTGATATCAGACAAACGAATCTGTTATGTGAAATTATCATTGTTAATTTTGGATAAATTGCTATAGTATTAGATGTCAACCACTAAGCCAAGCATGGGAAGGAGGGATGGGGAGGGAATGGGGAGGGGACTGTGGAGGAGCTTAACTGGACAATGTGTGCATGTATATCTACACAAGTTTTTTTTTTTACCCCATTATTATGTATTAATACAGTTCACCAATAAAAAATAAAAAATAAAAAAATAAAAGTGACCTCTCTAGGTATGTATTTATACACAACATCTTTAGAAAAGGCTTAGAAGTATCATTAGAATTGTGATTATTTAATATATCACATCATATTCTTTTATTATTACAAAATATCTTATTTTAATAAGTAAAAATAATGAATTTCTAGATATTATATTTCAACTTTTCCATTATTTGCTGTCATTTACTATTCTCTCTCCTTTTGGACTGAATAAAACTGTCATTTGATCTCATTTATTGTTCTTTATTATTGATACTGGGGATTGAACCCAGGGATGTTCTTTTAAGCTAGACCCCAAGCTGTATTCTATTTTTAAACAGGACCGCACTAATTTGCTGAGGTTGGTCTCAAACATTCAATCCTCCTGTCTCAGCTTCCCAAGAACTAATATTACAAGTATGTGCCACCATGCCCAGCTCATTTAAACATGCAAACCATAATTCCCTAAGTGGAAAAAAAGAAAATATTTTTATAATAGTTTTCATTGAATGCAAAGCCTGGTCTTATATTTAAAAATGTTGTAGAGAGTAATTGCTTATTTGATATTCTTTTTAAATGGTTAAGTGAATCTTTTCCAAATGTTGATAAAAATTTTTGTAGCAATGACTCTATTGTTCTTTTTATCACTTCTCAAAATAGCAGAGGAAAGGACTAAAGGTGAAGTAAACAAGTTTATAAAGAAAGAGTAATAAGCTTTACAGGATTTTAAAAATAAAAACCTTTTAATGTAGGTAAGCCCTGGGGTAGCCAAAGTGTTTTAATCTCAAAATTATCTGGAAATGGCTGAATAGCTCAGTCTCTGTAGAAAATATTATATTTGACCTTTTAAAAATGTATTGCCCACACTGATGACTTTTTCCCTTAATAAAATGTGAGAAATTGTGACAAATAAATAGGTTGTTTCACTGTGTTGGAAAGGAAAAGTCTGCTGCTGCAGTATACAACTAAGAAATGACTGTTTTGCTCCTTCTAAAAGCAAAAGACCCCCTTCAAATCTTGTTACTCGTTTTTGCACAAAATAATTTTGGCTCCAGGTATTCTATCAAGAAATATTTTTATTTTTAAAATATTTTATTGGCACATTATAATCATACATCATAAGGATGTTCAGAGTGATAGGGACATACATGCACACAGCACTTGGTGAGCTTCCTCCTGGATCCTACCCTACTACATCTTTACTGGAAATTCCTTAGATCTTCAGAAGGAACCAGATAATACTTCTTGCCTCCATTTATTAATTTATTATCAAAACACCATTCACTAGAAAAACATGAGCAAATTTTATATTAATATAACTAGATAGTGTATTAACCTTATTCTTTAATAAAAATTTACAGATTGTGACAGAAAATTGATAATGTTTGAATCAAATATGTATTCCTGTTTTTCCACGTCAGGAAACAAAGTATTTTTAAATAAAAAAGTATTCATTTGCTGACATGTGGGTTTGTGTATGATTTTAAACACTGATAAAAAGTGCAAAGTCTGGAACAAATTGTATAAAAAAGTAACCCTGAAATTTCACCTAACTCCAATCAGAATGGCAATCATTCAAAACACAAACAACAACAAATGCTGGCGGGGATGTGGAGAAGTGGGAACTCTAAAACATTGTTGGTGGGATTGCAAATTTGTGCAACTACTTTGGAAAACAGTATGGAGGATCCTCAGAAGAATGGGAACAAATCTACCATTTGATCAAGCAATACATACCACGTCTGGGTATCTACCCAAAGAATGGAAATCAAACTATCAAACTAATGCATGTTTCTCTATGTTCATATCCCCATGATTCACAATTTTCAAACTATGGAGCCAGCCAGGATATCTATCAACAAATGAATGAATTACAAGACAATGAGATATGTACACAATGGAATTTTAGCCATAAAGAAGAACAAAATCACCTAATTTGCAGGGAAATGGATGGAACTGGAGAACATTATGCTAAGTGAGATTAGTCAGTCACAAAAAGTAAACAATTGGATGCTCTCCCTAATATGCAGATGCTAGGGACAGAAAGAGTTATAGGAGGAACTCTAGATGAAGAAGGAGAAACCATAGATGAGCAAATAAGATGACTTAACTGCAGGGGATGGAGGGGGAAAAGAGGAAGATTCCCTAATGTACATGATGTACATTCACACACACATCAAAGTCAATCACTAAGCCAAACTTGAGAAAGAGGGAGGGGGAGAGAATGGGGTGGGAATTGGGGAAGGGCTAAATGAGTGATATGTGCATGTATGCCTCTACCGTCTTATGCTCCATTAAGATGTTTGACTGCAATGCACCAGTAAAAAATAAATTATGCTGAAATATTTTATATTGTGGTACAAAATCTCAGAATTAAGGAACTGGTTGATCTGAGGGTGAAAACTAAGATTCCATTATTGTATCAGCTTCTGAAGGAGGAAAATCTCCCATCATCTAGATTTTATCATAAATGCTGGTGCAAATAAGTTTTCAGTTGAAGTTATGAATTGAATTTAAAGTAGCAAAAAGTACTTTATTAATAACTTTTAGATATTTTATTACTTTTAGCAGCAATCAGTTCAGACATGGCATAAATAAAAAAGGAAAGTCACAGCATTTCTTTGCTGCAGACATAACTATTTTACATTTTTTTCACCTGTAGACTAATCGACTGATGAGATGCTTCTCCCAATGACTTTTCCATGATTTTTAATAGGTTTTGGATTGCTTCCTTTTATACCTGTGATGTAATTTCAGATGTAAAGATGTAACACTTCTTCCCAATTATCCTTAGGAATGGTGGAGACTTATGGTCAATCATAATTGAATGGCATTATATGATATTCTTACATAGATCTGCCTAATCTAGTTGCTAGTGCTTAGTAGGATCATGACAGCTGTTTGTATCTCTGGAGTAGTCAGCTCTGGGCACCACTGGAATGTGAGGGACAGTGCCAGGAAGGCATGGTGAGTTGGTAAGAAAACACTGATTCAAAAAGCTTTGGGGATCTCAGCAAAGTGGATTCCCAAGCCTGGGCTATAGATTTTAGTATATCAGGTCTCATGTATCCATGTAGCCCAGCAGTAGAGACAGCAGCAATGTTTAGTATTCTTTACCCTGGGTCAACTCACCAGAAATTGTGTGCTAATCAGAACTTTCCACTATGCCAGACCCTAGACTCGGGGATCCTGGGCACCATTCCATATTGACCAGCACATGCAGGGAATCCATAACAGTTTCTCAAAACAAAGCATCCTTTTACACAGTATCTTGGTTTCCAAGTTTTTGTAATGAAATTCAAAAAGAGATAATCTGTGCTTCATGCACAATGGAGACTGAACTATGCCTGTCTGCGGGAGACGGAAACTACAGGGAACTAAGCTCACAGGTGGAGATTTTTCACAGAATCTGGTTGCTGTTGAAGTCATCCATGAGGCAAGCTTCCTGTTCAAGGCATTTTTAGACATAAACTCAACACACAATACTGCATTTATTTTTAAGTTGGATCTCAAGAGCATGTGAACTGGGAGTCACTGTCACCCAGGTCTGAATGGCACATTTTCAGGGATTTTGTTGCTATATACCATTTCTCAGGATGTTCATGAAAAAGAAAAACACTGAGCCAGCTATGGTGGTGCACACTTGTAATTCCAGCAGTTGAGAGACTGAGACAGAGGATTATAGGTTTGAGACTACTCTTGGCCACTTAGTGAGACCCTCAGCAAAAAAATAAAAGGGCTGGGGTGGATGTCAGAGGTTAAATAATGTCCCTCCCAATGACTTTCCCATGAATTTTAATGGGCTTTGGGTGGCTTCCTTTTATATCTGTGATGCAATTTGAGGTGTTAGGATATAGTACTTCTTCCCAATTATCCTTAGAAATGGTGGGAGTTTATGGTCAATGATAATCGACTGGTTAAAAGACCACTTTGTAATGCATTACATGATATTCATACATAGATCTGCCTAATCTGGTTGCTTCATTTCCTAGTACCACAATAAAATTATTTTTAATTAAAAAAGAGAAGAAAAAACAGAATAAGAGCTAAATGCTCACCATGTGGAAGGCATTAGCAGATCTATGTAGAAGGCTTTAGCAGATTTCAGTGAATTCCACTCGTCCTTCTCATCAGCCTGTAGAAAAAAATTGCAAGATGGAGACAACACTGTTCTGTCTTTTCGAGCTTTGCTTCTTTGCTCTCTGCCATGTCCGAGACTTACAAATGTCACAGCAGAGTTGTAGACACAGTTTGTGTGCTTAAAGTGGCTGCCAGGGAACTATTGGTTACAATAAAAATGGCAAAGCACAATGGAGACATTTTTCGGTGCTCCTCTGGCCAAGTAAATCTGTTTGTAAAGAGCAATCGGTTTTCGAGGCTGTGTGACACCCCATCTTTCAAAGCATTTCCAGACACAAACTGGATGATAGATTAGGCAGGTCAAAGATACAGGAATCTTTCTCCCCCTACAAATTTAAGCTTAATGATACTGAAGACATCAATATTTGTATTTGATGAGAGCTATTCTGTCTACAAAACTAATGATTTATGGGAAGTCCATAATCTCACCAAGCCTGGCAATGTCTTTTGCATTCCTTGGGGATATAGGCCTCCAGTATAGGATTATAAAAAGCAGAGACTGTATCAATCTGTTGGGCTGCCCCCATTTGCAGTTCTCAAAGGAAAAGGCTCCAAATTAAATTTATCCTCAGGATCAGCTGAGATGGACTGCTTTGACCTCACTAAAGCCTGGTTACACTCTCAAAGTATAATTTTCAAAAAGCTAAAAGCATGACTCATGTGCATTATAGTATGAACACATGTTGAAAATTTATTAACTTATTAATAAGGGAATTAGTAACACAGTAGAAACTGCTAAGAACCATGTTGTGGCTTGAGTATCTATCAGCATTTTAAAAGGGTATTAAAATCAATTGCTATCAGATCCAAAACTGATTTATGACCTATAGGACAATTAAAAAAATGGTAACTTTTGGGATTTTCTTTATGATTGGATAGAAAAAATTTCATTGTTACTGGAAAAGATCAGTTAATGGGTAACTTCACAGGACCTGAGTCAGTAATTAATACTAAATGGCAAAGTCAAACAAAATCCCATTCCCATAGGTAATTAAATAATCCTGGGTGAACTTGTAGCCATATGACATTGAAAGGACTGTATTTGAGAGAATAAGTTTTTAAACAATTTGTATTATATTAATTCTATGAGCCTCTGTCTCATGCTTTCCTGTTTTCCTGCCTGTTTCTACTTGCAATTTGACTTAAGGTCTCCAGTCTCTGCAAAATATTCACTTCCTTCTCTGCCAATAGAAATTCCCAGAACTTACCAAGAGGAGGGAAGATCATCTTACCCCTGACTGCAGCTCTAATTGGCTGGGTACCTTGGTCCTCTGACCATCATCAGTGTTTATTGTTGCTGTACAGCTGTTTGTGGGGAATCTGCAACTTCTGTAGGTCATTACCTCTGGTGTATTGAGCCCTCAGCCCTTGTATTGAATGCATGGTGGTCTCCTCTAAAATGGGTATGTACTATGCTGATAAATGTTTAATAACTTAAATATTTGGTCTTAAAAATGTGCAGGGGAGCCAGGTGTGGCAGTGCACAACTGTAATACCAGCACTTGCGAGACTGAAAGAGGAGGATTGCACAGCATAACTTAGTGAGACCCTCAGCAACTTTAGTAAGGTCTTTTTTTAAAAAAAATGAGAAGATAAAAAAGGCTGGGGGTATTGTTCAAAGGGAGAATTCTCCTGGACTCAATCCCCAGTACCAAAAAAGGGGGAGAGGGAGCTGATCAATTTATAATATTTTCCAACTTTATTTCTACCATGGTTGATTTTAAGTTGTCGATATATACTAACCAGCCTGCAAATTTTCTGAAAATTTAGCAATCAGTTTTGGCAAACCAGTGTAAAAGCACCACTACCTAGAAGCAAGAGGGCCTCTCATCACTGAGAGAAACACTGTCCAAGAATTCCACAGCAGTGCTCCCAAAACTATTTGAGACTATTCCCCAGGACTGGAGTAAAACAACTCTCAAAATTTTTCTTAGAGTGTTCCAGGTTCCTCTCAGTAACCTACTAGGAAAGGCTCAATCATTGTAGGGAAAAGGCAGTTCCAACAAGACCTAAAATAATCCCGTATCTGGCTTTATTCATTGCCCCATCCTGAGAGCAATATGAAAAGCTATAAGAAAAAAAATTTGCTTAGAGCCATTTTACTAAAATCCTATTGTTGTATTTTTTACTTAAAATGTCTCCCAGACCTCATAGATTAGAGGAGACAGCCATGTTTGGGGGCAGGACTGGAGGGGATTAATCTCTAGGAACATGGCTGGCTATAGCATGTATCCCAGGTCCACCTAGCTGAAGCGTCTTGTTCTCTGCCATGACACCCTAAGGATGGATTTCTAGCCCCTGCTTGCCTTAAAGCTTCTGCTCCAGTGTGAAACTCACTCTCTCTCTCTCCCTCCCCCCTCCCCCTCCCCCCCTCTCTCATCTCCAGAACCATGAGTAAATAAATCTTTCTTTCCCCTAGATTTTGCTGGTCTGGTATTTGGGTCACAGTGATGAGAATATTGACCTGAATCACTGAGAAATGTGCAGCTCCAGGAGTAGTACCACAGAATCCTTGAGCACTCCTGACTCCGCCTCCCAAGTTATTGTACATAAATATCGATGGCTAAAACTGACCAACTTAATAATTTCTCTTTTTTTGTCCTGGTGATTGAACCCAGTGGCATTCATTCTCCTAAGCTATATCTCCAACCCTTTTTATTTTATTTTATTTATTATTTGCAGTATTGGGGAGGGAACCCAGGTGCATTCTCCCTCCAAGCTACACCACAAGCCCTACTTTTTATTTTTTATTTTAAAACAGGGTCTCACTAAGTTGCAGAGGGCCTCACTAAGTAGCTGAAGCTGTCCGCGAACCACGATCCTCCTGTTTCAGCCTCCCAAATCCTGTGATTACAACTGTGTGCCACCACACCCAGCTTTTATTTATTTATTTTTTGAGACAGGGTCTCACTAAATTGCTGAGGCTGGCTTCAAACTCAAAATCCTCATATCATCCTCTCAAGTACTGGAATTGCAGGCATGCCCCACTGCTCCCATCTCAATCTTCATCTTTCATGAGGTGTTCATTCAGTATCCTCTATCACCACATCACCTGGAGCATTTTATTTCCTAGGATTTCTTCTTAATCATTTATATACTTCTTGAGTGCTGTGACCAGAGACATGCAGCTGTGAACACATCACATTTGGTACCAAGATAGAAATAATTTTTTACTTCTTTTTAGACCTCTTCAGAAGTGCTCGAGTATTTCTCAAGTTTCTTTTTCTTTAGTAGCATGCCAAGTCAATATCTCCTACCTTCATGCTTTGGGAATTTTCTGTTTATTACACTTCTCACATGGACAGGGAACTAACCATGACCCCTGCTAGCACATTTGGGGTTGTTGTTCAAAACAGAAAGTTGTTCCTTCCTCTAAGGAGATGAAGACCAGCACCAGGGCACAAGATGTGCTGAGCAGAACACAAGCTGAATTTCAGCAATAATTCCTAGGGGATCTGACTGCATTCACCTTCCTATCCAGAGCAATACTGATCATCCATGCCTATACTTGTCTACTAACTCTAAAACAGACCTTTCACTTCTATAAGAATTCCTCAAAACTAAATATTTTTCAGGTTTATTTTCTGAAGGAGAAATTTTATAAGGACAGTCCTTATTTTAAAACTTGGGTAACGAAAAAGCTGGGCTTTAGCCCCATGAGGCTGAGAGGACCACACCCTTTGTCCCATCCAGACCACTAACAGAATTTCAATAAAAACTATGTAGCCCCGAGGATATTTTAAAATGACATGAGAATTTTTCATTTTAAACCTAAATAGCTACAAAGGTTGTAATTTGTGGTACATTATAAATATTGATGTGGAAAAATAAAACACTTACATCACCCTTTTGAATGAGTCCACAGGAATCTAAATATCATAGTGGTTTGATAGTAGCCATCACCCATTAAAATAATACGCAAGAAAGTTCTTAAGCACATATAACTTTACAGATTTGGCTTGTTGAACTCCTGTTTCATTCTGATATCCTCAAGGATCTTAGACTAGTCTAATGTAATAGATTTTTATAGTTTGAAATTATTTTTTCATCATTTATAGTTCTCTACAACAAAATACCCATAAATTGGCATTATTGTTATTGTTTTCTATGACTACAAGGCTCAAACTGCTTAAAAGTACCTTTTGATTGAGTCATCATTACAAAAATTAATTGTTCCCACCTGACTCAAATAATATAAATATATTCCAAATTTTAATAATTATAAAGTATAAAATAAGGTAATATTAGTGAAAACACATTTCCTAATAAAGCAAATGGGGATCATTAAAATTGCGTATCTCTGGATGAAAATTGTCTTGATAGAATAAAACATGATTTTATTCCTATTTTTAAAAATGATATGAACCATAAATAAAAAGATGAAAGGAAGGTGTGTGTTATATCAGTTTCACTCAGTTGTTTGAACTGCTTCCAAATTACATGCCAAAACCGCACAGAAATCTATTTTCAAAAATAATTAGCTTTGAACCCAATAGTCTGCGTAAAGATTGGATGAACTGCCTAACTTGAAAAAAGTTTTGTGACCCAGTCTTGAGTGCCCTTTGCTTTTACAATACCAATGCTGCTTATTTTGAATTATACCTTCATATAGCATTTTGGAAATTTTCATGTCCCAGGATGACACACCTTAGTAAGATTTGGGAAGGAAAAGAGGTACCCCTTTTTTCTACAAAACAGAGAGAAGTAATTGTGAAAGAAGAGGTAGAAGAGGGAGATAACTTTTCATCAAAGGCTTGATCCCAGGAAGATTATACTTAGAAAAACTAAGAATCTGGACATTTTTCTCCTTAAAATCCAGTTGTGTCCTTATGCTTCATGGAGACTTCATGTTCAGTCAAGATGTGTACCAGGCGAAAGATCATTTTACCTACTACCTACAGTTGTCATATTTAGCAAATAAAAGTATAGGACCCTCAGTTAAAAAGAACTTTACATAAATGATGAATACTTAATTAGTATGTCGTGTGAACTAACTCTAATATGCAATATTTAGGACATATATACGTATACTAAAAATATTTGTTGTTTATTTGAAATTAAAATTTTACCGGGTGCTCTGTATTTTGTTTGGCAACCCTAATGTCCTTTCTAGTGCAAATTACAGTTAGGCCTCTTAGGAGGTGGTCTTTTCCCAGCTGATGCTGAAAGTCCTCAAGGGCAAGTTCATAGCTAATTCATATTTGTAGTTTTTGTTTCCTTAGAATCTAGAAAATTAACAAATATCAATAAATACTTGTTGAATGTTTGAACAAATGAATTGTTGACATACAACAGGTGTTTCTTAAGTGTTTATTGAACGTAAAGGAACCAACCTGGTCTTGGCTTTTGAACAATGGATTTCTAGACTGCCCTTTCAACAACATTTGGTACCCTTTATATAAGTAATTTTTCCTGACCATTCTACTCACCTGGCCTCCTGCTTATACATTGTTTACTTAAAATAAATTCTCATGTCAACTGGGCATGGTGGCCCACATTTGTAATTCCAGTACTTGGGAGGCTGAGACAGGAGGATTGTAGGTTCGCAGCCAGTCTCAGCTATTTAGGAAGGCCCTTTGCAACTTAGACACTGTTTCAAATAAAAAATTAAAGAAAATAGGGCTGGAGGTGTATCTTAAAAGTAGAATGCTCCTGGGTTCAACTCTTAGTACTACAAAAAGAAAAAACAATCTCTTCTCAAGATATTTACTTGTTTGATTCGATATACATAAACCTAGTAATCATTTTCCTTATTTTTACGTCCCTGCACATTGAAGAACTTTCCAACAGCTTCTCAACCCACTCTGAATAAAGTCCAAACACTTTATAACAGGTTACAAGGCTATAATGATTTGACCCCTGTTACCTATCTGAACTTACCTTCCCATTCTTAGCTCTTCCCCAGCCACACTGAACCCCTCAAAGCTTTGCATTGCTGTTCCTTCTGTACGACACATTTCCTCAGGATCTTTATGTGTCTTAATCACTTCATTCAGGCTAGGTGCCTGATCAAATGCCACTTCTTCAAGGAGCCTTTTTTTAATTTTTCTATCTTGAGTAATTCTGATCAGAATAACTCCTCTCCTCCCTGTACCTTGAAGGCTTTCCCAGCTCTTCTAGTTGTGATAAGACACTTGGATTTTTACTAAACATGCTGGAGAAAAAAAAACCCAAGCCTCCATGTCCAAGCCTCCCAGCCCAAAGATCAGGGGGCTTAGAGGCAGAACCTCCCCTTCATTTCTTTCAAATTTCTCTAAGATGAGCACATCTTACTAGTGAAAATTTAATCCCACTAAAATCCTAGCTGCAAGGGAGTCTAGGGAATGTGCTTTTCAGAGCACCAGTTGCTGGCTTCAGCATGATACAGGAGGAAAGCTGGGCGTGGTGGTGCACACTTGTAATCCCAGCATTTGGGAGGCTGAGACTGGAGGATCGCAGTTCACAGACAGCCTCAGCTACTTAGTGAGACTCTCTGCAACTTAGTGAGACCCTGTTTCAAAATTAAAGAATAAAAAAATTGGGCAGGGGGTGTAGCTTGGAGGTCGAATGCCTCTGGGTTCCATTCCCAGACCTGCAAAAAAAAAAAAAAAAAGATACAGGAGGAAGAGAGAATGAATATCATACCCGGCATATTTATTGCAACTGTGTGGTTATTACATATAATGTTCGTAAGAATATTTTTAGCATTCATATGAAATCACAAAAGACTCCAAATAGCGAAAGCAGTTTGAAGACAAAGAAATTTGGCATCATCACTCTTCTCAATTTAAAGTTTTATTACAAAGATATACTAATAAGAAGACTATGATATTGGCATAAAAGCAGATGCATAGGCCTGTGGAACAAAATAGCCCAGAAATAAATCCAAATATATGTAGTCAACTAATTTTCAACAAGAATACCAAAACGACACAATGGGGAAAGGATAGTCTCTTCAATAAACAGTGCTGGGAAAATTGGATTTATAATGCAAAAGATTGAAATTAGACACTTATCTTGCATCAGGCACAACAAGCAACCTCAAAATGGATAAAAGACTTAAAATCATAAAACTCCTGGGAAAAAACATAGTGAAAAAGCTCCTTGACATTGGCCCTGGCAATGATTTCTTAGATTTTGTGGGGACATGGTGTCAGTTAGGCTTCCTTGCTTCCTTTTAGTGAAGGTCACTGTTGTATGAAAAACAACACAGCATGTCCTTAAAGATGTCGTATTGCCTTATGTAACTCTGTGTTCTGGCCAGCTGCCACTTTTGTCCTGATTTGATATATAAACTGGACTGAGACTGGCTGCTGCATGAAGTCTTTTGCAGAAGGCACTTGTGTTCAGCCTGCCTCTGCTGAATAAAGGCATGTCTTACCCACCCTGGTGCCTTCTTCTTTGGACTGGTTTGATCTAGTGTATGCCCTCCTAATCTTGGGAGGCTGCACTAAAGCTATTACACCCAAAACTCAAGCTGCGAAAGCAATAAATAAATAAATGCAATTGTAATAAATTAAGCTGCTGCATGACAAAAGAAACAATAAACAATATGAAAAGGCAATGTAAATATTGGGGAAATATTTGAAAATCCTTTATCAGATAAGGAGTTCACATCCAAGTTTTATAAAAAAAACTTATATATTTAAATAGCAGGAAGACATAACATGAATTTTAAAAATATAAAGAATTTGTTTATCCAAAGATGGCATAAAAATGGCCAACAAGGACAGAAAAAGGTGATCAACATCACAAATCATCAGGAAAATGCAAGTCAAGTCCACAATGAGATAATACCTCACACCTATAAGGATAGCTATTATGAAATAGAAAAGTGATTAGAGGTGCTGGCGAGGGTGTAGAAGAAAGGGAACCCTTGTTTACTGTTGGTGGAATGTAGATGGGTGTAGTCTTTGTGGAAAACAGTATGAATATTTCTAACCAAATTAAAAATAGAACTTCCCTATGACCTAGCAATCCCTCTTTGTGATATCTACCCAAAGGAAATGAAATCACCATTCATAAAGCTATTTGCATCCCATGTTCATTGCAGCATTATTTACAGTAGCCAAGATATATATATATGTGTGTGTGTGTGTGTGTGTGTGTGTGTGTGTGTGTGTGTGTGTATACACACATATACACGTAGAATATTATTCAGCCTTAACAAAGAAGGAAATCTTGCCATTTGCTACAACATAAATGGACCTTGAGTATATTATGATAAGTGTTATAATCCAGACATAGAAAGAAAACTATTGCCTGGTCTCACTTATATGTGAAAACTTTTTAATTTTTTTTGTGGGTCTGGAGATGGAACCCAGGGGCATTTTACCTTCGAACTACACCCCCTGCCCTATATTTTATTCTTTATTTTGAAACCAGGCCTCACTTAGTAGCTGAGGCTGTCCACGAACCGTGATCCTCCGATCTCAGCCTCTCGAATGCTGGGATTACAAGCGTGCGCCACCACGCCCAGCTCTGAAAACTTTTTAAAAAGGTCTTAGAATATGGAATAAAACAATGATTACCATAGTCAGGATTGAGAAAAATGAAATGGGGAAATAAAGGTCAAAGGATAAAATAAAATATAGCAAATATGTAGGATCAACAAGGAGGAAGATTTGATGTATAACATGAAGACTACAGTTAACAATAGTGTATTGTTTTCAGGATTTTTGCTAAGTGGGTAGATTATAGCTGCTATTGCCACAAGAGAAAATATTGGTGAGATGATGGCATGTTAATTTGTGCCACTATAGTAGCCATTTTACTATATAGTGTGTATATATCTTAAAATATCATGTTGTAGACCTTAAATTTATACAATAATTTTTTGTATGTGGTAATGGGGATTAAACTCAAGGGTGTTTTGCCTCTGATTTAAACCCCTGGCCCCTGAGTTATACCCCTTTTTCATTTTTTATTTTTGAGACAGGGTCTTGCTAGGTTACTGAGTGTCTCCTTAAGTTGTCAGTGTTGATCTCAAACCCGAAACCCTCCTGTCTCAGCCTCCCAAGTACTGATATTACAGGTATGTGCCATTGTTCCAAGCTAAAAATAAAAAATTATTTTAAGAAAATATTTGTGTGAGAAAAGGGTTATAATATGCTAAGAAAGACAGCATTTTGTTTTAAATGTTAATGTAGTACCTATGTATATATAAACTAGAAGAGTATTTACCAGAATTAATACTGTTTCACAGTAGTGGCTATAATATATTGGTGGAATAAATTATTGAATAGAAGGGGATGAGTGAGTCTATTTAAGTGAAATTTTAAGAAAGACAAAACCATCATGACAGAAAGCAAAGTAGTAGTTGCTGAGAACTGGTGGGGGTAATAAGGCAAGAAAGGGGACAATATGGTGACCAAAATTTGGGGGAAGAGAAAAAATTTGGTTATAATTTGTGGTGGTTATATGACTGCATATATTTGTCCAAAGTCATTAAATTCTATCTACACTCTTAAAATTGGTAAATTTTATTGTATATAAACTTTTCCTCAACAAAACTGACTTTTTTAACAAAAAGAAGGGCCCTCTTTTCATAAATGGTTGGAGAGGAGAAAACAAGGACAGATGTTCAAAGATAAGTTGGATGGGACAGGTACAGTGAGGTGACTCTTATTTTTATTCTATGGTACTGGGAGTTGAATCAAGGGCCATTCTACTTCCATTCTACTCCACCCCCTGATTTTTTATTTTTTATTTTGAAACAGGGTCTTTCCAAGGTACTAAGGCTGACCTCAAACCTTCAATCCTCCTGTCTCTGCTCCCAAGTTCAGCTGTGCACCACAACACCTGGTTTCATTGGCCTTTATTTGTACTGGCATGTAGACTCGAGGTCATTAGTAAGAATGGAAGGTGAAATTGTAGGGTTGAGGATGCTGGATTAATGGTGATGGTTTCTTACCACAGAGAATAGGGAATCGTAGGACATCTGGCCAGACTCAGACTCAGCTGCTTCTGCTGGGCAATGAGAGCCCAGCATATATAAGAAAGCAGCCTGTGCTGGCCGAATTATTTCTCCAGCAACATTCACCAGCCACAGAGGCCCATTGTGGTTGAAGTGTTTTCAGCCCAACTAATGCTTCTTGAGTGAGGTAAAGTTTCCTATCAACATCATTGACGTTGACCACAGCAGAAACTGCTACTCATTCAATAAAGTCATTTTCTATTAGAAAGACAGCTATTCTATATAAGTAAGAGCTTGGGTTCTCAAATTCAACTGCCTTGGTAGCATAACAGGCTGCTTCACTTATTGCAGTTATGTGACCTCTGTGTGCCTCAGTTTTCTGATCTGTAAAGTATGGTCAAGAATAATGTAAGCCGGGCGTGGTGGCGCACGCTTGTAATCCCCGCGCTTGGGAGGCGGAGACAGGAGGATCGCGCTGGTTCGAAGCCAGCCTCGCTGGCTTAAGAGACTCTGTTTCCACATAAAAATATTAAAAAATAGGTCTGGGAGTGTAGCCCATGGGAGTGTATCCCGGAGGTAGAAGAGCTTCCAGGAACCCCAGTACCACCAAAAAAAAAAAAAAAAAAAGAATAATGTATATTTTCATCAGTGCATGTAAGTTTCTATCATACTAAAACTCAATGTAATGTATGGTTACAATACACCAATAAAAGTATGTCTTATTTTATTTTATAATTTTATTTGATGCATTATAATTCTATATTGTACTGGAGTATAGTGTGATAGAAACATACATGCACACAACTCCTGGAGTTTCCCTCCTGGTTCCCATCTTCCCTCTGCCTCCCCACATCCCTGTCTTTGAGATTATAATTGCTAATTATGTATACATAAATAGCATTATGTTGACTTACATTCTTATGTTTCCATCCCCATCTCCCTCCCCTAGACCTCCTTGATCACTCCATTGGAATCTCTGCTCTTCTACTTGATTTTATTTCCAAATTTCTATCTACCTTCCACATATAAGAGAAAACATACATCTAGTCATTTTTTGAGACACACAAGGGAATTTTACCCAGCTATAAAGAAGGACAAAGCATATTTTTAAAAATCATATACATCATAGGATTGTTGTGAAATGTAAATGATAATGCAAAGTGTTCAGAATGATGTCTGACACCATAATTTTTGATACATCTTGTTTGCCACTGTTATTTGTGTTAATATGGAGAAGGAGGATAGAAAAATGTAATTATTTAGTTTTATTACCTCTGCTAGCCCCCTACACCTCATCTCAAGCCTGTTTGTTACACCAACAAAGAGGTAATGTCTGTTCATTTATCAGATATTCTGATGAATAGATTGTGACCATGTGTTGATTAGTAATTGCCAAAGCAACACTGTATAATAAAATATGCAGAACATGGGCATTTTCACTCCATGTGATCTCGACTCTTTGACAGGGTAGGAAGATTTAAGCACCTGCTACAGATTGAGTTCTCCAGGGAGTACAGTGCGAGATGGAAATGAACATGCAGGAAGCTAACAAGAAGGAGTCCTTAGGACCAAGGGTGCTGAGCCTCAGATGGCCCCTCAAAGCTTCCTTGAATCCAAACAAGGCTGTCCGGTCTTTATATGTGTGCATTGACCAAACATTTGATGCAGGCTATCCCTGGAAAAAAAGTGTGACCTTGGGTGACATAATTTAATCAGAGACAATTCTAAGAGGCCTGAAACCTGAGGGCCATCCTTTGCCGGCACTCCCAACAGCTGGGAGAAATTGTCCTTCTTTTCCAAGGGGCATCTGGCTGCCACATCACTATGTGTATCACCAGATCCTTTGAGCATCATTATTTGAGAGTCAGTTTCTCAGATATGGTAGGCTTGCAGCTTTGTTAAAAGACATCCTCAGCCAATCAAATATCAGGTCATCAGGTTAGAGATTGCACAGTGGTTTGACTTCTCCCAACAGGTTGTTCATCCTTCTACTATAGAAGAGGCCTGGGAACATCAGTGTCTGCACGGTGTATGTGTGTGTGTGTGTGTGTGTGTGTGTGTGTGTGTGTGTTTTCCTGTCTTCTTCAGTACAATCTAATGGTGCTATTCTCTTTCTCATCTTTCTTTAAACCATCTCTCCACTCTTTTTGTCTTGTGTTATCTATTTATTCTGTTCAATGTCCTTTACTATTTCAGGGAATTCACCTTCTTTTGTTGTTTTCTGCATTCACAAAATATTATTTAAAATGGGCACTTTGGAGGTGCAAAGGTCATCCAAAGGACACAGTAGGTCTTAGACAAGGAAGTCAATGTTCTGGCAGAAGTGATAGTCATAGTAGATATATGGCACTGATGGCCCAAGAACAGTATGATGAACACTGGTCATTGGGCCTCTGGTTAAGAATAATGCAGAAAAGGCCTTTTAACCTAACCATAGTTCTTTACT
The DNA here is from genome assembly GCF_963383645.1 of Muscardinus avellanarius. NCBI lineage: Eukaryota > Metazoa > Chordata > Mammalia > Rodentia > Gliridae > Muscardinus > Muscardinus avellanarius. The sequence goes on from NC_137792.1 coordinate 35,660,386, forward strand.
GGGCCTGTCAGTTAGATATGGAGCTGGCACTAGTTTATACTTTCATTCTCCTTCATATTCACTTGCTCGATCTGGGACTTAAATATTTTCAAGTCATTAAAATGCATTTCTCTCACCACGGCTGCTTGTTAGTAAGGACCCAAAGAGGAAGGTAAGACATTGTTATGATTCCTTCCACTGTGCCAGGAGTAGTGATGGCGATGAAGGTGATCCCTGTCAGAACCTTTATGACAAAGAACAGAGGAAATCTGAGAGACCTTATTGTAATGAATAGAAAATGGTAGCTGTATGTGGTGATATTCAAGTGAAGGGCTCCAGAATTGTTCATCACTCTCCACCTTGACCCATAAGAGATTTCTTATTTTCTTCTTTCGATATAGATATTGAGAACTGAGAACTAGATGGTAAATGCACACCATTCTAACAGAAAAAAATACTAGTTTTAATGGAACAGATTAGTAATACAGGATGCAGAGGTGTTGAGCTTGAAGATTAGAGAGTAAGATGCATGACATTTTTTGGGGGGGGGATACTGGAAGTTGAACCTAGAGGCATTCTACATTTGACCTATGCTTCCAGCCCTGTTTTATTCTTTGTTTGGAAACAGTCTCACTGAGTTGCTGAGGGTCTCCTTAAATTGCCTGGGATGGGTCTTGAATCTGTGATCCTCCTGCCAGAGCTTCCAAAATACTGGGATCATAGGCATGTAGCATCATGCTTGGCTATAAAATGCATGGTATTTTAACAGAAAGAAAAATATTACTAATAGGAGAACAGAATGGAACTACAAAACACAATGGTAGCCCAGGTAAGGAATAGACTTACTGAGTGCCTGCTGGTGGTGCACAGTGCATTGAAGACACACAGGAAATCAGGTCACTTGCAGTCAGTTGGTAGCAGACACTGTCCATGCCCCACCCCTGGCCCTTGCCTTTACAACTTCAGTGCACACTGGCCTCTCATAATTGTCAGTACCCATATTCCATTGCTAGGGACCTTTCTCTGGCTGTCATAGTTCCCTATGTATAGAAAAGTTTCTTATGTATAGGACAGGCTGGAAGTGCTGGAGAAACCATGCTCTCATGCTCTCTACCAGCAGTCCAGCACCCTCTTCACTGGCTCTGGAGTTGGCCACTAGATTAAGTTCCAGTTCTCAGAGCAGTAGCAGTAGTGTAGCAGTAGTTGTCTTGATCATACATAGATCCTTTGTTGGCTGCCTGCTCTTTCCCTGCCTTACTTCCCCAATCCTCTATGGGTGTTTCCAGAGCTTCTCCCCCACAGAAACTCCCAGCACTCCAATCTGGATCTTGGTCTTCTAGGGAAGCCAAGATACAGTCTTGGGGGAAAGGTGGATGTATAACAAGTAAGAAGAGGGCTGCAAGGGGAAATAGAATTTTCTTCCAGCTGCAGTTTATCTGCTTAATTTTCTGTGTGATTTTTAGGGTTCTCTGTCAGGAAGAGAAAGATGAAATGGATAAAGAAGCACTTATTTTGCCTTATACATTACACAGAAGTCATTTCACTGTTTTATTGAAAAAGCAGAAATGTGATTATGAATCTGGCCATGCCTGTAGCTTCTCTGTCCTCTGCAAGGGGAAGGTTAGGGGTGCTTTGCATTTGTGTTGTGGGATAAGTGTGAGAGCACTTAGAGAGTTCTGCTAGGAATCAAGGAACAGTGAAATATGCCTCACATGTTCAAGACCTTTATGGTAGATTCAATAAATGTCAACGTGTCTTTGATAATTTCGCATGTAAAGGTCTTTATTAGCTTTAAAAAATAAAAGCAACAAGATCCAAAGTAATAGAATTTGGGTAGAAAAATCATTTTCAAGGCAGTTACTGACCATCCTCCAGGTTATTTATTACAGTGTAACAGCCACATTCTACAGGCGAGGATGAGCTCTCTATAAACTCCTTTAAGCCTTCTTGAAAATACTGATTTTATTAGCATGGGTGGTTGATCTGATTTTGATTGGATCTGGATTGTTCCTCATGGATTTATATGTAAGAAGGTTTGGTCTCTAATGCAGCAGTATCCAGAGATGGGGCTTGTAGGAAATGGCGGGATCACAAGGGCTCTGGCCTCATTAGTGCATTCATCCATTGTTGCTTCATAGACCAATGGGCTGTTGGGAGTTGGTAGAAATTTTAAGAGTGTCAAGAAGCTGTAAACGTTGAAGGAGTGGGTTATTGGGGATGTGCCACTGGGGCCTGTATCTTGTCCGTAGCCCCTTCCTTTTCCATGCCTTTCTACCAGTGTTCTGCCTCATCTCGGGCCCAAAGCAACGGAGGCTACCAGCAATGGACTGAAACTGTGAGCTAAAAGAAATATTTCCTCCTTGAAGGTGTTTTCCCTCAGTTATTTATCACAGGGACGAGAAGCTGTCTAATACAGTCCCCACTGTATAACATACTGGCAGTATAGCATAGTAAAATGCTTTGTTTATTTTAAGCCAGAGCTCAGGGAATGCCACTAAAAATGCAAAGGAAAGACACTTTGTTCTGGACATGCTGGCTCAAATCACTATCCCCTGTTACCTTATTTACCTGGTGTGGAAATAGGGCAACAAATGTTACCCTATTTTTACCAAGTAAGAAGTGTGCTATAAGTCCCTATCTTTATTATTGTTTTAACACCCGAACCCTTTGGCACAGAGAATCTCCTTGCTTCTAGAAACAACATCTGTGTGTATGTTGGGAGTGAAGTACTGGGAATTGAACCCAAGATACCTCCGAGCTATACTCCCAGCCCTTTTTAGGAAAAAATATTTAAAAACAGAGTCTTGCTAGGTTACTGAGAATCTTCCTAAGTTCCTGAGGTTGACCTCAAATCTGTGATCCTCCTGTCTCAGCCTCCCAAGCACTGTGATTACAGATGTGCACCACCATGCTTGGCTGAGAAGATGCTAATGACACTTAACCTCAACTACACTAAAAATCTTGCTCTGAAGGGGTATGACTGCCAGTTTACCAGCCTAGAATGACATTTTATTTCATTCCCTTTCCTCTCAGCTAGAGAAAAGTGTTGTTCTTAGGGTTCTACCAACCAGGGGAGGGGGGTTCAAGGAAAAATACTAGACCAAATTCTGATCAAAAGCTTGTCAAGGTGCAAGAAAAATATTGTTTTCTCCCCAGGTGAAGGGTATATTCTGTCCTCTTTTAGTTAGATACATGGCAGGTGCAAGGCACATTAAGTATCCAGCACCAGTAGCACATTTGTATAGCTTAGTTCATCATGTTCCCCTTAGAAATGAACTTTCTCTTTCTGAATAACAGTATAAAGTTGTTGTGCTAGTGGTTTTCTCCTGCAGAGAGAGTAATAAGGATTTGGATGTGGCAGATTCTGTGTAATGGGGAACCCTAGCTATGACAGCCTGCTGGTTTCACAGAAAATAATTTGATTTCTGAAATCATTATTTAAGGAGCAGATCAATTTTTTTTAATGAGCACTCCACCTGCTATACAGAAAGCGAAGGAAAGGTGCCAGGGAATGAAAGCCTGGTGAGGGAAATTAGAGATGACTAAGTGTTCTTAAGAAGCCACATCTAACACTGGGCATAAAGGCTGGCGTTGGCACGGGGCCAACCTTGGGAGAAGGAGCTGACTATACTCCTCGCCAACTCCAGTGGGCAGAGAGAGCGGAGGGGAAGCTGGAGAAGAGCAGTCAGGGCGGATGAAAGTGGGTAGAAAGGCCATTAATTCAGTCTTTAGGAATAATCTGTGCTTTTACACTGCAGCTGTTAAGTTCAGGGAGCCAAAAAAAGGGGGAAAAGAAAGAATAAAACTGCAAGTCAACTTCTAGAAGAGATACCAATAAAGAACACAGAGTTGTCTCTGTCACTTGATCATCAGGGCTTGTGTGTTCACTGAATAATTCTCTCTGGTCCTCCCTCCTCCAACAGGGCATCTGGTGAATAGGGCTACACTAGTGTATTATTGTGCATTGCACAATCAGACACACATCGTGTTTCTCTCACAGGTAGTGTACTTGGATTTAAAATGGGGGATAGGGTGGCATGGTGGTGCATGCTTACAAACCCAGTCCCTGGGAGGCTGAGAATAGCAGGATCATGGATTCAAGGATAGCAACAGCAACCTAGTAAGATTCTGTTTCCAAATGAAAAATTAAAAATGGCTATATTTGATTCCCAGAGCTATATTTGAACCCCAGAGCTATTTTTCTATATTAGTGTTCCAATATATAACTACTAGTTTTGTATTGTATAATCAATACTATAGTGATGCTCCAATACCTAACCCTGTGGCTAGATTGACTGGAATGATGATATTTAAATTTTACCTGATTTAAATTGAAATTCAAGCTGAGCATGGTGGCATGGTTCTTGTAATCCCAGCATTTGGGAGGCTGAGACAGGAGGATCTCAGTTCACAGACAGCCTCAGCTACTTAGTAAGGCCCTTTGCAACTCAGTGAGACCCTGTTTCAAAATAAAGAGTAAAAAAATAGGGCTGGGGGTATAGCTTAGAGGCAGAATGCCTCAGGGTTCCATTCCAATACCACATAAAAATGAAATTTAAATATGTGAATAGAGGCTGCCATGTTATATAGTGCAGAAGTAGACCTTATAAAAGAAGGAAATGAAATAATTATCAATATTTATATCTGTGTGTGTGTGTGTGTGTGTGTGTGTGTGTGTGTGTGTGTGTGCGTGGTATTGGATGCTCCTCTTGAACCTGTGATCCTTCTGTCTCAGCCTCCCAAGTATTAGGATTACATGTGTGTACCTGGAGGCAACATTTATCATTAACATGGAAGAAAAATCGGTTAGTCTGGGGTTCACCAATTTAAGATATTGTCCCATTGGCAGAGTTCCCTTGTCTTCTTTCTCAGCCTCCAGGTCTGAGTAAAAAGTGAGGCTGCTTTCTCATCCAGAGAGTAGGCGTCGCCTCCCAAAGCTGGATCAGGGGTATTAGTAATAGCAAGAAGGTGGAGTCTTTCCAAATAATAAAAGCTTTTCTTGAAGACAAGACTTTCTCTAGATAATGACTGTGGAAATAAGTGTAGACCACTTAAGTAGAAATAACAACAGCCCTTCCTTCAACTCTGCTTAGGAATGAATACATTATAGACTGTATCACTCCATCTTCACTCCTATATATCAAATATATTCATATGTGCGCACATACACACACACACACACACACACACACACACACACAATTTTAATTCCTTACTTCCTTGCTCCTGGTCAACAACAAAAGGGAATTAGGCCTGAAATCCTTTGTGAGCCTCCTTGAGATTTAAAGCCCACTTTCCTGAGACAGGATTAGGCAAGATAAAAGAAAAAGCAAGAAAATGAACACAAACACAAATAGACTAGACTGGCCCTCCAGTCAAGTCATATGTTAATTTCCAATAGAAAAAAGATTTAATTATGCCATCATGACCAAAATCACTTATTAAGTGCCCGTTTATATGTGATGCTGGATGGAGAAATACAGAAAAAAATTAGATTTGGTCTCAGCCCACTAGACAGACAATAATGAAATGGAGAGATATTCAGGATGGGAATTAAATACATTAATGAATATTTACATTGAGTGCAAATGTAGCTCCCACAGAGCAGGCTGGGAACTCAAATAACTAAAGAACAAAGCTCTGGACTTTTCTCGCTTGGATGCATCAGATGCAGAAGTCGGGGGAGGAGGGTAGAGGAGACTGGATCAGTTATTCTCACTGTGAAGTATGCAATGTGTTATTTCTCCCCTGGGAAAGGTTGTGGTGTGTGTGTGTGTGTGTGTGTGTGTGTGTGTGTGTGTGTGTGTACTGGGGATGGAAGGGAAGTAGGGAAGTTCTGGACTTAAGCAGCCAGGAAGCTGGTCTCTTCTTGTTCAAACCAGAGAAACACAGTTGTGTCCTATTGCTCCCTGCAGCATGCACTGTTAGGTCACAGTAGATATTTGGAAGAGAGAGATAGAGATAGAAAGAGTAAGTGAGTGGTAGAACCTCATGTGTCATGAGCTTCTGAACAGAGAGTGGAGCCAGGGTTTTACTAACCTAGGCCACGGAGGTTAGACTTGGCTGAAAGCTGGAGACTAAGAAACCAATAGGAGAAACCCAAAAGTTCACCAAACCAGAAGAGCCAGAAGTGCAAAGTTGGTGTGAAGTCTAGAACCAAGAATCCAGAAACTGGAGGAATAAGGAAAAGAAAATGGACTGGGAAAAGATGAGGAGAAACTGGGAGCAATGAACTTCAACAGTTATAATTGCTTGGCATTTGGTTTTAGGCTGGCAATGCTTTCGTGCTTTGACTGAATTTGCAAAGTTAGATGAGTGACTACTGGTGACTTTGTAGGAAACAAATGGGGAGTTCTAGTGTCCCCCAATCTGTATGATAGCTATTGGAGCTCCAGGATAGTCCATATTCAAAATGAAATGCCATCAGCCAGGCATGGTGGCGCACGTTTGTAATCCCCGCGCTTGGGAGGCAGAGACAGGAGGATCGCACAGGTTTGAAGCCAGCCTCAGCTACTTAGTGAAGCTCTCAGCAACTTAGTGAGGCCCTGTTTTCAAATAAAATAGAAAATAGGTCTAGGAGTATAGCTTGGAGGTAGAAAAGCCCCTGGGTTCCAACCAAAAAAAAAAAAAAAAACACAACCAAAATGAAATGCCATCTTGGAAAAATTATTTTAAAAATTGGTCAAATTCTTAGACACCAATAATAGAAGGGTAGTTGTCAGGAGTCAGGAGGAAGGAGAAGTAGAGAATTGCTATTCAATGCTCTTCAGTTATACAAGATGAGGGACTTCTAGAGACCTGTCATACAATTATAGTGTCTATAGTGAATGTTAATGCTTTATTTACTTAAAATTTTAAGAGACTAGATTTCAGGTTAAGTATTGTGTGTGTGTGTATGTGTGGGTGGGTTTGTGCATAGTAGTGGGGATTGAACCCAGAGGATTCTACCTTCAAGCTACACCCCAGCCTGATTTTATTTTTTATTTGGAAACAAGATCTTGCTAGGTTGATTGATAAGAATATAACTACTTGCTGATACTCTCCTTGAACTTGGAGTCCTCCTGCCTTAGTCTCACAAGGTGGGATTACAGGTGCGCACCAACATGCCTGGCTCTCAAGTTAAGTATTTTTACACATACACACACACACACACACACACACACACACACACACACACACACACACTGTGTCATTATGTGGACAATAAAATATACGGTTACCCTACATCTAACCTGTACTCCCCATGGCTTGACTAACTCCTTGCATGATCTGGCCTTGGCTCTCCTGCCTATGGTCATAACCCATCTCCTTCCCCTGCCCTCTTTACTCCAACCTGTTTCTCTTGCATACTTGCTCTGCCTTACTTCTGGGAAACCTCTGTTGGAAGGTGCCTCCTTGTCTGCTACCTGATTGGTTGGCTCACCTCTACTGTCTTTGGGGTCCTGGCTTTGTGATCATGCCCTCTGAGAAGTCTTTCTTTGTCATTCTAACATAGGTCGGTGTTCTCTGTTTCCTCTATCATGACAGCCATCACTTAGCATTGCAATTGTATATGAAGATGTCCGTAGCCCTGCTAGACTGGGAACTCTATTCAGACAGCAACCGTGTTCTTTTCACCTTTCTGGGCTCAGCATTTTGTGTAACTTCCTCTCTGCATACTTTGGGCACTCTGGATATAGTTATTGAAAAAGTACAAATATATAGAAAGTCAACATATAGCCTCATGCTTTTCCTATTTCTAAATGGTTAATTCCTTAGCTAATGCAATATAGAAACTTCCTAGGATATTCAAGTAAACTAATGTCAGAGCATTCTCTAGATACTGTCATCCAGAGTCATTTTTTTAACTGTCTACCATATGCCTCTGTTTGCTGAGTGGCCAAGGAGCCCATTCTCCTTTACAACAGGGAGCAATCTGAGACTGGCTATTATGGCTACAATCGATCTTTACTGCAAACATTTATCGACTTCTTATATGTATTGGGACTATAGATGTATTCTGTTGAAGTTTATTTGGCACCTTTGAGCATATCTGACTTGGAAGTGTCTGCAATCTGAAAAACATAGGAGGCAATAAGGGAACCCAAGAAATGAATTGCTGGGTCAGTTCTCAGATCTCAAGGTCCCTAGGCAGTCCGCCTATCCACTTTTCAGAGCCTTCCTCCTATACTTGGTTGTTGTGTTAAATTACATACTTGGTTAAGTCCAGGTTTTTATTGTACTCGTAAGAGGGAAGACCTGGGATGAATGGATCTACTCTATTTTGGCCTGAACTTGAAGTTCATAACCATCTATTTAGCTTACAAATCTGCAATTTGATCAGGACTCAGTGAGGAGGGCTTGTATTTGCCTCTTGTGATACTACCTAGGGCAACTCAGATGGGGCCTGGAGGATCCACTTGAAAGATGGCTCACCCACATCATTGTCAGCCGGCTCACCCACATCACTGTCAGCCTGATGCTGGCTGTTGGCTGGAAATTGAGCCAGGGCTGAGGGATGGAGGCCTTGGTTGCCCTCCACATAGGCTTCTCCATGTGGATTGGACTGCCTCCAAGTCTTATAGCTGAGATTTAAGGGAAGGAGCCCCATGAGAGATTCTAGCAGAAATTGTGTCCTCATCTTTAATAGTCTTGGGAAGCACATAGAACCATCTCTTTCATATTGAAATGCAAGTGTCGGTGCGAGGAGAGAGAAGATAGATTCCATTCCTCATGATTGGTGAAATCTTATTATAAAAAGGCAAGTGTCATGAGAGATATTGATTTGACCATTTTGGAAAATATAATTTTCTATGTCTGGAACCAGAGCAATAAAAGGAGCAGATAACCTGGCTGATCCAGGACAGAAATCATTGTTAATCCTTCCCCAGGTAAGAGAGGAGAGCTTGGAATTAAAAATTATTATATCTAAACACAGCAATTATTGTTCCTTTTTATTTTATTTTAGTGCTGGGGATTGAACCCAGGGGTATTCTACTTCTGAAATACACCCCCAGTTCTATTTTATTTTTTATTTTGAAACAAGCTCTCACTATATTGCGGAGCTCCTCACTAAGTTGCTGAGGTTGGCAGAAAACCTGTGATCCTCCTGTCTCAGCTTCCCGAGTACTGGGATTACAATTGTGTACCAATGAGCCTTGTTTAAACACAGAAGTTATGAGAATGGTGTGTGTGTGTGTGTGTGTGTGTGTGCGCGCGCGTGCGCGCACGCGTGTGCATGCTCGCACAAATGTGTGCATGCTACGCTACTGGGAATTGAGCCTAGGGGTATTCTATCTCTGAGCTTTATCTCCAGATCTTTTTATTTTTTATTTTGAAATAGGGTCTTGCTAAGTTACCACATGTTGACCTTGAACATGCCATCCTTCTGTCTTAGCTTAGCTTCCCAAGTACTGGAATTACAAGCATGCAACATCATGCCCAGTTGAGAGCATGGGCTTTTAAATTGCTTGTCACAGGTTCAAATACCGTATCTACCACTTCTTGGTTGCATGGTATTGTTGTGGCAAGTTGATTAATCTCTCTGAGCCTTGTTGCCCTTATTTTCAAAATGACAGTAATAATAATTACTTCATAGGATTTTGTTAGTATTAAATGAGTTTATGAATGGAAAATACTAATATAAAACTTGGCATGGTGGTACATTCCTGTAATCCCATTACTTGAGAGGCTGAGGCAGGAGGATCTTGGATTTGAGGCCAGCCTCAGTAACTTAGTGAGGCCCTCAGAAACTTCATGTGGCCCTCTTCAACTTAATAAGACTCTGTTTCAAAATAAAAAAATAAGTTGTAGCTTAGAGGTAGAACATACCCTAGGTTCAATCCACAATACCACAAAAAGAGGAAAAGAAAAGCGGACATAGTACAGTTCCAGGCCCATGTGAAATAATCAAGACATACATCTGAATTTCTGATAACTTCATATGCATGACTAAAATTTTATCATATTCTGTGAATAGAGGAAGACATAATATAATTTGTTATTAAAGTTAGATTCAGTTATTTTCAATAAACATTTTTGTTCTCATCATAATTTTCTCTGTTTATGAATCCCTCCAGCCATAACTAAATATAGCTAGTTCAGACAAAAGGTTCCAGGATAGCCATTGCTGCCAAGATATCAGTGCATTAAGTAGACAGAAGAAACGTTTCCCTTCCCCCAAAACTTGGCTGTCTTCAACAACCATCTGGGCACCAATGAATGTCACACATCTTCTAATACCACACCGTCTACACAGCAGAGGAGATGCTCTTTAAATGTGCCTGTGACTTCCACTGGATTCTTCTTCATTCTAGTCTCTTGAAAAACTCTTGTTTGGGGATGACTAGCAATTGTATATTTAAAATGTCTCACTAAGGAAGTGCCAGGTAAGAATATCAGCTAATTAGAAGATACCAGTGATTTGACTGTTAACGTGTTTGTAGAAGGCCTGACATCTTACCCATTGTGGGGCCTGCTAGATTGAACAAATGACTGAAATTCTGATGCTCTGAATGTGAACTCCCTGGTAAGCCAGTCATTCTGATGCGGTCCCAGATAAATCTCCAGGGCTCTGTTTCCCTTCCTGCAAAACAGCATTCTCCTTCTTCACCTCTCATTTCTCTCACTGAGTGGAAAAAGTGATATCTTTATGACCCTAAGATGTGATGCATGATTTAGAATAGCTAAGTAAAGAGAGCTGTAAACAATGGTTAGGATGCAGAGCACTCGCCACCTAATTTATTTCCTCATCATCTGATTTCAGATGGAAATGGGAAAGTTGCTGTTTATTTGCAGGAACAATATTTTTATGGCTCAGCTTTATCAAGCTAGATTTTGGGTCTGTTTACCATAAATTTATCAGCATTAAACCTCAATTTCATCTAAATTTTCTAGGGTAGAAGTATAAATTAAGTGAAAGTTGGGTGAGGTAAATATTTCAGTAAAATTCTCTCTCCAGTAGCCTTTGTTGTGGCTTTGGGTCCACTAGGCCAAACATAATCAATAATAATTTTGTTGTTGTTGTTTTTGCAGTCTTGGAAGGGAGGTGTGCTGGATATTCTGTATCTGTCTGGCCAGGTCTACACTCCCCCTAGCTCTGGCCTACTCCATGCCTAGAAGCTAACCTGTATGGACTGTGTCAATAGGCCCTCTTGCTTATGTTTTGGTGGAGTTCACTCAATGATAGTCACTTGCAAAATGATAAAAAAAAAGCAGGAAGAGAGAAAGAGAGAAAAATTATATAAAGCCAAGATTTTGAGGGGGCTTCATTTCTCCACCCGTAGTGGTCATAGCTCCTACCCAGTGATTCTTTTCTGTAGCTGCAAGTCTCTCTGGCCTCTGGCAATGGCTCCCTTCACTTTCCCATCCAGTTTTGGGAATAGTAGCAGTGCACTGTTCTTGCTAGTGCTAGAGTGCTTCACCACTCCCTGCTGCTTTTCTTAATCCTGCCCATACATCATAAATAACCTCTTAATTAAACTTTTTTAAAACATGCCCTTTGACAGTCCTTTAATTCATTCCAGGATCCTTGCCCATATAGGAGTGGAACAAGATGCATGAATTTGAAGCCCAGCAAAAGAGATTTAGGGGGTTGGGCACAGTAGAACATGCCTGTAATCTCAGTAATTGGAAGGCCAAGACAAGAAGATCTCAAGTTTGATGCCATTCTCAGAAACTTAGTGAGATGCTATTCAAAATTAAAAATTAAAATAAAAAACAGGTAGGGTAGTCTGGGGTTGGAATACCTTTGTACTCAATCCCCAGTACCAAAAGAAGAAAAAGCAAGAAGGAAAGAAAGAGAGAGAGAAAGAGATGAAGAAAGAGAGAAAGGAAGGAAGGAAGGGAGGAAGGAAGGAAGGAAGGGAGGGTAGGTATTAGGGTTTCACTTGGTGGGAAGGATTTAAATGCTTATTATTTAACTTCACTATTTTTTCTTTGTGGGACTGAGGGTTGAACCCAGGGGGCTTCTACTGCTTTGCTATATTCCCAAGTTTTAAAATATTTTTATAATAAAATAGTTTTTCACTAGTTACAATGTGCTGGCTCTAAACCTGCCATCCTCCTGTCTCGGCCCCTCAAGTAAAAGGATTGCAAGTGTGAACCACCATACCTGGCCCTATTATTTAATTTTAAATAACCAATTCCTTTTTTTGCCTATTGTTAAAGAACAATATAGAAATTAAGATTCCAAATAAAGAGTCAGATTGCTTGGATCTAAAGGCCAATTTCACAATTACTAACTATACAACCTTTGAAATATATTTAAGTATGCCGGTATGGTGGCACACACCTGGAATCCCAATGCTGAGACTGGAGGATTGCAGGGTCAAGAGCAGTCTTAACAACTTAGTGAGACTTTCAGCACCTAGCAAGACCCAGTTTCAAAAATAATAAATAAGGCCCGGCGTGGTGGCACACACTTGTAATCCCAGCATTTGGGAGGTGGAGACCGGAGGATCGCTGTTTGCAGACAGCCTCAGCTACTTGGCAAGTCCCTTTGCAATTCAGTGAGACCCTGTTTTAAGAAATAAAAAAAAAAGATAAAAAAATAGGACTAAACCGGGGCCCGGGTCGCGGGACCCTGGGCCCCAGGCCAGACCGCGCGTAGCACGCCAGACCCCTGGAGAAGCCGAGCACAGTAAAATGCTGGGTCCCAGGTGGGGGTCGCGCGGGGCACGCCAGCCGGGGTCCGGGTCGCGGGACTCTGGGCCCCAGGCGGAGTAGTGCGGAGCACGCTGGATCCATGGGGAAACTGACCGGGTCATAGTGCTACTGAGTGCCTGATCCCACTACCTCCTCAAACCACATATACTGTCTTCTCTTATTTAAAAAAAAAGAAAAGAAAAAGAAAAAGAAAAAATATCGGAGAGGAGTTAAGAAAGCCGAGGTGGATGCCAGGACACTGGAGATGCAGACAAAACTTATCCAAATGCACTGGAACTTATGGAAAAATTCCCCGTGAAGGAGGACTGCTGTTTCTCTGTATTGTTAAGAATCTTGTACATCACCTGTAAGGAGAAAGTTTAGCGGAGACCAAGGAGAAAGGCAGTGTTGAAAGCGGTCTCTGCGATGATGGTGGCGACTTGTATTCAGGAGAAGCAGAAATCGGATCCTACCAACCTTTTTTTTTGGAGAAATTACACCAAATGTCGAATGCTACCATCACACATTCTTAGGAACACTGGACAACATTCAGAGTGGAAAAAGAGCTTGGGAAGGATTTGAAATGGTGGAGGCAGTGGCAATGGCAGTGGCCAATACTCAGGGGAGGCAGAGATCTGATGCATTACACCAGGAACCTTTGAAATAATAACCCCAGAGGCAGAATGTTACCACCACGCACCCTCGAGAACATGGGACAATTGGTTGGGCGAAGAGGGTGCTCAGATTGGAACCTGCCGAGGGGTGAGGCCGGCGGCGGACACAGCAAAACTGGGATTGGAGCCTGCCGTGAGGCAAGGCTGGTGCTGGACCTCAGAGGCCGGGATCGGAGCCTGCTGAGGGTTTAGGCCGGTGCTGGGGCCAGTGAGGCCAGGATCGGAGCCTGCTGTGAGGCAAGGCCAGTGCTGGGGCTTTTGAGGTCAGGATCAGAGCCTGCCGAGGGGTTAGGCCGGTGCCGGGGCCAGCAAGGCCGGGATTGGAGCCTGTTGTGAGGCAAGGCCAGTGCTGGAGCTTCCAGACAGTGATCGGAGCCTGCTGAGGGGTTAGGCCGGTGCCGGGGCCAAAGGCCGACATTGGACCCTACTGTGAGGCAAGGCCACTACTGGGGCCTCTGAGGCCAAGATTGGAGCCTGCCGAGGGGTTAGGCCAGTGCCAGGGCCAGCAAGGCCAGGATCGGAGCTCACCGTGAGGAAAGGCCGGTGCTGGGGCCTCTGAGGCCTGGATTGGAGCCTGCCGAGGGGTTAGGCCGGTACCGGGGCTAGCGGCCAGAATCAAAGCCTTCCGTGAGGCAAGGCCTCTATTGAGGCCTCCGAGGCCAGGATCAGAGCCTGCCGAGGGGTTAGGCTGGTGCTGGGGCCAGTGAGGCTGGCATCGGAGTATGCCATGAGGCAAGGCCGGTGCTGGGGCCTCCGAGGCTAGGATAAGAGCCTGCCGAGGGGTTAGGCCGGTGCCAGGGCCAATGGCCGGCATTGGAGCCTGCCGTGAGGCAAGGCCGCTACTGGGGCCTCCATGGCTGGGATCGGAGCCTGCCAAGGGGTTAGGCGGATGCCGGGGCCAGCGGCCAGCAGCGGAGCCCACAGTGAGGCAAGGCTGGTGCTGGGCCCTCCGAGGCCCGGATAAGAGCCTGCAGAGGGGTTAGGCTGGTGCTGAGGCCAATGGCTGGCATTGGAGCCTTCCATGAGGCAAGGCCACTAATGAGGCCTCCGAGGCCGGGATTAGAGCCTGCCGAGGGGTTAGACCGGTGCTGGGGCCAGTGAGGCCGGCATTGAAGCCTGCTGTGAGGCAAGGCCGGTGCTGGGGCCTCCGAGGGCGGGATTGGAGTCTGCCAAGGGGTTAGGCTGGTGCTGGGGCCAGAGAGGCCGGCATCGGAGCCTGCTGTGAGGCAAGGCCGGTGCTGGGCCCTCTGAGACCGGGATAAGAGCCTGCAAAGGGGTTAGGCTGGTGCCGGGGCCAATGGGCGACATTGGAGCCTGCCGTGAGGCAAGGCCGGTTCTGAGGCCTCCGAGGCCGGGATCGGAGCCTGCCAAGGGGTTAGGCTGGTGCCGGGACCAGCAGCCGGCATCGGAGCCTTCCATGAGGCAAGGCCGCTACTGAGGCCTCCGAGGCTGGATCAGAGCCTGCCGAGGGGTTAGACTGGGGCTGGGGCCAGCAAGGCCATCATCAGAACCTGCCTTGAGGCAAGGACCAGTGCTGGGGCCTCCGAGGCCAGGATCAGAGACTGCCGAGGGGTTAGGCCGGTGGCGGGGACAGCAAGGCCGGGATCGGAGCTCACCGTGAGACAAGGCCAGTGCTGGGGCCTCCGAGGCCAGGATAAGAGCCTGCCAAGGGGTTAGGCCGGTGCCGGGGCCAGCAGCAGGCATCGAAGCCTGATGTGAGGCAAGGCCAGTGCTGGGGCCTCCGAGGCCAGGATAAGAGCAGCTGAGGTGTTAGGCCGGTACCGGGGCCAGTGGCCAGTATCGGAGCCTGCCGTGAGGCAAGGCCGCTATTGGGGCCTCCGAGGCTGGGATTGGAGCCTGACAAGGAGTTAGGCTGATGCCGGGGCCAGCGGCCAGCATCGGAGCCTGCTGTGAGGCAAGGCTGGTGTTGGGGCCTCCGAGGCCGGGATAAGAGCTTGCCGAGGGGTTAGGCTGGTGTTGGGGCGAATGGCTGGCATCGGAGCCTGCTGTGAGGCAAGGCCAGTGCTCAGGCCTCCAAGGCCGGGATCGGAGCCTGCCGAGGGTTTAGACCAGTGCCGGGACCAGCAGCCGGCATCGGAGCCTTCCATGAGGCAAGGCCGCTACTGAGGCCTCCGAGGCTGGATCAGAGCCTGCCGAGGGGTTAGACCGGGGCTGGGGCCAGCGAGGCCGTCATCAGAGCCTGCTGTGAGGCAAGACAGATGCTGGGGCCTCTGAAGCTGGGATCGGAGACTGCCGAAGGTTTAGGCCAGTGCCGGGGCCAGCAAGGCCGGGATCGGAGCTCAGCGTGAGGCAAGGCCGGTGCTGGGGCCTCAGAGGCCAGGATCGGAGCCTGCCAAGGGGTTAGGCCGGTGCTGGGGCCAGTGAGGCCGGCATCAGAGCCTGACAGGAGGCAAGGCCGCTACTGGGGCCTCCGAGGCTGGGATCAGAGCCTGCCGAGGGGTTAGGCTGGTGCCAGGGCCATTGGCTTGCATCGGAGTCTGCCGTGAGGCAAGGCCACTACTGGGGCCTCCAAGGCTGGGATTGGAGCCAGCTGAGGGGTTAGGCTGGTGTCGGGGCCAGTGAGACCATAATCAGGGCCTTCAATGAGGCAAGGCCGCTGCTTGAGCCAGCGAGGTCTGGATCAATCCACCGGGTAGCCAGGCCACTACTGGGGCTGTCAAGAGTGGGATCGGTACTTGCAACGCGGTATGCACAGAGAAATATCGCAGAAAATATAAATCAGATGCTTCCCCTAATCAGCAATAACTAGGAGGAAAGGGGCAAAAGGAAGAGGTCTAGCTATAGAAAGGGCCCTATAGTGAAGCAACTAAGGTGACCAATCAGAGGGTATGAAATAGGGGAGGATGGGGCCTCTTTAAAACGCAGGAGTTACATAAACAAATGTATCAAAGTTAATCACCAAACAAACATGGGATGGAGGGAGGGTGAGGGAATGGGATGGGGGCTGGATGAGGGCTAATTGGATGATGTGTGCTTGTATATCCTCTCAAGTCTTGTACTCCAATGTGATTGATATATGACTACAATGCACCAATTAATAAATAAAAAAAATAGGACCGATTGTGTAGCTCTGAGGCAGAATGCCCCTGAGTTCCACCTCCACCCCAGTACAACAAAAATAAATAAATAAATAAAATGAAATAGGGCTGGAGGTGGAGCTTGGAGGTATAATGCCTCCGAGTTCAACCTTCAGTAAAAGTAAAAAAGAAACGAAAGAAAATACACTTAGCAAATTTGAACTTTTTTTCATTTGTAAAATAGAGATCATAGTAGTTCCTATCTCATTGGAGCTATTGTGAAGATTAAATGACTATATGAGTGAAATACTCACAATAGCTCAATAAGAACTTACTAAGTGTTAGCTGCCACCACTACAGTGGTTATTATTTCTTCTCATTCTCTTATCAACATGTAAGAGGCAGCATGACTCAGCACTGCATTTAGAGCCAGAAGGACTATTTTCTTTATAACAGGTTGCTTCTTTGGTCCCCTGTGCAAAATTATTTAAGCTGAACAGAAAGAAAGTGAACACTGTAATCAGTTTTGAGAAATCCCCACGTTCATTTCATTTATTGCACCAAGTGTGTTAGTGCCCATGCCAGGATTCTTGAAGCTTCTCTTTCTTTTTTTCCTTTTGAACTCTCTCAACCAGGCCAAAGACTAAATTATGCTCTCCATCCCAAGGAATGGAAACACGGTTTCTGTTGTCCAGCCTGGAAAGCATGAATGTTTGGCCAATAGAGAGTTCTAATGTGTACACTTTTGTGTCCTATGGCTGATTTTTGAAGCCCATTCTCTTCTCAGTGTATATGGTTTTATGTCTGATCAAGATAAAAAAAACTTGGGAGGGGGGAGGTTAGTTTTAAGATCTATAGCTGAAGTCTTCTGGAGATGCTACAGATCATACATAATGGGTGTGAATCATAGTTATTACTCAATCGTGTAAGAGTCTTACTTAGTCAAGACTCTTTTAGTTGTAAGTAATAGAAACCAATTTGAACTTGTTTATGCCAAAAGGAGGGTTTATTGTGAGAACACAGGGCTAATCGTAGAGCTCGAAAGCAGGCAGTGGAGCCAAACCTCTTTGTGAACTGGAACCATGAGTACAAAGCTCTAACAGGAGCCTAGCTTGTCTCTCTGTCCCACTGCCTGTTTCCTCTATGTGGCTTCTTTATCATTCTTCTTTATCTTTCACAGTCTGGCTTTTTCCTTTGCATGGTAAAAATGAATGGCTTGTAGTTCTCATATTTATCTGTTCTCCCTTCCAAACCATAGGAAGAGACTAAACAACTATTCAGAATCTCAACTGTATCTTCCAAAAAGAAAGACTGTGATTGGTCCAGCTTAGGAATGGTGTCTATCCTGGATCCAATAAGCTGTGACCTGAGGCTCAGATTCACATAACACAAACATGGCAGGGAGTAGTTCTCATAAAAAAGGGGGTTTAATTTGGGGACAGACTGTCATCCTTAATGGTAATTTTAAATCTTTATTTCCCTCTTTCCACTATTTTTGTCCTATTCCACCATGATAAAAACAAATTTATCTTATATGATTAAAAACTAAGGAATTGATCTGGGTATGGTGATGCAAGCCTTGGGACGCTGACACAGGAGGATAGCAGGCTCGAGGGAGCATTAGCAATTTAGTGAGGCTCCTCAGAAACCTAGTGAGACCCTATTTCAAAACAAAAATAAAAAGGACTGAGGGTGTAGCTTGGAGGTAGAATGTCTCTGAGTTCAACCTTCAGTATCAAACAAACAAACAAAAAAATAAGGAACCTCTTTTCACTCTACTAAGTTTTCCAATATTCCTACATTAACTAGACTGCACTCATAAGTTAGATTTCACATTTTAAATACCCAGAATCTTGGAAATGTATGGAACCAATGATTCTAGACAGTAAGGGTTTCCATTAATTTAAAGCCAAGTTTTGTGGTTGTATGTTTGGGTATTTAGTATATATTGTGCATACTATTGTGTTTTGAGAAGAAGGAAAAATCAAGGTAAGGGTTGATTCTGTAAAGCTCAATTGGCTTTGAGATGGGCGTAGATGGAATTGTAAGATTTGGAATGGTAGGGGTTGGTATTCTAGGCAGAGGGAGCTGGAGGGGCAA
Source organism: Muscardinus avellanarius (assembly GCF_963383645.1). Classification (NCBI taxonomy): domain Eukaryota; kingdom Metazoa; phylum Chordata; class Mammalia; order Rodentia; family Gliridae; genus Muscardinus; species Muscardinus avellanarius. Next base: position 35,678,801 of record NC_137792.1, read on the forward strand.
AGCAGAGAGGCTGGGGTGTAAAAGTTTTACAGGGAAATAAGTTCTAAGCTTGTGACCAAAGAAAGAGAAGAAACTAAACGTAAGATAGGACCAGTTAATAGGAGGCCTTCGAGGCTCCATCTACTGGTCAGGGGTCTAAAAGAGAGAAAAAAAGTGGTTATTTGACAAATAGACACATCTTTACCTTGCTCTGCAGGATTTGTGTTTTTTACTTACTATTCTTGTCACCATCACTTTAATCACTTTCAGTTAATATTTAATGTTCCAACTGTAGAAAACAATAGTCAAATTCCCCATTAAATTTGATTACTTCACTGCATGCATTTATGTCCTCTTCCTTCAAACACCAAATTGATGTGATGGAATGAGAATGCGTAAACTCATGGCCACAAAGAGAGTGGTGTAGAGAGTGATAGAAGCAGGTGAGATATTCCAACACATTTCTGGAAGACAGAAGAGGTATGCAAGAGTTTGCACTAATGGAACAGACAAAGTTCACCATCACAAATAGCGGCCAGCCTCAGATACTTAGTGAGGACCTTTGCAAGTCAGTGAGACCCTGTTTAGAAATAAAAGAATACAAAATAGGGCTAGGAATGTCGCTTGAAGGTAGAATGCTTCTGGGTTCCATCACCAGTACTGCACCACACACACACACACACACATCCTCTCTCTCTCTCTCTCTCTCTCTCTCTCTCTCTCTCTCTCTCTCTCTCAACAAATAGCACATGTGGAGAGATCACAGTTAAGGAGGGCACGGCTTGTCCTGCTAAACTTTAGCTAAAATGGAAGGTGAAAAGAGAGCAGGGGTGTGGTGGCGCACGCTTGTAATCCCAGAATTTGGGAGGCTGAGACAGGAGGATTGCACAGGTTGGAAGCCAGCCTCCCCTACTTAATGAAACCCTCTGCCATTTAGTGAGACCCTGTTACCAAATAAAGTATAAAAATAGATCTGGAAGTATAGCCCAGAGGTAGAAAGCCCCTGGGTTCCATCCTCATTACCACAAAAAATAAAAGAAAAAGATAAGGGAGACTAATGGGCTAATGGGAAGTTAGACCAAGAAACAGAAAGGCACTCATCCATCGTTTTTTTTTTTTTTTTTTTTTTTTTTAATTTTGGTTGTACTGGGGATTAAACCCAGGGGAGTTTTACTTCTGAGCTACACCCCAAGCCTTTTTCTTTTCTTTTTTTTTTTTTTTTTTTTTGGTGGTACTGGGGTTCCTGGAAGCCCTTCTATCTCCGGGCTACACTCCCAGACCTATTTTATTTTTGGAAACAGGGTCTCCTAAGCCAGCGCGGCTGGCTTTGAACCTGTGTGATCCTCCTGTCTCCGCCTCCCAAGCACGGGGATTACAAGTGTGTGCCACCACGCCCGGCACCCCCAAGCCTTTTTAAAAAAATATTTTTATTTTGAAACAAGGATCTCATTAATTTTCTGTGGCTGACCTCAAACCTACAATCCTCCTGTCTCGGCTTCCCAATTACTGGGATTATAGGTAGTCATCAGCACACTGAGCTTCACCCATCTATCTTGAATGCAGCTCATGCAGTTTGTCTATCACTTAAGAAAAAATATTAAAGATTTTTTCTCAAAATAAATCGAACATCGCTGGATTAAAAAATTCATGTTTTCATTTAATGGCTACACAGTCAACAATATCCATATATGCAAAACTATCAGCCTTTATTTCTCCCCAAAAGGACACTTAAGGAAAACTTCCATTATGAAAAATAGAGTTTGATAGGAAAATAGAAAAATGTGATTCCAGAGGTGGGAGATAATTTGAAGAAGAAAGATTGAAATTCAGAAAGAATGATTTTTGCATTAATAAAATTTGTTCAAGATATTATGGAAAGGAAACAATCTGAGAATAAAAAGAACACTTAAAAATTAAAAACAAGCCAGGCATGGTGTACTCCTGTAATCCTACTACTTGTGAGGCTGAGTCAGGATGATCACAGGTTCAAGGAGAGCCTCAGCGATGTAGTGAGACTCTCAGCAACCTAGAGAGGCCTTGTTTCAAAGGGAAAAAATCAAAAGGACTGGGAGTGTATCTCAGGGGTAGAATGCTCCTAGGTTCAATCCTCAGTACCAAAAGAGATCCAGGTGGGAGGGAAAGAGAGAGAGAGAAAGGTAAAAATAGCATTCTGAAATAAAATACATATATGAGAATTGCAAGATGTGGTAAAGAAAATCTTCCCCAAAGTAGAATATACAACCAAAAAGAAATGTCTGTATCATTTCATCTATGCATCTATATTTATATTATTCATATTTATATTTATATCTATCTTTCTATCTACTGTTCAAAAATTGGCTTATGGTATTACAGGGGCTGACTAGGTAAATCCAAAGTCCATAAATCCTGTCATCAGGAAGGTCAGGCCAAAGTTCTTGGGAAGTTGCTGTACTGCCATCCACAGAAAGAATTTCTTTTCCTTCGTCAGGTAACCTCTGTTCTGCTCTTAAGGCCTGTCAGTGGACTGTGTTAGGCCCACCCAGATCATAAAAGATAATCATCTTTACTTAAAATCTGGCTATAGATATTTAATTATGTCTACAAACACCTTCACAGCAGCACACAGATAGTGTTTGATTGAATAACTATGTACAGTTATTTAGCCAAATTGTCACATAAAAATGCCAATCACAGATGTAGGCAACAACAACAAAAAAGATAAAAGAAGACTGATTCATGAGAATTAATATCTGACAGATTAGGTGTTCCTGAAATAGGATGTGAGAGGGAGGTTATGAAACCAACCAGATGGCAAGAAAAACTAATTTCCACACAGAAAGTTCAAGAGTATGAGTATATACATTGAAAAGACCTATTGAGTATCTGCCACAATAATAAACATATATACAAGCAAACAAATGGAACAGTCATCTACAGAAATCACCAAAGATAAAGAGGCCTTCTACCACTGTGCTACACCCCCAGCCCTTTTTATTTTTTATTTAGACAGGGTCTCCCTAATTTGTCCAGGCCGGTCTTGAACTTGTAATTGTTCTGTCCCAGCCTTCTGGGAAACTGGGATTACAGGCATGTACCACTGCATCCAGATGATAAAGTTAAACTCTTAAAAAAATTCAGAGGATAGAAAAGAATGCCCTACAACAAATGAGAATCAAATTGATCTGAGACTTTCTGTTGTCAGCCTCAGATACTACAGGGTAGTGGAACATTACCTTCTGAGTTTCAGTGGAGAATCATTTTCAGCCTGTAACTTTTCATGCAATATAACCTATTACTCAAATATAAGAGTAACATACACACAGATTCAGGAATTTCAGAAAACTTGTTTCCCTAACATCTTACCTTACTTGAGAAGATATTGTGATAAATCCAGGGTATAAGCAAGAAAAAGGAAGACATAGGGTCTAGGAACTGATAACACCCCAGAAGAACAGAAAAGTCAAATTCCAGAATAACAGCTGTGTCATCAGGCCCAGTGAGAAGGAGCAGGAAGGTGGAAGACTGAGGGAGAAAGGTTTCCTTAAAACACATGCACAGTACAGTTCAACACAATACCACGATAAAGATGGAGAGCTTAATTCTTGAGAGAAGGGCCTTGGAAGGGATGAATGAGGAGGTATTATTAGTATACTTTGGTCTTGTTTAAAAAGCTCACAAAGTACTGATTCATGTTGCAATGCAATGAACCTTGAAAATATTATACTAAATGCAATGAGCAAATCACCAAGGATTATATACTCTATGCCTACTTTTATGTGAAACGTCTGAGATAGGCAAATTTAGAGAGAGAGAAAGATTTGTGGTTGCCAGGGGTAGATGGAAATGGGTGAGTTGGAAGGTGGGGAGGGACAGCTAAGAGATGTAGGGATTCTCTTTGGATGGATGAAAATATTCTAAACCTGCAGTGCTTGATGCATAACTTTGCTAATATATTAAAGCCATTGGACTATACACTTCAAATGGACAAATTGTATAGTGTGCAAATTATATCTTAAAATAGCTATTAAAAAGTCTTAGCTCCCCTTGAAAACTGCAGCTTGCAAGTGAATTCCAGCTTTTTCCTTTGGGTGTGTTGGAGGAGCAGCAAACCCAGAGCCTTCACACATACTAGCCCAGTGCCCAGCCACAAAGCTACTTCCCTGGCTTCCTCTAATTTTCAAAGTATTCTCTGAGTTAACACAACCAGCTTTTTGGTGGCTCTAGTAAATGAGGTCCTTCTGTAACAGGGTAGTGTGAATCTTGTTTGGGGGGTATATGAAAGGAAGTTGGCTTTATTTCCCAGTTTGCGTAGACCTTGGAGGCAGTAGCTTTACTCTGCTTTGTACAGGTCAAATATTGGCTTCCTTAAAGAAGGCCATCAAACCCCTTTGTAGCATAAAAAAATAACCCTCAGATTTAACCTGCTTTCTGGAAACTCCAATTTCATGTCAGTATTAATAAAAGTTATATAATTTTCCAAAAAAGGCTTATGAAGAGTAGCTGGAAACTCCTCAAGGGGAAAACATACTATTATCTTGCCAGCCTATGACAATTTTTACAAATAACTCTCTAATGTATACTGCCTTCTAGTTTAATATACACTAGCTATCTTTTCTCAGTTTCTTATCTTTTTTTATTCTGTGGATTGAACATAGGGGTATTTTAGCTACACCCAGAGACCTTTTAAATTTTATTTATTTATTTATTTATCTTTATTTTTGCGGATCTCGGGATTGAACCCAGGGGCATTCTACCTCTGAGTTATACCCCCAGCCCTGTTTTTTTAATTCTTTATTTTGAAACAGAGTCTCACTAAGTTTCAGAGGGCCTCACTAAGTAGCTGAGGCTGGTTGCAAACCCATGATTATCTTGTCTCAACCTCCCAAGTACTTGGATTACAAGCATGCGCCATCATGCCTGGCTGGACTTTTTATTTTTATTTAATTTTGTAACAGGGTCTTGCAAATTGCTTAGGTTGGCTTCGAACCTGTGGTACTCCTCTCTTAGCCTCCCAAATACTGAAATTATAAGTGTGTACCACTGCACCCAGCATCTTTCTTTTTCTCCTTCATTCCTTCTTCCTTCTTTTATTCTCTACTTCCTCCTCCATCCTCCATCCTCCCCTCTCTCTTTCTACTGGGAATTGAACCAAGGGGCATTCGCCAAGTTATGTCCCCTTTTTATTTTGAAACAGGGTCCTACTAAGTTGCTGATGCTGTTTTTGAACCTGTGATCTTCCTGTTCTCAGCCTCCCAAATGCTGAGATTACAGGCATGCACCACAATGCCCAACTGCCCAAGCATCTTTGCTGAGTTTGTCAGCCACTTGCCTTTGGTTGCTTACAGCAGCCCTACCCTTTGAAACTCACATCTGAGAACCATCCAGTAGATCTCTGGTTCATTTTCTGGTTCCTCCTCAGCTCACATGAGCTCTGTGGTCCTTATCCTCATATCCACCAGCCCCAGTACTGCTTGCCCTCCTACTGCCTTAGTTTTCCAGGTAATTTCTAGCATGGCATGAAATCATCCTCCCTCAAGCCAATGGTGGCCCATCCCTCCCAAAATAATACAGACCACTGTCAACACAGGTGAAGGAGGGAAAGTACTAGTGAGAGATACTGGAAAAGAGGGTTCCCTGGCTAGGTCAAGGAACTTGTATTAAAATGGTCAGTGCTTCTCAAATTTTAATGTGCACATGAGTTAGTAGAATCACCTGGGGATCTTGTTAAAACATGGATGGTGAATCTGTGTCTCTGGAGCACAAGACTGTACCTGTGTAATGAGCTCCCAGATGATGGATGCTCCAGCTGCTGGTCCTGGAACCCCACTTTCAGTACCAAGGTGCCAGGCCATCTCTGAGGTCTATTTCAGCTCATTCTGCCATTCCATCTTTTACTTGACCTAGCTGACCACAGGAGTCTCAGCTACTTCCCACCTGGCCCTGCTAACACAGCTCATGAACAGCTCCTACAGAGTTCACTCTGGAGGGCCTGGTAGCGCAAGTTACAATGCAACACAATGGAAAATGGCTTTTCCCTTTTGCCGCATGATGTTGCTAGCAATAAGAAGCAGAACAAAAAGTACAATCAACGAACTATTGAATCATCTCTGTCTTTCTAAAGTTAATTAATTTGGGGGGATATTTTTATTTGACTTAGATTTAAGTGTCATGTTTCAATGGATGGTGTATAAAACCATTTTTAGAAGCTGGCAAACTGTGCTATGAGTAAGAGAGAGAGAACTCCAAAGTGCCCTGATAAGTTTTTCTCAAGCATTGATTTACAACACTAGGAGGTCAAGAGCATAAAATCGGTAGATTTCTAGGTTACACTAATTATTATCATCACTGTTACCATTAATTTTATTATTCTTTTAAGTAGCAATAGTTTATTAAAGTTGTTTTAAAAGTCAATTTGTGTAGAATATGGGCAGTAAGAGCAATTATCCCAGATATCACCCCTTCCCAGGTGCATCCACTTTTAAATAGCTCCACCCTTTTTGTAATTACTTTCACATACCCAAATCCAATATAGAATTCTACTCTTTTTTTGTGTGTGGTGCTGGGAATTGAACTCAGGGGCATTCTACCTTCAAGCTACACCCTTAGCTCTATTTTTTTTTTTTTTTTTTTTTTTTTTGCGGTACTGGGAATGAAACCCAGGGACATTCTACCTCCGAGTTACACCTCCAGCCTGATTTTTTATTTTTTTATTATGAAACAGGGTCTCACTGAGGTGCAAAGGGCCTCACTAAGTAGCTGAGGCTGGCCTCAAACCACAATCCTCCTGTTCCAGCCTCCCAAATGCTGGGATTAGAAGTGTGCGCCACCACACCCAGCTCCCAGCCCTATTTTTCATTCTTTATTTTGAAACAGGGTCTCACTAAGTTGCAGAGCTTCACTGAGTAGCTAAGGCTGTCCGTGAACCAGGATCCTCCTGTCTCAGTCTCCCAAGTACTGGGATTACAAAGCATGCATAACTATACTGGGTTACAATTCTACAATTTCTTTTTAAAAGTACTTTTATTGGTACATTGCAATTATGTGAGGTTCCAAATCATATAAATATACATGCACACAGGTGTGTTTCACTTCAGGTCCCATCCTGCTACCCACCCCTCCCATATATATTAGCGAGATTAGTACTGATACATTCATATATTTCAATTTTATACCTTGTGTATTGATTCTTTGCTATAGTGAATGAAAATTTTGCTCATTTTTCTGTTTCTTCTCTCCTTATCCAACCAATAAATGTTTTTTGCGGGTCTTTGGATGGAACCCAGGGGCATTGACCTCTGAGCTACACCCCCTGCCCAATTTTTTTATTCTTTATTTTGAAACCAGGTCTTACTGAGTTGCAGAGGGCCTCACTAAGTAACTGAGGCTGTCTGTGAACCATGATCCTCTTGTCTCAGCCTCCCAAATGCTGGGATTACAAGCGTGTGCCACCACGCCCGGCTCCAACCAATAAGTTTATATGCCCATTTTCAGCCCCACTATTAGTTACCTCTGTAGATATAAGTATAAAGTAATACATATATTCAGTAATATATACATATATCACTTATATATATTACTTATAGACATATCTACACATAATATGTTACCTATACACATATATTTATATATAAATTATATATAATATATAATTTGTAATATATGTATATATATATATATATATATATATATATTTCTTTCTTTTTTTGGTGGGGTGTATTGGGAATTGAATCCAGAGGCATTCTACCTCTGAGCTCCACCTCCAGCCTTTTTTACATTGAAATGGAGTCTCACCAGGTTGCCAAAGCTGGCCTCAAACCTGCTATCCTCCTGTCTTAGTATCCCAAATTCTGGGATTATAAGGTGTGTGTCAACACACACAGCTCTAAGTAATATATTTTTATTTTTATTTTGCCAGTCTGAGGCACAGTACTAACTCCTCACTTTATTTTTCTGGGGATCACAGAGCTGCTCCCTTCCCTCAGCTCTTCTCCCCCATGTCTGCTTTCTGACTTTTCACTATCATATTCTTATTTACACTTAATCTTGCATGTGAAGCTTGATAATAGCCATTAATACAAATGGAAGGAAATAAATCTTGGCTTTTTTTCTATGGGTTGATTCTATAAGTAAAAAAATTAGGAAGTTTACATTAGTGTAGTTATATAAATATTATTCCCAGTCATCAGGTGAAGTAGTATATGATTATTTTCTTTATTTAGAACTATTTTTGAACTTTCTAATTGTCTTTTTATTGCAAAAATAAATTAGGCCCTCAACTTGAGATCTTATTAGTCTAAGAGAGCTTACTTTATTAGTTAAAAGTGTCAGAAACAACAATTAACTGTTAATCAAATAGCTAAAAGAGTTTGAATATTCACCTCACAAAAAATGATAAATGTCTGAGGTAGCAGATAAGTCAATTAACCTGATCTAATCATCATACATTATATACCTATTTTGAATGATCAGATTTTACCTTATATATGTGTATAATTATTACATGTTGTTTAAAAATTAAAAATAAGTATTAATAAAGTGTCAGAAAATCCCCAGGTTTTCTTTTATTACTCTAACATACTTTTTGGACTTGTTCAAATTTTGTTTTGTCCCCAATCCATCCTCATCTGCAGTTTTAGTGAAGTCTGAGTGAGCTTAAGTTACTTCAGGACACAGAATAAGAAGGAATATCTAGCTCTTCAAAGCTTGCTGTACAGTAAAAGACCACAAACCTTAGATTATTATTTGAGCAGTGGAAGGTCAAGGTTCTCTTCTTTTACATCAGTATTTTTAAACTTCAGCTCACTATTCAATACTGGGTCATGAAACCAATTTACTGGGTCACAACTAACATTTTTTTTAAAAAAGTGATATACAATAGAACAGATAGACTTCATCACCTGCAGTAAAGTTCAAGTATTTTAAAAATGATACGTATTGTGTATATATTTGTATGTGTCTTCTGGTTGTGTGTAAAATAGATATTTTCTTTGTTTTGCTCTTGGATGCTGTCAGAAAGGCTTGAACATTCCTGTCTTGCATGCTAAATGGCTTTCCTTTTGTCTCTTATTCCTGGTTTAGAAGTTGCCTTCTTGGTCAGGTTAAAAAAAAAAAAAACTCTCCTTAGGATTAAGAATCTGAGATCTCAGGGCATCTGTTGGAGCTTTGGACTCTGCTCCTCTTTTTGGGGTGCATGTTCCTAGGTAGATTACTCAGACCTGTTACAGCTCAAGTTTGCCTGGATTTCTAGGCTTATCTTTACTGTGTCTCCTGGTTGGAAATCACTGGTTGCCCTCAGTGCCTTGCCTGCTATATTGACAACAGCTGATGATTTCTATTTTTGTGGTACTGGGTATTAAACCCGGGGACATTTTACTTTTCAGTTATACCCCCTACTTTTTAAAATTTATTTATATTCTTTTTGATTTTTGTTTTTAAATACATTTTATTGGCGTATTGTATTTTGAAACAAGATCTCACTGATTAGGAGACTGATCCTCCTGTCTTAGCTTTCCAAGTACTAGAGTTACAGACCATCACTCCCAGCATAATAGATCATGTCAACCAGATTATTTTCAGAAGTGGTGATAAAATAAAAAGAATAATACTATTACCTAGAAAAGAAATGTAGAGTGACCATTTTGTGGAAATTTGAATGTATTATCCCAGCAAGATAAATGAAAAATAATCAAATGGAAGATCATAGTAACATCACTGTTATTTTGTGGAAGAGAGGGGGAGGCAGCACAGGAATAAAAAACATGTCTGAAAGGATGATTGTCACCAGATCCAGAGAACAGTTTCATCCATGGGATGATAAAAATGAAGTAACACAATTTCTGTTACTGGGTCACTTAGCTATCATTGCTTATTTTGAATCTACTATTTGAAGTACTGGAAGATAGGACCCAGGGCCTCAAACATGCTAGGCAAGTGCTCTACCACTAAGCTATACCCCCTGCCCTTTTAATTTTATTTTGAGATAGGGTCTCTCTAAGTAGCCCAGCCTGACCTCGAACTTGCAATACTCCTCTTGCTCAGACTCCCAAATTGCTTGGATTATAGGTGTGCACCAGCAGGCCTGGCTGAATATGCAGGTGGGAGACAGGAGCTTCATCTATAGTGAGCTCAAGTCATTTAGAATTGTATCTTTTCTAGAAATGATCACATGTGGTCAAAGATGCATGTGTGGAGTTGGCCAGATTAGTGGGAGCTCTCTGAATTCACTTCCTTATAAAATATGTTGATTGAAAGACAACATAAAGCACCATTTTAACATTTACATATATATTATGGTATTGAAACTTAAAAGTAACCATAACAGTGAGAGGTTTTTCAGAAAGGAGGAAGAGTAGTTTCTCACTGATTTGTTTAGAATTGCCAGCACAAGGATGAAAATAAAGCTGACCTGCCTAGCTGATGGTGCTTTTAAATTATCTGCAAATAATGCAGCACTTTATTGCCTGGACCTGGTACTGGCCATTTCCACTGCCTCACCTGTGGTAGGCTAAATTCCAGGAAGAAAAGGTACTCCCACTCCATCAACAGATCTTTTGAGAACTTGTTTAGGGTCCTTGAATAGCATCCAGGAAATGAACCTGTGCAATGCAACACAATGAATCTTGCTCACAGCCAGCTCCTCATTTTCTTTGGCTGTGTTCTAAGCCAAGAAACAGGTTTATGGACTTTTCTTGGCCCCAAGAAAACATTGTCAACCAGTGTGTGTGTAGAAAGTGGGCGTTGAGTGCAGTGAGGAAAACACATGGAAAGGGATTTGGCTGCGTAGTATTCATATGATGTACATACATGCCAAATGGAAGGAGAGCCCTGGGTGTTCCATAATGTTCCTAAGATAAATCAAAGTCTAATCTGAATCCTAGGTTATATTTGCCAGTGTACTCACAGGTTACCATGACCTGCCCCAGGCACCACTTCTCTGCTTCCCAACCCTATCCTCAGTTCTTTTTTTCTCCCTTACAAAAGCCAACTCAAAATAAACTCTCCTCAGGTGCTTTAATCAGAGCCATGATCATTTTTGGTATGACTTTGATTTCCTCCTCCTCCTCCTCCTCCTCCTCCTCCTCCTCCTCCTCCTCCTCCTCCTCCTCCTCCTCCTCCTCCTCCTCCTTTGTGGTACTGGGGATTGAACCCAGGGGCATTCTACCTCTGAACTATGGCCGTAGCCCTCTAAAAACCCTTATAAACATTTTTTTGAACAGAATCTTGCTAAGTAGCTGAAGGCCTCACTAAGTTGCTGAGGTTGGCCTCAAACCTGCAATCCTTCTGTCTTAGCATCCTAAGTACTATTATGGATTATAGGTGTTTGCCACCACCCTGGGCTGGTTTTTATTTTATTTTTCTCACTTTTCAAACAGGAGAACAAGTGAGACTGACACAGTCTACCTTCAGCTGCCTCCTCAGCTGACTTTCTTAAGTGCTTCAACAGTAAGGGTCCTAACTTTGTACATACAAGGCCTACCAAGTTAGGGCTACCTGGCCTAGTCTGGTGTTTGGAGAACGAAGGGGCAATTTCTTCTGGGGACAAAAGATTTTGAAAATGGAGGATCAGCTTGGTTCTTCTGAGATCATTTCTAACTGTAACTCTGGTTTCAAACCATCTTTCCATGCTATTTTGAACTCAACATTCTCTTTCCTAAATTCCGTGTAAGAATCAGCCTGGGGTTCTTGATTTCTCCTCTTATTTATTTATTTATTTATTTATTTATTTATTTATTTATTGTGGTACTGGGGATGGAAACCAGAGGCATTCTACCTCTGAGCCACACACCAGCCTTTTTTTAAAATTTTGAAACAGAACCTTGTTAAGTTGCTAAGGATCTTGCTAAATTGCTGAGGCTGGTCTCAAGCCTGTAATCTTCCTGTCTCAGCCTCCGAAATACTGGAATTACAGGTGCACACTACCATGCCTGGCTCCTCTTGTTTTATGAGTACTTGTGACTACCTTGTGCCCTCCTTCTGGCCTTGGGGCCAACTTGGCCTGTGCTTCCCCTTCCTTCAGTTTCAACTTCAGTTATGACTTCTGGACCTTTCATTTAGTCTATTATTCTAGCCAAATGTTCTTTCTTGTTCCTGTCCAGACCTGAGTCTCTTACTGTGTTGTTGTTTATGCGACTTGCACAGCTCATTGCTCTGTTCTGTAGATGCTCATTTAGAGGTGTTTTGGAGTCAATGGACTATAAACCACTCGAGGATGGAATCTGTACATCTTGAACAATTTGTATACATGACAGTGCTCAGTACAGTTACTTGAGTATAATGTATGCACAGTAAGTTTGCTTATCAAAGTAAAAATTTAAAAATAGAAGAAATGAGAGTCACAAAATGTGTTTGTGCATCATTGTGTGTTCATGAAGCTGTTATTTAAACATCTGCCATGATTTTTCTAATATAAAGCAAAGTCTCTCCAAACAAAATAAAAAGGGAAATAATAGATCATTTAGAATTGATGTAAATTATTTTAATATGTTCTTTTAGATATTTGTGTTTCTTCTTTTGTGGTATGTTTGCTAACTATCAATAGCAACCAGTGAAATACAAATTGAAGCAGTAAAAAGAGACCATTTTGGGACCTATGTGGGAAAGATTTTTTTAATGTGTGATAACCTCCACTGGGAAGAATTGTGCATGGAATCCAAATATTGCTGAGAGATTATAAGGGGAAAGAATCTTTCTGAATGGCACTTTGCATCAAGTGACTTAAAATGTACTCATTCTAACTACTTTGGAAAACCAACTGACACTATCTACTGAGGCTGAACATATGCCATCTTTACGACCTAGAATTCCACTCCTAGGTACATATTCAACAGAAATGTGCACGTATGCTCACTGAAAGACATATCTTAGAATCTTCATAGCAGCACAATTCATAATAACCCCAAATCAGAAAGCACTCATATGTCTATCAACACTAAAATGGATAAGAAAGCATGGCATATGCACATCATGGAATACCATCCAGGAATAAGAATGAGCAAATGATCGCTATATGCAGTGACAAGGATGAACTGTACAAATGACACAGTGTTGAGTGAAAGGAGCCAGATAAAAATGAATATGTACCATATGAATGATTCTATTTATATTGAGTTAAAATGGCAAAACTAATTTATTGTGTGAAATGTCAGTGTAATGGTTACTTCTAGGGTGGTTAGGAACTGACAAGGTGGCTTTAGGGGTGCTGGTAACAGATATTGATCTGGGCATTGGATGTTGGTTCCTTGGTTATGTTCACTTGACCAAAATATATCAAGCAATGTTTTTAAGGTTTTTGTACTTTCTTGAATGTACATTGTGATTCCATGGAAAGTACTGAAAGTCTGAATGTTTTTTTTCACCCAGTAATTTCACAACTAGCAATTTATCATGTTGAAAAAATTATAGATGCCCATCAAGAATTTATAAGTTGAAGCCAGGTACAGTGTGCACATCTGTAATCTCAGTACTTTGGAATCTGAGACAAGATTATAAATTCAAGGCCAGCCTCAGCAATTTAACAAGACTCCATTCCAGGGTAATTTTTTTGTGGTATTGGGGATTGAACCCAGGGGCATACTACCTCCGAGCTGTACCCCTAGCCCTATTTTTTATTCTTTATTTTGAGACAAGGTTTTACTAAGTTGTGGAGGGCTTCACTAAGTAGCCAACGCTGGTCTTAAACCTATGATCCTCCTGTTTTAGCTTCCTAAGTAATGGGATTACAAGCATGTGCCACCATGCCTGGCTTAAAAAAATTAAAATGGGCTGGGGCTATAGCTCGGAGGCAGAATGCTCCTGAGTTAAATTGCCAGTACTACACACACACACACACACACACACACACACACACACACAAACACACACACACAATTATAAGGTGAAGCTTTTTAATTCAAAATGTCCCTATGGCAAAATGGTCAGCCATGAAAAGTCACATTTATGATGACTATATAGTGGCATGCAAAATATGGTTTCATGTAACATGAAAAAAGCAGAATTATAACCTATATAAGAGAACAATCATGATTTCATAAAGAAATGTGTCCATATTCAATGCCAACCCTGGTTATTTTAGAGCAATAGGTTTTCAGGTGGTTTTATTTTCTTTTTTTATACCTTTACTTATACTCCAAATTGTATGCAATGGTTACATATTTGAAATTTATATAAAGTCATGATGCAAAAAATTCTTCATTATCTCTTTTCTTTGTTTTTCTTTTCCTTCTTTTCTTTCTTTCTTTCTTTCTTTCTTTCTTTCTTTCTTTCTCTTTCTTTTTCTCTTTCTCTCTTTCTTTTGCACTGGAGATTGAACCCGGGCATTCTACCTCTGAGCCATTCCCCTATTTTATTTTTTAATCTTGAAATAGGATCTTCCTAAGTTGCTGAGGGTCTCTCTAAATGGATGATATTGGCCTTGAACCTGTGAACCTCCTGTTTCAGCCTCTCAACTACTGGGATTACAGGTGTATGCCACCATGCCTGCTGAGTCTATGCTTTTTTAAAGGCCTATAAAATCAGAAAAGTCAAATAGACAAACTCTATTCTGGTTGATTGTCTCTCTCCAGGCCTACTGAGTCCAATAAAAGAATCTGGAGCCCATGGAGAACCTCACAAATCCTGTAGGGAGATAAAAAGAGAATTAACCTCATTTATGAACCTCATTTATGAATAGTGAATATAGACTGGCTACAGGAGATAGAAACTGCAGGAGGCACTTAGCTAGATAAGAGGGATACATTATTTTCTCCTTTTCCAGGCTTCTAGAGGAGTACTGCCCATAGGCTGGGAGGAAGCATTGTTGCTACAGCTCCCTGTTCTCTTTCATCCCTGTGATTCCAAAATTGGACAGTGGCAGCACAGGAAAAACTCTGAGTGCTCTTTTTTTTGTGTACAAGGCTGGATGACAAGCTACCTTGTACCTGTTATGGAAATGGCTGATCTAGTTTACATTCTTGGTGCCAATAGAAGCAAAGGAGGGTGGCATTCCTGAGATTAGGACATCATGATTTTATTAATTTATCTATATCATAAGCAAAATATCCTACTGTGTGTGTGGGGGGGTACTGGAGCAATCCCCAGAGGTGTTCTTCCTCTGAACTATTCCCAAGTCCTATTTTATTTTGAAACAGGCTTTACTAAGTTTCTGGGGATCTCATTACATTGCTGAGGATGGCCTTGAATCTACAATCCTCCTGTCTCAGCCTCCCGAGTACTGGGGGTTATAGGCGTGCACCACCATGCCTGGCCAAACTGCTCTACTTTTTAACTGTAATGTAAACAGTTCATCTTAGATTTTCTAAAACTCACAAAGCATCTTTAAATTAGTGAAGAGAAGTTCATGGTAATTCTCAAAGCAGTCCACCATACCTAATAGTTTTTTTTATGGTTGAGTAAACACTGCATGCGACTTTTTCAAAAAACATTCAGAACATTGTCCAGGCATAGTCCCTTTGCTGAGTAGAAAGTATTAGCCCCAAATGGTCATACAATCCTGTTGAAATTCTCTGTGACTGCAAGCATGTTCATTGTGAGCACTATAATATTACATATTATGTGAAGAGTACAGCTATCTAAACTGTACCTAAAGAACTTGATAGGAAAGAAAAGAGGGGCACTGAAAAATAAAATAGAGCTGGTGGTGTAGCTATTATGTAGAATGCTCCTGGGTTCAATAATTAGTACCAAACAACAACAACAAAAAAAACAAAAAACAAAAAACAGAAAAGAAAATGAGGGATAGCTACCTTGGTACATTAAATAGAAACCTGGAGAATTTTCTGAAGGAAAAATGCCCTTCCCATTGGTGAGACCCTCAGTTTGTCTGCAGATGATATATTCCCACTGTGTCAGAAATTCAGAAGGGCATTGAGACCTGATTCCACACAATCACATACCTTCCTTTCACCAGCTTTGATGCTTCCTGAAGATGGAGACCAGGTAGCTTGCTTTGCCATTATATTTCTCATGTATATACAGTTTGTGTATGTATTAGTTTCCTCTGGCTGCTATAACAAATGATACCAAACTTGTGTCTTTTTTTTTTGGTGGTACTGGGGTTCCTGGAAGCCCTTCTACCTCTGGGCTACACTCCCAGACCTATTTTTACATTTTTATTTGAAAATAGGGTCTCCTAAGCCAGCGTGTGCGGCTGGCTTCAAACCTGTGTGATCCTCCTGTCTCTGCCTCCCAAGCGCGGGGATTACAAGCGTGCGCCACCACGCCTGGCCAAACTTGTGTCTTTAAACAATCAAAATTTATTATCTTACAGTTATGGAGGCCAAGGCTCTTAAATCATTATCAGAGCTTAGGGAAAATCAAGGTGTTGGCACCAAGAGATGCTAGAGGAGAATCCATTCCGTGCCTTTTCCATCTCCTGATACTGACAGAGTTCCTTAATTTGTGGTCATGTCACTCTAATCTTCAAGGCCATCCTCTTCTAATATTTCTCTGTTTTGTCTTTATATGGCCTTCTGTGTGTAATTGTAGTCAAAAATCTCTTTGGTTCTCTCTTATAAGGATACTTGTGATTGTATTTAGGATCTATTTGAATAAATCCAGAATAATATTTCCATCAGATGTTTCTTAACTTGTTTACATATGCAAAGTCCCTTTTTCTAAGTGGTGTTTATTGGCTCCATAAATTAAGACCTGATACCTTTGGTATTTGTTATTCAGTGCAGTACAGTGTTCAATAAATATTTTAATGGATATTGTTTCTGCCAATACAACTTCTCAATTCATCTAGAAATTTTATATTTCTCATTATAAATCAATAAATTTGTATTCTAG
This sequence comes from Muscardinus avellanarius, assembly GCF_963383645.1. Classification (NCBI taxonomy): domain Eukaryota; kingdom Metazoa; phylum Chordata; class Mammalia; order Rodentia; family Gliridae; genus Muscardinus; species Muscardinus avellanarius. The sequence continues at coordinate 35,695,547 of NC_137792.1, forward strand.
ATTTACACATAAATATCTAATAAGCCTTCTTGGAAATAACATCAAGCATACAATTATCTCAAAGATTCTGAGAAGACTGAATTTTCTGAGAAACGTGCTAGAGCTGGGCAGAATCACACAATGCCTGACCATGGGTTCATGACTCTAGTCAAGGATTCTAAGCTTACCCCAGGCCCAAGTAGATGCTTGGAAGAATATATTGCCCATTTTCAGTATCCTCTGTTCCTTGCTGAACACACTAACTGCAGATTTGGGACAAATTTGAGTTTATATTGCCCTTCAATGCTGAAGTAGTGATAATACACTAGAAGAAGACTCACTGAGAAGATGGACTTCAGGCACCATTCGTTGGAGAAATAGTAGAAGTGACTTCAAGTTCAGTGGCAATATGCATAGAATTTCTAGAAAGACCAGAAAGTTATATTGTAAGACTGGAATACATATGTAATCCTTCAGTGTATCAATGACATCACACATCAAGCATCAATAGTTTTCAGAAAATCAAGACCACACCGAATGGTCAAAATAAAGCACCAGAGAAGATGGCGACGGAGAAAAGTGGGGCTTATGTGCCCCGCTAACAACCAATCTCTATTACCACAAAATCAGCACATTTCATAGCCAGAAAACACCATCAGCAGAGAAAAAAAATGTAATTACAAGGGACAGAGAAAAAGAGGGCTGGAAAAATGAGACACCAGAAAGAAACCAGACGGCAGTGCTGCAGCTGGAGCCATGGCGCGGAACGGCACAGGCGCCATCTTCCCTTGCAGCACCAGGCCCCAGAGAAGAGGGGGACTCAGAACGGAGCTCAGAGCCACAGAGGAGATACGCTGGCCTCACGCCTGAGGAGGCAGCAGCAGCAACTTACTGCCGGTGGCAGCAGCGAGCTCACTGGATGGCTACAGACCAACGCGCTCAACAGCCCACCAGGCTCCAGAGAGGAGCGGTGGACAGCGAGCGGAGGTGAGTCACTGCGGATCAGCTGGGCAGAATTCGGCAGATTTTTCGGCGCAGGGGGCATCTAAAGCTCCAAGGGGCCGGGCTCAGCACACCCTGCAGGGACTCAGAGCAGAGCTCAAAACCAGAGAAGAAATATGCCAGCCTTATGGCTAAGGGCGTGGCAGTGGCACCGTATTGCCACCTGAGGCAGCAGCAGCGAATTCACCGAGTCCACTACAGCTCCATCAGTGCACTCAACAACAGTGAGTCAAATTGTGGCCCCTAGAGGAGAAATCCCAGTACTGCACTCTCAGGGACTTGATCCAGTGGGGGAGTGGCGGTGGCAGAGATATCACACCATAGGAGAATGCCCAACCTGGACCCCCCATGGTCTAAAGCAGCCTCTATTGACTCCCTCAGTCGAGAATCTGCGATACAACCCAGTAAAGGAGTAGTGGAGACTGAGATACCACAGACTTGAGATCCAGAGCACCTTAAGTGAAGTTGTAGTGACCCAAGGGAAGAACCCAGAGAAGGCACAAACTTCCAAAATCATGGGAAAGAGGAATAACAATGGAGTGATGAATGCCCACAACCCCACAACATCAGAACCTGATAAAACAGAAATTCAGAGATTTCTAGAAGATCAAATCAGGAAAATAACTGTAGAAATAATAGAGGTGTTTCAAAAATAATTCAGAGAGAGCCAAAAAGAGATTAAGGATGCAATGAAGTAAAGGCCTCAATTCAAAGTACAAACAACCGATTAGACCACATGGAGAATAGAATCTTGCTCTTAGAAGATGAGCAATCCAAAAATAAACACATAGTTTCTAATCTAGAAAAAAATATCCGACAGCAGGAATCTGACATTGAAGAAATATGGGCCCATTTTAAGAGAGCTAACCTAAGAATAATTGGAATAGAGGAGGGAAAAGAAGGTGAAACCAAAGGGATCAACAATCTCTTCAAGGAAGTAATAGAAAATTTTCCAAACATAGAGCAAGAGGTCGATACACAGGTCCAGGAAACTTATAGAACTCCCTTTAGACAGGATCGGAGAAGAGGATCCCCACGCCACACAATTGTCAAAATGACCAATGTGGAAGCCAAGCAGAGAATCTTAAAGGCAACAAAAACAAAGGGCCAAGTGACATTCAGAGCCAAACCAATTAGAATCACTCCAGACTTCCCAAACCAAGTCATGAAACCCAGAAGGGATTGGAGTAACATATTCCAAACTCTGAAGGAAAACAACTTCCAGCCAAAAATTTCCTACCCAGAAAAACTTTCTATCAAATTAGATGGGGAAATAAGAAGCTTGCATGACAAACAGAAACTGAAGGAATTTATGTCTTCAAAACCAGCGCTAGAGAAAATACTCAAAGAGATTAACTACAAAGAAGAAATAGGTAACACATACCAGAACCAAAGAAACAAGATTTTCCATCCAACAGACAACTAAGATTGGTTATCTGTGGAGATTCATTATTTATATTAGTCTTTTACCTATCTCTAAATGGTATTGTTTGCCTTTATTGTTGTTAATTTTTAGGATTTCTAGTTGGAATATTAATATACCTTCAGATATAGCATTTGGAAATATTTTATCCCATTCTATTAGTAACTCTTAACTCTGTTTACATTGTCTTTGGATATACAATTTTTTTTTATTTTTTAGGGAGTTTGTATACTCTTCTGTTGCCTGTGCCATTGAAATAATATCCAAGAAATCACTGCCAATTTCAATGTTGTGAGGTTTTATGACCCAAATTTTATTTTAAAAGTTTATAGTCTTAAGATTTATATTTAGGTCTTTTATCTATTTTGAGTTAATATTTGTATATGGTGTTAGGTAAGGGTCCAATTTTATTCTTTTTCATGTAATTATTATTTTTCAACAATATTTAGTTAAAAGATTATTATTTCCTCCACCAAATGTTCGTGGAAACCTTGTTAAAAATAACTTGACAATATATGGAAGAATTTAGCTCTAGGCTTTTATTTACTCCAATGTTTTATATATCTGCCTTTAGAACGGAACTACACTGTTTCAATTATTTTAGCTTTATATGGTTTGAAATCAGAAAATATACATCTTCTAGCTTTGTTCTTTTTTGAGATCGTTTTGGGTATCTAGTGTCCATATTCCATATTAGGATAGATTTTTTCTGAAAAATAAATAAATGTATGATATTTTCACCTAAAAAAAAAAAAAAGAAAAAAATATTCTCTGGTAAGAAAGAAAGCAAAAAGAAATATTGAAATGTTATCTTTATGTCATCAAAAGCTTGGTATCAGACAGATGAAACTGTTATGTGAGATTATCATTGTTAATTTTGGATAAATTGCTATAATACTAGATGTCAACCACTAAGCCAAGCATGGGAAGGAGGAATGGGGAGGGAATGGGGTGGGGATCGGATAGGGGCTAACTGGGCGATGTGTGCATGTATGTCTACAAAAGTATTTTTTTATCCCACTATGATGTATGAATACAGTGCACCAATAAAAATAAATAAATTAATTAAAAATAAATAAACATAGCACCAGAAACTGACCTGATAATAATCAGTATAAGATAACTCTCAGATGAGGAATTAAAAGCAGCTGTTCCAAGAAAACTCAATGAGCTTCACCAAAACACAAAGAAATGATTCAGTGTTCTAACAGAGAAACTGGAGAGAGAAGCAATTTTAAAACGTCAAACATAAATCCGTAAGCTGAAAAATCCACTCAGTGAAATTAAAAATGCAATATAAGGCATCAGTAGCATAATAGATCAAATGGTAGAAAGAATTAGTAAGCTCGAACAGGCTATTTGAAAATACCCAGTTGGAAGAGAAAAAAGAAACAGGAATGAAGAGGAATAAAAGAAGCCTACAGGAACTTTGGGACAGCATTAAAAGAGCAAACATTCAGGCTATTGTGCTCAAGATGGACTTGAGAATCCAAAAAAGGTACAAGAAGTAAAGAAATGAAGCAGAAAATTTCCCAAGCATAGCGAAGGACAAAAATAATCAGTTACATAAAGGTCAAAGGTCATTTGTCTAATTTAATTCAACATCTACCTGAGGTCAAATCAAGCTCTCAAAGGCAAAATATATAAATTCTCAAGGCTAAAAGCAAAAATAAATAAATAAAACAGCAACACATATGGGGTGCCTTAATTCACCTGAGAGTATACTCCTTAGAAGAAACAATATAGGTCAGAAGAGAATGGAATGAAATTTTCACAGTAGTAAAGGGAAAAAATTGCCAATCAAGAATACTGTACTCAGCAAAGCTATCTTTTTAGAAACTAAATTACATAAAAAATTATAAGACAAAAAACGCTGAGAAAATATATCACCATCAGACCTGACAATATAAGAAACGATAAAAAATTTCAAACTGAAAGAAAAATACATCATTGTGTTAAGAAAAGTTGAGAGGATATATATCTCATAGATAAAAGCAACTATAAAAATCAAAATAATATTGTAAACATGACGTGTAAACTATTTATATATTAGAATTAAAAACTAAAAAAAACAATTAAAAATAATAAGCTACACTTATATATTAAAAGACAGGCAATATAGGAAGACAAATTTAGACATCAAAAATTCAAAATGTGCCAGGCATGATGGCCCACTCTTGTAATCCCAGCATTTAGGAGGCTGAGACAGGACGATCGTGGTTCATGGACAGCCTCAGTTACTTTGTGAGGCCCTTTGCAACTCAGTGAGATTCTGTTTCAAAATAAAAAATAGGGCTGGAGATGTAGCTGTGAGGTAGAATGCCCCTGAGTTCCATCCCCAGTACCTCAAAAAAAATGTTAGAAAGAATGGAGGTCTTGTGTAGAATTTATCAGTAGTTGTTCTTTTTTCTTTTCTTTAAATTATCTTAAGTTGATATCATTTAAAATAACTTTTTATGACAAATAGATGTTTTGTAATCTTCATGGTAAGTACAAAGGAAAAATCAATAATAGAAAAATAGAAAATAACAAGCAAAGTATCAAAATACATTATTAGAGTAAATCATTTAACCATAAGAGAAAACTATAGGAGAGGAAGAAAAAAGTAAATGGAGCTACAATAAAACTAGAAAAAAGTCTAAAATAGATGTAGCAAGGTCTTACTTATCAATAATTACCTTAAGCTTAAATTTTTTAATTCTCCAATTGAAAGACACATACTGACTGAGAATATGAAAATAAGACCCAACTATGTGTTACATAAAATAAACTCATTTCAGCTCTAAGAATACACATAGATTGAAACTGAAGGGATAGAATAAGATATTCTATGTTAATTAAATCCAGAAAAAGCAAGTGTAGCCATACTTGCATCAAATTAAACAGAGTAATTCTAAAGCTGTCAAAAAAGATAAGGAAATTCATTATATGATAAAGCACATGCACTAAAGTCCCATAGAGCTCCTGGTTTGGCATTGGCACTGGCACTGGCAGAGATCAAGGATGGGTATAAGAACCAGCTTGCCTGGGCTGGTCCTGCCACACCAGCATCAGGCATGCTTTCTAGCTTCTTGGGCCTTGGTTTGCTCATCTGTGAAATGAGCTCCTGTATATCCCAGTTGCCAGGCTTAGTATTGGCCTCCTGCTCTTCCAGTGAGCAGAAGTATGACAAGGTGTAAGGTACAGGCCTGGCTCACAGTGAAGCTGAGGCCCAAAGACCCAGGGCAAGGAGGGACAAATCTGAGGCCCCAGGATAGACCACTGAGGGCTTAGGGAGCCATGGGGGCAGACCAGCACAGCAGAATGCTGTGGGAAGGCTGGAGGCATCTCCAGAAAGGAAGGCCTCTAGGGATACCCTCTGTGAACCCCAAGGGGTGAGGCAGTGGATCTGGAGGTATTGAAGTGGCCATGCTAGCCCTGGTGAGAGGTGAGCTGGGGGACATCCATGGAGACCCTGGCCAGAGTATGGCAGCTGCTGTGGATGGGCACAGGGGCCGTGAGTATAAAGGAATCTTGTTGCTCTCAGTGAACCTTGCCTTTCTGGAAATGAAATCAGTATGTGAAAGAGGCATTTGCTTCCCCATGTGCATTGCAACACTATTCAAAATAGTCAAGAAATGGAAACATCCTAAATGTCTATCAGCCAAAAAAACGTGTAAAGAAAATGTGATACCTGTGTAAAATGAAATACTATTCAGCCACAAAAAGAATGAAATCCTGTCATTTTGAACAACATGGGGAGAAACGGAAGACGTCAAGTTAGGGAAAAAATCCAGGCACAGAAACACAAGTATCATGTGATCTTACTCACATAAGAATAAAAAGTTAATCTTCTAGAAGTTGAGAGAAGAGTGGAGTTTATCAGATACTGGGGATAATAAGGAGGAGAGAGGGATTGGGAAAGTTTGATCAATGAGTACTCTGTTATATAGTTCAATAGGAGCAAAAAGTTATGATGTGCTATTGCACAGTGGGGTGACTATGGATAACAATTATGCACTATGTATTTTAGATGAGATTGGGTGTGTTCAAGATGGTATGGCCATATACAATGCACTATATATTTCAAAAAGCTAGAAGGAAAGATTTTGAACATTTTTATCATAAAGAAGTGATAAACATTGGGGGAGATAAATATGTTTAACCTGATTTAAACATAATGTATACATGTATTGAAACATCATATATTTCCAATTGATATATACAATTTTTGTTTGTGTCATTTAATAAAATAAATTAAAATTTAAAAATTTATAGCAGTATCAAAATGAAACTATGAATACATGCATTCCTTTTTGTCAGGGGTTAGCCTGAATCACATCTTTATGGTTGTTGGTAGGGTTAAACTGCCAGTCCGTTGTTTGAACCTGTGCAGAACAGTAGAAAATTGCAGGGCTTGATGTCTTTCTACTTTCAAACACAGCCTAAGGTTATGGGGCTTCATAGGCCCAGCAAGCCTCCTCCTCCTTTCCTGATCTGCCTTTGCACAATTTATTCTCTTCAGTGCTGGGTGGGGATGGTGCCACTCGCCTATTACAGCTCCTCCTCTACAGGTGATGACAAAGGTGAGCCACCTAGGTAGGTAGCTTTCCTCGTAATCACTAGTACTTGGACTTTTATTGAAGGCTGTTCCTTGAAGATTCTGAAGCATGTCCACAGATATACTTGTTATCCTCTCTGTGACCCTTTGAAGTGGCAGGAACTAGACATTAATAAATAGCAGAGATGATGCTGGCTCTGCCCTAAAGTTGACTTTTGCATATTATGTCTGCAATCTGGCATTCTGTCAACCATAAATCTGTTAATTAGCAGATTTGAGCATCAAAGTAGACTGAGATAAGAATCTGTGTTATTCATGTAGCCTTATGTCATTATAGAAGGCTAAAAGACTTTGGGAATTACCTGAGAGAAAATGCTGTATTCATCATGGCTTTAATATTCTGTGTGGATTTTTTTTCTTTTGGTGGTACTGGGGTTCATGGAAGCCCTTCTTCCTCTGGGCTGTACTCCCAGACTTATTTTATACTTTTTATGTGGAAATAGGGTCTCTTAAGCCAGCGTGGCTGGCTTCCAACCTGCGCGATCCTCCTGTCTCCACCTCCCAAGTGCGGGGATTACAAGCGTGAGCCACCACGCCCGGCTCTATGTGGATTTTTAATAGTCAAAATCTTCAAGAATCTTTAGTCTCCCAATGCCATATCCTATTGTTTGATTGATGAGAATGATAAGCAGGCATGGTGGCACAAGTCTGTAATCTTAGTACTTGGAAGATAGGAGGATTTCAGATTTGGGACCAACACCAGGTAATTTAGCAAGACACTGCTTTAAAATTAATTAATTGCCGGGCTTGGGGGCACAGGCTTGTAATCTCTGTGCTTGGGAGGCGGAGACAGGAGGATAGCGCAGGTTTGAAGCCAGCCGTGCTGGCTTAAGAGACCCTGTTTCAAAAAACAACAAAAAAAGTATAAAATAGGTCTGGGAGTGTAGCCCGTAGGTAGAAGGGCTTCCAGGAACCCTAGTACCACCAAAAAATAAATAAATAAATAAAATAAATAAAATAAAAATTCACATACATAAGCTCTCACTTTCTGTCTTCTATCTATTCATTAAACCATCTATCTAGCATTGATCAATCTCTATTTCTCTATCTCTCTATGCAGTAAAGTTATTATATCTGCAATATTTATTTTTTAACTTACTGAATTTTTCAGCCATAAATCATAAATTAGGAAAAAGGATCCCACATATACTCTCATCCAGTTGTTTCAGTTTTAACTCTCTCCTAGCCCCTTCTTCCCTCTATTTTTTGCTAGAGTATTTTAAAAGTGAGTTCAGATGGAGATAATTTCTTCAAAATATTTTGGTATTTATCTTTATAGACAACAGCTTTCTTTTTTCATATTTTATTTATATGTGTAACTATTGAAAATGGTATACATTTAGACTATGCTTGGTGCCCTCAACCCCATCCCCCATTCCCCATCAAAATGGCCATTCTGCCAAAAGTGATCTATAGATTCAATGCAATTCCTATTAAAATACCAAAACATTCTTCATAAACCTAGAAAAATCAGTTATGAATATTGTATGGAGAAAAAAAAAAGACCCAGAATAGCTAAAGAAATCCTCAGCAACAAGAAACATGCAGGAGGCATCACAATCCAAGACTTCAAATTATACTATAGAGCAATAGTAGTAAAAACAGCATGGTATTGGTACAACATGCAGACTGACCAGTGTAACAGAAGATACAGAAACAAACCCACACACCTATAGTCAATTAATCTTTGATAAAGGTGCCAAACTCATACACTGGAGAAAAGATAGCCTTTTTAACAAATGGTGCTGGGAGAACTGGCTACCCATTTGTAGAAAGATGGAACTAAACCTAAATGCTTACCTCTCACTGTGCACAGGAATCAACTCCAGATGGATCAAAGACTTAGAAATTGGACCAGAGACTATGAAGTTATTAGAGGAGGGCATAGGATCAACACTCCAACATATAGGCACAGGCAGTAACTTTCTCAACAAGACCTCCAAAGCGCAGGAAGTTAAAACAATAAGTGGGATGGCATCAAACTAAAAAGTTTCTTCTCATCAAAAGAAACCACCAAGAACCTAAAGAGGACGCCTACAGAATGGGAGAAAATCTTTATCAGCCACCACTCTGATAGGGGGCTAATATCCAGAATATACAAAGAGCTCAAAAGACTCTACACTAGCAAAACAAACAACCCAATCAAGAAATGGGCCACTGAACTGAATAGACACTTCACAAAAGAAGAGATACAAATGGCCAATGGATACATGAAAAGATGTTCTTCATCACTGGCCATCAGGGAGATGCAAATCAGAACTATGCTGAGATTCTGTCTAACCCCTATCAGAGTGGCAAGCATAAAGAAGCCAAATAACAACAAATGCTGGCAAGGATGTGGGGAAAGAGGAACTCTTTTACACTGTTGGTGGGAGTGCAAACTAGTTCAGCCACTGTGGAGATCACTGTGGAGATTTCTCAGAAAACTGGGAATGGATCCACCATATGATCCAGCTCTACCACTCCTGATACCTTTCCAAAAGGGTTGAAATCAGAGAACTACAGTAACATATGCATACCATGCATGTTCATATCAGCACAATTCATAATAGCCAAAATATGGAACCAACCTAGGTCTCCATCAACAGATGAATGGATTACAAAATTATGGGAAATACACACAATGGAATTCTGATCAGCTATAAAGAAGAACAAAATCATGTCTTTTGCAAGAAGATGGAAAGACCTGGAGAACATTCTGTTAAGTGAGATCAGTCAAGCACGAAAAGAGAAGGGACATATGTTTTCTCTAATATGCCCAAACTAGGGACTAGTGGGGATATCAGAGGGACTCTAGATAATGGAGGGGGAAATCTCAGCAAAGCTAGAATGAAAGATAGGAGAGAGAGATTGCTGAGGTTGATTAATGGAGGAGGTAACCAGAATATGTGTAAAAGTATGAATATAGTATAGACAAGAGCTTTCTAAGAAAGTATGACCAAAATTCCTTTATCACATCCACAAAATTAACAATATTTTTTACTAATGTCTAGTCCATGTTTAATTTTTCATAGTTGTCTCAAAAATACTTTTGATATAATATAGACCATCATAACACAAGGTTTACATATTGTATTTGATTAATAGGTTTCCCATATTTATTCTGATCTGATAGCTCTTTCTCCCTTTCTTAATAGAGTATATATACTTCTCTCCATCTTGTGCCAGTATTGGGACTCCACCTTTGAATGTAGGGCTTTATTAATCTATCCTTTCTTTCTGTCTTTGTAATAATAAAATTACTTAAGTTTACAGCAAAAAAGAGTTCAGGCTTTTCTTTTTCTAAAATAGCTTAGAATAAGAACCCATGGCTACATCTCACACTGGTATCACCATAACAGTTTTTACCATAACACAACTCACAGATATTCTCATTCTTTTTTTTATGGCTGCATTGGGCTCTGTTGGGTTGATATACATTTTATTCAGTCCTTCTTCTTGTGATGAACATCTGAGTTATTTCTAGTCTCTGACTATTCTGGATAATACAGCAACAATTAGTTTGCTGCATGTCTTTTTGTATTTTTGCCAGTGTATTATTGGTATAGATTCAAGGAGGTAGGATTTCTGGGTCAACTGCTGCATACTTCATTTTGTTTTATCATCAGGATATCCTCATATTTTGATAGTATACTTTGCCTTCATCTAAACTTTAGTGCCATTTATAGAGAATGATGTCAATCACTAACTTGTTGTTTTGCCACCAACTTTCCTTTTGTTCCCCGTGACTTCCTTTCACTGGGATTGTTGACTAGCTTTAAAGTCTTGAAGTCTGTCACAGCCACATGGGCTGAATAGACAAGTAGTGACCATATTCTAAAATGAGTTGCAACCAAAAATCCAAATCATTTTTTTTGGTGTTGGGGGTTGAACTCAGAATAATACTACTTGCAAGCTACACACTAAGCTCTTTTCAATTTTTTTTAAATTTTAAAACAAGGTCCTGCTAATTTGCTAATACTGACCTCAAACCTGCAGTCCTCCTATTTCAGCCTCCTCTTATGAGTTCTTAACTGGGACTATAGATTTATGTCTTTGCACCTGGCCCAACTTACTTTTAATGCAGTTTATTGGAATTGTTAAATGATATGTGTCAAAATTTCCTAAATATTTTATGCCTAAATTTAGTGTTCATATTTCAAAATCTCCAAATAGTAGCCCCAGGGTATTCCTCTTTACCACCACTCACTGTGATGTATCACAGATAAGCTGATTGTTTCCAAGAAAGCTGCAAGAATAGCAGTTATTTCGGCCTTGAAGTTCTTGATTGGAATAGAATGACCCTGAAAATTTGTGGGGTGGGGGAGAAGGTTTCTACTGTAGATTTTACAAATTAGATTAGCAAACACATTCAAGCTTAAAGCAGCGGCCTTAATAACTTGAAATATAGGAAAATAATACAAAGAGAACAAAAACAACTATTAAAATATTCAAAACCAAGGAGAACAAGTTATAATGGATAAATGGAAGTCCAAACATTCAAGAACACCATATTACCATATTAAAATTTACATATTGGCTGGGTGTGGTATGCATACCTGTAATCCTAGTAATAAGTGGCTGAGACAGGAGGATTTCTGGGTTGAGGACAGCCTCAGTAACATAGCGAGATTTTCAACAAGCTAGAGACCTTGTTTCAAAACAACAACAACAAAAATTTTAAAAAAAGGGCTGGAGATGTAGCTCGGAGGTAGAATGCTCCTGGATTCAACCTCCACTACCACAAAAAAATCTACATATTAATTTACCTAAACCATACCTGTACTTTTTCCGAGCCTGGGATAGACTGGGCCAAGTCACAGCTAAATGGGCCACACAGACACCTAGGGGAATGAGGAGACCTTAACATGAACCAGTAATGCAAAGTATTTGTGGTGATTCTTTTCAACCAAATGCTGGTGACTTGGGCACAAAGGGGAGGGTTATTCTGTTGTAAGTTGGTCTCAGACAGAAAACAGTCTATCTTTTTCATCTAGTCTCATACTGCCTAGAAGTCACATTGAAATGCTAGTTAGAAACAGAAAATATCCCATTTGTAAACTAAATATGACTTTGAGGTCAGAGAGACCTGGGTTCTACCTGAAGCTGTCAGTAGCTGTGTGAGCTTGTCCATGATTTAAGCACCCTGTTCTCCTTTTCCTCATTAGTAAGAGATAATAATGCATAACTGTGCTATACGACCAAAAGAGAAGTTTTGTTTTGTTTTTGCAGTACTGGGAATTGAAACCAGAGCATCCTGACTCAGAAATACACCCCATCCCCATTTTTTGTTTTGAAACAGGATCTTTCTAGGTTACAGAGTCTCGCTACATTGCTGAAGCTATCCTTGAGCCTGCGATCCTCCTGTTATCAGCTTCTCAAGTACTGGGATTACACATATGAGCCACCATGTCTAGCTTCAATACTATATTCTGCCTTGACATCTGGTAAAATCAGAATGGCTTTGAATGGATTAGATACAAATTCCTGATGAATAAGGTCACCAAAGCAAATAATCATCCTTGTCATAGGAACCAAGCATAGTTCCTACTTTTCCCTGAAGGGATTTCAGTTCCCTTCTGGCTCATGGAATTGTTCAAAAAAGTCAATTTAATCCTCTCATGGGAATCAGGGATCCCTTGTTCTATAATTGACATTACAATGGTTACTTTCTACAGTCTCTGGTTGGTCACTCTGTCCTCAAATATAACCTCTATGTGGCCCTGCATATTATAGTGCCCTCCTCTCTTGGGCTATGAGTACATGTAACTAATGAACTTCTATCAATGTCATCTGTCCATTGTCAGGTGTCACATGTTCAACCATCCCTATAACTCTAGGGTTGGAATTCTTATCTCATCAAAGGGGTGGATAAGAGGTTATTAAAACAATGTATCACTGAACATGGTAGCACACACCTGTAATCCAAGTGCTTGGGAGGCTGAGACAGTAGGGGCACAGGTGCAAGGCCAGCCTTAGCAACTTAGTGAGACTCTCAGCAACTCAGGGGGACCTTGTTTCAAATTTTAATTTTTGTTTTGGCTGTACTGGAAATGGAACTCAGAGGCATTTTACTTCTGAGCTATACATCCAGCCCTATTTTTCCCTACCACCACAGTATCTCATAAAGCTGTTGTCAAGAATAAATGGACTGAGACAGAAGAATCTGGGCTTGCAGGCAACCTCAGCTACTTAGTGAGGTTCTTTGCAACTCATTTAGACCCTGTTTCAAAATAATTTTAAAAAATGGGGCTGAGGGTATAGCTCAGAGGTAGAATGCCCCTGGGTTCCATCCCCAATACCACAAAAAATGGAATTAAGTGAAATGTTTGAGGATAAATATATGGTAACTTCTAGGCATAGTGAAGTTCTAAAGATGAGAAATAGAAGGAATCCAAAGCACAGTGGAAGAAAGATGTCACCTAGCCCTGGAATACTTGATGGACATATGGAAGTGAAGATGGAGAGGTAAAACCAAGCTCTCTATGAGCTGATTATGTCACTTCAGCTGTAAAATGAGGATGGTCATACCTAACTCATAAGGTTGCTTTGAAGATTTAAATAGACAATGCATAAGTCTTTCTTCACAGTTTCTGTCACATAGCAACAACTCCCTTGAGCAGAACGAGTTGAATTGAAGGACTAATAGGCATTGCTAGGTGAAAAAAATTATTTTCCAAAATGGAAAGGCCCCCTTCTCAATTTATTTCTAGGAATTGTCATTTTAGTGTCTCTCTCCTCCCAAGACTATCTTTTATAGGAGAAAATAGCCAATTTCAATGAACAGAATATGCTACCACTTCAAGTGAATTCATGGTGTAAAATGTTCTATCATGGACAGAGAAATCCCCAAAGGATCTCACACAAACACACAGAAGTGTGTTAGGGCTGGTTGAATTCATGGATTTTGTTTCCTTGCTTGCTTATTTCATTTTTTTAAAGAAACCTCCTGTAGACATTGCATCATTTTGTTAACAAGTAAAAACCCAGGCGGTGTCAAGAGTGCAATATACTAAATACCACTCGTGTCTTGCAAATCCTCCTCGAAGATGACCCATATGCCATGGATTTGGCAATAGAGCTCTTACTGTGACTGGAGCTTTAATTAACAGTTACAGGCTACTTTGGGCTTCTTATTCCCGCTTGTTAGTTGATAGGACTATGATAGAGTAGAAAGGAACCCTCTCAGGTGTCACAAGATAGGGTCTTTTGTCTCACTTCTGCCCTTAGCTGATTGTAAAACCCTGAAAATGTCCTTTTTAACTGTTAGGGGCTTTAATTTTTCTTCTGTGATAAAAACTGTTGGGCTGAGTGGGAACATATATCCCTCACAACTCTAACAGGCTGTGGGTGGGAGAGTCAAAGGGACTTAGTGCCTGACAAATTCTTTTCTTTTTTAAAACTATATTTTTTATTGGTGAATTGTAATTATAATGAGGTTCAGCGAGGAAAGGATAGAAACATATATACACACAGCGCTTGGTGTGTTTCCTCCTAGATCCCACCCTGCTCCTTCTTCCCCACACATATTAGTGAGATTGGTACTGATGCCCTCATATATTGACATAGTATTATTTGAACTGTTTCCCTCCTCAGTTTTCCTTTTTTTTCTCCCCACCAACCACCCAATCTCCTACTATTATCCTGCTTTCTCTCCTCATTTAGATGAAGTCCCTTTTGTTTCCTATGTTTGCTTTAAGCTTTGATTTGCCATTCATTCGCTTTGGGACCTGAATAAGTTCTCTTTGAGAGTCATGTTTCTAATTCTCCATAGTTTTTGTTACCCTCATTTTACTAAGCGTTGTTATGAGGGTTGAATAATAATATAACCAATCCATCAGTAATCCTGTTTTCTTTCCTTTCATGATAATTCTGAAATCTCACCACTTCTCACTATTCTTCATCTTTTGGCTGGATTATCCCAATGGCATTCTAAATGATTTTTTAGCTTCTATTTCATCCTCCCTACCCATAAGAGTTTGTTTTTAGTGCATTAGCCAGAGTAATTCTCTTTTAAAGATATCAAATCATTTTATTCTGTTGAAAATTCACCAATGGTTTCCCACCTCACTTAGAATGAAGGTTCAAGCCAGGCATGGTGGCACATGCTTGTAATCCCTGCGCTTGGGAGGCTGAGACAGGAGGATTGCACAGGTTCGAAGCCAGCCTCAGCGACTTAGTGAGGCTCTCAGCAACTTAGTGAGACCCTGTCTCCAAATAAAATATAAAAAAGGTTTGGGAGTATAGCCTGGAGGTAGAAAGCCTCTGGGTTCCACCCCCAGTACCACCACCAAAAAAAAAAAAAAAAAAAGAATGAAGGTTCAAATCCTTACCATGGCTAATGAGGCTCCAAATATTGAGGTCTCCTGTTGCTTGTCTCTGTCTCTGTCTCTGTCTCTGTCTCTGTCTCTCTCTCTCTCTCTCTCTCTCTCTCTCTCCTCTCTCTCTCATCTCTCTCTCTCCTCTCTCATCTCTCTCATCTCTCTCATCACACCAGTATAGCCACACTGGCTTTATGTTCCCTAAATACTTGTTATTCAGATATCCTATCTGAAGGACACTCCTTCACTTCCTTTATATTTCTTTTCAAATTGACCTTATCAGAGGGGATTTTTCTATCCATTATCCCCCCCTTGATCTCTCTTATGGTACTAGAGATTGAACCCAGGGACATTCTACCTCTGAGCTATATTCCAGGTCTTTTTAAAAAGTTCTATTTTGAAACAGGGTTTTGATAGGTTGCTAAGAGTCTTGCTAAGTTACTGAGACTGGTCTCAAACTTGCAATCCTGTCTCAGCCTCCCAAGTATTGAGATTACAGGAGAGTGCCACCATACCTGGCTTTGTTCATTTTATTTATTTATTTATTTATTTATTTATTTATTTATTTATGTATTTATATATTTGTGGTACTAGGGATGGAACCCAGGGACATTTCAACTCCAAGATATACCCCAAGCCCTATTTTATTTTTTGTTTTGAAACAGGATCTTGCTAGGTTTCTGAGTTTGCCCTCAAACCTGTAATCCTCCTGTCTAACCTTCCCAAGTACTAAGATTACAGGTATGTGACACCACACCTAGCTGTCCATTATATTTAAAATAGCACCCAACCTCCATTCCATCTTTTCTATAATCCTTATCCACTTTTATTTTACTTTGCAGCATTTATCATTGTTTCTGTCTTCCTCTGACTAGAATATAAGTTTCACAAAGGCAAAGTAGCCACAACCTCTAGAATAGTAGCTTACACATAGTAAGCAGTCAACAATTATTTGTCAATAAAATTAATATGCTATATAAATTTTAGGCCCTCAACAAATGCCTTTTCCCAAAGCTCCTCTTAGAAACATAATATTTGGCATACTTTAGCTATCTAATTCAATTAAAATTCAATTTGGAACCAATACTCGTTTCAGTTCTAACATAAAGAAAGCTTAGAAGTCATTAATTATGAGAAGAAAAATCTAGATGAATTGGACATCAACAACTTTCCTTGGGCCTATTTGAGAACTGAGTTTCTGGGGTAAATCACCCCTCTGAAATCTGCAAAGACCAGTGCATTCAGAGAGTCACAACTGATAACCTTGAGTCCCAAACCTCTGGAAGCATAAACAAATAGAAACATGACAATTGTAATTCTGATGAATTTCCGGAGGCTGAATGTGAACCAAAATGAGAGTAAGAAATTCACAGCCCCCTTAAAGGGGCCGTAAAGTTTTGTGGCCATAACATTTTGTGGATTTTCTTTCTAGGAACCCATCAGGTTCTCCTGGTGAAGATAGGAAAATAATCACATGGTGTTTCAGAGAAATTAGAAAAGAAATCATTGTGAACTCCTCTCAGGGCCTCTCCACAACAAAATTTTACTTTCCAGTTGGGGTCAGGGCATTTCTTTTATTTCAGCCAGCAGTTCTAACCATCTATCTTACCTAAGGACGGGTATAGTCATCAAGGATCAGAGCTTCATATTAGAATTTGAATGTGTAGTCAGGGATAGAGTATGGGACAAGAGTGAAAAGCTAAGTAGGAAAAATTCTTGTAAAAGTTCTATAATAAAGACCCATTTCAGAGTTTCTGACTTTGGCAGCTGACTTTTTTTTCTCTTCTTCTCTTGTTGCCTCCCCTTTTCTTCTCATGCTGTTAATGAATAACTTGATCTTATCAGTTTATTTACCAAAGGAATCAAGAGCTAATGCTTAGGAGTCTGAAAATAAAACTCAAAGACTATGTGGACATGAATTATGTCCTTCTGATAAGTATACCAGAATGACCCTGAAAAGCGATCTCTTAAATGGTACATTTCCCCCCTCTTTGGGGGAGAATCAGGTTGTTATGGTTTAAATTTAGAATGTCTCCTATATCTCAGAGAGAAAAGGCGGCCATGTTGGAGAAGGTACTTGGTTGCTGAGTAGGTCACTGGCAGTTTGGCCTTGGGGATTATATATGGTCCCTCCTCCCCTTGCTCTCTCTCTTGTTCCAGTCTCCATGATGTGGAAACAGAGCACTTGCTCTCTTCCTTTCTCTGCCTCCCACCACCATGTTCTGAGCTCCACAGACAAGGCCTGGCCAAGACTGAACCCAGAAATCCCCAGAACTGTGTGAAAATAAAACTTCCTTCTAAGTTGTATGATGATCAGGTGTTTAGATCACAACAGAGGAAATGGTGAGTGAAACATAAGTTCTTTTGGTCTTGTAAAGTACACTGATTTCTCTGATTTGCTAGCAAATAAAAAAAAATTCCTTCTTCCCAAATCCTTGTCCCAATGATTTGATCTGGCAAATAGGAGTAAGCACCAGATTTCTGGTTACAGTTATATCCTCAAGACAAACATTTAATCCCAAGATTATAGAATGTTCTCTGCTCACATATCACTACTCTAACTAGGGCTACCATATAAAAGTGCTTTATAGCCAATAGATCTGCAAGATACAGACTCTCTCTGAGAGGGAGTGCTTTAGAAATCACAAAGTCAAGAGAGGAGACAAAAACAAGTACACAAAAGAAATTTGAAGTCTTTTGTAATATTAACACAGCAAATTTTAAACACAGCCCAGCTTCCAGGCAAATTAATATGAATCCCCATACCAAAAGCCTATTTACCTCAATCTTTATTTCCCAATAATTCTTTCAACTGCAAATTTTAAGGAAAGCATGGCCTGAAGAGACAAATCAACCACCAGAACCACACTCAGGTATGCACAGATCTTGGAATTATCAGATGGAATTTAAGATCTGATTAATAAAAGAAGATATACAAATGACCAAGTATGAAAAAATGCTGAGCATCACTAATCGTCAGGGACATGCAAATCAAAACCATATTGAGCTATCTCCCCACTCCAGTAAGAATGGCTATCATAAAAAATATAAAAGATAACAAATGCAGGCAAGGATGTAGAGAAAAAGGAATCCTTGCATACTGTTGGTGGAAATGTAAATTGCATATCATAGAAAACAGCATGAGCATTCCACAAAAAAATTAAATTTTTCATATGATGCTGCAATGCAAATTCCGGGTGGTTACCCAAAATATTTGAAATCAGTATGTTGAAGAGATGACTGCACTGCCATGCTCATTGAAGCACTATTCATAATATCTGAGTTATGGAATCAATAGAAGTGTCCATCAGCAGGTGCATAGATAAAGAATACGTGGAATATCTATACAATGGGATACTATTTAGCCTTGAATGAAATTTGATCATTTGTGATAACATGGGTGGAATTGGAGAACACTATCCTAAAAAAAATAAGGCAGGGCCATCTTGTTCCCCATTAAGATATATGACTATGATGTGCCAATAAATTTTTTTTAAAAATAACGCAGACACAGAGAGACAAATACCAGATGTTCTCACTTATAAGAAGAATAAAGCAATTGAATTCAAAGAAGCAGAGTAGAATGGTGGGGTGGGAGTAATGGGCAGATGATGATTACAGGATACAATGCCTTAATTAGACAAAAGGAATGTTTGCTTGGTTTCTTTTTTCCTTTGAGATATATTACAGTGTAGTGAATGTATTAAGCCATTATGTATTGTACATTTCAAAATTGCTAAGAGTCAATCTCAAATGTTCTCATCATAAAAATAAGTATTGGAAGTGATAAATATATCAGTTAGCTTGATTCCACATTGTATTCATAAATCATACCATCCCTATATTCCATAAATAGATAAAACTATTATTTTTAATTTTACAATTAAAAATAAAAACTTAAAAAATAACAACATGTCAATATTGGTTCATTAATTGTGAGAAATATGCCATGCTAGTATGAGATGTTAATAATAGAAGAAAGTGAGTGTGAATATATTGGAACTCTGTCCTATCTTCTCAATTTTTCTGTAAATAGGAAACTTATTCTAAAATTTTAAGAGGTTTACTTAAAATTGCAGTGCTGAAATAGAATATTCGAACTTTAAAGATATGAGACCTTTGTTTTTGAATACAAAGGAGTGTGCTCAGCAATCTATTGCTAGGGCAGAAAACTAGGAATTCAATATATTGATATTCATTAAAGCCCAGATTTTATCAGCAAAGTCTTTCCATTTAATTCCTCTGCCTTTATTAGCATTTGCAATTCTCCAAATTTAGCATCTTTTGCAATGCCATTACCATGCTGGTTATTTCCTCTTCCAGATCATTAAGTTAAAATAGACTGGCTCCTACACCACACCCTGTGGCAGTGTGGAGACCTTGTCCTCAAATGGCTGGAGAGCTGTGAAGTTAGAAACTGGCTAAATAATAATTATCTGCAAATGGAAATTTACTAACTTAACTGATTGAGTTACTTTCTGCAGGTGGTGATATTAAAGCAAACACTTCCCTGCTGTCCAAACAGACAAACTGTGGTTTTGAATTCTGATGGAAAGGTAACCAAGGTAGCTTGTTGTGCCATACTGTTTGTCACTCCCCAGGGCTAATTGTTTCTATCTCAGAAAGCTGATCATTATCAGATCAGCATTTACAGGATTCTCCTTTATCTCTCTTTACTATTTGCCTTGTGTGCAGTATGTTTTAGGGTCCCCCATAGTAAACACTAAACCAAATGTCATCAGCCCTGAAAGGTCCCCCACATACAGTGTTTTGACTTATGTGAAAGTGATATGTATTCAGTAGAAATCAAACTTCAAATTTTGAACTTTGGTCTTTTCAAGGGCTGGGAATAGGCCCTCCAATCCTGTCTTGCAAAGCTGGGAAGCCGCAGTGAGCTGCAGCTTTCAACCAGCCATGTGATCATGAGGGGAAACACTGACATCCTACACTGTGCTGTGTCCATATGTTCAAATGTGCAACAGGTTATATATTTTAAATGCATTTCTGAGTTATGATATATTCAATTTATGTTGGCTCTATCAGGGTCCAATCCGATTATAAGTTAAGAAGCATTTATACTTTCTTCCTCTGGAGTTGCTAGCCTTAGATTATATTATAATACCTATTGCAGGTATAGTTATAATCAGGACCCATGTCAAGAAACAGAAGATAACCAAATCTCCCAAGCACCCCTTTTGCCACCATCCAACCTTCCCCTGCCACCTTCCTAACCTTAAAGAGTAATCACTGTAGCCAGGTGTGATAGTATATACCTATAATCTCAATATTTGGGGTGCTGAGAAAAGAAGAGAACAGATTTAAGGCAAGCCACAGGAACTTAGCAAAAATGAAACAGAAAAAGTAAAGAGAAATAAAAAAAATTTGCCCCAAATTTGATACAGTGCTTTACAGAAAATAAGTACTCAATAGATGCCAGCCATTATTATTTTTAATATTATTTACTGAATAGTCTTTTCTGGCAATTCAATTCTGATTTTAATATTTGCTCTGATTCCAGAGACATTTTTAAACAAATGCATTATCAGCTGCTTGCTTAGGGAACCTGGAGCATGCGCAGAAAAAAAATAAGCTTAACACATAAAGAATTCTGTAAGACATACCAATATCATAAGTCTACTCATTCCGTACACCAGAATAATGTCTGAACTATCACACAGGCTCACATAGACCAGGTCAACTTTTACAAACCTATGAAACAATAACAAATGATAAAATTGCAGTAATTTACAGTAAGAAAGGTTCATTTCTCAGTCATTATACATAGTGACTGAGGTCAGCTCCAGCTTTCCATGTCTTCATTTTGGCCTTTAGGATAAATGAGCAACTGTGTTCTACAGTGTATTCTCTTTCTGATGTCCTTGAGCCCATAGTATCAGTAAGCATAAGCTTTGAGTTGTCTATACATGATTGAGTAATCCAAATACCGGGCATGTTTTCTTAGATCCAATTACTAATTTTCTTTTCTAGTACTATCTTGGACTTACATTATTTAAGTTTCAAACTTAAAATAAACATGATTTATAACAAAATTTTATTTTTATTTATTTTTATTATATTTTTGGTGGTACTGGGGGTGGAACCCAGAGGTTTTTCTACTTCCGGGCTATACTCCCAGACCTATTTTATACTTTATTTGGAAACAGGGTCTCTATAAGCTGCTGAGAGCCTCACTAAGTAGCTGAGGCTGGCTTTGAACCTGTGCGATCCTCCTGTCTCAGCCTCTCAAGCGCGGGGATTACAAGCGTGCGCCACCACGCCCGACTATAACAACTTTTTAAACTTGAAGGATTCTTAATGAGTGCAGACCCTATAATAATTATTCTTAAGATTTTTCCACTCAGCTATACTCCAACTATTGCTCTTCACTCCCTCAAATTCTTAGCACAAGGATATGCTTGCGGCTAATCCTTCCCATCCCAAGGGCTGTCAGTTATCTTGTAGAAAGAACTGAAAGAATATTTCATACCTGGAACTCACTGTCACATTTCTACCCATTTGGAACTGTTCATCTAGCCTATATTATATAGACCAGATCATTACTATTTAAAATATATTTCATAGTTTTATACAAACACCATGCCATTCATGTTGAAAATGAAATGTCAAATATAAGAGATACCCATATATTCTTTGAGAAAACCTTTCTGCTTTCGATAAAAATAATTCATGCTTTTTGTAAAAATAAAAAAGATATGAAAGATATAAAGAAGAAAATTAAGATTATTTGTAACTCTATTTTCTAGAGGTTTCCAGGTATCCTTTGCAATCTTAAATAGTTTTTTAATGACAAAAATGTGGCAAATTTATTAAAACATAGAAAAGCAAAAATAAAACCACAAATATAAAATGAATTGTATATCTCATTCTGAGATAGAGAAATCTGAAGAGTATCATATTCCATTGTTTTTTCTCTCCTCCTTTACTGTCTCCTGCCTTCCCCTTCTCCTTATTTTCCTTCCTTCCTTTCTTCCTCTCTCAAAACAATAGCATCATATTATATATTTTGTAGTCTGATTTTTGCCATTTTGTACATATCAAATAATTCATATTTCAATATATTTCATATACATTATTTTAATATATGTTTGTATGGTTTAAAATTATTGCCAGCATTCCATCTTCTGAATCATTTGTCTAATGATTTCCTAGCATTGAGTAATTACTTTGTTTATACTTTTTTACTATTTATCAAGAAGGCTATGATGAACTTTATTATATGCACAACTTTTTTCCATCTCCAGTCTTTCTTTATGATTATTTTATAGAAACCAAATTACTGATTCTAAGTTGACATGCATTAAAAAATGATAACCATGACCAAACTGCCTCCCAGAAAGTTTGTGCTATGTTTATTTCTCCCACCAATTTATGGAAGGCTCATTTTATCATGTCTTTGGTAGTATTGAGCATTACATTTTAAGTTTTGCTAATGTAATAAGTAAAAAACATTGTTTTTTCTTTGATTAGCAGTGAGGTTACACATTTTTCATCTTCTCATTTTTTTCTTCTAAAAATTGGTTTCTTGCCCTTTTACCATTCTTCTTAATGTGTTTATGTCTTTCTTATTGGATTGTTAGTTTTTTATATTTGAAAGGTTTCTTCTATGCTTTCTATTTTTAATATGTTAAGGGACTAATATTTATTTTCTTTATTTTAGTATATTTTTATTATTATATATAATATAATATATATTTTAATATATTTTAATTTATTTTAATATATTTTGTATCATCATATAGCATTCATAGTATTCTTGGGTCATACATGTTCAATTTTAAAGCCAATAACCTGCTGGGCATGGTGGCTCACGCTTGTAATCCCTGCGCTTCGGAGGCAGAGATAGGAGGATCGGGCAGGTTCGAAGCCAGCAGGGCTGGCTTAAGAGACCCTGTTTCCAAAAATTAAAAAAAGTATAAAATAGGTCTGGGAGTGTAGCCCGGAGGTAGAAGGGCTTCCAGGAACCCCAGTACCACCAATAAATAAATAAATTTTAAAAATAAAGCCAATAACCCAAATCTTTTATGTAATCCTATTTTTGGCTGTTTATATTATGATTTCTTTTATTATTTTTATAATTAGAATTTACTTGTCAGAAGTCAGGCATGGTGGCACATGCTTGTAATCCCAGTACTTGAGAGGCTGAGACAGGAGAATCACAGGTTCACAGCCAGCCTCAACTACTTAGTGAGGACCTTGGCAACTGATAGAGACCTTGTTTCAAAATAAAGGATAAAAAATAGAACTGGGGAGGTAGCTCAGATGCCCCTAGGTTCTATCCCCTATATAACAAAAAAAGACATCCCCTGTCAGGAAGAAATAAAGGACATTGCCATTTATAGTTTCTGCCTTTAAAAATGGTTTTATTCTTGACATTTGATTCTTCAATTCATTTTTTTCTTGATATTATGAGATTATGAGAGCTCTAATTTGATTTTATCCAACTAGTTAGTTGTCCAAACCTCTTGAATTAAGTAAAGCAAATAATTCCTATTGTTCTGTGATTCCTTTTCTTTCTCTTTTCTTTTATTATTATTTTTGGGTCCCAAGGGTTGAACCCAGGGGCATTCTACCTCTGAGCTCTAATTTTTACTTTGAAATAGGGTCTTGCTACATTATTGAGAGCTTTTCTAAGTTGCTGAGACTGGCCTTGAATCTGCAATTCTTCTGTCTCATCTTCTCAAGTACTGTTATTATAGGCCTATAACACAGCACCTGATCTGTGATTTGTTCTCTATCACATTTGCAGTAATACTATATACTGAGGCATGCTTTGTGCTTACCTACTTGCTCTCATTGATCTGTCTTTTATTTATGTAACACATTTTCATTAGGTATCTATACCTACTAGGTCCCAGATCATGTTACATGCACAGAGATGCATAATGCTGAACAAGACAAACAAACACTGTAAGCTCCAGTGAAAAAGGACCATCTCATCCCAATAGGTTGTTAAAAACCCACTGATTTTAGACCCGGTCTCAAAATAAAGAATAAAAAATAGGGCAGGGGATGTCGTTCAGAGGTCACATGCCTCTGGGTTCCATCCCTTGACCTGCAAAAGCAAAACAAAACAAAACAAAAACCCACTGATTTTAGTTCAGGTCTTCTAACCATTCACTAATTTTTTCTACATGCTTTTTTTTGTACTGAGAATTGAACCCAGAAACCTACCTCTGAGATAGATACCCAGCAGTATTTTTTTATTTTAATTTTTTTATTTGAAACAGGGTCTAAGTTTCTTCAAATTTCACTCAGGTACTGAAGCTGGCCTCCAATCTACAATCCTTCTGCCTCAGCCTCCCAAGTATTGGGATTATAGGAATGTGCCACCATACCCAGATTTCCATGCTTTTTAGCATCCAATCAGTTTGAAAGACTTTGGAAGGTAGGAAACATATCTCCTTCCACTCACTCCTCCGTAGCATTTTTTCCAGGACCAGATGGATTGTAGGGCCTCATGGAAAAATAAATCAAAACCATGTTCAGTTCCTTCCCGGACATCTCCATATAAAGTCTCTTTTTCAAGATGCAACTGGTAAATGAGAACATTAAAGCTAGAATCATAAAATCTGGATTTAAATTGTAGCTGTGTATTAACTTCATGCCATTTTAAAAATGTCTTTACTTCTTAGAACCTCATTTTCCTCATCTTTAAAATTGAATTAAATTTTAATTGGGGTATCCATGACATGTGGTACACGTCTGTAATCCTAGTACTTGGGAGGCTGAGACAGGAGGATCACAAGTTTCAGGTCAGCCTCAGCAACTTAGCAAGACCTTTAGCAACCTAGTGTGACCCTGTTTAAAATAAAAGGTATAGCTCAAGGTATAATGCCCTGTTTTAATCTCCAGCCCTCAGTTTTAATCTCCAGTACCACCACACACAGAAAAAACTAAAATGGAGTTAATAGTGTTCATTTTATAGGGATCTTTGAGGATAAAATGAGAATAGGTGTTACAACTTCAAAAAATGTGAAATGTCATGGAGAAAGAAATTATGATTTTTATTTTTAGTCAAACTTAAGTATAAATAACCTGAGAGCAGGGCTTCCTTTATGACTCCCCTGGCTAAATACATTATTTGAGTAGTATTTATACTGAAAAGTAAGTCCTTAATAAATATTTATTGAATATATAAATACATTACTCTTCTCAAGGTAGGTGCTATCCTAATATAACCTAATGGAAACACCCCCTGCCCAGAAAGTCTAAGCAAATAACTCATTATTTGCTGTGGAGTTCAGTTGCCTTTAGTAGCTTATTTAAGTATGTTGATATTCCAGAGTTTGGGAGCCATCTTAAATATTATTTAAAAGAATACAAAGGATATATAAGATGACACATTAATCTTTTGATATTTGTAAGAGATACTTTCCTAAACTCTCACAAATCTCCAAATATGCAAATACAATTCTTAAAGAAAATGAAGTAATTAAGGCCTGTAATACCAGTACTTGGGAGGCTGAGAGAAGAGGATCTCAGATCTGAAGCCAGTGTATGGTAACTTAACAAGACACTGTTCCAAAATTAAAAAAAAAATAAAGAAAGGCTGGGTGTAGACAATCCCCTGCACCAAACACACACACACACACACACACACACACACACACACACACACACACAGACTAACACTTTTCAAAATAGAGTTGGGTGATTGCAAGTCTATTGCATGCCCATCTGCTACATACGAAAACACTGAACATTCCAGTAGATTTGGAAAAAACAACTAACTTCAGTATCGACCTATACTCAACAGTTCTGAGCCAGGAATACACTAGTTGACCAACCAATCATACTAAATGCATGCCACTTTCAAATGAGGCTGGTGTATATTATGGTATGGATATAGAATGTCCCCTGAAGAGTTCATGTATAAATGTTCAGAGGTGATATAATTAATCATAAGGGTTGCAATCTTATCAGTGGAAAAATCTATTGTAAACAGGGTGTGGTGGCGCACGCTTGTAATCCCTGCACTTGGGAGGCTGAGAGAAGAGGATTGCATAGGTTCAAAGCCAGCCTCAGCTACTTAGTGAGGCTCTCAGCAACTTAGCCAGACCCTGTTTCCAAATAAAATATAAAACAGGTCTGGAAGTGTATCCCGGATGTAGAAGGCCTCTGGGTTCCATCCCCAGTACCACCAAAAAAAATCAGTTGTAATTAATTTATTGAGTGGTAACCTAGGCTGGTGGGGAGTGACTGAAGGAGATGGATTCCTGGAGGTATGGCCTTATAGACTGTGCTTATGTCTTTGAATCCCCTTGCTTGCTTGCTTTCTCATTTTCACCCTCCATTATGTGAGAGCAGAGGACATGCTTTCTCCTACTCTGCCTCCCACTGTCATGCTCTGAGCTCTACTGATATGACCCAGATTGACATGGACCGAATCCCTGAAATCTCTAAAACTTTGAGCAAATAAAATTTCCTTCCTCTAAGTTATGTGGTCAGTTGTCATGTATTGTAGCAGTGAGGATGCTGACTGAAACAGTGAGTAAACAAGGTATTTTGAGACTTGTTCTGTAAATGTGGGATTCTACTGAGAGTAAGTCTCTCAATGCATTATTAATCCTTCTTTTCTCTCGACTAGCAATGAACTAGGGCTAAGGATATTTCTTCCTCATCTCTTGAACTTGAATAACAGTTCATTGATTCATAGAGATGCACTTTTTAAATTTTCTTTCTTTTTTTCAGTACTGAATATAGAACCCAGGAACTTGTACATGCTAGGCAAGTGATCTTCCACTAAGCTATATCCCCAGCCCTTTTTATTTTTGATTGACTCAGGATCTTGCTAAGTTTTCCACACTAGCTTCAAACTTGAAATCCTTCTGCCTCAGCTTCCTGAGTAGTTGGGATTCCAAGTATATGCCACCGTACCCAGCTGGTGATGCACTTTATTTGAAGCATTTCTCCCCAAATGAAGCTCTGTGCATTTCCAGAGGAAGATGTTTTCATAAGTTTTCAGGACATCTTATATGTTATGGTACATAACTGATAGCACTAAAACTCCTCTAAAGTATGGATTTATGATATAGTCTAATTTTTGTTATTTGCATTATATTTTACTGAATTTAAAATTTTATAAAACATGAAATGGCTTAGGACAGAATTAATGTTTTTTTAAACCATCAACTAATACTCTCTCTTAATATAGTACCAACTGTCAATCTACATTACTACTTATTTAACTACTTGAAAGTCCTTAATAATTGTTTTTGAAAATAAAATTAACAGCTTTCACATCAACATTAATTATAGTAGTGTTTAACTTCTGCAAAGGTAAATATGCATTTATACGTCAATGGCATCAAAGAATTTCAATGTATAAAGCACATGGGGAGATTTTTACTCCAAGTTACACCTGGAAGACCTACCTCTAAGTTATTGGAATTAGAATGTGAACATTCTAATAATATGAATTAATTAGTATGACAGGCCTCATTAAATGCTCATTAAATGACATGCCTCAGAAAAATGCTATGTTGCCAGGCATGGTGGTGCATACTTGTAATCCCAGTATTTGGGAGGCTGAGACAGGAGGATTGTGGTTTGCAGCCAGCCTCGGCTACTTAGTGAAGTCCTCTACAACTTAATGAGACCCTGTTTCAAAATAAAGAATAAAAAAATTGGGCTGAGGGTGTAGCTCGGAGAATGCCCCTGGGTTCGAACCATCCTCAGTACTGGGGAAAAATGATTTTATGCCGACTATCCTGGAGTGGTAGCATATACCTGTAAAACAAGTACTTGGGAGACTGAGACAGGAGGGTCACAGATTCAAGCCCAGCCTCTATAACTTAGTAAGACTCTTAGCAGCTTAGTGAGACCCTATTTCAAAATGTAAAAAG
Source organism: Muscardinus avellanarius (assembly GCF_963383645.1). Classification (NCBI taxonomy): domain Eukaryota; kingdom Metazoa; phylum Chordata; class Mammalia; order Rodentia; family Gliridae; genus Muscardinus; species Muscardinus avellanarius. The sequence goes on from NC_137792.1 coordinate 35,723,717, forward strand.
AGGGGGTAGGGATATAGTTCAAAGGTAAAATGCCCCTGGTTTTAATCCCCAGTAACCAGTCCCCTGAATGTTATGTTTACTAAATATAAGGGTAATCCACATCATCACATGACCTTTGATCATTTATGTATATAAAGATACCAGAAATTATTATAGATGTTTTATATTTTTGAGCTTGCAGAGATGCAGACCTTATCTTCATCTTGAGTCCAACACTCAATGTATAGTTCCTCTTAGTTTCCAGTTTAGGTGGTTTTAGAAACAGGCTCAAACCAGTCATCCTTTAAAAGGTCATCTTTTTATCTAACCTTAATGTTCTTGCTAACTACATTTCTGCTTCTCTTCTTTCATGGCCATACTTATCAACAAAATATCTTTCCTTTCTTTCTGTTTCTTCAAGACTTATTCATTCACCAAAAATTCTAAGTTTGTATGATATGGCAGGCATGGTATTAGATCATAGATATACAGCTGAGAACTAAACATGGCCTTCTCATGCAATCTATTCTATTTCTAGAAGGAGAGTGGTGGGTCAACAAGGGTTACTATAAATAGCATGTGATTAATGTTATGAGGCAAAAGAGGAAGGGATGCTGAGAATGTGGTACCTAATCCAGCCTAGAAGGGCAGAGGGATCTTGCAGAGGGTTCCCATTGAAATGATTCCCAAAGTCTGATTGGAAAAGGGCCAAGAAAAAAACAAAAAATTCAAATCAAACACAAGCATTAACTTGGTTTCTCTCCCCCTTGCTATCTCAGTTGGTACTTTGTATGACAATTAAATATTTTTTGTAAAACCCATTGGCTCATGTTATATTTCTTTTCTTTTAATAGTCTTTCAGAATTTTACCTTCATTATCCTGATGTTTATTCTCTGGGCCCTTATGGTCTTATTTGCTTTCTGTTGATGTCTTTTTCATTCTTCCTTTTTTGAGCTAGTTACCTACAGACATATTTCATTCTGCCTTTCATGTCTTCCTCGTCCTATCATGGCCCTCTTCCAGTAGCAAAACCCACAACTTGGAAGAGAGGAGACATCATCCATTAACACTTCAGTTATAATTTGTCTTCTCCTAGCACTAGTTGTACTAGCCGAATTTTAAGTTTGATTTAAAAGAGTGGAATATACATTTTATCCCTTATCAGGTGAATTTTATACCCCAGCAGATATATAAAGTAGATTTTTTTTGTGTGTGGTGCCAGGGATTTTGTTGTACCCAGGGTGCTCTACCACAGAAATACACACCAGCCCTATTTTATTTTATATTTTGAAATGTTAGAGTCTCTCTAAGTTGCCAAGGCTGGCCTTGAACTTGCGATATTCCTGTCTCAGAAACCTAAGTACTGGGTTTATGGGTGTGTGCCACCAAGCCCAGCTCGAGTAGATTTTGGGGAGCAGGTGCTATGCATATTTCCTGACCCTCTTAAATTAGTATCACTAAGGATACATATGGAAAGAGGCATATGATATATTCTTACCAACAAAAAAATGAAGATGGTTACAGAAAAGTATGTGAAATGTTTCCTTATATCTGTAAACACAGAATATATATTGGGTATGTATGTGTGTGTATATATATATATATATATATATATATATATATATGCACACATGTGCATATTAGTTATTTATTGTTGTTTAATACATTATCCCCAAGAAGCTTAGTAACTTAAAATTATCCCCAAGCTTAGTAACTTAAAATATCTTTTAGTTTCTGTGACTGGAATTTGGTAACAGCTTAGCTGTGTGATAACAGTTCAGGGTCTCCTGTGTGGTGGGAGTCAGAATGCTGGCTAGGCCTACAGTTTCAAAGACTTGACTGGGGCCACAGGATTTGCTTCCAAGATGGCTCACTCACATGGTGTTGGCAGGAGTCCTGGGTTCTTCACCATATGGGCTATTCCATTGGACTGCTTGAATGTCCCCATATGGCAGCTGGCTTCCCTAAGATGAAGTGATGAGACAAAGAAAAAGAAAGGGAAAGAGGAAGAGAGAGAGATTGAGAACTGTAATATTTTATGACCTACATTCAGAAATCACATACACTTACATCTGCCTTATTCTATTAGTTAGAAACCAGCCATTAAATCAGACCTGTTCTCAATGGAAAGGAAATTAGGCTCTATCTTTTGAAAGGAGGAGTGTCATAAACTTTGTGGACACATTTTAAAACCACCACAATTTGTGGAACGATATCTATAAGAATAAATGCAACATAGACAGGCATGGTGACATGCCTGTAATACCAGTTACTTGGTAAATTGAGACCTGAGATTTACAAATTTAAGGCCAGCTTCAGCAACTTAGTGAGATACTGTTTCAAAATAAAAAATAAAATAGGGCTGGAGGTATAGTTCAGAGGCAGAACACCTCTGGGTTCAATCCTCCGTAACACCACACACACACACACACACACACACACTAAATGCAAATAATTAAAATTGGTGCACTATAGTCTCACATCATATTATGGATTAAATGCAACATTTTAAACAATTATCTCTGTGTGGTGAGATTATCACATATTCATCTGTATTTTCAATTTTTGCATGAACATGAGTATGATTAAAATAATAACAATTTAAATTTTTTATTGGTTCATTTTAGTCATATATTAATAGGGTATGAGTCAGTGGAGGCATACATGTACATATCACCCAATTAGGCCTTACACATGATTCCTTCCTGCCCCATTCCCTCCTCCTCTCCCTCCACCCTTCTCATGTTTGGCTTAGTGATTAACATTGATAGGTTTGTTAAAGTACATCATGTGTATTAGAGAATTTCCCTCTTCCTCCCTCCCATCCCCTCAGTTAGGTCACCATATTTGCTCATCTATAGTATCTTATTCTTTGTCTGGAGTTCTTCCTATGATCCATTTTCTCCCTAGTTTCTGCATATTAGGGAGAGCATCCTATTTCATATATTTTGTGACTGACTGATCTCACTTAGCATAATGTTCTCCAGTTCCATCCATTTCCCTGTAAATGATGTAATTGTATTTTTCTTTGTGGCTGAGTAGAATTCCACTGTGTACATATCCCATAATTTTGTAATCAATTCATCTGTTGATGGGCATCTTGTCTGATTCCATAGTTTGGCAATAGTGAATTGTTCAGCTATGAACACAGATACACATGCATTAGTTTGGTAGCTTGGTTCCTGATACATTCTCAATTATTTATTTGTGATGATTTGGCCAGAAATGGTTCCATGACACAGAAAGTCTGAAGTACCTTTTACTATCCTCACTTTAGAGTTGATGAGACTAAGGCATAGAGAGTTAAACTGAGGTTAACAAACTGCCCAAGGTCATAAAGTAAAGAAGTGGCATAGGACCTAGGCAGCCTGAATTTGTAGCCCAAACTCTTAACTGAAATGAAACATGTACAATATGTATAGAATCATCTTGTAGATTATGCAAAGAATAGCTCAGAGAAATGAAACAGTGGGGCCCATCTAGCCACAAAATCTTCATAGAAGAGGTGGGTAGGAAGCAGTGCCTAAAGGAAGAGTAGGATTTGGGTCATCCAGATATGGCATCCAAAATGAGAGACATAGCCTCACTAATGTTCAGAAATAAGTAGGGACCTGGCCTTCCCATGGCTATCCCAATGACAAGATTGGACTAAATAGAGTGCTTAGGTACTTTGTGAGTTAAGGTAAAATGGAGTGAGATAAGACATGGGTGTGGATGCCAGATTCATATTCAGATTCTGCAGGCCAGAAGATTTACTTTCAATTTATATTCATATAAAGACTTGAATTTTTTTTTTTCTTTTTTGGTACTAGAGATTGAACCCAGGGGCATTCTACCTCTGAGCTAAATCCTCAGCTCTTTATCGTTCTTTGTTTTGCTACTGAAGCTGGCCTCAGACCTGTGATCCTCCTATTTTAGCTTCCCAAGTAATGGGATTACCTACATGTGTTACCATGCCCCGCCAAACTCAGAGATCTTACCCATTTACCATGAGCATGAAGGCCCTTGGAAGAAAATGATTCATTCTTCCACAATTTATTTTGCTTACTTGGTCTGTTATGTTAGGGATTATTGGAGTATTACAGTGTTTATTTTTAAATCTTATTGCTCAATTTTTGCCATTAAATTTTTTGAGTAAAATTAATAAGAACTCTCATTTCTAAAATGAATCATTGCAAGCTATAGTTTATTCTATTCTAATTAAACCTATGTGAAATCTGCATGCTTAGACTAGGACACTAAAATCAAAGAGAACTCATTTCCAACATCATTTGATGCACTTCATATTGATGTAGGAAGGTTTGTTTCTTTGTTAATTTATTTAGTAAAATATGTTTTGGATACAATGGGCTTTTCAAACCAAATTCCAAGGATTAAGCAGCTTGAAATCCATGAAAACCTAGAAATCACCAAAGTTAGATATTTTTAGTAGACACTTAAATTTTATTAACTCTCACAAATAATTTCCAGATGGAAAGTTTAAAAATACCCCAAATGACAGAAGACATCCCATTTGCTTTCTTTTCTTCTGTTTAATCGAAGTCCATGTTGAAGTGAAGCATATTGAGAGTTGGGATCAATTCTCCATGGTACCTACTACCTATTTCATGTTGTGGGCACTTAGATGATATCATAATGTTAATTACCTAGAAAGGCTAAATGAAATAATTATTTTCCTTTGATGAATAATGATAACTGATGAATTTTATCCCTCTCCCTCATGTTTTGACCAGCAAGAATCCTTGGTGTTTTTTATTTTATTTTTGGCTACAAATTAGATATGGGTTCTAAATTGTGGATTATTTTGAGTTCTCTCATTCAGACTGAAGACTAGAGGTGATTTAGAATATGTCCTAGGAACTAAAGAGGACATCTTAACCTTGATGTGTAATTCCTAGTATACCAACAGTGCCTTATACATAACTCTAGTAGTTTCCAATTATGAATTATATCTTCTTCTTTTTCTTCTTCTTCTTCTTTTTCTTCTTCTTCTTCTTCTTCCTTCTTCTTCTTCTTCTTCTTCTTCTTCTTCTTCTTCTTCTTCTTCTTCCTTCTCTCTCTCTCTCTCTCTCTCTCTCTCTCTCTCTCTCTCTCTCTCTCTCTTCCTCGATCTCAGAAATATTGTAAGGGGAACAATATACAAATATTGAGGGACACGTTAAAGCCAGTCAAAAAAAAGATTTGTATATATGATATTGTTAAAGAGATCAGGCCATTAGCAGAGCAATTAATGTATCTGATAGTGCCTCTCATTCACGGTCAGGAACCTTAGTAGTTAGTATGGGCAAAAGGATTATCAAACATCCATTAAAGTGCTCATATAAATGTTTAGGGAATAAATTTACTGCTAACTCTACTTAGGAACACTCTGCTCCCCTGACCTGGGACCTTCGTGCCTGGCTACAGTTCTGGGTCTCTCTTTGATCACTCACCTGGCTCAGATCCACATCCATGGCACCAGTCAGTGGTCCTCTTCTCACTCTTCCTGCCACATACTCATAACATGATGGGTTTATTCTTACTGAGCTCTCTTTTCTCTGAAGCAATCAATAGTATTTTATTGTCCCCATTTCACATTTCTTCTTAGGCTTCTTATTGAGTGCCCTTTGCTCTGTAGTTTTTAGCCTCTTTGATTTTTCTTCAGTCATACTTGCCATTCTTCATGAGTTTACTATGATATTTTTTAAAAGAAAACCACCCCCACTAATGGAGATTAAATTATGGGGCTATAAGGCACACATTTAGCAAATGGTTCCAAAGACAACCCAAATGATTTCCCTATGTATAGTCCCTGTTGTGTTTTTTTTTAACCACAACTTTATTTCAGCATGAAATTATGCTACAGATGTTATATTAATGAAGGAAAAAAGCTTTTGCTTGATACCAGGTTATTCATTTATAATTTCTGTCACATATTAGTTAGATTTCTGCTGAGATAATACTGCATAAAAAGTAGCACCCTAAATCTCAGTAATTCATAACAATAAACATTTTTTCTTACTCCTGGGTCTGTGGGTTGGTTGAGAGTGCAGCAAGTAGCTGCCTGTGATTAAAAGACACAAGAGTGTCTCGAATCTGTGATCCTTCCATCTCAACCTCCCAAGTACTGAGATTACAGGAGTGTAGCACCATACCTGAACAGAGATCCATTTTAGGAAGGCAAAAATTGGCAGCCTATTTAATGTACAGATAAACGGGAGGAGAGACAAGGATGAAGCTAACATTTTGAAGCCATCTAGGAAGGGGGTGGCTTATCTCTAAAGAAAGTTTTTGAGAATAGGACAAAGATGAAGGAAAACCAGATACTTGTTATCATGCACAGACACTTCTATAATAAAAAGGGGCATGGTGACACATGCTTTTAATCCCAGCCTTCGGGAAGCTGAGACCAGAGGATCATGGTTTGCAGCCAGCCTCAGCTACTTAGTGAGGCCCTCCACAACTTAGTGAGACCCTATTTCAAAATAAAGAATAAAAAATAGGATAGGGCAGGGGTGTAGCTCGGAGATCAAATGCCCCTGGGTTCCATCCCCAGACCCATAACAAAAGGGGACAAGGATAAAAACTTGTTTTCTTAGATATAGAATTAGTTGAGGATGTCAAAGTGGTAGCTAAATGATGATAATGGCGATGATGATGATGATGACTACAATGATGACAACAACAGTAGTGGTGGTAATTATCATTGATGGTGTTGACAATGAGCCAGACAGCCAAACACTGTCAATTTCCATGAGGTTAACTTCTTAGACCCTATGGAATATATACTTCTATATTACTATCCCCATTTCACAGACAAGGAACCTGGAATACAGAGTTGATAAGGTTCCAAAGAGATATAACTGATAAGTAGTAGAGTAGCATGAAAGCAGTCACAGAAAATACATAAGACAAAGGGTGGCTGAGTTCCAATAAAACTTTATTTACAAAAATAGGTGATTAGCTATATTTGGTCTGTAGGCCTTTGTTGCTTCCATTAAAATTGGTTTAATAATCCTTCCAATTTCACATAGCTTGTAGAATAGGAATTGAACCTAGATCTCCTGCCTGATTTATTCATTTAATAACTATTTATTGAGTTCTTAACTATGTGTCAAGCACTGTTTTAAGTACTGGAAACAAAGAAGTCCCTACTCCTATTTAGCTTAGGTATTTGGGGAAGACAGATGATGAACAAGTACATGAGAAAAGAAGATAATTCAAAAAATAAAAGTACTGGGAAAAATAAAAGAGTGAATTGCAACTAGAATTGGAGATTGTTCTCAAACAGAAAAGTCTTAACTTTAATCTGGAAGAGAGAAGAAGTCAATAGAAGCATGTGGAAGATCATTCCAGGTAAAATGTATCACCAGACAAAATTATGTGTTACTAGAGCAAAGAAAGAGACAACGGACAGATACAGGCAAGAATTAATTACAAGCCATGGCAAAGGATTTAGATTATATTTTAAGAGAAGTGAGAAGCCAGTGCTTTCTTGACAATAACATGCTGTCCTGAAATCTCTTTATATCTCCTCTGCTACCCAAGCATGTGGCAGATGCTTGCAGAGTATGTTGGTTGATTTATGGATTTTGTCACTTTGGTTCCTTTGAGGCAGGCAAGACCTATCAACATGCTGGGATCATTGAAGACCCTTGTGGAGGGACACATTTTAATAGAGTCTCTTTCATTGGAACGATTCTAAAAAGCTTGTGCTCAATACCTTTGTCCAGGACAATATGTCGTTCCTTTATTCTCTCCTAGGGTGATCTGAGCACTGTCCAGACCATCTGCTTTCGCTCAGGCTCCCTGGATATAGACTCTACCACTATTTGCCAAACTGGTCCAAAAGCTAAAAGATATCTCTGCTATCATAGTCACTTTATTAGGATGAACCATCATGGCAGATCAAGGATCTTCTGGCAACCCAATTCTAAGAGTACACCTAACTAGCTGTGGGTGAGCTTTTGTGTCTCTTTTTTTATTTGTCAGCTCAAAGAGTTGTTGGGCTGCTAAAATAAAGTTGCATATATTAAAGATGTTATAGGCCTGCTACGTATGGTGGTGCATGCCAGTACTTGGGAGGCTGAGACAGAATGACTGCAGATTCAAGGACAGCCTCAGAAATTTAGTGAGACCCTTAGCACTTAGCAAGATACCATTTTAAATTGAAAAAGGAGTAGGGATTTAGCTTGGAGGTTGAATGCCCCTCAGTTCCATCCCCAGTACCAAAAAAGAAAAAAAAAGAAACAAAATGTGTGTGTGTGTGTGTGTGTGTGTGTGTGTGTGTGTGTCTGGGTATGAAACCCAGGGGCATTAAACCTCTGAGCTACACCCCCTGCCCTATATTTTATTCTTATTTTGAAACCTAGTCTCACTGAGTTGCAGAGGGCCTCACTAAGTAGCTGAGGCTGTCTACAAACTGCAATCCTCTGGTCTTAGCCTCCTGAATGCTGGGATTACAAGCGTGCACCACCGCACCTGGCCCAAAATTGTTTTTTTAATTTATTGATGCTTTGTAATTATAAATAATTATGAGGTACAGAATGGTAGAGGTATACATGCACACATTACATTTTTAGACCTTCCCCAAACCCTATCCCATTTCTCCCCCCATTCCTTCTCAAGATTGGCTTAGTGACTGACATAGATATGTTTGTGAATGTGCATAATGCATATTAGGGTGTTTCCTTCTTCCCCCTCCCATGTCCCTCAGTTAGGTCACCATTTCCCCCCTAGCTTCCGCATGTTAGGGAGAACATCCAACTTTTTACTTTCGTGACTGGCTAATCTCATTTAGCATAATGTTATCCAGTTTCACTCATTTCCTTGCAAGTGACATAATTTTGTTCTTCTTTATGGCTGAGTAAATTTCCATTGTGTACATATCCCATAGTTTTGTAATCCATTCATCTGTTGATGGACATATTGGCTGGTTCCATAGTTTGGCAATTGCGAACTGTATACCAATAAATATAAATATGCATGCATTAGTCTGGTAGTTTGGTTTCCATTGTATTGCTGGATCATATGGTAGGTTCATTCCCATTATTCAGAGGATACTCCACACTGGTTTACAAAGTGGTGGCATTAATTTGAAATCCCAGAAGCAAAGCAATATATTAGAGCTCCCATGTCTCCACACCCTCACCAGTATTTGTTTTGCTGGATTTTTTTGTTTTTGGTGGTACTGGGGTTCCTGGAAGCCCTTCTACCTCTGGGCTGCACTCCTAGACCAATTTTATACTTTTTTTTATTGTTGGAAACAGGGTTTCTTAAGCCAGGGCGGCTGGCTTCGAACCTGCACAATCCTCCTGTCTCTGCCTCCCAAGCACGGGGATTACAAGCTGCACCACCATGCCCAGCTTTGTTGCTTGCATTTTCAATGATTGCTATTATAACTGAAGTTAGGTGAAATCTCAGGGTAGTTTTGATTTGCATCTCTCAGATTGCTAATGATGTTGAACATTATTTTTATATATTTATTAGCCACTGCAGTTTCTTCTTTTGTGAAGTGTCTATTTGGTTAACTTGTTCATTTTTAATTGGGTTAATTGTTTTCTGAGTGGTGAATTTCTTGACTTCTCTATATGTTCTAGATATTAGTCCTCTTTTGGAGGAGTAGTTGGAAAAAATTTTCTCCCATTCTCTTCTTGTTGGTTTCCTTTGCTATTACAGAAGCTCATCTGTTTAATGCAATCCTATGTATCGATCCTCCTTTTAATTTCTTGCACCTTTGAGGTCTTGCTGAGAAAGTTTTTACCTGTGGCCTACGTGTAGAAGTGTTCAACCTATGCCCTCTTCAAGTAGCTTCAAAGTCTCTGGTCTAACTTTCAGGTCTTTGATACATCTTGAATTGACTCTTGTGCAGAGTGAGAAAGTGGGGTTTATATCAATTTTTCTGTATATAATTAACCAGTTTTGCCAATACTATTAGTTGAAAAGGCTGCCATTTCTGCAATGTGTGTTTTGGTCCCTTTGTCAAAAATCAAGTGGCTGTAAGAGTATAGATTTGTTTTTGAGTCTTCTATTCTGCTCCATTCTTCTATGTGTCTGTTTTGTGCCAATACCATGCTGTTTTTATTACTATGGCTTTGTAGTATAGTTTGAAGTCAGGTATTGTGCTGCCTCCTGCATGGGTCTTGTTGCTAAGAATTACTTTGCTATCATGGGCTTCTTGTTGTTCTAGATGAATTTTTTTCTGAATTTGTTTTTATTTATTTATTTTTAAACAAATTTTTTATTGAACATAAATGGTATACATTTAAACTATATTTGGTGCCCTCTCCCTCCCACCCCTGTTTTCCCTTCCCCCTTCCTACCAATGGTTGTCCAGGTTAACCATGTCATATTCATAATACTACACATATTCAGATGTAGACCCTCATTAATCAAGATCAGCTTTCCTCCTCTCCTATATTTCCATTCAAATTTTGCTGTTATTTCCCTTCCATTATCTGGAGTCCCACTGGTATCCTCTGTGTTTCCTAGTTTGGGCATATTAGAGGAAACATATGTACCTTCTCCTTCTGTGCTTGGCTGATCTCACTTAACATAATGTTCTCCAGGGCTTTCCATCTTCTTGCAAATGATATAATTTTGTTCTTCTTTATGGCTGAATAGAATTCCATTGTGTGTATTTCCCACAGTTTTGCTATCCATTCATCTGTTGATGGAGATCTGGGTTGGTTCCATATTTTGGCTATTACGAATTGTGCTGCTATGAACATAGGTATGCATATGTTGCTGTAGTTCTCTGAATTCAGCCCCTTTGGAAAGATACCCAGGAGTGGTGTAGCTGGATCATATGGTGGATCTATTCCAACCTTTCTTAGGAATCTCCACACAGATCTCCATAGTGGCTGAACTAGTTTGCATTCCCACCAACAGTGTAAAAGAGTTCCTCTTTCCCCACATCCTTGCCAGCATTTGTTGTTATTTGATTTCTTTATGCTTGTCACTCTGACTGGGGTTAGATGGAATCTCAGTGTAGTTTTGATTTGCATCTCCCTGATGGCCAATGATATAGAACATCTTTTCATGTATCTATTGCCCCTTTGTATCTCTTCTTTTGTGAAGTGTCTAATCAGTTCATTTGCCCATTTCTTGATTGGGTTGTTTGTTTTGCTAGTGTAGAGTCTTTTGAGCTCTTTGTATATTTTGGATATTAGCCCCCTATCAGAGTGGTGTCTGGTAAAGATCTTTTCCCATTCTGTAGGCTTCCTCTTTAGGTTATTGATAGTTTCCTTTGATGAGAAGAAACTTTTTAGTTTGATGCTATCCCACTTGTTAATTCTTTCTTTAATTTCCTGAGTTTTGGAGGTTTTGTTTAGAAAGTTACTGCCTGTGCCAATATGTTGTAGTGTTGAACCTATGCTCTCCTCTACTACATCATTAAGGCAATATACTGTAAACCCAAGCCAAAATTATATAGAATGGGGAAAAACTGCAAGAATTTCCTCTAAAGTCAGGAACAAGACAAGGATGCCCACTACCACCACTCCTTTTCAATATAGTCCTTGAGACTCTTGCTACAGCAATAAGACAATTGAAGGAAATCAAAGGAATTCACATAGGAAGAAGGGAATTAAAATTATCCTTATTCACAGATGACATGATCCTTTATCTGGAAGACCCAAAGAACTCAACCAAAAGACTTCTGGAGCTGATTGACAAATTCAGCAAAGTTGCAGGATACAAAATCAACCTAAAGAAATCAGTGGCTTTTCTTTATGCCAACAATGAATCCATAATGAAAGAAACAAAGAAAACAATTCCATTCACGGTAAACTCAAAAGCAATAAAATACCTAGGAATAAACCTAACCCAAGATGTAAAAGACCTCTACAACAAAAACTATAAAACATTAAAGAAAAAAAATTGAAGAAGACCTTGGAAGATGGAAAGATCTCCCGTGCTCATGGATAGGCAGAATAAATATAATCAAAATGGTCATTCTTCCAAAAGTGATCTATAGATTCAATGCAATTCCCATTAAGATACCAGCGACATTCTTCAGAGACCTAGAAAAATCAATCATGAACTTTATATGGAGAAAGAAAAGACCCAGAATAGCCAAAGCAATTCTCAGCAATAAGAAACATGCAGGAGGCATCACAATCCCAGACTTCAAACTATACTATAGAGCAATAGTAGTAAAAACAGCATGATACTGGCACAATAACAGATACACTGACCAGTGGATTAGAATAGAAGATACAGAAACAAATCCACACATCTTTAGTCAATTAATCTTTGACAAAGGGGCCAAACTCATACGCTGGAGAAAAGACAGCCTTTTCAACAAATGGTCCTGGGAGAACTCGCTAACCATTTGTAAAAAGATGAATCTAAACCCCTATATCTCACCATGCACAGGAATCAACTCAAGATAGATCAAAGACCTAGAAATTAGACCTGAGACTGTGAAGTTAGTAGAGGAGAGCATAGGTTCTAGATGAATTTAAGGACTGATTTGTTTTGTCTTTGAGAAATGAGCTTGGCAATTTAATGAATATTGCATTGAATCTGTAGATTTTTTTGAAAAATATTCATTTTGATGATATTTATTTTGCCTATCTAAAGCCATGGAAGATATGTTCATCTTCTGAGGTCTCTTTCAATTTCTTTTTTTCAATATTTTATAATTTTTCTTGTAAAGGTCTTTTAACTTATTGGTTAGGTTTATTCCTAAATATTTTATTTTTGGGGTGGTATCATGAGTGGAAGTGTTTTCTGGATTTCTTTTTCAGTGGATTTATGGTTGGCATACAGGAAAGCTTCTAATTTTTAAAGATTGAGTTTGTATCCAGACACTTTGCTCAATTTGTTGTTCAGTTCTATAAGCCTTTTTGTTGGTTTTTCTGGTTCTTCTAAGTATAATATGTCATCTTCAAATATCGATAGTTTTAGATATTCTTTTCCTATTTGTACTTCTTTGATTTCTTTCTCTTGCCTTATTGCTCTGGCTAGAGTGTCAAGTACTATATTCAAAAGGAGTGGTAATAGTGGAAATCCTTGTCTCATTCCTGATTTTAGAGAGAACTCTCATAGTTTTTCCCCCATTTAATATGTTAACTGTTGCCTATTGTATATTACCTTTATGATGTTGAGGTATGTTCTTTCTATTCTGATTCTCTAGTGCTTTTAGGATAAATGGGTGGGTTTTCTTGCAGTACTTGGGATGGAAACAAGGAGGGGCATTCTACCTCCAAGCTACTTTGCAGACAGTCTCAGCTACTTAGTATGGACCTTTGTAACCCAGTGATATTTTGTTTCAAAATAAAGAATGATTTATTTCTAATGTGGCATCTATTGAAATGATCATGTGATTTTTGTTTCTAATTCTGTTTAAGTGGTAAAATACATGGATTGTTCATATATATATATATATATATATATATATATATATACACATACATTATAGTCATATATCTTAATGGGATTTAAAAAAACCTGTGGAGATATACATGCACATATTACCCAATTAGCCCTTATCTAATTCCCATCTCGTTCCCTTCCTCTCCCTCCTTCCCATGCTTGCTTTAGTGATTGACTTTGATATGTTTGTTTAAGTACATCATGTGCTTTAAAGAGTTTCTGTCTTTCCCCCTCCCATCCCCTCAGATAGGTCACTTTAATTGAAGATACTTGTGCATTGGTTTGGTAGTTTGGTTTTCATTCTTTTGGGTAGATGCCCATAAGTGGTATTGCTGTATCTTATGGTAAGTTTGTTTTCATTCTTCTGAGGATCTTCCATACTGTTTTTCAAAGTGGTTGCATTAAACTGAAATCCCACCAATAATGTGTTAGAGTTTCTATTTCTCCACATCCAATCAATTACAGTTTATCTCTTCCTTGGAAGTCCTTCTTTTATTTTCCACACTCATTCCCATTTCCTGAAATCCTGACCACCAGAAGGTGAGTGACTTTGACGAGATGGTCCACTCACACCCAATTTTTAAATAGAGGTCACTTAGATCTGGGAATCTGTTGAGAGATGGGGTGAGGTAGTGTCAGCTTCAAGTACTTCCTGACCACATGATTGTAGGGACCCACTGGCCTTTACTGTGCAGCAGGTCTGGGCACCAGCCTCACAGGACCTTGCACCCACCTTGCAACTTGGCAGGCTCCAGTCCAGGCCTTTCCACTTGGCAGGTTCCATGCTCGGCCTCGCTGTGCAGCAGGTTCCAGCTCTTATCACTGTGGGCAGGATGTCTACAGAGGTTCCCATTTTTTCTTTCACAGTTTTTTTATATGTTGAACCAACCTTGCATCCCTGGGATGAACTCAACTTTGTCCTAGTGTATAATTTTCTTGATGTGACATTCAGAGGCAAAACAATAAGAATCATTACAGACTTCCCAAACCAAGTCATGAAAGCCAGGAGGGCCTGGTGCAACATATTCCAAACTCTTAAAGAAAACAACTTTTAGCCCAAACAATTCTACCCAGTAAAACTATATCTCAAATTCAATGGGAGAAATAAAAACTTTTCACAACAAACAGAAGCTGAAAGAGTTTGTCTTCCTCAGCTGGGTGTGGTGGCACACACTTATAATCCCAGCATTTGGGAGGCTGAGACAGGAGGATCACAGTGTGTGAACAGCCTCAGCTACTTACTGAGGTCCTTGGCAACTCAGTGAGACCTTGTTTCAAAATAAAGACCAAAAAATAGGGCTGGGGGTGTAGTTTGAAGGTAGAATGCCCCAGGTTCCATTTCTAGTACCACAAAAAATATAGAGAAAAAATGAATTTATGCCTTCCAAACCAGCACTCAAGAAAATACTCAAAGATTAATTATAAAGAAGAATTAATAAATAAATGCCAGATCCAGAGAAGCAATTATTTCTATCAAACAACTAAGCAAAGAAGAATAAACATTACCTCAAATAAAAGTTGAAACTCAAAACATTGGGAATTAAAAATCATCTGTCAATAATCGTGCTGAGTATAGATGACCTCAAGCCCCCAATAAAATGACATAAAGTGGCAAAATGGATCAAAAGCCAGAATCCATTTATATTCTACCTGCAGGAAACACACCTTACAACTAAAGACATTCACAAAATAAGGGTGAAGAGTTGGAGTAAGGTATTCCATGCCAATCAAACTAGAAGAAAGGCAAGAGTAGCAAATATATATCAGACTTCAAGCCTAAGTTTATCAGAAGAAGCAAAGCAGGCCATTTTTACTGGTAAAAGGAACAATACAGCAAGAGGAAATAATGATAGCCAACATTCATGCTCCAAACATACTTGCAATGCTTTCATTAAACAAATTCTTTATGACATTAAGCCATACATGAATCCTAATACAATAATTTGGGGATATTTCAATGCTCCTCTCACACTATCAGACTGATCTTCTAGACAAAATATCAGTAAAGATGCCTCAAATCTAATATCACCATAAACCAAATGGATCTATTAGACCCATACACAATATATTCCACCAAAATACAACTGAATTCACATTTTTTTCCAGCTAATCACGGAACCTTAACCAAAACACACCACATCCTAGGCCACAAAGTAAGCACTAGTAAAATTTAAAAAGTGATATAATTCTCTGTGTCTTTTCAGACTACAATAAATGAAAGTATAACTCAACTATAAGAAAACCCAGAGAAACCACATAAACACACGCAAACACAACTCCACATTGGTGAATGAGGAAGGGTCATAGAAAAAATAATGGGAGAAATTTAAAAATTCCTAGAGAGGAGGGGCTTGAAAATGGTGGCAGCCGAAAAGGACATGCATTCCTCAGAGAAGCCCTGGACACCAGATTTTTGTTAGATATTGGATTGGGACAACTTAAGGAGACATTTCCAGCCATGACTTCCTAATATAGGAGAGAGTGTGGATAATGGCGGAAATAGAAGAAAGATGACAATGAGGTGCCTGCCATGCAAGAGAAGCGATTTTTGGAAGAACATACTAGAAGTGATTAGAGAAAAGACCACTTCAGATGCACATGCTGGGGACTCTTAACAACATACCTTGTAAGAAAAACGATCCAGGTGTGTTGGAGGGAGCCCAGCAGAGCCAGGCGGGAAGCTGAGCCGCGCATTCCAGGGAAATCAGTGTGCCTGGCCGCCAAACTCCTCTATGCTACGCTGGAGTTTGTGCTGCACTCAAAACAGCAGATCCTGCACTATGCGGTGAGGCTGTGGGCCTCCGCTCTTGGGAGATAAAATTCATTGCTGCTGAGTGCTTGATCTCACAACCTCTTCAAAACACACATACTGTCTTCTCTTATTTAAAAAAAATGGAGAGGGGTTAAGA
The DNA here is from genome assembly GCF_963383645.1 of Muscardinus avellanarius. Classification (NCBI taxonomy): domain Eukaryota; kingdom Metazoa; phylum Chordata; class Mammalia; order Rodentia; family Gliridae; genus Muscardinus; species Muscardinus avellanarius. The sequence goes on from NC_137792.1 coordinate 35,739,965, forward strand.
TGGTGGCGGCAGCAGCCAGGATTCAGGAGATGCAGACAAATCCTATCCAATTTTCCTGGAACTTTTGGAAAAAAATCCCAGCGAAGGGGGACTGCCCCTGCTGCACATGTTTAAGAATTCTCCACATCATATCATGTAAAGAAGGAGCTCAGCGGAGAACCAGGAGGAAGGTGGTGGCGGCGGCAGCAGTGGTGGCGGGGGTGGTGGTGGCAGAGTTGGAGGCTAGTATTTGGGAGTGGCAGAGATCTGATCCAACCCACCTTGCTCTTCTGAAGAAATTGTCCCAAAGATAGAATGCTACCGTTGCGCATGCTCAGGAATTCTGGGCAAGATGCAGTGTGGGAAAAGTGTTTGGGAGAATATTGAGATGGTGGAGGAATCTCAATGGAGGATGGGTATTGGATAAAGGCTAATTGGATGAAGTGTGCTTGTATATCCTCACAAATCTTATATTCCATTGTGATGTTTGACTACAATGCACCAGTAAAAATATATTAAATAAAAAATTCTTAGAAACAAACAAAAACAGAGACACAACATATCAAAATCTCTCGGACACCTTGAAGGCAGTATTAAGAGGGAAATTCATAGCAATGAGTGCCCACATAAGACTAACAGAAAAAAAATAATCTAATGACATACCTTAAAGTAAAAAATAGAACAGTCTAAGCCTAAAGCCAGTAGAAGACAGGAAATTATTAAAATAAGAGCATAAATCAATGGAACAAAGAATTTTAAAAATACAACAAAATCTAAATCTAAATCTGGTTCCTTGAAAAAAATAAACAAAATAGATTAACTACTAGCCAACCTAACCAAAAGAAAGAGAAAATCAATCCAAATTACTAAAATAAAAGATAAAAAAGAGATATTACTACTGACAGGATGGAAATTTAGAGGATTAACAGAAACTACTTTGAGAATCTATATTCTAAAAAATGAAAAACTTAGAAGAAATTGACAAATTTCTAGACATATATAATCCTCCTAATTGAATCAAGATGAAATTGAAAATTTATACCAACCAATAGCAGCAATAGAGAGCCTACCATCAAAGAAAAGCCCAAGACCAGATGGTTTCCCAGATGAATTTTATAAAACCTTTATATGAGAGCTAATCCCAGTACTCTTCAACCTATTCCATGAAATAAAAAGAAATGGTACTCTCTCAAATGTATTCTATGAAGCCAATATCACATTGATACTAAAGTCAAAGATAGCTCAAAAAAGAAATCTACAGGCCTCTATCATTGATAAACTTAGATATAAAACTGCTACACAAAATACTAGCAGTGCACATTATAAAAAAAAAAATTAAAGGCCTAGTGTTCTGCCTCACCATAGGATAGCCATGAAAGTCCATTTCCCTTCCTTTCCAAATGCATCTTCACATGGAAAGAAGGGATTTAATTATTATCTTTATTATTTTAGGGTCAAAAAAGTATTAAAAAATTACAGTGAGCCTTAAAATAATTGGAAATCTCTGAAATGGCAGATGTTTTAGAAAGAATTGCTATGCAGCTTTCTGGAATGTTTCTCCACTCAGATCCCCCTTCAACGGATGATGGTTTGCCCCAGATACAAGAAGTGCTTTTGGAAGCCAGCCTTCTACTTCAGCTCCTTGGGAGATTTAGTAAGGCTTTAGAGAGTGGCCTAAGGCCACTTTCTTCCCAGATGGTACACTTCTAATTACTGATTGACAAGAGATTATAAAGATCCAAGTATTTGACACTAACTTGGGACAATTTTGAAGACTCCAGAGCTCCTTGATGGGCTAGTTGGACCTGTGGTTGAGCCTAGATAATAGCTCAACTTCTCCTTTTACTCAGTCTTGCTGCTATTTCTTTTTCCCACATGTTGATCCTAAAACGATTCCCTTAAAAAATGTACCCAAGTTAAATTAGATCCCATAGACTCTTTTCCACCAAAATTCACTCTGTAACAATTGTATATAGGTGTTTTCCCTTCTGAGACCTTCTGTTATTTAATTTGGTCTTTTTTGTAAACTATTTCTCTACAAGCATTAGCATTTATGTCCTTTACATATCTGAAAGGGTATATGAAGCATATTGTTTACAAAGAACTTTTTTATATAAAGTTTAAAGGACAAAGGAAAGTAAATTATTCACTCAAGCATTTGGGATATATCATTTACCTAACAATGAATTTTAAGGGATCTCTGATTACTAAATGACCAGTCATTCAACATGAATGACATGGAAATAGTGTTCAAGTGAGAGATTAATTTCAGAGTTATACATGAAGTTATATATCATATCAGCATGGAAGGGAAGGAGAAGAAAACACCAGCATTCCCAGGGTTAATTCATCGTCAGAAAGATTAAGAAATTTAGAGAAAGTATGAAGAAGACAGCATTCTATATTTGTACAGCCTGGAAGTTTGCAAATGCTTTTAAAGGCATATACATGGCAGTGTGTATCCTTAGTAGAGTGTCCTTGGGCAAATTAGTCTTAGAGAGGTTAAATTAGGGTTGTTTTGGTGATTAAATGAGAAAATGGATGGAAGGTACATGGTAAGTGCTCAATAAATGTTAGCTGCTGTTGCTGTTGTTATTCAAAGTGGCATCTGGCTAGCAGTCCCCAGGGAAACTTCCCTCAATATTTAACAAAGACACTAATGAAGGCTTGGGGGGTGGAAGCATGGGGAGGTAAACCTTCCAATGTGGAAAAATAAACCTGGTTGGATAATATAATACCAGAATCTTGAAGAAATTGGAACTTATTCCAGGACAACAGGAGCTTGGTTTGGACCAAGACAATTTTATAAAAGGTAGAACATAATTTTGCATCTCAGTCACTAAATATTCTAGATAAAAACCAAACAGGAAACTTGGGTCATGTCTCTTTTTCCCTGGTTATAGGAAAAAACAGTACATCCATAGGCCACAGTGTGGTAGGGCATGCTTTACCCAGGGCCATTGTAGGAAGACCCCAGGCAACAGGGCATATTGGGAATCATAGTTTTTCATGTAACAGTAATACCTGAGAACCTGAAAGGGAAAGGGGTAGGAATAAGTACAAAGACACACAAAGTTAAATTTTGTTTAAACACCAGAAAAGTATTCTGTCACTAGTAAGGGACAGTGGACAGGACTAAGGACTAAGATGAATAAAGAAAAACAAGTTAACAATGGAGCCTGTGAAAATATCATAGAACAAGGAAACAAACTTCTGAAAAGACTCAGAAGAAGAACATACTTCTGATAATTAAGTGAATCCAGAGGGATTTGAAAAATAACTTGACATTTGCAAAATAACCCTGGAACACATAGTCTTGGTGAAATGGCTACAGATTATTAGAAGGACATCATAGTATTTTAAAAACTTGATTATATGCTTGTAATCCCAGCATTTGGGAGGCTGAGACAGAAGGATTGCGCAGGTTGGAAGCCAGCCTCCACTACCTGGTGAGGCCCTTTTCAATTCAGTGAGACCCTGTTTCAAAATAAAGAATAAAAAATGGGCTGGAGGTGTTGCTCAGAGGTAGAATGCCCCTGGGTTCCATCACCAGTACTATAAAAAAAACCTTGATCATAAAATTGAATAAAGGTGTCAAAAACTCGTCTAAAATGAGAAGATATATGATTTTTAAAATGATGATGGATTTAAAATTCTTCATCATGTCACTAATAAACATTGAGAAGATTGATGGAGGCCAATAGCAATGGCCAATCATGTTGAGACTATTAGATCCCTATCTCAAACAGGGGACACTCAAATTGTATATATAACATATATATACAATTTATATATATACATATATATATATTAACATACATATAACATATATATGTACACAATGTATATTGTGTATATATAACATATATATATATATATATATATATATATAAACTATTTTTGATATGGGGTTGAACCCAGAGGCATTCTACCTCCAAGTTATACTTGCAGCCCTATTTAATTATTAATTTTGAAACAGGGTTTCCTAAGTTATTGAGAGTCTTGTTAAGTTGCTGAGGCTGGCCTTGAACCCGTGATCTTCCTGTCTTAGCCTCCCTAGGATTGGGATTACAAGCATGCACCACTACACCTGTCTCTTCAAATGATATAATTCCACCTCTCATTCATACAGATTGATAAACTATATGTAAATAGTTTATAAACTGACTTCTAAATGACTGCTAGTAGAATTAAACTATGTTATTGCCAAAGATTAGGAAATAAAGGAAGCTAGAAGGAAGAATTTAAATTATGATGCACTGAATAAAATGTCAGAAGCCAAATTACAACTACTATAATATAGTAATATATAATATAAATAGGCTAATCTAGTGGACATCAGTGTGTGTGTGTATGTGTGTGTGTGTGTGTGTGTGTGTGTGTGATACTGAAGATTGAACCCTGGGTCATTCTACTTCTGAACTACACCACAGGCCTTGTTATTTTTGTTTTGAATCAGGGTGTTGCTAGGTTGTTGATAGTCTTGCTATGTTGTTGAATCTGTCCTCGAACATGCGATCCCCCTGCCTCAGCCTCCTGAGTACTGGGATTACAGGCATGCACCTGAATCCTCTTGTCAAATAAAATATAATGTTTAATCTCAAATTACAAAATTGTCCTTTTTCGGTTGATTTGTTGGGTATAAAGTTAATTAATGAGATCAAAGTTAATCAAAACGAGCCTTGACTGTGTGTACACAGTTGCTTTGAATTGTTAGTTTTTCTGAAAGTAATCTATAAATAAATAAAATTCCAATAAAATGCAATATAATTTGTTATAATTTGACAAAAATGAGTCTAAAAATATTTGCTTTAAAAAAGAAGAATATCAGCCAGGCGTGGTGGCGCATGCTTGTAATCCCCGCGCTTGAGAGGCTGAAACAGGAGTATCACATAGGTTCAAAGCCAGCCTCAGCTACTTAGTGAGGCTCTCAGCAACATAGTGGGATTCTGTTTCCAAATAAAATAGAAAATAGGTCTGGGAGTGTAGCCCAAAGGTAGAAAGCCTCTGGGTTCCACCCCTAGTACCACCAAAAACAACAACAACAAAAAAATACACAAAAAAGAGAAGAATATCAACAAAAAAAGGCTTTAAAATAAGTACATGATAAAAAAACATGCAACTTGATTTTCTGTGACCCACTAATCTCAGGGATTAATATTCTCTAGTTCCATCCATTTTTCTGCAAATGATACAATTTTGTTTTTCTTTATGGCTGATTTTAAATTTCATTGTGTATGTGTATATATATATATACCATATTTTCATTTTTCATATACAGTGAAAATAGGAAACAAAAGGAACTTCAGATAAATGAGCAGAAAGACAAGTAGAATAGTGGAAGGGATTCGGAGAAGGATGTGGGAAGGTAAAAGGGAGGATTAATGAAGGAAACAGTTAAAATAGTGCAATGTTCATATATAATGGCATCACTACCAGTGTCACTAACATGTACAGGGAGCAAGGTGGGGATCCAGAGGGAAACATACCAAGTACTGTGTGCCTGTACATTTATATCACCTTGAAACTCACTATTATGTCTTAATTACAATGTTCCAATAAAAGTATAAAATAATTTAAAAGTAAAATATACTAGAAATAAAAAAAGAGCAGGAAGGATATGGAGTTGCTATACCAGATATTAAAATGTACTGAAAATCTCTAATAACTAAAAGCATGATACTGGCTCCAAAATATCAAAAGATTTTAAAATATCCAAGAGTATGTACACATGTGTGTGTATGTGTGTATACATACATACATATACATACATACATACATACATACATAATTTAGAAAAGGTTGCCATTGAACTCAGTTGGAAAAATATGAATTTGTAAATAAATTATGTCAAGTGAGATGACTACTTGAGAAAAATTAAATCAACAAAATTAATTACAAATGTATTAAAAATTGAAATACTTGAAAAATAAAATCACAGAAGTAAGAATATTGAGTAGAGTAGAATATAATATAAAAAACAATACATTCTTTTGTTGGAGAGTCGCTCTCAATACATGGCAACAATGGCTTAAACCAGAGGTACACTGTTAGATTTAGAATGCAGTCATAACCATTAATTAATATATTGTGTCTAGCTAATTTCTCTCTTCAGAGATAGAGCTGCAAAGTTGTAACATAAAACTTTTTTTTTATTGGTGCATTGTTGTCATACATCTTAATGGAGTACAAGATGGCAGAGGCATACATACATCACTTGTTTAGCACTTCTCCAAATTCCCACCACACTCGTTGGCAAAATCTAAATATATATTCTTTGATCATTTACAGAAAATGTTTTGTGTATCTCAGGCATATACAAATATAAAATATCAAAAATTTGCCACAGAAAACATCATAAATAATAAGAAACTGGGAAGAATATTTGTAATACTATATACATGGCAGAAAAATGGTTGTAATATGTATGATAGATATATATTTTTACAATATGCTAAGAAATATTGTCCAAAAATAGAAAAATATAAAAAAGACACAACCATTGTGTAACACAAGTATTATAAGTAGCAAATCAGCCAGAAAAACATCAGTTCTCTCTACTATTCATATAAATGTATTTTTAAAAAAGACCACAGATAGTAGGCAAATAGAAAGAAGGAAAATACTTGGTGTGGGCAAAAATGTGGAGAAAAGGACTCTTGTGGGCTTTTGATAGGTGTGAAAACTGAAGAGGAATTTGCAGCACATAGAGAAGTTTTAAAATGTATAGAATTGTCCCTTGGTATCCACAGTGGATTGATTCTGTGACCCCTTAGTTCCTCCTCCAGGATATCAAAATCTGGGGATGCCCAAGACTCTTATATGAAGTGCTATTATATTTGCATAAAACCTGTACACATCATCCCATGTACTTTAAATCATCTCTAGATTACTTATAACACCTAATACAAAGTGGAGTGAAGTCGCTTTAATCCAAGTACTTGAGAGGCTAAGACAGGAGGATTGGATGTTTGAAGCCAAGCTCATCAATCTGGTGCTACTATCAGTAACTTAGCAAGACCTTGTTTCCAAATAAAAAATAAAATAGGGTTGAGGCATATCTCAAAGGCGTAATACCCCTGGGTTCAATCCCCAATACCAAAACACCATAATATATTGTAAATGCTATATAAACAGTTGTTATACTGTATTATTTAGGGAACAATAAGTCTGTACATGCTAAGCACAGATGCAATTTTTAAAAATATTTTTCAATCATGGTTGGTTGAATACGCACATGTGGAACTCATGGATCATGGACAGAGGGCTGTTTACCATTTGATAAAGCAGCTCCATTACTAGGATTTGCCCTAAGGAAATAATTAAGCAGAAGTGAGAAGATTTAGTTCTATGAATGTCCATTGCAAGATTCTCTATAATGGTAAATCATTGAAGCAACTTTAAATATAAAAGGATACGGCCTTTGCTTAAGTAAATTATCAACTCACAGAAAAAATATTCTAAGCTATTAAAATTATATTGTTATACATTTCTTAAGCATAAGTGTTCAGAACATGTGCCTAAGAATAAAAAAGATAGATTTCAAAACACTGAATGCATCATAATTGCATTTTGGAAAATGAATTTACATAAAAATCCATGGCAAACACTGGTTGATATTAGTTATAGCTGCCTTGTAGGATAACAGATGATTTTTATTTTCTCCTCTTTGCTTATTCATATGTAAGTGTTTTATTGAACTGTCTCATCCCTGTGGGGTACAAAGAGGAAATGGTTTTATTTTCTCCCTTCTCAGCTCTCACTCCCACAACTGAGCCATATGAAAAGTTCCTCCCTGCTGGGCAACAGAGTCCTGTAGGACATTTTGGGATGATTCCTTAATTTTGCCTTTGGATATGAAGAATCTGTCCATTCATTTGCCCTTCAAAGCTTTTTCTCTTTCTCCAGGACCTGCCAAGTGTGTGGCTTGAGGGGCATGAAGTATATATGGCAGTACGGTCTAGATTAGGACTACCCCTCAAAAGATCATGTAGTAAAGGCAAAGCTGCAAAGTTCACAGGTGAGGCTTTGGGAAAGTGATTGGATCATGAGAATCTGACCTCATCAATGGATTCATTCATTGATAGTGGAATGGACTATTGGGAGGTGGGACTAGTAGGTCACTGGGAGTGTGCCCTGAAGGGATTTATCTTTCCTCTAGTCCCCTCTCCCCTCTGCTTCCCAGCTGATATGAGCTGAGTAGCTTTATTCCTCCATGCCCATCCACCATGATATTCTGTCTCCCCTCAGGCCCAAAACAATGGAGCTCTAGCCTAACATGGACTGAGGACTCTGAAACTGTGAGCCCAAAGAAATCTTACCTCCTTAAAGTTGTTCTTTTCAGGTGTTTGGTCATGAGGATGGAAAGCTAACACACATGGTATTGTGATAGGTTCCTCCAGGATGTCACTTCACTCGTCTAGCCACTATATGATGGGAACAGAGGAAGGGATACAAAGAGGAGTCAGTTCCTCAACTGGCCCCCTTGCAATCTACTCTTGGTTATTGCTACTTATATTACAGGTTTTTGTTATCTTCTATGTGATGGAGTCTAAACCGTGACTTTTATAAGGGACAATGATCCATTCACCATTTACCTTGTCTTGGTCAACATTTTCACTGATATAATCCAAAATGGCTGGCCCTACAACTTAGGAGAAAGAACATTAGTGCTCAATCCAAGTGAAGCTTAGATCTGTGGATCTCAGGCCATGGTGATGGAATTCAGAGAGAGAAAGAGAGAGGGAGAGAGAAAGAGAGAGAGATGTGTGTGTGTGTGTGTGTGTGTGTGTGTGTGTGTGAGAGAGAGAGAGAGAGAGAGAGAGAGAGAGAGAGAGAGAGAATATGAACGAGAACAAGGGCTCTGCTCTCACATCAAAAAGGCCAGAAACAAGAGAGCCATCAAGCAAGAGTATTCAAGGAAAAAAGCACAGTACCTAAGATCACAGCCCCAGACACCCATCTTCTTCAGCCACACCCCACCTGCCTAGGTTACTACCCAGTAACTTCATTACAATAGATTTATCTACTCTTGAGATTATAACTTAAATACATTAACTCTGAACATTAAAGTATGAAGGGGCATTCTATATTCTAAACATAACATGCCTCTTTATTTTCTCATTGATTCCAATCTCCACCTTCAGCCCATCTGAACCACCAGCTTCTATATGTTGGAAATACAGGAAAACTTCAATGGTCTCAGCTTCCTTTGGAGCCATTCATACAACTCACTTGAAAACCAAGAACTCGTGCAAATCCCAGTGTGTGAAGGAACAAACTGCTTCTTAGCCTGCTCAGTACTATGTCTTCCACTGCTCTCATGTGTACAGAAGTGGCCAGGAGTGGATCTTCTCCATAGTTAGATTTCAAGGCAGGACCTGGGAACTGTCTTCACCTCTTCTAGGGCCTCTCAGCATCTATCTTATTCTTTTGGAGCTTCTCCTCTGGTTTAACTATTATTTGATCTTGTTCAGCTTTGGAAAAAGAGGGTTCTTTTGTCTATTTCAAGGTGGGTAGGGGAGGAAATAAAACTCTAAAACCCTCCTTGCTTTTCCAGTAAGTTAGGATTGTTCTCCTCTTCCTGGCCCCTTTTATATATTGGAGATGTTGGAATCCCAGGAGAATTTTTCTTGAAATATTATAGGAAGTTCTTTCTGAAGAATAATGTTATGAAATGTGAAAATGTGGGCAGCTAGAATTATTTGCTTTATTAAATATCACATAAATTATAAAAATACAACATAAGCCAGGTGTGGTGACTCATGCCTTTAATACTAGTACTTGAGAGGCTGAGACAGAAGTATTACAAGTTCCAGGACAGCTTAATCAGTAGAGTGAAACTTTCAGCAACCTAGCAATACCATGTTTCAGAAAAAAATTTAAAAAGGGCTAGGAGTGTAGCTCAGCTCTAGAATCTTTCTGGGTTTGATCCCCAGTATTCCCTGCCCCCCTACACAAACACAGTTATGATAAAAATATATTACATTCAATATAAGAGAACAGATATTTCTCAACCATATTCCAGTATATAAAAACCTTAGTATATGCTAATGTAAATATCACATACTAAAGGAAATGATGACATATTCAACAAAAGTGTTGAGAAAATTATTTTTGGAAATAATATGATCTTATATTATCATATACACCAAAATAAATTTCAGATGGCTTTAGAGTTAAAATTATAACCATAAAAACCATACAAGATTTGAATTGAGGAAAATAGTTCCCAGTATAAAACCACTAGAAAAAAAAAGGATGGATCATTTTGTGTTAAACAAGCTAACATGTAAATATTTTATAGGTATATTGAAAACTACCTCAAAATAGAGAAATAAATCCTGGTATAATAGCACAGAGAATATGTTTATATAAGTATATTGCCAATCAGTAACCAAAGCACTAATATCTCCATAAAAAATCAGCCAACACATGAACCAGCATGAATGATGTACTTATGACCGTAACTTAGAAACATATCTGATTTACCTAGTACTAAAATAATGCAAACCCCCAAAACAATAAGATAACTCTTCACCTACAAAATAAGACAATTTAAAAATGCTCAATCCCTTTGGAAACATACCCAGTAGTGGTAGAGCTGGATCATATGGTAGATCTAGTCTCAGTTTTCTAAGGTATTGCCACACCAATCTCCATAGGGGCTGAACTAGTTTGCACTCCCATCAACAGTGTAAAAGAGTTCCTCTTTCCCAACATACTTGCCTATGCATACCTATGTTCATAGCAGCAAAATTTGTAATAGCCAAAATATGGAACCAATCGAGGCCCCCATCAACAGATGAATGGGAAAAATTGTGAGAAATACACACAATATAATTCTATTCAGCTCTAAAGAAGAACAAAATTATGACATTCGCAAGAAGATGGAAAGATCTGGAGAACGTTATATTGAGATCAGTCAAGCACGGAAAGAGAAGGGACATATATTTTCTCTAATATGCCCAAACTAGGGAGTATGGGGGATGAGGGACTCCAGATAATGGACAGGAAATCCCAGCAAAGCTAGAATGGAAGGATAGGAGAGGAAGAAGGATGAGATTGATTAATGGAGGAGCTGCATCCAAATATGTGTAAAAGTATAAATATAGCATAGTTAATCTGGACATTCATTGTTGGAAGGGTAGAAGGGAAATGTGGGGGTAGGGCACCAAGCACAGTTTAAATGTATACCATTTTCAATAAAAAAGAATAAAAAAATAAAAAATGCTCAAGATGACCATTTTTACCCACAGCAGATGAAGTAAGTAAATTGGGCTAAACTTTTAGGTTAAAATATTGAGTATAATGTAAAAAGGGCCTTAAAAAGGCTGGTCTTCTTCAACTCCTAGGAATCTATCCCAAGGGATGTTCTAGATGTATAACATAATTCATGAGATTAATACTATTTTTATTTATAATTGTTGAAAGTCAGAGATAAACTATTATTCTATGATTGAGCTTTCAAGGAAGTAAACCACTATTACTCCACTGTATGGTTTTAGTATCTGTGAAATATGGTAAATATTCCATGTGTTGCAGAAATTTAATTGACATGGTGAAGTGCTCATGTACAAAAAATGCTAACTATAAAACTATAGGATGAGTTTTTTGTTTAAAAAATCTCACAGACATGTTTGATTGATTTAGTGTGTTTGCCTATTACATTGTTCTTTCTTCATATGAACAGAGCCAAACTTCTCAGGGTATGAGAGTTTCAGCCCAGAAAGGAAACAAGGATAGAATCTACATGCAGTTATAGCAATCATTCCAACCCTTGCCACTCTCCTTTCTCAGTGCATCTTTGCCAATGTTTTCTTATTTTAATTATGGTAGACTCAAATATTCAATTTCTATTTTCTTTTTTTCTTTTTTTTTATTGGTGCATTATATTCATACAACTTATTGGGGTAAAAAACTTGTGTGTACAAACATGTACTCATCGCTGATTTAACCCCTACCCAAATCCCACCCCATTCCCTCCCCGTCCCTCCCTCCCTTGCTTGGCTTAGTGATTGACTTCGATATGTTTAAGTACATTGTGAGCTTTAGAGATTTTCCTCTTCCCCCCTCATTTCTCCTCCTATTTTCTTAATTATATTTCTAAATAACATCTATTTTCCTTATATTGTTTACATTTTAAAAACAGCTTAATTGAGGCATAATTGACATACTATAAACTGCATGTATTAAAGGGTGCAATCTGATACATTTTGACATATGTGGCTGCCTGTAAAACCATCACCACAATCAAGATAATGAATGTAGCATGATTGGAATTTTATTATAAAAACATATGGTCTTCAAAGAACGATGCCATGGAGCTCAGATTATTTATATTTGGCAAATTTTCTTTTACTCTTGAATGTGTTTCAACATTTTCTACAGTGTGATTAAGTTACTTTTATGAGTAGAAAACCCTTGAGTAAAAGTGAGTGGCAGTGATAGGGTGGGCAACACTGTGGTCAGGAGACACTGCCCTATAGAAATAAAAGAAAGAAATTTGTAATGAGGAAGGCTCAGGACTTCTAAATCTCATGTATTTATTAATTAAGTTCTACCAATAAGGGTCCATTGCCATTTTCATGGCATGCTTATGGTGGAAAAGGAACGAATGGACTAGGCAGAGTAGAAGAAGGACCAGAGCCCAGGTGACAAGAGGAAGAATATCTTTTCTTTTGAGTCTACAAGTAATGAAGCTTGAGTGAGGGGAGTTGTTAGACAAAATGTCATGTTGGAGGGTGAAGAGTTGGTGGCAGCACATCAGGAGCCTTGCTTCTGCCAGTGGTGTAGGAGGCAAGGTTGTCTCCTACCAATAATGTGACTAAGCATGATGGAGACACTAGTGAATTGCACTGGTAGGAACATTGATTGCATTGATATATGGCATGTATGAGGAATGCATCCCTGCATTTGAAGAACTCCTTGGGGAAGACCACTGTTTTCCCAAGTCTTGCAAAATTTTGTCAATAGGCTAAGGACAGAAAAGGAAAAGCAAGATGTAAGATTAAATTTGTTGTTGGGATTGACAAAGATAAAGAGATGGGTAAACAGAGAAGAAGAGAGTCAGGGATACAAATTAGGCAATGTATGCCTTATTAATGAACCAGTCATTGTTTGTTGGAATATAAATTAGGGATGCTTTTAAAAAATACATAGATTGAGTTTTCTACATTAAAGTTATTATTATTTTGGTATATGGTTGATCTGGATCAGATTCCAAAATAGATTATCATATTCTCTGTATATTTCTTCACCCAACAGAATTTAGTTTGTATCTGATCTTTTGTGGGACTGAAATAGAAACCAGGGGAATTCTACCTCTGAGCTACACTTCAGTCCTATTTTATTTTTTATTTTGAAATAGAGTCTCGCTAAGTTGCTGAGTCTCACTAAGTTGCTGAAGCTGGTCTTGATTCTGCAATCTTCCTGTATCCGCTTCCTGAGTATTTGGGATTTCAGGCATTGCAGCACCATGCCCAGCTTAGTTCCCATCTTTAACACAACCTGTGCTAATCCAGTCCATTGTTGTAACAGTTTTAAACATACCAGTGTTTCAAATCAAATATAAGAAATAGTGTCTGGCCCAAGTAGGCATTCTACAAATTTGTTTAATAGATGACCAAGTGTTCTGGTACATCCACAGTCATGTGCAAAACAGTTCATCATTGAATAATGGTTTTGGAAGTCTTTCAAACGGACACTAATAAGCAAAGGTACTGTTAGCATTATCTGTAATTGATACTTGGGTATAAACAAATATATCAGTATTCTGGAGTCTTTTTATTTTTATTTTGTAATTTTATAAATTATTTACTGATTTATTTTTAATTTTTTATTGGATTCTTTAAAATGGAGGATTATCTTACTCATCCAAATCAATGACAAATCTGGCATTTTCATCAGTTCTACACATATCGGATGACAGCTACAAATGGATGTTATCTAGTGAAAATTTCTCACCATATTATACTTGCTTGCTTTGGGTATCTTCATGTTTTAAAAAGTCACTGAATAAATTGCCATTTCCTTCCCTTGCTCTTGGAATGTTCTAAATTTTCTGAGAATTATTACTTTTCAGGGAGCACATGAAATTATAAAACTTATTTATCAGCACTAGGTATTCCTTTGAAGGCCAGAACTTAGTGTTAGCCTATATTTATTCTCTAACAATTGCACTAGCTAGAGGAAATTGTCAAGAACTAATATTAGTCTGACTATATTTGTGTTAACTTTCGATATCATTTTAAGTAGTTTTTTTCCCTATCTCTGCTATCCTCATTTAAGCTAGCCTCCTAATTGAAGAGTCACTGTCTTCAGATAACACTTTGAAAGATGTTAACCTATTGTTAGTTTACAGGGCACTTCTGTGCCTATGTTTCAGATCTCAGTTTCACTGTGTTAGGAGGAGCATGATTCTATGCTTTGTAGCTAGTAGTTATGCCTCAGTGATGACACTTGAAACTTGCCAGGTCTCAGCTTCCTCATTTATAAGAGGACAACCATGTCAGACTTTATCTTTTGGAATGTTTTCAAGATTCTGTATTTTTTTTTTTATGAAAAGCACTTTGAGAAGAATTTAAGACAAAACAAATAAGAGAGATTCTTTTTTTCTCTTTAGAAAGGTAATTCAACCCAATGTAAACAACTGCTTTAGAATGCACTATGAAGTATTCACTTTCAGTTTCTTAGAGATACCAAATTCCATCCTTCAACCCCTATCATGAATAAATTGGGGCAAAATGATACTCAAGACTCCCAGAGATACATATAAGACCCTTTTGAAAATTTGATAGTTGGAACATAGTAGTCTCCCATTGAAGAGAAAAAGCTGTCTTTACTCATTGGGAAATAGTTTTCACATTTAGTTTGATTTCATTCCTGATAACTTAATTGTTATACTGATTTGTTTATAATATTGAAATTACCTCTCAGCTCAGTCAGTAATGATTTATTTTGAAATTACAAAAAGTCATTAAAGGTAAGATAATACTCCTTCTTCTATTACTTTGCTGCTTTCCTAAAGATAATTGCCTTAGGATTTATAGTATTCTTATTCCTAAAATGAGAACATTTGCCCACACAAAAATATTTTCTTAGCTCTAATAAAATACTATCTACATAGACAGAATTTTTTTCTCTTCCTGTAAAAGGAAATATACTTGAATACTGAATACTTTTGCTCTGAATTTTATCTCTACTACAAGCTACAGAGATTGTCAATATGAAGAGTAAGTCAATATGGTGGAATGTGCAGGAGCACTTAGTACTCTGGAATGGAATGATTAAGAATAGTTAGGACTTTGTGTGGGGATTTGTATCTGAGTTTCTTTTCTTTTATATAGGGTTTTGGAAGAGCTTCTCCCTAGACTTACCAATAGCAGAGCTACCAAATTGTCCTCGATTGGTTGGAGAAGTAGACTATTGGGCCTCCACCCATATATCCTCAGCTTTGTTGTCATTGCTTTACTGGGGACTGAACTCACAGTTTCATGCATGGCAAGAAAATGTTGCACTGTTGAGCCACATCTGCAGCCTTCCTGGGCCTTAATTAATTTAATCGCATGCCAGCCCAACTTCAAATGCCAGCAAATGCATCTTTGCCCAAGGCTTTCTCTGGCTACTTCAGCCAACTCTGGCAAAAGCAGGCCAGAAAAGTACCAGGAAATTAATGCCACCTGGGAGTAGCCTTCCATCAATGGCTGATGAAAATGACTAAATAAATCCCTTGGCCTTTCGCTCCTTGAATGTTATAACACTGAAATGTATGTCCTAAGCCCCATCCCAGAGTTCCTCAGGGAGACTGAGCTCACATTGCATCTAGGGATAACTTCCTGGTAATGGCTATTTTATTGATCTCATTTCCTTCCATCTTACTTCCTCACTCCTTTACTGGTGGTTTCTGGGATCACCTCCAACAAATCTATTTGCAGTCAAATCCATGACTTTGGGTTTGCATTGGGACAAATCCAAGCAAGGACATTGGGGGACCTAGATTCTTTCCTTATATTTATGTTTAGGAAGGAAGGTTGACCGTTACAATCAGCAAGTAAGTGTATGGCTTTAGATTGTCCAGCTTTTCACCATGACTATGATGGCATCTGGGAGAAGCTTCTTTGTTTTCAAGGAGCTGATGTTATGCAAGAGAGAAAACTTGAGAGGCAGTGAAAGAACTTGAAGTGAGGAATGATATGTAAGGGCATGGCAATCCGAGCTCATAGGCAAAGGGAGGTAAGTGAGTTGCTTGTGGCAGTATGGGGCAGAGTCCAACTGGACCAGCACACTGCCAATATGGCTACCTCCCATCAGTCCTTTAACAGTTTTTTCTTCTCCCTCACTTTGTTACCAATACTCTCTAGCTAAGCAGAGTTAAGACTTCATTGATAATAGATTTTCATGTATCTTTTTTAGACTATTTTATTTGAAAACAAATGTAGATAGACCATTGTGGTAAGAGTGAGAGACCTGTAGGTAGTTAATATTCTCAACTAAGGTAAAGAGAGCAGCATGGTAAGAGAAGCAAGATATTGTTTGACATTTAAAAATAGACCCAACTCTACCAATTAGTCTGTTCTGCCCATGGTAACCTTATTCAATGTTGTGGTGGTAATCGCTTCTGGAAAGCTTTGACATATTTTATAATTGAACTGCCAGGTTCACACTTAGCTATAATTCATTCACAGATAAGTGTGTCTTGTTAACCAAATTATGTTGACTCCCTTGGAAATCCAATATGAGGACTTTCCTGTTTCCTGTATTCATGTGGTTTTATAGTCTCATGACAGACCATTAACATGATGAAAGATTGATTATTGTCTTGGGTACCAAACTGTAATTTGGCCCTATTTTCATTTTTCTTTTTCATCAGCTGCAGAATCATATGCATTTATCAAAATGGGTGTCATCTGTTTTGAAATTCATGAAGTTAGATTGCACACTTGTCAAACATTTTTTCTTCTAGCATTGACAAAAACATCAACATCAAGCTTTACTTAAGTTGTTTAGAAATAGAGATGTCCAGGTGAAAGAATGGTGGAATCAAAATGAAAGACTAAGGGCTAGAATGGCTCATTCATTCCACCAACATTTTTTTTCTAAGAAGACATTTTTGAATGCATTCAGTGTATACAGCAAATTGCCAAATGTGGGCTGAAGTCTCTGAGGGGCTGAAGGAATGTAAGGCTAATGTGTCTGTTCAAAAATTATTTAGTCCTTGCATTGGTACTGTTCTAAGCATGGGTAAAATGGCAATAACAAAACAGGCAAAATCCTTTCCCTCATAAACTGTGGATTCTAGAGAGTGTATGTGATATAAAAGAAAAGGAAGCCAGGTGCTGTGGTGCATGCTTGTAACGGGGAGGCTGAGACAGGAGGATCATAGGTTCAGGTACAGCCTCAGCAACTTAGCAAGACTCTCAACAACCCAGCAAGACTATGTTTCAAAATAAAAATAACAACAGAGCTGAGGTTGTAGCTCAGAGGTAGCACACATTTTGGATTAATTCCCAGTACCAAAAAGAAAAAATATTCAATGGATATTTAGCCCATTATTACATTTTTTGTGGTACTGGGGATAGAACCCAGGGACATTCTACCTCCGAGCTACACCCCTAGCCCTAGTTTTGATTCTTTTTTTAATTTTTGAAATAGGGTCTCACTGAGTTTCAAAGGGCCTCACTAAGTAGCTGAGCTTGTCCGTGAACCGAGATCCTCCTGTCTCAGCCTCCTGAATGCTGGAATTACAAGTGTGCGCCACCATGCCCAGCATCAGCCCTTATTTTTTAAAACTCTTACACTCTATTTGGAAATACAAATCAAAACCATTAAGTGAAAGTTACAAATCAATGCAAAAATGGGACGAATGAATAAAGAATGCATTTTGCACGTAGGTGGCTAAGGCAAGTGCAGTAAAATTATGACCCAACACTGCCTCTTCCAGACACTAGGTATTTACTAGCACCTCAAGGAAGTCACTTATTTGACTGTAACTGTTCCCAGAGCAGTGGTCCAAGGGAAATTTCACTGCTAATTAAAGCCTCCAATAATTTGTCATTAAGACCATTCATAAAGGACAATCTGGAAGAAATATAATTCCAAATGCAGCTTTAAAAACCTACAATGAATCTCATACTGATGCATATGCTACTTTAAGGTTTTGTTACAAGATAAAGTTGCCTGTTTTTGTTGTTTGAATTTAACATGGTATTAAAGGAGATTGTAATTAGTGTAACAGACAAGGAAAATAAATTTTATCTTATGAACTGAAAGAAAAAAGTTAAATTGTCATTATTTTCAGACAATCTAATTGTTTACATAGAAAACTCAAGAGGCTCAACAAGCTATTAGAACTAATAAGAAATTTCAACGAGGTTAGTGGATAAAAATAAAATTTGAAAATTAGCAATGTTCCAATGCAACAACCAATTAGAAAAGGTAATTTTAAAAATCCTATTCTCAGGAACAAGAAACCCTTACCTATGAACAAATCTAATAAAAACATATACAACTTAAAGTAGAAAACCAGATGGAGGGTGCTATATGTCTGTGTATATTACTTTAATAAAATTCCAGTAGTTATGTGTGTGTGTAATTTGATAAGATGATCTTAAAATTCAAATGAGATAATAAAGAACCAAAACAATAAGACTAGTTTGAAAAATACATAAAAGAAAGGTAGAATAATATGTCCTACTACATATAAATACATATAAAATATATATTTCAATACTACATTAACTGAAACAGTGTTGTATTGCTATAGGGATTGAAAAGAAGACCACTTATCACAGGAAAGTGCAGATATTTATGTGTGTGTTTTTGTGTATTTATGTTAAAGTGTGTGAGCTTGTATCCTACTTTTGAAATAGGCCTCCTTTTGTCTCAGTTCTCACTGAAACATGAAGACAGTAAATCCTACACTTCAAAGACATCACAATGTGGACATTTCAAAGTCAAAATATGAGGATTGTTTATTTAGCTTTTAAGCCCTTCTTTTTCACAGAGGATGAAGATAGTGGTGGAGACTTTGAGGGGGATTTGTGAAGAAAATGTCTTGGACAATTGTTGGCTGTCTCAACCCATATGCCTTTTATGGTAAGTGGATTGAGAACACTTTCCCTTTAATTCAAGAAGAAATCAGAAGCTGTGATGTGGCTTTTACCAGTAGTTGAGCCCAATGGACTGATGCTAGCCCCTTTTGGAAGCCTGGAGGCTCTTTGGGGATTGAGGACCCGACCTGCTTTGATGGTGGAGTAAATTCTCCCTGCACTGAGCTTGGCCATCAATCCTAGAGCTGGCTGCTACTGCAGATGTCAGATATCAAAATGTTTCCCGAGCATGAGAAAATGTTTCCCGAGCATGAGATGGGACCATATGTAGAACAGAGAGCTTACCAGGAGCTCTAAGTATTTCTGTCCCAGTGAATTACCAGGAGGGAGGGAGGAAGAGAGAGAGAGAAAAAAAACAGAAAACACACACACACACACACACACACACACACAGAGAGAGAGAAAGAGGAGAGAGAGAGAGAGAGAGAGAGAGAGAGAGAGAGAGAGAGAGAGAGAGAGAAACAACAATAGATAACAGACAGATTGTCTTATTTGGAGTGGGAACCTGAAAAAACCAAGGGCCAAGAGTGAAGTAGCCATCCCAAGAAACCACATCAGCCATCAGCCAGGTTCACAGGAAATTCACATAAATGCCTTGAGGAATCTCTATAAATCCTCAGACAGAAAAAGTCAGTTTCAAGTGTCTGTCAGGCTCAGTAAGAATAAAGTCATCTTTATATCTCCTCTCTTTAGAACAAGAAAGCTAGAGAAGAAGGTGGGAGCTGAGGATTGAAGGCTTTAGGTAGAGAAAATGGAAGGTTCATGTACAGCTCCCATGACATGCCTTCTCATCTGCACAGGCCCTAGCAGGGTGAGGAAATATAACTCTAAATCATGTTTGGAGTTTTGATCATTATATAGTGCTGAATGCTCATATGGACGTGTATATATACAAATTTCTGCTCTAACACCAAATATGTAGTTCTGAAAAAACTCTCATGTTAAAAAAATTACACACTATAAATAACTTGCTTACAGTGAAAATATAGTTTGGGCAGACCATTCAAAACCAGGGGAAATTTCAAAGTAGACTACTAAGAAAAACTGTAGAAATCTTAATAAAAATACTAGCATAGTTTGATTGCCACTAAAATACTTAATGGTCCTTAAATAAGCTCATACTTGTCCATTCTTGACCATGGTTCATCCTTTCACCATGGAGATAACAAGATACAGAGGACATTAAAATGTCCACAAACAAATTCATCAAAGCTGAAAATCAGATCTAGGGAATAAACAATTTTTTTCTTTTCTTTTCTTTTCCTTTCTTCTTCCTTCCTTCCTTCCTTCCTTCCTTCCTTCCTTCCTTCCTTCCTTCCTTCCTTCCTTCCTTCTGCTTTCTTTCCTTTTT
This sequence comes from Muscardinus avellanarius, assembly GCF_963383645.1. Taxonomy (NCBI): domain Eukaryota; kingdom Metazoa; phylum Chordata; class Mammalia; order Rodentia; family Gliridae; genus Muscardinus; species Muscardinus avellanarius. Next base: position 35,760,404 of record NC_137792.1, read on the forward strand.
TTCTCACTGGGGATTGTACCCAGGGATATTCTACACCCCTAGCCCTATTTAATTTAATTATATTAATTTATTTTTTCCAGGTCTGGGGATGAAATTTAGGGGAATTCAACCTCTGAGCTACCCCTTCAGCCCTATTTTTAATTCTTTATTTTGAGACAGGGTCTCACTAAGTTGCTGAGGGCCTCCATGAGTAGCTGAAGCTGGCTGCGAACCGTGATCCTCCAGTCTCAGCCTCCCAAATGCTGAGAGTACAAGCATGCGTCACCTTGCTCAGATCCTATTTTATTTTGTAACAGAGTCTTGCTAAGTTTCTGAGGATCTCCTTAAGTTGCTGAGGCTGGCTTTGAACCTGCGGTCTTCCTGTCTCAGCCTTCTTCTTTAATGGTGAATTTCTGACTTTTCATAGCAAGATTTGCAGCCTGTAAAGTCAGGGTGGTTGAGGGAATTGCAGTCCTGTGTTTCTGAGAGATCTACAGAGATCAGTACATGTACTGGAGAAGACTTTCTGTTGAACTATGTAATATTTTTTGTGGTCCTATGGTACCCAATGGAAATCTAACATTGTGGCTTTACCAGAGATTGCAAAGACAACATAAGCACCTAGAATCCAAGATGAGTAAATGCCACTCCAGTTTGATGGGACACAATGGATTTAAATAGTTTCTGAGGTTAATCTTCTCTCCTTGACTTAAATGGAATGATTTATTATTGATCAGTTTCCCATAAGTATCAAATGATGAATCTGGAATCAAGATTCTCATCCACTTGTTTCTTAAGTCCAGTGTTAGATAAAATAGTCATTAAATTCAGAATAAGAGACACAGTTTACAGTGGAAGCTATGGAAATTAAGGGCATGATATATCTGTGACTTGGTAGACACTAAATTACCACAAAAGGAATGAACCCTATTAAACAATATGAAATTAGAACCTCTGCAATGATTCTTACCTGCTCTCTGACCTTGTGCTACTTTCTTAAACTCTGAGTTTCTACATCTGTATAGGGGAATAATGATTTATATATTATGAAGTTGTGAGAATTAAATGAAATTATGTATGCAAATTGACTCATACAACACTTGGAGCATAAGTGAATAGTCAAGTAATGCCTTGCCACCTCTTTCTTGATCCCTATATTATATTTTAGACATTTGGTTGACTGGGACAAGTTTGGGACAAGTTAGGATGGGCTAGATTATGCTGTCATAACAAATAACTCTAAAGTCTTAGTGTCCTACAACACTAAAGGTTGGTTTCTTGCTTACTCTTGCTACTTCTCCACTGTAAGTTAACTGTGGTTTTAGTATACATTGGTTTTTCTCTGGGACTTGATTTAGATTATTGTCAGGAGTTGTGGCAGAAGGGAAAACAAACGTAGTGAGGAAGATTTTAGATTTAAATCCTCCACCCAGAATTGACACATGTCTGGAGAGTTATACTTCTTTCACAAATATGGGCAACAAATATTGGTAAAGGCTAGTAGCTTAGCACAGGGATGATCCAGCTGAGCATTATTTCCTAGCTTTGTTTTCCTGAACTTTGCAGAAAAAGATGAGGAGAGAGCAACTATCTGATCATAGGATTATCTATTCATATGAAAATGTTTTTATATAATCCTACCTACTTATCTTTTAACTTTTAAGTCAGATGCTGCTTTCATCCCAGTCTGCTTCAATTTTCCTTACTGGAAAATAATTCCCTTCCACTGTGGTATGACGTTTTGCTTCTTAGAGCATGGTACCATACTCTGCCATGTATTATAATGTATTACAGTTGAGAATTTCTAATATAAACCAGTATCTAAAGTGCTCCAAAATATTAAACTTTTTCAACACTAACATGACACCATAAGTGGAAAATTCTATACTCAACTGTGACAGATAATAGTCAAAACATGAGTGCACCAAAAATATTATTTAAAATTACCTTCAGGCTATGTATACAGGGTATATATGAAACATTGAATTTTATGTTTAGACTTGGGTCACATCCCAAAGATATCTCATTGTGTATGTGCAAATATTTAAAAATATGAAAAAATTGAAACTCAGAAGCACTTCTGATCCCAAGAATTTCAAACAGGCTATACTTAACTTGTATTTGCATAGCTATTTTCTTTCCTGAGAACACTTACCTTCAAGGAGTTTAAAATCTGTCTTGTTCATCCTTGGAACCTTCAAGTTATCAAGTTATCTAGATCAGTGTATTGCACATAATTGATTCAAATATTTGCAGCCCTACAGTAAAGACTTGAGAAAGAAGTAATCAGTATGTGTTGGTAGGGTAGAGGGAAACAGATATTATACAATAGAGAAATGTCTCCTCTTCAATTCAAATATATATTTTCTGGCAATCCCTTAGTATCATGGAATACTCCCTAGAGAATCTGGAATGTCAAATAAGGTTCCTAAGAACCACTCTTGCAGGGTTCATAAAGGACAGATGCTGTTGGAGAAAATTAAAGCCATCAGAAAACTATATCTGCTAGTTTATAATTAGCAGTTACTGCAGAAAAGAGAAACATTTATTCCATTCTGACAACAAAGATTTTATAATTTCACCAACAGTTTTTGCCTATACCCTTTCCAGGATGCATTAAGCCATTTACAAACAGAAAAAATAGCCTTAACATTGATGGAATAAACAAGAAAATAGGCCTTCTCAGGCTGTCATCAATCTGACCAGACAACAACATGTGACATATTATGGTTACCATGTGGATCTTTATGTACCTTTTATTTACTAATAATCAAGTGCTGAGTCAGGTCTGAGAAATGATCAAGGGATATAAATTCTTCTCTAGTGATTAGAAATACTAAAGAATCACCTGTATATTTTAAATTGGACTACCAATTATTGAGAATCTACTATGCATAAGCCCAGGCACTGTCATAGTTTGGAGCTACTGACTCTTTTAAAACAACTTATAGTTTTATTCTGAGAATATCTTTTTTGTTTGTTTTTTCATCTGCCTGAAATATTCTGGTTTCTGTTCCCTACATAGCCTACTGGTTTGGTTTATACATCACACCAGTTGGGAGGCATTTCTAGACCTCCAAAGAAAGGTTTACTTTCCCTTTATATATGTTTTTGCTAAAATATAAACTTCCCTTATAGCACAAACTTTGCTGTATTTTCTTGTTTAATTGTCTGTATCTTCTATTGGCCTATACATTTTGGGAGGTCAAGGCCTGTTTCTTGCTCATTTCTGTATCCCCTGCACCATTATGATACCTGATGAAAGTTAATGTATCATTATCTTTTTATGGCTATTATATGATTATATTATTACAATATACTACCATGTCAATGCCCTAAGATAGTGCTAAGTGTCTTGTAACCTTGAGGGATTTACCCATTTACAACTAACTGCAATTCTTGAATAGCACTCTTTGGAATGTCTATGGACTGTTTTGTCAGAGGGATTTGAATAGGATGCTTTGTTTTTCAGTAAGATTAACAAAGCCAGGAATCAAGATTTGTGCTTTAGGCTTGGCTCTGCAACTACTTTGCTGTGTGCTCCTGGGAAATAACCTCAACTTCCCAAACTATTTTCCTAACCTATCAGAAAAAGAAATACCAGAATGTGGAGTCAGAGATGTCACATGTCTGACATTCTGTTACTACAGTTGTGTGGCAATTTAAAAATAGGATGTGTTATAGTTTGAATATGGAACATCTGCCAAAGGCTCATGTGTTGAAGTACAGGTTCCTAATAAAACAATGTTCAGAGGGGACGCTTTGGGGGAAGTATTAAATCATGAGGGCTCTGACTTTATCAGTGGATTAATCTACTGATGGAGTAATAACTTGATGGCATTATTGAGAAATGGTGCAAACTGTAGGAGGTGTGGCCTAGTTACACGAAGTAAATCACCTGGGTGTGCCCTGGAAGAGTAATTCCTCCTCCTCCTCCTCCTCCTCCTCCTCCTCCTCCTCCTCCTCCTCCTCCTCCTTCTTCTTCTTCTTCTTCTTCTTCTTCTTCTTCTTCTTTCTCTCTCTCTCTCTCTCTCTCTCTCTCTCTCCCTCCCTCCCTCCCTCCCTCCCTCTCTCCCTCCCTCCCTCCCTCTCCCTCTCTGTCTCCCTCTCTCCCTCTCCCTCCCTCCCTCCCTCTCCTTCCCAGCTGTCAAGAGCTGAGCAGCTTTCCTCCTCCATGCCTTTCTACCATGATGTTCTGCTTCACCTCAGGCCCAAAGCAATAAAACTTGCTAACTATGGACAGAAACCTCTGAAACCATGAGCTAAAATAAATCTTCCTTCTCTAAGTTGTTAATGTTAGGTATTTGGGTCACAGAATAACAGATGATCCAAACATTCTTTGATTCTTATCCCATTAAGTGATGGGATCTATATTCCCTCCTTGAATCTGGGCTCCAGGGCTGAAGGTCCAATATAATATAATAGAAGTGATATTGTGCCAAATTATAGATACAGACTCAGAAACTGATAGCTTCTTCTTCATGTTTCATGGAATTCTTACACTGAAAACCCAAACACCATGCCACAAGGAAGCCCAAACAGCCCTTGTTTCTCAGCATCAGGTGAACTCTCAGCTGATATGAGTAAGCTTTGTTTTTTTTTTTTGTTTTTTGTTTGTTTGTTTGTTTGGTCCTAGGGATTGGACTCAGAGTCATTCATTCTACATCTGAGTCACACCCCCAGCCAATTTTATTTTTTTTATTTTGAGATAAGGTATCACTAAATTGTCCAGGTTGATCTTGAACCAGTGATACTTTTGCCTCAGCCTCCCAAGTACTAGGATTACAGGGAAGCATCACCACTCCTGGCTGTATAAATCATTTTGAAAGTGGATCCTTCAGTCACCAGGCTTGCCTCAGCTGATGCTGTATACAATACAGAGGAGCTGCCCCTGCTTAGCTTTTCTCAAATTGTAGGCTCAAGAGCAAAATGAATGGCTGTTGTTTTAAGACACTAGGCTTTGGAGTGGTTTGTTACATAGCTATAGATAATTGATAAGCACCTTTTGCTACTTCGCAGTGTCTCTGACCTTTCATCCATTATGATATTCTTGTATGTGTAAAATTAGCTCCAGACCTTTAACAAATCAATGCTTACCCCAAATTTATAACAGGAACAGCAGCAGTAGGGAGCATATTCCATTAAGTGTTCAAATGTGGGTTGAGTATTGCTCTTCCCGGGCTTCTCAGCAGAGACTAATGGAGAAAGCTTTGGTTAAATTAACTGATGTAGGTGACAAATAGCCAGCCACTCTCCATGGAATGTAAGTTTTATGATTAATTATGACTCTTTGCAAAACTTTCTGGAGATGAATGTCAATAAGGGGTGGGTCCTTTCCCTTCGTTTATTTTGTGCAAAGTGATGTTTTCAACAGTGACACCAAGCTGTCCATTTACCATTGTCTCTCTCTCTTTCAGTAGCTTGGGTCTTGGAACCAGACTATTTCTTTAAAATAGTATTAAGCTATATTATAATATGTTTATACCCCAAACAAATTAATCTTTAAGGCATTCCAGGTATTACAATGAATAAAGGCCCTTAATTCTCAGTAGCTAGGTAGTCAGTCTTCAATGGGCTTGAGAAATAAGGATTGATGATGATGTCTTGGTGTTGCTATTGTGGTTTTTGGGAGTTATGACTTATAGACTAGGCACTAGGACTGAACTTATGAAATGATTCTGCTTGTATATGAGAACATTGACTTTACCCTTCAGGGAATAATGGTTATGAGCAAGACCTATGGAGCCAAAAAGTCTGGGTTAAATCCCAGTTTGCTAGTTGGGTAACTTTAGCCAAATTTCTAGGCCTTTTTGTGCCTCAATTTCTTCATTGTGGTGATTATACTAGTAACCATTTCATTGGGCTGCTTTATTTGTGTGTGTGGGTGAGGTACTGGGGATTGAAACAAAGGGCATTATACTATTGAGCTATACTCCCAGCCCTATTTTATTATTTATTTTGAAACAGGTTCTTACTACTTGCTGAAAATCTTGCCAAATTTCTGAGGCTGTCCTCAAACCTGACATCCTCCTGTCTCTTCCTCCCAAGTACTCCCAGTACAGGCAGGCATGTACCACCACACCTGGCATAGGACTTCTTTTTAAAAATTAAATGAATTGCTGGGTGTGGTAGCACATGCCTAGACTCCCAGTACTTGTGAGGCTGAGACAGTAAGATCAAAATTTCAAGGCCAGCATCAGCAGTTTAGTGAGACTGTTAGCAAGCTAGTGTGACACTGTTTCAAAACAAAAAGAAAAACAACAAAATAGGCTGGAGGTGTAGCTTGAAGGTAGAATGCCCCTGGGTTTAATCATGTAAATAAGTAATAAATAGATGATAAATAAATGAGTTAATATGCACAAAGTATTTACAACATTGGAAACACTATGTAAGTGTTAGTTATAATTATAATTATAGTTAATATTGCCATTAGGTACTATTCTTTTTATTTCCTTCTTACCTCATAGCTGAGTACCCTGATAGTATTAAATCCCTTCTGTTCAGTTACCAGGCAGCACCTGTCACATCCAGGAAGCCTTTTATTTATTGTAAAAGTGCCAAGCATACCATTGGAGCTGGGAGCATGTAGAGCATCCTTTTTCTTTCTTATTCCCATGATTTTGACCCCCCCATCAAATGCCCCTCCCATTTCTGCTTCCTCTCAGGAGCTGCCTGTTTCCCATTCCACTTTTCCCACTCACTTCTTGCACCATTGCTTGATCAAGATTTGTGAAAAGAAGCCGGGCATGGTGGTGTACACTTATAATCCTAGTACTTAGGAGGCTGAGACAGGAGGATTGTGCAGGTTTGAAGCCAGCATCAGCTACTGAGTGAGGCTCTCAGCAACTTAGTGAGACCCTGTTTCCAAATAAAATATAAAAATAGGTCTGGGAGTATAGCCCAGAGGTAGAAGGCCCCTGGGTTCCATCCACAGTACCATAAAAATAAAATAAAAAATAAGGATTTGGGAAAAGATTGGGGTTCTGAGATCTGGTGGGTTTGGTCTTTCATTTTTCTATCACCCAAGATTTTGGTTTATGCCTTAGACTTTGTTCCTTGGAAACTGACTTTGAAACAGAGTTGTGTGTGGAAGGTTTACTGGGAAATCCTTTAAGGAGATATGTCCATAAAGATGTAAGAAAGGTAGGGCTGCTCAGTGGCCAAAGTCAATCCATGATGTGGTTACTACAGAGGCCTCAGCTGATCTATTGGGGAGCATGGAAGTAAGGAAAGCCTTTGAGTTTTTTCCAATTGAGATTGCCAGGCCTGGGCCTTGACATTTCCAAATGTGTCACTGAGGCTAAACTCTCTGGAGAGGGCTGAAACTTTGGCAGAGTAGTTTCCTGTAGCCAAACCCATTTCATGTTAATGGACTCAGTTGTGAGTTTTCTGCAGCTGATAGTCCTGGCAGCTGGGGATAGGAGTGCTACCCTGAGAGGAGCATCTGGATGGAGTGCCACTGTGTCCACTGAGTGCAGACAATTTGCTTAAAGAATGATTTATTTCTAGTAAAAGGAGCTTTAAAGCCTACTGACAAAAGGCAAACAACTCAGGCAAATTAATCTCTCTTAGCCTCATTTCCTCCTATACATTGGAGATGAGATCATTTATAAAAGCTAAAAGAGCTCTAGTACTGCTTCTTTCCCATAGGAGAAATTCAGTCAATTCTAGTTCCTATCCCATCTTGCCTAATTCCATGAGACCTAGAATTTTTGTTTGTTGTTTTAGTACTGAGGACTGAATCTAGGGGCATTTTTCTTCTGACCTATACCCCTAGTCCTTTTCATTTTGAAACAGAGCCTCACTAAGTTGCTAAGGCTGGCCTCACAGCTAAGATCTTCTTGTCTCAGCCTCCCAATTACTGAGATTACAGGCTTTTATTATTGGACCTGGCAGAGACCAAGAATCTTAAGGCCAGAAATTCTAGCACTTGCATTTACAAATGGCATTAGATACTCTACTTTTGCCTTCACCCAGAGCTTACTCTGAGGATAGGAGATAAATGCCACTTTAATATCTACAATGAGCCAGGTTCTCTGCCAACTAATGTCACCCTTACTACAGTAGCGCTAAGTGGCAGCTGTTATTTTCTGCATTTCTCAAAGGAAGAAAGGGAAGTGCATAAAGGAGCTTGCTCAAGTTTAGATGGTTAATAAGGGACAGAAACAAGGTTCAAATCCAGGTTCACACACTTCTTCATATATTGCTGTCCTAGCCTGGGAGTACTGCATTCACATCCACTTTAAATCTCAGGTTTCCAGAATATAGTTGGAAGCAGGAAATTAAAATTTTAAAGGAGATGAATATTTTACAAATATTGATGTAATTTTCTATTCTGCCTTCCTGAAAACATGATCTTACCCTAGTTTTCCCATGATACCCAAATGCCTAGAAATTTCTTGAAGCTGTGTATGTGTATGTGTGTGCACTAGTGTTAAGAAATATGAAGGAAGGAATATGTGATTGTGCTCACAGAATATGACTGTGTACCAGGACAACCTTATAAGACAAGACCATGAAAGCGCTACATAGAAAACCCATGAGCCTTTTGCTGAGTGCAAGAAAAATATGACTTCCAAGGATTGAATATTGTTTGCAGTTTAACAAGGGTTCACGTCCCCAGAGTGGTGGGGGCTGAGGTGATAGAACCTTTAAGAGATTGGGCATAGTAGAAGATAATTGCTTAGACTCAACCCTTGGAAGCAATTATTGCTAGTCTCACAGAATGACTTGGTTCTTACAGTACTGGGTTGTTATAAAGTACGCCCACCTTAATGTACTTGGCTCTTTCTGCATGCAGCCTGTTCTCCTTTTCTGTCTCTGGCTTGTCCTAAGGCAGCCAGGGGGCCCTCACTATAGGCTCAACAGATGGGGACTCCAGATTTTGGACATTGAGTCTCCAAAACTTTGGGCTAAATACATTTCTTTTCCTTATAAGTTACTCAACTTCAGGTTTTTTGTTATAGCCATCAGAAAGAGGAAAAAGAAAAAACAATTTCCCAGAGAGAGTAAGAGGCAACTGAACCCCATTCCTTCCCTGAAAAAAGGAAAACAGAGAAACAAAATAAAGAACAAACCAAGTCAATGTGTTTATTTGAATCTTTTGTCTCTGGTCTTCAGGGAGGTGATTCAGAGAATGAATGAGGCACAGCATGCCTGGAAAGAGAAACACTGTGGGCTTAACTTTGTGGTACTGCCAGCCCTCAATTTCTACACACCACAAACTTGAAGTTGAATATCTGTGGGATTTTCCTCAGCACCCCTGTGATAGGCTAACAAAACCCTCAGCTGAGTTTGGCGGTGGCCAGCTGGCTCAGCGGGAAGGATGCAGCACTTGGCAGAGATCAAGGAATTGGTCAGTGATCAGTAGAGGTTGAGGTCAAGACACTGCTGAGCTTGAAATAACTGAGAAGGTTAGCAGACCAGGCCAAACAGCACATTAAAAAGGGGAACTCCAGTATCTTCTTATTGTCTTGGACAATAAGAATCCCTCTTTCCCCATTGAACTATGGTGTGTTAGATATTTTTCCATTTCCTTACCCAAGATCCATTCCCACCCTTCCACATTGCTAAATTTTATGGACTGAGTCTACTGAGATATCCAGGCTTTTGGAAGGCACCGGCGGAAAGGTGGGAAAGAGAGCTCAGGGTTATTTTCCTACTGCTCCTATGTTACCTGGACTGCATCCCTCCTTTGAAGGTCACACTGCATGACGGGGATCCCTATATCAATGTTATGGGTCTCACTGGGCTCTAGAGCCTTTCTCTCTCTTTAACCTATTAGACTTAGGGGTGGCAGTACACTCCCATTGTTAAAATACCAGGTGCATCCCCATCTCTAGTTGGCTTCTCTTTACACTATCCACATTTTTTAAAACAGTCCCTTAAATCCTTTTTAAGTGTCGTTTTTCTGCCAGGTAGAATGAGGTTTTGGCCTTTTACTCCAATTGTTGTAGTGTCATTATTACAGCATTCATTTTCACTATCAAAAGATCCTGGTTTGCACAGTGTCCTCTTCTTGGGACCCTGACTGCCAGATCTCCCTGGGGAGAGTGACAGGAGGAGGCACTACAGGTTACATTTGAACTATATTGCACCCTTACTAATCAGTTTTCCTGCACAATCATAGGAAAGGGTCAGATTAGTTATAGACACAAGCAAAGAAACAAAATTTCCTCAATGCTTTTCAGGTGTGAAAGATTTTTCAGGTTCTGTCGCTCAATTGTCACTCCCGACAGATGGTACGCTATCTTAGGAATTTTTGACAACTCCAAATCTACCTAGCACCCTGCCTGGCCTCAGGTTCATAAACATTGTCTGAACGAACAATAAGGGAATGGTGTCACCATGTTCAATCAGCATGACAACTTATTCACACATGGAGGTAACCATGGCACCAGTTCTTAAAGGGAAAGAAACTCTGTGTGTGCGGGGGAGGGGGGCTAGGCATACAATTATAATCTAAATATGAAGTCACAAAGAAGTATCATTTCTTTTTTTCCTTTTGGTACTAGGGATGGAACCCAGGGGCAATCTACCTCTGAGCTATACCCCTAGCCTTATTTCACTTTTTATTTGGAAACAGGGTCTTATTTGCTGAGAGTCTAAGTTGCTGAGATATTTACAAATCTGCAACCCCTCTGTCTCAGCTTCCCAAGTACTGGGATTACAAGTATGTGCCACCATGCCCAGCTCAGAAATGTCTTTCTCATATTGGGATGACTATTAAATTCTAGGCACATAGTGCATTTCACACTGTAAAATCCTCCTTGCCTGCCCCATCTCATTGTAAATAATAGAAAGCACATGGCTGGCCACTGCCTGGCCTAGGTTGAGACCATCTCTCTGTTATCTTTTATTTCACAGGCACTTGCTGGGCATATGCTGGATGCCAAGCCTTGCACTTGTCTCTTCAAAAGTCCCTGGGGCCTTCTCCCATCTTGAGTTAGAAGTCAGCTGCATCAGTGTCCTACCTGTATCTGTTCTCTCTTTACCTGAATGAGTAGAAGAATCTCATTAGAATTCCAGTCTCTTTCTAGAGAAAAAAGGGGTTCATTGTACTCAACAACCCTGCTACTGTCTATGGCAACTTATCAGAAACCCAGCCACCCCAGAGCAGCCTTTTCTTTTCTCGGTGGGTTCACACTTTCTCTCAGGCAATGGAGTTTATCTCTGATACACAAATTCCTAGTGGTGAGAACCCTCACAGGAAGCCTCCTGTGTGCTCTGAGGCCAGGCCTGGATGATCCCACAATTATAGTCCTGAAAACAACACCCACCCCACTCATTGGGAGTGAGTCTCTGAGTGCTCCTTAATTTTGACTACCAATCTCCTGGGCCAAAATAAATAAATAGATAGATGATAGATGATTAGATAGATAGAGGTTCTATCTTCAGATCTGGGATCCCTCTGTTATTACCTTTTTTGATATAGAAACTGGTACTGACACTTTCTGCTGTAGGTCTCATCTCTGATAATCATGGATGTTTTTACTTTTTCTTCTGGCCATGACTACAAGCACTCTTGAGATCTCTCACAGATCCCCTAATTTCTGACTCTATCTCTTTATAGTTGGCCCCACTTGCTTCCTACATCCTGGAAGCACAACTGGTTCCCTTACAACGAGATGTGTCATGATTTTAACACATGGGTTCAAAATTTTTGTCACTCATCTATCAAGAGGTGAAGTTGAGCTGAGTGTAGTGGTACATGGTTGTAATCTTAGTACTTGGGTGGCTAAGAAACAAGGATCACAGGTTCAAGACTGACCTCAGCAACCCAGCAGCACCTTCAGCAACTTAGAAATACCTGTTTTAAAATAAAAAAATAATGATAAAGAACTGAGGGTATAGCTTGGAAGTGGAAAGCTCCTGGATCCAATCCCAACATCAAAACAAACAAACAAAAACACAAAAGTTGAATTCCCTTCTCTTTATACGTGGGCTGGCCACAACTATTTACTTTTAGCAAAGAAGATGCAACAACAGTGATACTCCAAGACTCCATCATAGCAAAGTGAGTCAGTGTTGGCCTGGCTCTGTGTCTCCTAGGAAGGCTTGTTCTTGGACCCCATTCACTATGGTTTGGGTATGGTTTGAGTGTGTTCCCCAAAGACTCATGCTGGAAACTTGGTCCTTGTGGTAAGCACATTGAGAAGTAGTTGTTGCCTAGTTGAACATAACTAGATCATGGAAACACCACCCTTGGAAGGATTATTAATGTAGGTTTCAAGGAATGTGTTAATTCTCTTGGGCATCGGTTGTTATAAAGCAAGTTATGTTGTCTCTGTTCTCTCATCATGTGACCTCCTGTGTATGTGCTCCCACAGTTGTGAGGCCATCTTCCATGAGGCCCTCACCAGAGCTGAGTAGATGTGTGTACCATGTATGAACCTCCAGAACTAGGAGCTAAATAAAATTCTCCTTTTTGGTGATACTGGGTATTGAATTCAAGGACATTCTATCTATGAGATACCCCCTAGGCCTATTTTTATTTTTTACTTTTTCTTTCGTGGTACTGGGCATGGAATCCAGGGCATTCTTCCTCTAAGCTACTCCCCCCAGCCCTATTTTCTATTCTTTATTTTGAAACAGGGTCTCACTGAATTACAAAGAACCTCACTAAGTAGCTAAGGCTGTCTGTGAACCATGATTCTTCTGTCTCAGGCTCCCAAATGATGGGATTACAAGCATGTGCACCACAGATTGCTTATTTTTTCCTTTCAAACAAGTTCTTTCTAAGTTACCCAGGCTGGCCTTGAAACTTCAATTCCAGCCTTCAATCTCAGTCTCCCAAGTACTGAGATTATAGGTATGTGCTGGAGCACTCAGTTTAAACTTTTATAAGAGACTCAGCTCTAGGTATTTTGTTACAGCAACACAAAGTGGACTAATGCTCCAAGCCAAGCTACAGAGACAGGCCACATGTGAGTGTTTTGGTGAGAGACCCAGCAGAAGTCCTAGCTAACAGATAGCATTAACCACCACACACATGAACAAGGATATCTTTGTGGTGGCTGCAGGCCCAACCACTGTCTTACTACAACCACTTAGGAGCTCCCTAGAGAACACTAGCTAGATAAGTCTGGACCCCCCCAACCCCGAGACCTATGAAAAATAATAGTAATAAATGAGTATTGCTGTTTTAATGCCACTCTGTTTGAGATTCTTTTTTAGGCAGCTATAGACAACCACAAGAAGAGCCAAGAAGAAATTACAGAAAGTTCCCAGAGAGCCAGAGGGTGATTAAAAGGTTATATATAAAAGATGATACCATGCTGGGGAGTCTGAGCTTCTTAGTGAACCAAAGGAAAGATCAAGAGGAAATTTTAAAATATCTTTAAAAACACAGCAAAGGAGACTAAAGCCTCTTGATTTCCAGTGAGGGCAGCATAAGAGGAAATCAGCTTAAATTGCAGCATGGTGCATTTGGGCCCAATGTAAGCAGTGACTTTGGAGTGTGTGGGAGAGAGCCATGGGGACTCATATTTTAATCAATCACATACAGTCTTCACCATCCTCCCAGCTAGTTGGTTAGGTGTCTGCTATCCACTCCTGTTTGCTGTGGTCTCTAAAAACTATTAACACAATATGTAATGAATACATATTGAAGATTAAATTAATCAATATATTTTTATTGCAGTATTTGGGATGCAACCTAGAGGCATTCTACCTTCAAGCCACACCTCTAGCTCTATTTTTTATTCTTTATTTTGAAAACAGGTTTCACTAAGTTTCAGAAGGCTTCACTAAGTAGCTGAGGCTGTCCTTGAACTGTCATCTTCCTGTCTTAGCTTTCCAGGTACTGAGATTACAAGTGTCTACCACCACATCTGGCTTTTTGTCAATATCTTAAGATAAACAGATGGTCCTTGACTTTAATCTTTGGGTCACATCCCCCCAAAAACCTCTGTGAGTTGAAAACATTATAGTTCCAAACTGCTTTTAATACATACCAAGCATCTTAGCGTAGCAACACACCTCACTGTAGAATGTTGGTTGTTTTCTCTCATGATCCTGTGGCTGATGGAGCTGCAGCTCCCTCCCTCTTTCCAGCATCTTGAGAGATGAGTAGCCTGTAGATTGCGGGCCCAGAAGATCTAAATTTAAAATCTGAGTTTTGGCTTCTACTAACTGCCTATCACTTTCATATCATTGTAAGGGCCAAACTTTCTAAGTCAAACCATTGTAAGTCAGAGACTATGTTGAGGTTTAAGGCTCTGCTGGGCAACTTAGTAAGGTCCTGTTTCAACATAAAAATTAAAAAGGTCTGAGGTATAACTCAGAGGTATAATGCTTCTGGGTTCAATCTCTAGTAACACATATCACACACACACACACATACACACACACACACACACACACACACACACACACACACACACACACTATCCAAAGAATTCATCTCCAAACTAGATTTTCTCTGAATTATATCATATCCTTAAATACAATGACTTAAAAATTAATGGCACTGTTTTGTTTTGGACCATGTGAAATAATTTGCCACCAACATAGAAGTTGGTGGACTAGGGAAATATAATTTCTCAGCCTTCTCATTACATATAAGACTATTTTGAAATTTCATGACTTTCATTTTGCTTCAACCTGGAAGCTCTCTGTACTCCATCCCATCTCACCTCATGTATCTGTCAGTTTCTTATTGCTAATGAACAACTACCCCTTCCCCCCAAATGGTATATTATGTATAATAATAGCCATTTATATAGCTCATGATTCTGTGGGTGGCTGGATCATATGGCATCTTTGAAACTCTGCAGTCTGAGACTTTTCTATATAGTTTTGGGATGTGTCAAGCCATTGACATGGGTAGAATCATATCATATTGGTCGGAATATGATAGCTCTTAAATACTCAGGAACCCTCGACTAGACCACTTCCACCCAGTCTTGCAGTATTCTTTTCTTTCCTTTCCCCACGTCTTCTGTACTTATACACCCACTGCTATTCTTTGGTCAGGACATTGGATTTGCAGAAATCTCTTGGAGGAACAGGGCAGCCCTCCTTCTGTGTCTTAAACATAATCACAAAAGCTGAGCTCAGATATTTTTTCCTGCTGTTTCTTCTACAATTTTTGAAGCTGAAGGGCATTTATTCAGCTTTTATTATTTTCTTGTTAAAGAATATTTAATCTTACTGGTGGGTGGGTGTGGGTGGCGATCACATCAGAGAGAAGAAAAAGAAATCCAAGCATGCTTCTGAGACAAAAAATATGTATTAACCATTATATGGTGGTGCATTCTTTATAGTTAACATGCACAGGAAAGAACAGAAGAGAATAGCTTCCAGACTATGCAAAAAGCAAAATCAAATCTGTGTAGACAATACCCCTGTCTTAACAGTTCTGAACTGTGTTCTCTAGGAAAGTATTCATTTGCTGGCAGAAATTTTTTCAGAATTAACATCATGTTTATAAAGTGCTCTGCATATAGAAATTAACATTGGTTAAACAATGGAACAGAGGTTCTTTTTACCTGTGATGTAGAAGGGTCAACACAGAAATCCTGAGAGAGAGAGAGAGAGAGAGAGAGAGAGAGAGAGAGCCAGCCTCTTGGATGTTTAGAAAACAATGAGGCCAGAATCCAGGAGAAAACATCTAAATGACACTGCCATGAAGAAAATCACAGTACAACAAAATCTAAATCTACATTTATTATATGTATGATAGTATAGTACAATATAGTTGTTACTCGAGCAGAACAACCCCTTTAGCTTGTCCCCAGAAAAATATTCATTTCATTTTGTGTGTATGTTATTGGTGATTGAATCCAGAGGCAGTCTACCTTTGATCTACATCCCCAGTCCTTTTTATTTTTTGGAACAAGGTCTTCCTAAGATGCTGAGAGTCTCACTACATTATTGAGGCTGTCATTTTGTGTTTGTATGTATGTAGTCCTGGGGATTGAACCCAGGGGCCTTCTACCTTTGAGCTATACCCCTAGTCCTGTTTTTTTTCTTAAAGGATCCCACTAAGTTGTGGAGGACCTTGATAAATTGCTGAGGCTGGTCTTGAATCTGCAATCATCATATCTAAGCCTCCCATGTACTGGGTTTACAGGTGTGTGACACCACACCCAGCTCTGAGACTGTCCTTGAACCTGTGATCTCCCCCTCCCCCCTGTCTTAGCCTCCCAAACATTACAGATATGTACCATATTTTAATCTCTTCTATGTTCTGCTCTATGAAATGGAAATAACAATACCTTTTTCATGAGATTGTTTTGAAGATTATATGAAGTAACACGCATAAAACAATGTGGCCTAGTGCTTGGTGCATTGTACTAGTTAGCATTTAATGCCCTGATTCTTATTACTGCTGGAAGGTGGTACAGTGTATAGAAGAGCATGTGTTTGGAAATCCGGAAGAATTAGCTTTAAACCTCAGTTGGTTTCTTTTAAGCATAAGTAGCATATGTCCTTGGGCATATCACTATAAAATTGGGATAATATCACTTATGTGGTTGCTGTGAGGCTTAATTGAAATTCCTTACAAAAAATTAAATGCAGTGTCTGGCATATGGAAATTGATGAATGAATAATAGCTATATCTTTCTATGTACTTTTATAGTATCTAGAGAGATATGTTTGGTGTGTGCCATACCTCATATTGTGTAAGAATAAGCCACTGGACCTCAGGATTTATGATAATTGTGGGTTGAGTCAGTTTAGGTTCTTCTAGAAGATGGGATTAGATGCAAAGAATACTTCCTGGGGAAAATACTTTTGATGATAAAAGAGGAGGCAGTAGGAGGAGGCAAGAAGAACTTTCAGCCTGGGATGCAGGCATGATTCCTGGGGAAGGAGAGAGGAAGGAAGGAAGGCCAGGTGAATAAGGGAGAGTCACAGACTACAACATAGCTCCAAGAACAATTCAGCCAGGCTGATGGGACCCCAGAGAGCCCCCATCAGAGAGGTCCTGTGTCAAGAGGTCCTCAGTCATTGTCAAATGAGAATAGCCTTTGCATGGCTACCACAGTGGGTGTGAAGGCCTCATAGCTGGAGGCTGTAACTGAACTATACTCTCCTACCAGTGTCTCTTGAAGGAAGTAGTGAAGGCTGTACCTTCATGGCTACCACAGAGGCCATATTAAGCTGCACCCTGGTCAGAATTCTTTGTTCCTAGTACTTATCCTGATCTGGGCCAAGCCATCATGTTAAGGTTTGAAAGTAAAATGTCCTTTGGGCCTCTAGAAGCAGCCATGCTCAGAGGGTCTCTGGGGGTGTGTCCTTAGAAACCCTTGTTCCTTGGCCTCTCCCTTCACTCCCTCTGCTTCCAGCGGGCATGCTTAAGGACCTATAGCCCACGCTTGGCAGCCAGCGTAAATAGACTATGCATATGGATGGAAATCTTCCTCTAAGTGATGTGTCAGCTGTTTAGATCATAGCAGTGAGAATGCTGACTAAAATACCTCACAATCTAAATGTGGAATTAGATTGGAGTTTCCAAGAAATATTAAGAAACTGTAGAGTATTTTTGGGGAATAATCAAGGCATTTCATTAAACAAATAAAACAATACAAAAAATCAATTTGGTTTCCATTTGGAAATGAGCAATACAGGTGCTGTGTTGTCCTGTTTGATTCCTTAGAGGAAGCTAGACTCTACCCCCCCTTTCTATATGTATCTGAAAATAAAGCTCTGTGTGTGTGTGTGTGTGTGTGTGTGTGTGTGTGTGTGTGTAGAAACTTAAGTCCAGTGGGATGGAAGAAAAATATATAGAAAGTACCAGACAAGAGATTTAAGGCCAAGGAGTAATTGTATGGCGGCTAAAGAAACTCACTGCTTATTAAAATCCAACAGGTGTTGGATATGTGAAACCAATAAAAGTGTCACATCACTAGGGAGTCAACCAAGTCAGTAATGAGTAACAGGTCTGGAAAAATTAAACCTTTTTAGTACAAGACAGGGACCATGATCATGATTGCTATGATCCATTCTAAGTTTTCCACCCAAGTTGAGAATGAGTTGAGGGTGAGAACTAAAGGCAGTATTTTTGCTGCTGGTATCCTGTAGAATCAATTTAAAGTTTCTGATTAAAAACAACATGGGTTCTTTTTTCTTAAGAAGAGCATGACTGAGAGAAAAGGGCAGCTGTGTTATATAATGGATGAGTTTTTCTAACATGACTTTGCCTTTGACTAGAGCGGTGTAGGGCTAAATAGCTCACTTGAAGTTGTGTCAAGAGGGTATGTGAAGTACTACTGAAGGTGAGTGGCCACTTGATATCTTAGCCTATACAATACTCTCATAAAATCTGAGAACTGATTCTCTTTGAACAAGTAGGCATACATTCAACAATACTTGTCACACTATTGTTTTTTTCTGGCCAAAAATCTATAGATAATGAATATGCATTAAAGGGGAAATTATTGAATAAATTGCAACAGAGTCACACTATCTAGCTAATAACAAATTAGAACTCCATTATGTAGGTACACTACAGCTTCATATTCATTCATCCATTGATGGACACCTAGGCTGTTTCCATAACTTTACTATTGTGAATTGTAGTACTATAGATATGGATATGCATGTATCATAATATTCTGATTTCAATTCCTTTGGAAAGATACTGAGGAGTGGTATAGCTGGGTCATATGATGGTTCCATTCCTAGTCTTCTGAGGAACCTTTACACTGGTCTCTATAGCAGCTATATGAATTTGCACAACTGTGGTACATAACACAATGGGATTTTACTTAGCTATATAGAACAAAATTATGTCACTTGCAGGGAAATGAATGGAACTGGTGATTATCATGGTAAGTGAGATCAGCCAGTTGCAGAAAGTGAACCGTTGATTGTTCTCTCATCTGTGGAAGCTACAGAGAAATTGGGAAACAAAAGGAACTTCAGATAAAAGAGGAGAAACTCCAGTGGAGCAATGGAGGGGTCTAACAAAAAGAATGGGGAGTAGACTTTATGAAGGAAACAGTTCACATAATACTAGGTAAATATACAAAATTATCAGTTCCAATCTCAATGACATATTGGGAAAGGGCGGGAGTGAGTTGGGGTGGAATCCAGAGGGAAATACACCATGTACTATTATGTGCATATATGTTCTAAACCTTGTTATGATGTATAATTACAATGCACCAATAACTGTATATACAAAAACCCCGTACCCTCAAATTAACTTAATACTTACTGACCTTGAGAGACATCTGTGAAGGCAAAAATACTGTGATGTTCAAAAGATTATTTCTGTATCCTATTTGAGAGACTTTAGAACTCAGCTTGTTGATAATTCATAGTAAATTTATTATAGTTCTTTCAAGTTGGGTAGCAAATAGATTAACTCTTTACCATGTGATGATACACTTTCCTATGCCTCGATATATTAAAAATAATTCTGAGACTATGATGATAATAGTGAAAGTACCAAATTTTAAAAGCTAAAGAAGTAAAGATGACTGGGAGAGGTAAAGGGTGAAATGATAAATATGCTAAACTATTTGGTTAGGGTTAGATACTTGCAAAAATTGTTTCTATTATGAGAAAGATCAATGCTGGATACCACTGTTAAAATGGTATGAGAGGAGACAAGCAAAACTGGTTAATATAATAGGCTTAGAACTGCATATATATAAAACCGCCTATCTGATAGAACATTGTAGTTTTAAAGACATTTTCACATCCAGTTCCTCACTTGTCAGAGAGCTGGATATATGCCTGCATTTCATGGGGGGAAAATAGAACTAGATTAGTTCTGCCTAAGTTCTGCTTCTGAGTGCTAGCTAAATTGGATAATTGATAAAATCGGTATGTGGAGTCAGTCAAGAGAAAATTAAGGTTTTCTTCATTCGAGTTTAGAATTGAGATATTCTTCAGAGTAAATAAATGTATGAACTGTGCTGTGGATGATACTCACAACTCTCCTCTATTTTACACAGGCACCAGCAGATTATGAAGCAGAATGAGAATGAAATAGAAATAACATCAAATGAGTAGTGATGCAGAGAGCTTGGAGTAGGGAATTCACACAATAATTTAGGCAAACATTGTGATGATCCTGGCATATAATTTCCTCTTCTGGTAAGTGTGAAATAATTAATTAACACTAGCCCATCTGCTAAAGCCTAGCTCTCCTGGAGATTATCATCTATCTAACTAGCTATGTAATATGCCAGTTGGTTTTTTAGTATTGAGACAGGGCAGAGGACCTGGAAACAGGAATGGTTAAAAGAGACCATCTGTGTAGAGAATAGATATAAGGAAGATTAATAGATATAGTGATAACAGTGCGAGTTAATACAAAACTTCAGCCTCAAGAGTGATAAAAGGAAAAAGGATGAGGAACCAGATGGCTGGTGCCAGGAGTTAGAAAGGCCCACTGACCTTTGAAATAAAGATTCAAATTAAGGAGTAAAACTGGGCAAAAGATATTGGATAGCCAATACCCAATTCTGACCATTTAGAAAAGACCAAATGAGGAGCTGAAGGAATAAAATCTCACCTTCTAACAACTTCAGTGGTTTCTCTCTTTTGTGGACTCCTCTCCCCTTTGTAGGGGGAGTTATTTTTGTGTTCTATCTTTTGTTGGCTTACAATTAAACATTCATATTTCTATACCCTTCATTGGTCCTTGGACTTCATTCATTGAAGTCCACTGGACAATAAACCATGAAAAGGAAACACCCCATATCGTTTTGGCTTCCCAGATGAGGTGAGTGAATGGACCCAGTAAAGGAAATTAAATAGCTAAAACAGAAAAATCAAGTGAAGAATTACTTGGTCAAGGACTAGGGAAGATAGCTACACAGAGAGGGAGCGAGCCAGAGTTTGAGACCACTTTTTCTCTGGGCATTTACCATTCTCTTAGCATTGGAGTGAGAACTTAAAAGGTTCAATGCTGCTATTTTTGTGTAATTCTGGGGTTTGAACCCTCAGACATTTTCCCTCTGAGCTTCACTCTCAGGCCTATTTTATTTATAGTTCAAAACTGGGTCTCACTAGGTTGATGAGAGTCTCACTACTTGCTGATACTGAACTCAAACTTTTAATCCTCCTAGTTCAGCTTCCCAAGTACTGTGATCACAAGTGTGCACCACCATGCCCACCTTCAATGCTGCCTTACAAAGCTTTAGAAGGATGGAGTTTGGAATTTAGGGCTCTCTTAGGTTTTTGGACCGTAGAAAGACTATAAGGATATACCTGATACAGACAAGCCATGTATGTAATTGAAATTTCAGAAATAAGTGTGTGTGGGGGGAGAAGAGTTAGAGAGATTGGAGCAGATCAACACTGGAAAAAGAAAGGTGAGAACATTTCAAAACTGATAAAAAGTATTAAGAAACCCTATTGATTCCAAGTAGGACATATAAAATGAAACTAGTACACAGGCACATTACAGTAAAGCACTGAGTTTCCCAAATAAAAAGTCAATCTTAAAAGCAGCTAGAATAAAAATATCAATTATTTTCAAAGAAGAAACAAATAGAATGACAAGTGACTTCCCAGAAGGAACATTACAATTCCAAATACTTTGAAATGACAGCTTCGAGATGTTCAAAGAAAACAAGCACCTTCCTAGGATTCTATACTCAGTGATAATTTCCTTGAGTTATAGAGATGACACAAAAATATTGTTTTGGTTATTGATTTGCTGCATAAAAATATTACCACAAACTCAATGGCTTAAAAGTAAGACATATTCAGTATTTCACAGTTTCTGTGGGTCAGGAGATTAGGTATGGGTGAATTGAGTCCTCTGCAAGCCTGCAGTCAAAGTGTTGGCCAGAAAGTGGTGGCAGCATTCATTTCCTTCCAGGCCATCGGACTGAGGACTTCAGTTTCCTGCTGGCTTTTAACTGACAAGGCTGTAGACTCTTAGATTACAAGAGAAAGGATGAGAATCAATGTGCTAAACATTCATCTCAAGAAATCAAAAGGTATCTGGGCATAGTGGCGCATGCTTGTAATCCCAGTATTTGGGAGGCTGAGACAAGAGGATCGTGGTTCGTGGCCAGCCTCAGCTACTTGGTAAGGCCCTCTGCAACTCAGTATGACCCTGTTTCAAAATAAAGAATAAAAAAATAGAGCTAGAGCTAGCTCAGAAGTAAAATGGAACCCACGGGGGTTCCATTCCCAGTACTGCAAAACAGAAAACAAAAAACAAAACAAACAAACAAACAAACAAAAAATAACATGAAAGAAGGTCAAATTAAACTCAGGGAAAATACAAAGAAGAAAATAATAAAAGCCAGATATTAATGAAATAGGAAAAAAACACAATAGAAAGAACTGGCAAGGATAACTGTTGGTGCTTTAAGATAACTGGTTAAATGAATGTAGAAATCATAAAGCATTAATGTATATCTGAAAAGGTATATATGTATTTAAAGCTTTATGCCAGCAAACTTGAGATATCAGATGACATAGAAAAATTTATAAAAAACATGTCATTTTATAAACCCAATGCAAGAAGAAATAAAAATCAAAGCCAAGCATGGTGGCAAATGCCTGCAATTTCAGTATTTGTGAGGCTGAGAGAAGGATGAATGGCAAGTTCGAGGCCAGCCTCAGCAAGTTAATGAGACCCTATTTAAAAATAAAAGAGGACCGGGAGTGAGTAGCTTGGAGGTAACCCTGGATTTAGTCTTCAGTGACAAAAAGTGGGGGGAGAAGAAATAGAAAATAAGAACATAAAAACACCTTTAAAATAAAATTTATAAGCTTTATTTTAGAAAGAAAATTCTCAAATGATTTCTCTATTAAATTCTACAAGGCATTTAAGGAAGACAGAATAAAAATTTGTGAAAAAACTCATGTAAATTATAAAGAAAAATATAACATTCTTTAAGCCATTTTAGAGACCAGCACAACTGTGGATTCTAAAAAGCTAACAAGGATATGAAAGAAACAGTACCCCAGGTCAATATCACTCAAGAACATGCATGCATAATTCCAAACAGCATTATAGCAGCCAAACCTAGCAATATAAATATGTGAAACAAGTTGGGTTTATTCTAGAATGGCAAGATTGATTTCACAATTATAAATATGTAGTGAAGCCTGGTGTGGTGGCGCACACTTGTAATCCCAGCTTTCAAAAGGCTGAGACCGGAGGACTGCAATTCATAAACAGCCTCAGCTACTTAATGAGGCCCTCCACAATTCAGTAAGACCCTGTTTCAAAATAAAGAATAAAAAAATAGGGCCAGGGGTGTAGCTCATAGGTCGAATGCCCCTGGGTCCATTCCCAGACCCATACAAAAAAGAAAATATGTAGTGTAACTTACTAAAATAATAGAATTGAGGACAAGAAAACATACAGTCACCTCTATAGAAGCTAAAAAAATTGATAAAATTCTATACTCTCCAATGGGAGTGACTGATCTACTAAACAAATTGTGTAATAAAAGGGAACCTTCTTAATTGATAAAATTACCTACAGGAGAAAAGCCTAGAATAAAAATGATTGTGAATTGGTAGAATCTTTTGCTTAGGACTGATATAGAAGATAAAAAAGTAATTGAGCTCTACTAATTTGCTTTACCTTGGTTTATTTGGGGAAGGATTTGTTTAGGGCTAATGTCTTATCAGTTTGTTACATATTTTGTTATCTTTTTTGTCTCCTAAAGTTTTCTCTAAGCAAGTGAATATTCATATTTGGGAAAATATAAATATATGATTAATGACCATTTTTTTGCAGGTTTGGGGATAGAACCCAGGGGCATTTGACCTCGGATCTACAGCCCCTACCCTATTTTTTATTCTTCTTTATTTTGAAACAGGGTCTCACTGGGTTGCAGAGAGCCTCACTAAGTAGCTGAGGCTCTCTGCGAACCGCGATCCTCAGGTCTCAGCCTCCCGAATGCTGGGATTACAAGCGTGTGCCACCATGCCTGGCTTGATTCATGGCCATTTGAATTGACTTCTGAAGACAGAGACATCTTAGATCAGCCCTACTCCCATCAAGTGGGGCTTTCGGAGACCCTGTGAAAACTCATAATAGTGTTCAAAGCAGGCTATGTTTGCTAGAATATATTATTTTGATTTTTCTGTGGCTGAGAACAAGGTGGAATAGTAAAATAATAATATTGTGGGAGCCATTTTCCTTGGAGCTATTTTTATAACAAAACCATTAGGGTACTGACATATGTTTAAGTACTTGAGAATCCACTGATCAGTATTGTGACTCACCTTCTCTTAAGAAAAATGACAATGCATCTGGTTAAGCGTGATGCTGATGAGTGAATAAGCTTAGCTTCAACAATTGGAATGATGATAAAACAATTTATTTTAAGACTTGCAATTACTAGATAAGTTCAAACAGCAAAGATGATCATGCTATAATCAGTAAAGACCTTTGCCTGATAGATTGACAGGCCATGCAGATATGAACAAAGCAAGAGATGTTATCTACAAAGGCGTCAGTGTAGCTTTGATTATATTAAAATGATATTGTCCTCCAAAAGAGAGGAAGATTTTGCTATTATTCTTAGAGATATCTACTGAGAAGGTAATAGGGAGGAAAAAGTCATTAAGTGAATCACTGGTTAGGAAAAAAGCATAAAATAAATTATGATTCGAGGAAGTCAGTATGACTATACATGGGAAAGGGCCCAGAGGTCTCTATGTGTATTTAGTGTGTTTCCATAGATGATATTAGCATTGTCTCCTTTTTAGTCTGACTTAAGTGGTTACAACTAACCATAATAACCTGTTCCCCCACCAATTTTGATGTTGGGTTGTTTATGTGCAATGTGAAAACAATGGAGGACTTTAGAAATATACTTTTATTGGTGCATTGTAATGGTATATCTCAGCAAGGTTCAAAGTGATACATGCACACAGCATTTGGTGCAATGAAACATTTTTTAGGTATAGCCAAATAGGGTGACTGATTCAAATCATCAGTTAGAAATAGCAGTCTAAACCAGCTGTGGTCATACATGCCTATAATCCCAGTACTTGGGAGGTCAAGATAGGAGGATGGCAAGTTTGAGGATAACCTCAGCAACTTCGCGAAACTCTCAGCAACCTAGTGAAATCTTGTTTTAAAACAACAACAAAAAAAAGCAACAACAAAATAGGGCCGGAGGTGTAGCTCAGAGATTACTACCTGCACCTGGATTCAATCCCTAGTAACACACACACACACACACACACACACACACACACACACACACTACTTAAGTCTTCCATATATAAATTCATCCTACCTCTCACAAACACATAAAGTTCAATAAAGCTTATTGCTCCTGGGTACGCAGTGATAGATCAGCAACATGCTACTGAAAAGATGTGAGCATAGCCATATGTCAAACATTACTAGCAATTATGGAATGTTTTAAAATAGGCTAGCTATTCATGTATTACAGTTATGCCTTTTAGATGTTTCTCTTGTTTGAGGCAGCTACCTGAACCAAAACTTGAGATTTTATTTTGCAATGTGATTTTAGAATTCTAGAATTGGTCCTGCTGCTCAGTATACATTCCTTGCCCCATTTCCTATGGAAGGTTATTCAGAGTGTGCAGTGTGCAGAATTATCAAACGTAAGGTGGCACCAATTATATCGAAGATATATAGAAGTAACTTAGATGAGAGCTCTGTAGGGGGGAAAAGACATTCCAGGTATCTTAGCCAAATCTGAAAACAACAGGTAAGTGCTACCCCATCAACCTGAATTCTAGCATTTATGTGAACACACACACACACACACACACACACACACACACGTGTGCATATTTGTGGCTGTGCTTCCTCCTGATTATATTTCGAGTATCCAATTCCAGCATTCCTCCCTCACTCTAAACTTATCACCTCATCTTGGCATGGAGTGTGTACAGTCTTTATGCTTTATGTGCTGGACAGGGGTAAATACATAGTAATGGAGGGCATGTTTGTGCCTGAGCACTAGCAGCTGCTACCCTCAGGCTCTGGAAAAAATCACTGCACTCAAATGAGGTACATTTTAGCAGGGTTCCCAATTTTGGGTGGGATGTATATTCTCTGGTAAACAGTGTGTGTGTGTGTGTGTGTGTGTGTGTGTGTGTGTGTGTGTGTGTTACTGGAGATTGAACCCAGAGGCATTCTACCTCTGAGATACATCCCAACCCTATTTTATCTTTCATTTGGAAACAGAGTCTCACTAAGTTGCTGAAGGCCTTGCTGAGTTGTTGAGGCTGATCTCCAACTTGTCCTTCTGTCTTAGCCTCCCAAGTACTGGGATTACAGGTATATGCCACCATGCCTAGTTTACTCAACAATTTTTAAAGCAGTTTAACTTATAGAAACCCTAGATGCTAAGAGATTTCCTAGAGAGCATTTCCCTGCTTTCTTTTCCCCCTCTCCTGTTTCTTTTTGTGCTTTGCACACAAGCCACTTATATGGTCAATGTGATAACCTGATAAAATGACATTTCCTCCAAGCTATAGTCACTTCCTAATTCCTAGTACCTGTGAATATTACTTTTTTGTATTGGGAATTTAACTCAGGGGCATTTTACCTCCAAGCTACATGCCCAATCCTTTTTACTTTTTATTTTGAAATGGGGTTTGGCTAAGTTGCTGATACTGGCCATGAACCTGTGATCATCCTGTCACAGCCCTCCAAGTACTGGAATTACAGGTGTGCACCATTATGCTTAGTTGAAGTCTTATATAATTATAGTGTGACATCCCCTCATCTTTTCTACAGTCTGTTGGTTAGAAGCAAGTCACGGGCCCTGCCCACACTCAGGCAGAGGGAACCATAGGAAGGGACCATGGAGCTGCCTTGATGTCTGTCTGCTACTACCATATATTAATTTAAAAGTTACATGGGAAAAAGTTAGTTAAAGGGTACCAAGTTTAAGTTTTATAAGATGAATAGGTTCTGGAGAGTTAATGTAAAACATGGTGATTCTAGTTTACAACACTGTATTATTTGGTGAAAGTTTCTAAGAGGGTAAGTTGCATACCTTAAATATATACAAATTTCTCCTTGACTTATGAAGGGATTATATTCTAATAAATCCATAAAAACTTGAAAATATCATAGGTCAAAAATGCATCAAATACATATAACCTATCAGCATCATGGCATCATGAGAGAGGACTGTACTGCACATTGCTAGCTCAGGAAAATATTAAAAATCAAATTTTGAAGTATCCTTTTTACCAAATGTGTACCACACTAATGGCACTGTGAAGTAAAAATATCCTAAGTCAAGCCATTGAAAGTTGAAGACCATCTGTACAATTTTTATTTGTTAATTATGCCTCAATAAAGCTGAAATTTTTATTTAATAAGGAGGATCTTCCTCTAATTCACACCAAGTCTCACATAGGTTAGCAGTACCTGTTTTTCTGCCCCAACTCTTGTTCTTTCTTTCCTGACCAAAGTAGTGCTAAGATGATAAACCAAGGTACAGACACAGAGTTATCAGCTGATAAAAAGCAACTAAAATCTGAGAGAGTATAATAATTGTATAGTTTTATAGGTGTTCCTTCCATTTCGATGACTTAACTTCTAGAGGCTCCCACCATTCTTTGTCATATGGAACTTTCCATAGATCCTTTTGCAATATGGCAACTTGCCTCCCCAATGATAGCCTTATTTGTATGTGCCTGGTTTTGGAGAAGTCTAAATAAATAAACTACCACAACTGAAAATATTTCCTCTAGGCTCACATTCTTCTTTTTATCAGACAAAATATCTCCCGCATAAATTTTGCAAATACACATCTGTTATATATTGTATATTCATCTTAAATGAATTTAGAAAGCATAGGTTTCTCGTTAGTATTGATCCAGCATCTCTGGGTTCCTTTAACTAGAAAATATTATGAGTTGTATTGTGTTGGAAGGGAAATTCTTGAAAATAATATTATCTTTCTCCTAAAACCTTCTCTACTCCCAGTAGCCCAAGCAGGAATTACATCTAAATTACCACTCATCTGGACTGTTGTCATAACTATCAACTTTGCCTTATTCTAGTTTATGCCTCTCTGCCTTTGTGTTTCTCAACATAAGAAATTTGATAAACACAAGAGCCTTTAAACAAAAAGCTTATAATCCTTTTTGTAGTTCTTCCTTCCTTTGACCAGTAATTCCAAGTCCTTTCTATGTTCTCCAGGGCCCTACATGTCCTCCTACTAGCCAATTCTTCAACTCTTTCTGAATAACCAGGGTGGCCATATTGAATGAGGAAAGCATGCTATACATCTTTGCACAATCTGTTCCTTCTACCTGAAATGCCGTATCCCTTTTCTTCAACTCATAAACTCCAATTCATTTCTTTAGTGCTTTGTTTTGTTTTGGTTTTGTATTCATTAACTTATAAAACAGTTCTAACAAAAAATATGGAAAGTAATGTAATAAACAAGCATGTCCCAACCATCTGTTTAAAAATATTGATATTTTGCCATATTTACCTCAGATGTATGTTTTCAATTTTTATAGTGAATACTTCTTAAAGTAGGAAGAATGATACAATGAACACCCACATATCTGGAACTAAGTTCCATCATTATTGATGTTTTGCCTATTCTTTCTCTCTCATTTCTTCCATTCATACTATTTTCTACCACTTCTACACATCTCACACACACATACACACACACATTCATGTTAATACACTTAAAACATTGAAATCTAAGTTAAGCTGCAGGCATTGTCCTGAAACTTGACCCCTAATTACATCCATATGTCTCTTAAATAATAAGATGTTCTGCTATGTAACTTCTATATCACTGTGGTGCCTAGGAATATTAACAATTGCTTTATGTCATGTTATATTCTGTCCATACAAAAATGTCAGTTTTCTCCAATTGCCTCCCAAATACCTTTCTATAACATTTTTTTCCTATACAGGATCCAATCAAGATTAACTCACCACATTTGAATCCAAGGGCATTCTATCCTTGAGTTACACCTTTATCTATTTTTAAATTTTGAAACAGGGTCTTACTAAGTTGCTGAGGCTGGCCTCAAACCTATAATCCTCCTTTCTTGGCAAATCTGTGATTCCCCTGTCTCAGCCTCCCAAGTACTGGGGTTACAAGTGTGCACCACAATGCCCAGCCTAATTTTTACTTAATTTTTTTGTTTTCTCTTACACTAAAAATATAGATTCTCAAAACACTAAGTTATAGCCGGGTGTGGAGGCGCACGCTTGTAATCCCCGCACTGGGGAGGCGGAGACGGGAGGATCACGCAGGTTCGAAGCCAGCTGCGCTGGCTTAAGAGACCCTGCTTCCAAAAATAAAAAAATAGGTCTGGGAGTGTAGCCCAGATATTGAAGGGCTTCCAGGAACCCCAGTACCACCAACAAACCCCACTAAGTTATGATTTCAGCATTACTATACCAATGTTACTTGTAAGTAAAAATTATAATTTCTTTGGAATTTTTATTCTTCCTATATCTCAATAAGGATGTATAGAGGATTATGTTTCATAGTCACTTGAAATAATTTTCTCTTGTTTTCCTTTTTAGCTGTTATTGTTTGCATCTGGAATGACTCCCGATGATTCATGTGTTGAAGGCTTACTCCCCATACAGCAAGATTTGGAGGTGAGGCTATTGGGACGTGATTACATCATGAGTATTCCCACCTCATCATTAGAGTAATCTATTGATGAGTTTGTTACTGATGGCATTATTAGGAAGTGGTAGAAACTGTGGGAAGTAGGGCCTAACTTGAGATTATAGGTCTCTTTCCTCCCTTCTTTCCTCTCTCTCTGCTACCATGAAAGTTAGCAGTTTTGCTCTTCTGTGCCCTTCGTCCATGATGTCCTGCCTCACCACAGTCCTACAAACAATGGAGCTGGTGACTATCCACTGCAACTTCTGAAACTGTGGGCCAAAATAAATCTTTTCTCCCTTAAGCTTCTTTTCTCAGGTATTTTGTCACAGCAATTAAAAGTTGACAAACACATCAGCCATTTTGACATATTGTTACCATCATTTCTTTCCACTTTAGAGATTTCTCTACTTTTATTTTGAAAACAGTACATTTACACAATTCA
Organism: Muscardinus avellanarius; assembly: GCF_963383645.1. NCBI lineage: Eukaryota > Metazoa > Chordata > Mammalia > Rodentia > Gliridae > Muscardinus > Muscardinus avellanarius. The sequence continues at coordinate 35,790,359 of NC_137792.1, forward strand.
TACACCAAAACCTATGCAAAGAAAGTACCTGGAGAAATCTACCCCCCCCCTGCCCCGGTTTTCCTTTCCAATGCTTGTTTTTACACATGCTATTTTCGTTTCCTTTATATTCTTACCCATATGGTACCTACTATATATACTGTTATGTACCTTGCATTTTCTTTTTACCAGCATATCTTGGAGGTTACTCAACTTCAATTAGTAGAGATCTTTTTCATTATCTTTTAAAGCATAGCACTGCATTTTTTGTGGCTATAATACAGTTTATACAGCACTACTAAAGAACATATGGGTTGATTACAAACTTTTTTTCTCTCAAATAAAGCAACAATAGATAATTCTCTCTCTCTCTCTCTCTCTCTCTCTCTCTCTCTCTCTCTGTATGTTTATGCAGGTGTAACCTTTGATTATCTGATATGGGATTTCTTGGTGAAAAGGTTAATTTGTAATTTTATGTAATACTTTCATATTCCTTATTATAGTGATTGCATACTTTATTCTCCTACCTTATTGTCCATAGCCTCATTAGTAGAGTTTGTTTTCATTTATGTACTTTATTATTCTAATTATCTATTATTATTATTACTAGGTACTGGGTATTGAACTCAGGGATATTTTACACCTGAGCCTATCCCCTTTTTATTTAGAAACAAGGTTTTTCTAAGTTGTTGAGGGTCTTGCTAAGTTTCTGGAGCTGTTGTTGAATCTGTGATCCTCTTGTCTCAACCTCTCAAATACTGAGATGACAGGTGTGTGACACCATGCCCTTCTATTGTCTTATATTATTTAAAAACATAGAGTTATTTTTTCTTCCAAAGTATTTACCCTCCAGTAGTTTCTTTTTGTCTAATTGAATCAGCCAATATTTCAAATGCAATATTAAGACCAGTGGAAACAGTGTTATCCTTGCAGTATTTCTAACTGTAGTGGAACTGATCCTAATGATTTCCTATTAAGTTCAATACTGGATTCATTTGTATTTTATCATAAAGGCTCAGTAACTATTTCATTAAAAGTTGTTTTTATTAAAATGTTTTTTCTATTTTAAGATTATTTAATATTTATGGAAATAAAATAATTTTTATTTTTATTTATTTCTGAAAAATTTTATCAGTGCACTGTAGTCATACATCTTAATGGGGTACATGGTAGAAGCATACATGCACACATAACTCATTTAGCCCATCCCCAATTGCCACCCCATTCCCTACCCTTTCCCTCTTCATGTTTGACTTACTGATCGTCTTTGATATGTTTGTGAATGTACATCAAGTACATTACAAAAGTTTCCTCTTTTCTCTCACATTCCCCTCAGTTAGGTTGCTTTATTTGCTCATCTATTGTTTCTTCTTCTTCATCTAGAGTTCCTTCTATAACCCTTCTGCTTCCTAGCTTCCACATATGAGGGAATGCATCTGATTTTTTACTTTTTGTGACTGACTAATCTTACTAAGCATATTTTTCCAGTTCTATCCATTCCCCTGCAAATGACATAATTTTATTCTAATGGTGAGTAAAATTCCATTGTGTACATATCCCATTGTTTGGTAATCCATTCATCTGTTGATAGACATCTTAGCTGGTTCAGTAGTTTAGCGATGGTGAATTATATGGATATGAACATAGATACACATGCATTAGTTTGGTAGTTTGGTTTCCATTCTTTTGGGTAGATACCCAGAAGTGGTATTGCTGGATCATATGGTAGATTCATTCCCACTCTTCTGAGGATCCTCCATACTGTTTTCCAAAGTGATTACACTAATTTGCAATACCACCAACAATGTATTAGAGTTCCCACTTCTCCACATCTTTGCCAGCATTTATTGTTGTATTGTGTTTTGAATGATTGTCATTCTAGTTGGACTTAGGTTGAAATCTCAGGGCAGTTTTGATTTTCATCTCTCTGATTGCTAATAATGTAGGACATTTTTTCATACATTTATTAGGCATTTGGATTTCTTCCTTTGTGAAGTGTCTATTTAGTTCACTTGTCCATTTTTTTTGTAGTACTGGGGATGGAACCAAGGGACCTTCTACCTCCAGGCTACACTCCCAGACCTATTTTTTATATTTTATACTGGAAACAGGGTCTCACTAAGTTGATGAGAGCCTCACTAAGTAGCTGAGGCTGGCTTCGAACCTGCACAATCCTCCTGTCTCAGCTTCCCAAGAACTGGGATTACAAGCATGAGCCACCATACCCAGCCCTATTTTTAATTGGGTTATTTGATTTCTTAATGGTGAGTTTCTTGAGTTATCTGTATATTTTATATATTAGTCTTCTAACTGAGTAATAGTTGGCAAAATTTTTCTTCCATTCTGTCGGCTTTCTGTTGAGGTCCTTGATAGTTTCCTTTGCTATACAGAAGATTTTCAGTTTAATGCAATTTCACATATTTTTTCTTCTTTTAAATTCTTATGCCTTTGGGGATCTCATTGATAAAGATTTTACCTGTGCTGTGTGTTGAAGTGTTGGATCTATGCCTTCTGTTCTCCATGTGGTCTAATCGGTTGTTTGTGCTTTGAATTGAGGCCTTTACATCATTAATTGCATCCTTTATCTCTTTTTGGCTCTCTCTGAGTTCTTTTCGAAGCACCTCTATTATTTCTACAGTTATTTTCCTGATTTGATCTTCTAGAAATCTCTGATTTTCTGTTTTATCGGGTTCTGATGTTGTGGGGTTGTGGGCATTCATTGCTCCAGTGTTATTCCTCTTTCCCATGATTTTGGAAGTTTGTGCCTTCTCTGGGTTCTTCCCTTGGGTCACTATGACTTCGCTTAAGGTGCTCTGGATCTCGAGTCTGTAGTATCTCAGACCCCACTACTCCTTTACTGGGTTGTATCACAGAGTCTCCGACCCAGGGAGTCGATAGAGGCTGCTTTAAACTATGGGGGGGTGCCAGGTTGCACGTTCTCCTATGGTGTGATATCTCTGCCACCACCACTCCCCCACTGGGTCAAGTCCCAGGAAGTACAGTACTGGGATTTCTCCTCTGTGGCCCGCAATTTGACTCACTGTTCTTGAGTTCGCAGATATAGCTGTACTGGACTCGTTGAATTCGCTGCTGCTGCCGCCGGTGGCAATATGGCGCCGCTGCTATGCCCTCAGCCGTGAGGCTGGCTTATTTCTTCTTGGTTTTGAATTCCACTCTGATTCCTTGCAGCGTGTGCTGAGCTCAGCCACTGGGAGCTTTAGATGTTGCCTGCGCTGAAAATTCCCGCCTGGCTGTTCCGCTGCGGCTCACCTCAGCTTGCTGTAGCCGTCTGGTGAATTTGCTGCTGCCGCCGGCAATATGGCGCTGCTGCCGCGTCCTCGGGCGTGAGGCCGGTGTATCTCCTCTGTGGCTCTGAGCTCTGTTCTCAGACCGCTTTCTCTCTGGAGCCTGGTGATTTTTTTGTTTCTCTGGTGATGGTGTTTTCTGGCTATGAAAGGCACTGATTTTGTGGTAATGGAGATTGGTTGTTAGCGGGGCTCTTAAGCCCCGCTTTTCTCGGTCGTCATCTTCCCGGAAGTCTCTGTAGGATATCTTGAGTGGATTTGTTTTCTGAATTTTTTCAGTAGATTTATATTTGGCATATAGGAAATCTTTGATATTTTTAAGATTGATTTTTGTATCCAGACACTTTTCTTAATGTGTTGATCAGTTCTATAAGCTTTTTAGTTGAGTTTGTTGTTTCTTTTATGTAGAGTATCATGCCATCTGCAAATAGGGATAGTTTTAGTTCTTTCCTATTTGTACTTCTTTGATCTCCTTCTCTGGCCTTATTGCTCTGGTTAGAGTCTCAAGTACTATATTGAAAAGAAGTGGTGATAATGGACGACTTGTCTTGTTCCTGTTTTTACGGGTAATTCTAAAAGTTTTTCCCATGTAATATGATGTTGGTTGTAGGTCTATTGTATTTTGTCTTTATGATGTTGAGATATGTTCCTTCCATTCCAATTCTCTGCTGTGCTTTTAGCATAAATATGTGTTGGATTTTGTCAAATGATTTTCCACTTCTATTGAAATGATCATGTGATTTTTGTCATTGGTTCTGTTTATGTGATGAATTACATGGATTAATTTTTGTATATTGAGCCAGCCTTGCATCTCTGGGATGAGCCCGACTTGGTCATGGTATATGATTTTCTTGATGTTGTTTTGAATGTGTGTTTCTAGTATTTTGCTTAGCAGTTTTACATCTAAGTTGATCAACAATATAGGCCTATAGTTTTCTTTTCTTGAGCTGTCTTTATTTGGTTTTGGTATTAATGTGATGTTGGCTTCATAGAATGCATTTGACAGAGTCCTGTTTTTTTCTATTTCATGGAACAGATTGAGGAATATTAGGATTAGCTCTTCTATAAAGCTTTTATAAAATTCACCTGGGAAACCATCTGGCCCTGAACTTTTGTTTGATTGGAGGCTCTTTATTGCTGTTCAGTCTCTTTGTTTATTATTATTTGATTTAAATTTTCTAATTCATCTTAACTCAGTTTAGGAAGATTATGTATATCTAGAAATTTGTCAATTTTTTTTCTAGATTTTCCATTTTGTTGGAGTATAGTTTTGCAAAATAGTTTCTGATAATCATCCTCTAGATTTTCAAGCTGTCAGTGGTAATATTTCCTTTTTTGTCCCTTAGTTTCATAATTTGGATTGATTTTTTTCTTTTAGTTACATTGACTAGTGTCTTATCTATCTTGTTTAGTTTTTTGAGAGATCAGCTTTTGGTTTTGTTGATTTTCTGTATTATAATCTCTCCTTCATTGATTTCTGCTCTGATTTTAATAATTCTTGTCTTCTTTTGGCTTTGGGGTTAGATTGTTCCTTTTTTGAGAGCTTTGAGGTATGTCATTAGGATATTTATTTGGTGATTTTTTGTTCTTCTGTGGACAGTCAGTGCTATGAATTATCTTCTTAATAAAATAAAATAATCTTAAAGATTTAAAATATATCAAATCACTGGGTGTGGTGGCGCATGCCTGTAATCCCTGCGCTTGGGAGGTGGAGACAGGAGGATTGCGCAGGTTTGAAGCCAGCCGTGCTGGCTTAAGAGATCCTGTTTCCAAATGAAAAAAAAAAAGTATAAAAATAGGTCAGGGAGGATAGCCCGGAGGTAGGTTTCCAGGAACCATAGTACCACAAAAATAAATAAATAAATAAATAAATAAATAAATAAATTATATCAAATCTTTCTTGCCTTTCTATAATTAACCTTGTATGTTTATCATGTGTTGACCCCTCCCCAGTATAACTGCTACAGGTTAGAACAAAAAACCAAGCATTTAAAGTTTCTGGAAAGAGTCCTAAGGAGATATTGCAAATAAAGAAATATTTATCCAAAAGACTCGACTACAATTCAATAAGAACTGAAAGAATCTGTAGTATTTGAACAAAGACCTGTATCCTCATTCCCTTCTGCCAGATCAGTAACTTGGAAACTCCACTCCAAATTGGTATAGTCAACAATACAGGTCTTCCTGTTCTCCCAGATGAGGGTGAATAGCTTACTTTGAGAGGCACAACATCATCATTCCTCTTCCTGACCCCAGCTATTTGTTGCTGAGCCCAAGATTTGGGCAAGTACAGGTAAGAGGCAGAGGATCCCTATCTATATTGTGTGTGTTGCTATTATTAATTATTGAGCAAGGCTTGCTGTCAGACACACATAGAAGCCAATGTTATGGTACTGGATTTACATGTGCACGCATGCACACACACACACACACACACACACACACACACACACACACCTTTATTGTTGTTTTTGGCCAACAGACAAGGAAGCCAGGAGCTATAAGCTCAAATCTGTGTCCCCAATTAATTGATGTGTTTTTCGTGTAGAGGGGGAGATGTAGAGAAAGAGAGAGGGGAGAAGTTGCTTCTTGATTGGATGACAGGAAAGGGGTATGTAATTGGGCATGATGGCACATGTAATCCTAGTACTGGAGAAGATAAGACAGGATTGCAGGTTCAAGGAGAGCCTCAGCAGCAAGGCTCTCAACAACTTAGTGAGACCCTGTTTCCAAATAAAAAATGAAATAGGGCTGGGAGTGTGGCTAGGAGGTAGAATGCCCCCTGGTTCAATCCCTGGAAACACATACACATGGAAAAAAGGAGGGTGTGGCTTTTTTTGATGGAAGGGTGTTATGCTTTACTTGAAAGATTTTTGTGTGTGTGTGTGGTACAGGGGATGGCATCCAGGAGGATTCTACCTCTGAGCTACACCCCTATCTCTACTTTATTTCTTCTTTGGAAACAGGGTATCACTAAATTGCTGAGGTTGGTCTCAAACCTGTGATCTTCCTGTCTCAACGTCCCAGATATTGGAATTACAGGTATAAGGCACCTTGACCATCTTGCTTGGGAGATTTTGTGCTTATGATATCATTGACAAGCTAAGGTGACTTCTTCTCAGGACCATTCTTGAAAAGTTAGTTCTAAACTGTAAGAATCATTAGGATTTTCCTGGGAGACAATTTAAGCTTAAAAAAATGTCTTCAGGTATGTCCAGGCTTTAGCAAGTTGCATTACCACTGAGAAATCTAGGATTCTGATTACCCTCAGCCCCCTGCTAATGTGGCCCAGGTCCCATACTACCAGAAGCAAGCAGAGGAAACCAGGGGCTACTGTCCTTCTATCACCAAGAGCTAAGCTTATAAAATACAGTTGTTATTTATAGAGAAATGAGCTATATTGTCCCCAAACCCAGCTCTAGAACCTTGATTTAGAGATTTTGCCTGTAGGAAGAAGTCACAAAATGGCTTTATTTATAAGAGAATGGGCAAAAGTTAAAAGCTAAGGGAGCTCCCCCTCCAAAATAGAAGTCATGGTGAAAGGCAACTGGGAAGAGATTTATAGATTGATTAGAGATCTATGCTAAATTCTAGGCTGGCTAGTTTGCCAGGAAGAAACAGAGAAAGAAAAAGTTGGAAAGAGCCCTCCTGGAGTCGTGATGAACTTTGAACAGCAACTTTGGAAACTTTCCCTACAAGACAGCCCAAATTTGATTGGATTCCTGGGTGAAGCAATTTATATCTCAAGACATTGTTTGAAACAATAGAGCAATCAACTGGTAATTAGTGAAGCTTAGCTGCTGAGTGTGGTCAGGGAAAAGAGGCTGTAAAATGGAGCCTGGAGGAAACCACTCACATCCCAGCACTTCTGTGGGTGTATGTATATCTGCATTTCTTGAAAAGTAGGATGAGGGGTTCACACTGCAGGGGTAGACTTCACTGAAGTAATTCAGCATAAACAAGTACAGGAAAGTTTCAAACTTTCCACCTCCAAGCTTCCATATTTGAGTGTGCTAAAATAAAGTAGTAACAGATTCACAGGAGAAAAACCATAACAAATTTATTTAATCATAGTTGTATATGACATAAGAGCCTTCAGACTAAAGACTATTCATTTTATGCTTAAGTTTGATGCAGCATGGACAGCTGTGTGGAAATATTATTAGGCAAAAAGGGCATGATCTAATAGTAATAAACTCCGGTAGGAAACCTACAAGTCCTGTTCAGATTCTTCTTGGCCTCTTTGCAGCATTCTGTCCTTTGGGTTTGGGGAAGGACCCTTTTTGTACTGATGGACTTATGACCTGCAATTAAGCAAGGTAGGTTAGTGATGAGTCGGGTCCCTTCCCCTTCCCCACATGAACTTTGTGAGGGCAGGAGGCAGAACCCTGGAGGTGGAGAATCCACTGAGCAGACTACAGATATCCTGAGAGAAGTGGCGTTCCCATGCTTAGTCCCACCTCCAAGACATCCCCCTTTAAGAAGCAGCTTTTGCACTCTGGTCTCAAATGGTGCTGCTGGTCGTTTGAACTGGCCCCCACCCCCAAGGGGAGAATTCTGTCCCTCCTCCATAAAAGCTGGTATCATGCATTCTGGTCTCCTCTCATGTGTTTTTGCACAGCACCCCATGCAAAACCTAACAGATAATTTTTTAATGGCTAATTCTTATGTAGAAGGGTAGAGAAGAAGGTAGAGTAATAAATTTAGATTTTATGGCTAGTTTTGGGGAAAAAAGTTCTGGTTTCTATGACTTGTTTGGGGAAGAGGAATTCTAGTTTCTTTGGCCTTGCTCAGGGGAGAAGGAGGTCTGAGAAACAGAAGTGCAGAAAGAAACTTTGTTGCTTCTGAGAACTTCACTTTGGGATATTACTTTCCCATTCTTGCCACAAGTAAACAAAAAGCCCCCAAAGGAAGTAACCTTTACCAGAGTTGCTATAATATACTGTCTAAATTTGTTTTCAACAAAAAAGTAAGTTAGGTAAACAAATAGGAGGTATGATCTCTATATTGCAAAACAACCAACATAAAACAGGCAACAGAAATTTTGAATGACCAGATATCTGATTTGACAGATTAAAGACTACAAAGTAGCCCTTATAATTATGTTAAAAAACCTAAATGGAACTGATAGAAGAAGTAAAGAAAGGTACACCAACTAGAAAATATTAATAAAAATAATAACAGTAAAAAAAAGATCCAAATAATGATTCTGGTGTTGAGAAGTCTTAAGAACTAAAATGAAAATTGCTCTGTAGGGATCAACAGTAAATTTGAACTGGCAGAAGAAATAATTAATGAACTTAAAGATATGTTAATGGGGATTACACAATCAGAAGAACAAAGAGAAAAAAGAATAAAGAAAAATGAAAAGAATCTCAAAAATGTGTGTGACACCATTTGGTACACCAATATATGCAGAATGAGAGTACTGAAGTACAAAATAAAGGAACAGAAAAATATTGAAAGACACAATGGCTTCCAACTTCTCAAATATAAAAAAATCTATGTATCCATTATGCTCAATGAACTCCAAGAAGGATAAATGCAAAGAGTCCATGAATAGACACATCATAGTAAAAATGAAACTTCTATTCAGCATTGTAGAGATTTTAGCCAGACCAATTAGATAAAAAGAAAAGGCATCACGATTAGAAAGGAAGAAGTAAAGACATCTTTCAGCACAGATAACAGGATCTTATACATAGACAATCTGAAGAAATCCACTTAAAACTACCAGAGCTAGTAAATTCAGGATACAAAACTCCATCATGTTTCTGTGCACCAAAGATGCACTGTTAGTTCTCAGGGAAATGCAAATCAAATTCACAACGGACATACCACTTATGCCACTAGGATGGCTAGAATAATTTTTTTTTTAAAAATCAGCAAATACAGGTATTGGTCAGGACATGGAGAACCCTCATGTACTCCTGGTAAAAATAAAAATGGTACAAATTTTTGGCAAAACAGTCTGGCAGTTTCTTAAACCCTTTTCCTGTTTAGGAAAGATAAAGTGCAGCCTCACTGTTACATTCACTTAATTTCTCATAAACACACTCTTTGAAGCTAAAGCAAGCAAATCTGATTGGTTTTCAATGTGAGATAACATATAAAAACTGTTCTTGTGCTTATTTCTAATTATTGTCTAATTATTGTGTCTAATCTTAACATAAACATGTATAATGATTAGTATTTATTATTTTTCCCATGTGGTACATTTCTGTAATCCATGAGTTTTCTTGGGGTAAATGTTGGCAGCTCAAGCATAACTACTGGTCAGTATTCTTGGGGCAAAGGGAAAGGGATTAAGTGGATAAATATAGAGTTACCATATGATTTAGTAATTCCTCTTCTAGGTATATACACAAGAAATATAAAATCATATGTCCACAGAAAAACGTTTACAAGGATGTTTGTAGCAGAATGTTTTATAATACCTGAAATTGAAACTAGTCTACAAATTTGTCACCTGATGAACAGATAAACAAATGTGGTATGCCTATACAGAGCAATATTACTCAGCAATGAAAAGTAATAAAGTACTGATGCATACTATGGCATGTGATCTTTAAAAACATTGTAAGTGAATCCCAAGTGGTGGCTTATGCTTGTAATCACAGTACTTGGTAGGCAGAGACTGGAGGATTGGGGAGGATTGAAGGATTGCAGTTCATGGACAGCCTTAGCTGCCTAGTGAGGCCTTTTAAAACTTAGTGAGACCTTGTTTCAAAATAAAGAATAAAAAATAAAGCTGGAAGTGTAGTTCAGAGGTAGAATGCCCCTGGGTTCCTTTCCCAGATACTGCAAAAAATCAAATTTTATTTGATTTCATTTTTTTTATTTTTATAAATGTCCAGATCAGGCTACTCTATAGAGTCAAAAAGTAGATTAGTGGTTGTTTAGATCTTGGGGTGGGGGTATTGGGAATCCAGGGAGGTGATAACTAATGAATAGAGAATTTCTTTTTGAGGTGATAAAATATTCTAAAATTGACTGTGATGTGGTTACTGGTAGCTGTAAGTATACTAATAACCATTGAATTGTATGTTTGTGTGTAGGCATGCATTGCTATGGGGAATTGGACCCAGGGGAATTCCTACTCTGAGCTACACACTCAACCTATATTATTTATTTATGTATGTATATACTTATGTATTTATGTATTTATGTATGCATTTATGTATTTATGTATTATATATGTATGTATGTATGTATGTATGTATGTATGTATGTATAGTACAGTAGATTGAATTCAAGGGCATTCTACCTCTGAGCAGCATCCCCAGCCTGTTTTGTTCTTTATTTTGGAAAAAGGTCTTGCTAAATGCCAAGAATCTCCTCCTTTCCCTGTCTCCAAAGTACCAGGATTATAGTATGCACCCTCATGCCCAGCCAAATTGGGCTCAAATTATATGATTTAAATAGGTGAATTGTATGGTATGCACATAATATTTCAGTGAAGCTGTTATTTTTAAATGAAACTTCATAAGCTTTTGTAATTTAATAAGTAGTCAATTTATATAAAGAGATTCTTTACCATCAGGGTACAATAATAAAAATTCATGTATATTATGATATTTACATATATATCATCTGTACATGCACATAATATTTATTGATTTAGTTGTATTGTATACCATATTGGTTTGATAAAGCTGGCATTACAAAATACCATAGACTGGATGGATTAAATAATAGATATAATAGAAGTTTAACTTCCTATAGTATTAGAAGCCAGAGGTCCAAGATCAAGGTTTTAGCAGATTTGGTTTTTCCTGAGGCTTCTCAACTTGCAGAGAGCCATCTTTCCTATGTATATTCACATGGTCTTTCTGCATATACCCCTGATGCCTCTCTCTGTATCCAAATCTCCTCCTCTTATTAGGAAACCAGCCCTATGGGATTAGGGCCCACCATAATAACCTCATTTTAACTTAATTACATCTTTAAAGGGAGGGCCTATGTCTAAACATTCTAAGATAATTATATTACATGCATATTTTAAATAATTGAATAAATGATTGTGTAAATGTACTGAACATTGCCCATCCTATTGTGCACAGATCTTTTATTGCTTCAGTTTTCACAACAACCTTGCAATAAAAATTATTTTATGCATCTCCTGTGCAAATGTAAGAATGTTTCCACAGTATATATACCTTGAATTGCTGAAATATATAGATTATGTACATCTTGAACTTTCTAGACATTTCCAAATTGCTCTCCAAAGTGGTTCTTCCAGTTTATACACTTCTCATAAATGGATGAGAATTCCACTTTTTCCTTAATATAACTGGTATGCAGCATTATCAGACTTGTTTATTTTTCCTAAACATATGGTTATGGAATGCTATCTTGTTTTATTTGCTTTACCCTGGCTAATAATGAAAGTGAACAACTCTTCCCATTTTTATCAGCTTAAAAATTCCTATTCTGTTACTTGACTGTTTAAATGCTAAGGGTAGCTGAGCATGGCTGTACATGCCTGTAGTTGCAGTATTTGGGAGGCTGAGACAGGAGGATTGCAAGCTCAAAGCCAGCCTCAGCAACATAGTGAGGCACTCAACAATTCAGCAAGACCTTGTTTCAAAATAAAAAATAAAATGGTTCAGACGAAGAATGCCCTGGCTTCAGTCCCTAAAACCACAAACAAATACTAAGGACAATTTGGGGGAATACATTTATTGGTTTTGTATACTAATGCTATATTTTTGCATGTGTGTTCATGTATTCCTAATCTATGGTTTGTTGTTTATTAAGTCTTTTTGGTAGAAAAACTTTAGTATAACATTTCCTAATATAAACTTTTAACTTCATGCTTCAGATATCTTTCCTTGTTTTATTGTCCCCTAGGATGGCTGTCTTCAATCCCTTCTGTCTCATATGCAAATTTTGTTCCCCATGTCAGACTCTTCTTTGAGTTTGGAATTCCTCTGTGACTTTCTTCAATCAAAAGAATGCCAGGAAGGTGATATAAGACATGGAAGACCACCATACTGAGAAAGCCCATACCTATAGCCTCTTTCCCTCTCTCTCCTGAGCATTGAACTCAGGGGAATTCTACCTCTGAGATACATCCCCTGTCCCTTTTTTTGGTATTTTATATTTTGAAACAGGGAACAGGATCTCACTAATTTTTGTAGAGGGCTTCACTAAGTTGCTGAGACTATCTTTGAACCAGCCATTCTCCTATCTCAACCATGCCCAGCTTATCTTTCTGTCTCTCTGCCTGTCTGTCTGTCTGTCTGTCTGTCTGTTTACCTGCCTGTATATCTAAACACATAAAGGAGGACCAAGTTGCTAGAATAAGTGAGTTAAGATTTTTTGAAGCTGGGCCTGGTGGCATATGCTTATAATCCCAGCATTTGGAAGGGTGAGACAGGAGGATCACAGTTCGAGGACAGCCTCAGCTACTTAAAGAGGCCCTTTGTAACTCAGTGAGAGCCTGTTTCAAAAAAATAAAAGAATAAGAAATAGTACTGGGGGTGCTGCTCAATGGTAGAATGTCCTGGTTTCTATCCCCAGTACCGTAAAAACAAACAAAACAAACAAACAAACAAACCAAAAAAAGATTTCTTGAACCTTTCCAGACATCGTATGTTATTGTTACAGCTCAGTGTGTTCTTGTTACCTCTGATACCACAGAAAACAGAAATCCTTCTGACTGAGCACTGCTTGAATTCTTAATCCACCAAATCATGAGAAGTAACAAATTGTTGTTTTAAGACACAAAACTTGGCATGGTTTGTTATACAGAAACAGAGCACTGAAATTCTTATACTGCTGTAGTTAAAATACTTATTTGCATTGTTTACTAAATGTTCTAGTGTTTTATATTTTGCATTAAAATCTTTATTAAACCTAGAATACATTTTTTGTGGGTCTAGGGATGGAACCCAGGGGCATTGGACCTCCAAGCTACACCCCCTGCCCTATTTTTTATTCTTTATTTTGAAACTGGGTCTCACTGAGTTGCAAAGGAACTCACTAAGTAGCTGAGGCTGGCCAAGAACCACGATCCTCCTGTCTCAGCCTCCCGAATGCTGGGATTCCAAGTGTGCACCACCACGCCCGGCTAGAATACATTTTTATATATAGTAAGGGTTAGGAATCTCAGATTGCTTTATTATACAACTTCCTGGATAACTCATGATTTTCCAAATGATTTGTAATATCACATCTGTCATAGGTAAGTGCAACAGAATAAAGTGCTCAGAAATGAACCTATGCCTGTATGGAAATGTTATATTTATCCATCTACATATCAGTATTATACTGTGTTAACTACTATAGTTTTATGATATTATAATATTTGATAAAACAAGCAATAATTCCTTGTGCCCAGTTATTCTTTATAGTTGTTTTGATTAGTATCATGAATCTTGGGGTTAGTTCTATTTAAATTCTCATTTTGATTTTGATCAGAATTGAGTTGAAATTATTCTCTGTAGATATCTTGCATATATTTTCTAAACTTATTCCTAGCTATCTAATGAATATTGATGTTTGTGCATAAAGTATTTTTTCAATTGTATTTTTAAAATAGGTACTAATGATGAAAAGGAATCCTGTTGAGTTTTGTATGTTGATAAATTAAGTGGGCTTTAATAATATCCTTCAAGATTCCTTCATTTTTTTGTGCAAACAGCAATATTAAATAGAAATGAGAATAAATAATCTAAAGTATAAAATGGTATTACTTGGGCATCTCATTTTTTATTTGTTGACCATCAGGTTTCCTACTAATTCTTCCTCTTCTAGAATATTCTTATTCCTATTGTCTATTCTGACTTGGGGATTCTCCATTCTGAATTGAATTTTCTGATTTTTAAAAATCTGTGCTGTGTCCATAGTTATATGTCATTTTGCATACTTAGTATTGTTTTTATGTAAATTTTTTTCTTTTCCTTAATGAGTTTTTGGCATTTATCCCTTTTACTAGTTCTTAAAACAACCTTTTAATTGCATGGTTTCTATTTTTCTTTGTTTTTTGTTTCAATACAATTTGCTCTTGTATTTATTATTTTTCTCTTCATAACTTTCTTGAATTATGAGCTTCTAAAAAATTTCCATTAAATGTTTAACATTACTTTAAATTCACTTAAAATTTGAAACAATTAATTTAAACTACTGATTTCCCTACCATTTTGGCTATTTTTCTCAAATTTTGAGACACTGGTCTTTTGTTGAAGTTTACTTCTAAGCACTTTAATTTCTTTTTGTCCTAAAATATTTAGCCCCTGATTTTAAAAAAATCTACACACTTAAAAATTCTGCAATTCTATTTTATTTTTTAGTTTTGAAAAAAAATCTAGGTGTAACTAACAGACTCTAATTGGCAATGATGTTAATTCTGTTTTCTTTATTAGTGATTCTCAGCGGCCACAGGAAGAATACTTCTGTTTGCTTCATTCTTCCTACTGGTTTAACTGGGACTATAATAAAATATAACCTCTTTTCTTGCAATAATCTCAAACAATCTAATCTTTCTGGCAACCAGCGTGACTGTCAGTGCACAGAAGCAATAATATACCGCTGATAACTTCAGAAAGTAAATAGCTCAGGAAGCATCCTAAGAGGAAAACTGTTTTAAATTCTGATGGGAACTGGGTCTAACTTTGAGTAAATTAATTCAGAAAGGATTCTAGTTAGAGCCAGATCTTGATGTTTTAGGAGGAACTGCATAGCCATGTCAGGAATAACACTACTTTTTGCTTTTAAGATTTTCTTTGTTGTTTTTTAAATTTAATTGCATTATGGTTAAAATGTGATATGCAAGATATTTGTTTCTTATACTTTTTGAGATTTATTTTGTGACTTAGTCTTTGTTCATTTATGTGTTCATATTTGTGTGTGTGTGTGTGTGTGTGTGTGTGTGTGTGTGTGTGTTACTGGGGATGGAACCCAGGGGCATTCCACATCAGAGTTACACCTCCACCCCTTTTTTATTTTTTATTTAAAACAGGTTTTCACTATGTTGCTGAGGGCTTTGAACCTATGATCCTCCCGTCTCTGCCTTCCAAGTACTGGAATTACAGTCATGCGCCATTATGCCTGGCTAGTCTTTGGTTATTTTTGCAATTGCTCCAATTATACTTAAAACTTAAACTGTAGTGTCTATTGCTTTCATTATCTCTATTCTGTCCCTCTTTATATATCAAATGTGTTGTTGAAGTATCAAATCTACTATAATTTTTCTTTTATCTTCCTGATCTACCAATTTATGATAGAATTATGTCTCATGCTCAGCTAATAGAGGATTTATCAGTTTCCTTTGTAATAGTTAAATTTTGCTCTCTCTATATAGTTTTGTGGTACTGGGGATAGAACCCAGGGGGATTCTACCTCTGAGCTACACCCCCAGCCCTATTTTGTATTATTTTTAAACAGTCTCACTGAGTTGCAAAGGGCCTCACTAAGTAGTAGCTGAAGCTGTCTGCGAACTGTGATCCTCCTGTCTCAGCTTCCCAAATGCTTGGATTACAAGCCTGTGCCACCACGCCCAGCTTGCTGTATTATTATCATTTTTTTAGGGGGTGGAACCCAGGGGCTTTCTACCTCTGGGCTATACTCCCAGACCTATTTTATATTTTATTTGGAAACAGAGTCTCACTAAGTTGCTGAGAGCCTCACTCAGTAACTGAGGCTGGCTTCCAACCTGCACGATCCTCCTGTCTCAGCCTCCCAAGCACGGGGATTACAACCATGCGCCACCACACCTGGCATTGCTCTATATTTTTTGAAACTATATAATTTGAGACTTTAAATCCATGACTGATAATATCAATGGTCATAATTTTGTACTGTTTTTTCCTTTATTTTAATGCAGTGTTCCTATTGTACTTAGAAATGCTTTTTGTTTAAATCTGTTCTGTTTAATATTAATATGACATCACAGTTTATAAACGTTTGTTTAGTATTTTTAAAGTTTAATATACTAAACTTTAGTATTTTTCTGGTATAGCTTTATTCATCTTTTTATTTTTAAACTTTCTCTAGGGGCTTAGGACATGGCTCAGTGGTAGAGTGCTTGCCTAATGTGTGAGGCCTTGAGTTCAATTCCTAGGACCACAAAAGAAATTAAACTTGCTTTATGTTTTCTTTTATATGTTTCTCTTATATGAAGTATATAGTGGGTTTATAAGGCTTACCCTGTGTTTATTTTTTGCATCAAGATTAAGTTAATAAATATATGGGCTGATGCATTTTTCTCTATATTTTTATCTCTGCTTATTTTGACACTTTATAGTATTGCCTTTATATTTTTCTAGTTATCTTTACATTTTTGACATATATACTTAATTATGTCATTTTGTATAATGTCTAGAATCACTTACTAATTTTGTATTTCCTCAAACATAACAAAGATCTTAATGCTTTTTTACCATGCATAAATAATACTTACTGTTGTCTAGAGATACATTTAACATTTGTAAGAAAAATGACTTTCATAGAAAATATCAAATTATACTTCTGAGTTCTATTGTTATTTATTTTAAATTAATGTTTCATTCAGAATTTACTGTCTTTCTTCCCACATAATTTCCTTTAATATTTCTTTCAATATGGATCTATGGGCAGCAAGTTTTTTTCATCTTTGTATATCTAAAATTTTATTATTACCTTCTTTCACC
The DNA here is from genome assembly GCF_963383645.1 of Muscardinus avellanarius. Classification (NCBI taxonomy): domain Eukaryota; kingdom Metazoa; phylum Chordata; class Mammalia; order Rodentia; family Gliridae; genus Muscardinus; species Muscardinus avellanarius. Next base: position 35,807,277 of record NC_137792.1, read on the forward strand.
TCAACTTATATGTGTATAAAATTCTGTGTTAATAGTTATTTTTCTCAGCATGTTAGGATATAGTTTTTCACTAATGTCTGTCCTTTATTGCTGATATAAATTTTGCTGTCAGTCTCATTATTTTGTTGTGTTGAGGTACTGGGTATTGAATCCAGGGGCATTCTACCTCTGAGCTACATCCCCAGCTCTATTTTATTTTTATTTTGACACAAGGTCTTTGTAAATTACTGTGTGCTGGCCTCAAGTCTATGATCTTCCTGTCTCAGTCTCCCAAGGTGTGCACCACTTCACAAAAAGTAAAAAAAAAATGGATAGTCTCTCTAATATTTGGATCAGAGGAGGAACTCTAGATGAGGAAGGAGAAACCATAGATGAGCAAATAAGGTGACCTAACTGATGAAGATAAAAGGGGGGAACAGGGAAATTCCTTAATGTACATGATATATATTCACAACCAGATCAAAGTCAATCACTAAGCCAAACATGAGAAGAAGGAAGAGAATAGGGCATGATGTAGGTGGGGTGGGAATTGAGGAAGGGCTAGGTGGCTGATATGTACATGTATGCCTTTACCATCTTATAGCCCATTAAGATGTATGACTATAATGAACCAATAAAAATTATATGATAAAATTCAAAAAATTATTGTTCCTTAGTAGGCATTATTTTTGTCTGATTGATCTTTCATAATACTTTTTCCTTATTTTTACAACCTCTGTTATTTTCTTGCTGTATGAATTTATATTTATTTTCTTAACATGTTTCTTAGAAAGCACTTTTGATTTGAGGATTCTTCTTACCTTCAATTTTAACTTCAAGGTTATTCTCTCTTTCCTATAGATCTACATATAGTCCCTAAACCAAAAATCCCATTGTTTTAAAAACACCAAATCCTTTCCAATAGGTTTTAAAACTTTGGATCTTACAGCCTATCATAAGTAATATCCACTGTATTTTCAGACTCTTCTCTGTATTTTCCTTTCCATATCTACTTAATCTTGTTTCATTCTGCCTTTTCATTTGTAATCTCATATTCTTTTTGAAATATAAGTTTTTATTTCATTTATCACTTTGGATATCCAGTACATTCTTATTTTGTATTACTGGTCAGTCTGTTCTAAGTATATTAATTTCATTTGAATTAAACTTGTATTCTAATTAAAAATAAAAACAAGTGCTAGCTTTTTTTATCATAATGCATTAGGTAATTTTGGTTTGCAGTCATATTTTAAGTACTTTGTCCTACCTCTTTGCTTTCTCCTTCCTTTCAACTGGGCCCAGACCCTTTGTGCAGAATGGGCTTAGGGCTTTTTCCCTAATAATATTTGATGATGTCAAATATAGCCTCCATGATGGCTGTCAGCTTGGTATCCTTCCTGGTTTCCCAGATAAATAGGTCTCCTCCCTCTCTGCTATCCTGAAGCTCTCTATCATTAACTTTAGGCATAGCTGTGTTTTTTAGTCTCTTTCCATGAGTTGGGTAGGTATTTCCAAGACCTTTACTTTAATTGATGAGCCTGGCTCTGTTTCCTTATTTCACATGGATTTTAGTCCCTTACAGAAGGTGAAATGTTAGTAACCATTGTCTGCTTCTTGTCTCACAGCCCAGCAAGTCTACTAATTCTGTGGCCTAGTACTGTCCACCAATGTGTAATTCTGATCTATGGAGATATACATTTTGTTTTCTAGGGCTACTTTTAGTTGTTACAGTTTATTGATCATGCAACATATTGGAGCAGATGGAGTGTTTTACAATATGAGCTTGCTTCCACATCTTGCCCCAAACGTTTCCTTTTCACTTCTGAAAGCCCAGCTTAGAGAAAACATATGTACCTTCTCCTTCTGTGCTTGGCTGGTCTCACTTAACATAATGCTCTCCAGGACTTTCCATCTTCTTGCAAATGGTATGATTTTATTCTTCTTTATGGCTGAGTAGAATTCCATTGTGTGTATTTCCCAGAGTTTTGCAATTCATTCATCTGTTGATGGGGACCTGGGTTGGTTCCATATTTTGGCTATTACAAATTGGGCTGCTATGAACATAGGTATGCATATGTTGCTGTAGTTCTCTGAATTCAACGCTTTTGGAAAAATACCCAGGAGTGGTGTAGCTGGATCATATGGTGGATCTATTCCAACTTTTCTTAGGAATCTCCACACAGATCTCCATAGTGGCTGAACTAGTTTGCATTCCCACCAACAGTGTAAAAGAGTTCCTCTTTCCTCACATCATCGCCAGCATTTGTTGTTATTTGATTTCTTTATGCTTGCCACTCTGACTGGGGTTAGATGGAATCTCAGTGTAGTTTTGATTTGCATCTCCCTGATGGCCAATGATGTAGAACATCTTTTCATGTATCTATTGGCCCTTTGTATCTCTTCTTTTGTGAAGTGTCTATTTAGTCCATTTGCCCATTTCTTGATTGGGTTGTTTGTTTTGCTAGTGTAGAGTCTTTTGAGCTCTTTGTATATTCTGGATATTAGTTCCCTATCAGCCATAAAGAAGAAAAAAATCATACCATTTGCAAGAAGATGGAAAGTCCTGGAGAGCATTATGTTAAGTGAGACCAGCCAAGCACAGAAGAAGGTATATATGTTTCCTCTAATATGCCCAAACTAGGGAACCTAGAGGATACCAGTGGTACTCCAGATAATGGAGGGGAAAAAGAAAAAAGAAAGCATACATGCAGTATATCTAATCTACCACATATCCTAGCTTTGCAATATAGCACGGTCTAGAGTATCAGTGTTTCTCTTAGTGATCACAGGCTGACTGGGAGCTTTGGGGACTGTCACTGTCCAGCAGCCTGAGACAAGATTGGATCACATATTGATAGTCCTAGTATTTCAGTCAGCATTTTCACTGTTGTGACTCAAAACATCTGACAACTGCAACTTAGAGAAAGGAAGATTTATTTATTTACAGTTCTGAAGATTTCAAAAGTTTCAGTCCATGTTAGGCCATGTGACATCTGTGGAACTTAGGGAATGGTGGTGGAAAGAAGAGAGAGCGTGAATAGAGAGACTCTCCTCATATCATGGAGGCCAGAAGCAGAGAGACAGCTGGAGGCAAGGGACATATATAGTCTCCAAGGTTACACCTCTAGGACACTTCTTCAGCAACCAAGTCCCACCCTCAACATGGCTTCTTTGACTACAAAATGAGGCCTGGGAGACATTCTAAATTTAAACTGTAACACTTAGAGAAGATCCAAATTTAAAATCTCAAGTATGATTTCTCCTGAATGTGTATCATTTTGTGCCATGATATAATAGAAAAAGTCATTAAGTTTAACCATTATTGAGTGAGGGACCATCTGTATGCTTAGAAATTTGCGGTATAATTTTAAGTAGTGATAAAAGGAGCCATGGGTTTCCCCTTTTATTAAGGAGTTGGAGATCTAGGAGTACCTGGAATACTTTTAGTATGATTTTCCCATATGCTAGACTGTTTTCTTTTTGAAGGCAGAGATTAGCTTTATTTCTGCATCTTCAGCTCCTAGAAAAAGTACTTAGGGTATTAGTTTTCAAATTCTGGTCTTAAGATCACTAAGATCACATTTACCTACAGAGAGGGGAGCAATGGTTATTAAAATTTAGAACTACTGGGAGTGGTGGCACACGCTTGTAATCTTACCATTTGAGAGGCTGAGACAGGAGGATTATGGGTTGAGTATAGCCTCAGCTATTTAGTAAAGCCCTTTACAACTCAGTGTTTCAAAATAAAGAAGAAAAAATAGGGCTGGGTGTTGCTCAGAGGTAGAATGCCCCCAGGTTCCATTCCTAATACCACAATAAATTAGAGCTATGGGGCCTACCCTGGATGAACTGAAGCAGGATATCTAGGGGAAAGGCCTAGAATTCTAAATTTTAAATAAAATTGTCCTGCAATTCTTAGACTATTTTAAAATTTCTGGCCTAGACTTTAGATCAGTCAGTAAATATTTGTTGACTGAAATGTACCTGCTTACTTGAATGACAGATATGGAAAATGAAATATATTACAAATGTTTAATTACTGCAGGTTCAATAATAGTTTTTAACTTGAAGGAAAGTTTTAGAAATTTTCTATCCTCCTGTATGATGGAAATTTGAATAAATAACTTCTAGTTAGTTACCTTTTTATAGTTAGTAAAGCCACATGTGTTAGTAGTCATTAGTTAAAACTCTTTACCTCAGATAACTAGTCCTTGGCTTTTATTTTACTTCTTGTCATGGAAAAACACCCTTAACTAAAAAAATTAGTTGAATTCTCATATCTGCTGGCGTTAAGAGAAATTTGGTCCTAGAGAATCCAGCCTAAGCTCACAAAAATTGATAAGCTATGTCTGTGATTGTTACTGCAGGTTGTTGCAATGACCTGTTTCCATAGAAACAGACGCCAGCTTGCTGAAAATAGAGGAAAGAACTTTAGCATTAATTACCGTTTCAATTTGAATTCACTTGATTTCAGAGTAAATCTTGAGACAACTTGGAAATATTATTGTGAGAGTGCTATAGGCATGCCCCACACAATATTAAAACTGCTTATCAAATACCAAATGGGTATGAGAGAACTGGAGCTCAGATATTAAAGTAAGCACCAATTATATACAATACCAAATTCTCATTTTGGGGGGAGGTACTAGAAAAACCAGGGGCAATCCACCTCCAAGCTACATCCCTAGCCCTACTTTTATTCTTTATTTGGAAACAGGGTCTCACCAAGTGTGGAGGGCCTCGCTAAGTAGCTGAGGCTGGCTGCAAACTGTGATTCTCCTGTCTCGGCCTCCCCAGTACTGGGATTACAAACATGAACCACCACGCCTGGCTAAATTTTCAAATTTTTGAACTGCATAGATGAACAAGCAATTGACTTTGTTATTTTTGGTGGTTCTGGGGATTGAACCCAGGGTTTTACTGTGTGGCAGGTGAGCACTCTATCACTGAGCTATATCCCAGGCCTAGTGACTTTCTTGTAATGAATATAAATTTTCCCTGACAAAGCCAGTTCATTATGGGTTGCTCTTTATGTTCCTTCTACCAATACTGTTCAAAAAGAGGTAAAGGTAAAAGAAGCCTAATTTTGGAGAGCTCTTCTTGATTCTGTGCAGTTTGAGGGTGGGTGTATGGGGTTCCTTAAATTATTTCTCATACTATCAGTAATTGGATTACTTAGGTTCATTCCTTAGCCTGTGTGTGTGTGTGTGTGTGTGTGTGTGTGTGTGTGTGTGTGTACTGAAATCTTAAAATCTCATGGATCTTTTATCAATCAGACTCAGCTCAGGCTCTGACTTGCTAGGATTGAATTTTTCCAACACCAACAGATATAAAGGTCCAACTAATTTTTAGAATAGTTGCAGAATATATATATTCAGGCATTCCTATTTTGAAAGTCCTCTGGAAGGGTTATATATTAAAACATTATTCAGCCTGGAAAGTAATAGGATGGATTCGTTGGAAGCTGGCACAGAGCTAGATGTGAATGCAACAAATAATTGGTGAGAAGTCAGGATAAGGAGCCCAAGGGAGAAAAAGAGAAAGAACAAAGTATGCCAAAAGCAAATTTTCTCGATTGCATTATTCCATTGAGACTGTAAAATAATATGTGTGTATACAATGATATTTCCAAGTTGTCTCATATATATTAAATATATAAGAAAAATTATGTTATATATTTTAATATATGCATATGTATTAAAATCCTAGAAAAGAAAGGTGAAGAGAATGTTGGCTATCAACATTCTATCAATTGATACTTTAAGGAAGTCAAATTTCTCTTCAGAGTGCTGTTTTTCTTGGTCATAGTTGCAAAGCAGAGGATCTTGACAAAGTGAAAAGTCAAATGTTGCAAGACAGGAAGTATTTAAGAGTGAGAATTCTGTAATGAGGTATAACCTGGCATAGAAGGACTTTGATAAAGGACCCACCTAGATTCCCTCTGTTCAATGTACTGATTCTTTAATCTCATCTCTCAGCTTCTGTGTGCTTTAAACAGTTAACATCTGTGACTTTCTTTTCAGTACTTATGAAACGGGGGTTTCTTCTGAGCCCCCAAGATGAAATGGGGGGGGTCTTGAGAAGAACCCAGCATTTCATCAAAGATGAAATGGAGTTTCTTGAGAAGAAACTCGGCATTTCCTTACCACATTCTTGTCTGTGGCGAGCAAAGAATGACACCCGCAGACCGCAGGAAGGGGAGTAAAAAGGTTTATTGGAAGCAGCAGGGAATAGGAAAAAGTGGCCAAACACCCCAAAGGGGTTGTCGGAAGTCTGAAGTCCAGCAGCTGCCTTCAGGTCACTACTTGAGTGTAGCCAGGGCCATGTGCCTTCAGTTGCAAGCTGCTTTCTCCTAGAGTCCATGTGATCTGCCAGAAAGGAATAGGGAAAGTGGCAGAACACATCTAGGGCTGTCGGGGCTCTGGTGTCCAGTAGCTGCCTTCAGGTCACTACCTGAGTGTATCCCGAGCCAAGTGCCATCAGTTACAAACTGCTTTCTCCCAGAGTCCACACAATCTGCCAGAAAAGAAGTGCAGGTCACCCCTAGGGGCCCTGGATGGCTTTGATGTCCAGCAGAGGCCTTCAGGTGACTACTTGAGTGTATCCCAGGCCAAATGACTTCATTGCACTCCGCCTTCTCTCAAGGCTAACACGACCTGCAAGAGAGAGAGAAAAGCTCCCCAAAGGGGAGGCATTCCCCGATAGGGAAAAAACCGTCTTGGTGACTGTGCTAGGGGTTTATATATGTCTGCATGTCCTCTGATGGTTGTGGTGAGTTTGGGATTCTGGGAATTCTGGGAAGCAGCCCTCAGAATTTGCATAGGGTATTTGCATGTCCTTTGAAGAGTCTCCTTTCAATAGGAGTGTCAGACTTGCTCTAGTGATGTCTCCTGGGTTTGTTGATTAGTAAACAGATAGTTTTGTGAAGCTTTGATCCTTCTTATCTCTGAGCCTTGAAAGTTCAGATATTTTTCACCCCTCAGGAAATTAACTTTTTTTCTACCGAGGCCTTTTCCCTCTGCCTATTTCCTTTCTACCTCCTCACTTACTTTAGGATTATTGAATCTGTTTCCATTGTGTAGACACAGAGGTTCTTGGAAGTTCCCATACCATTTCAATAACTTACTCTTATGAAACCATAAAAGTGCAGGTCCCTTTTTTTGAAGTGGGACAAACTTCAATATTAATGCTCCAAAAGTCATTCCAGGATCAGGATCAGCCTGAGACTTTGCCTAAAATCTTGCCCTTGTTTGGCTTTTACCCTTTCTTATCTTATGTAAGCAGCCAGTGTCTAAAATTGACTTCCAGTGGCCCTTGTGTCCTGATTTTCATGCAATGCCCTTGTGTAGCCCTCTCCTACACTGTATAGGGCTAGCCTGAGTTACTGATAGGATGTTGTAGAAGTGAGAGTGTAAACTTCCAAGGCAAGATCACAAAAGTTATTGTGGCTTCTATCTTGCTTTATTTTGGGGTTGTCTTTTCAGTAGGAAATTATTTGCCATGTGAAGCAGATACTCAAGGAATTTTTTTGAAGAGGTCCATGTACAAGAAACTAAGCCCTCTCACCAAGAGCCAGCATGAACTCGTGGGAGCCACCTTGGAAGTGGAACTCCCCTACCCCAGTTGAGCCTTCAGATGATAGCAGCCTCAGCAAATATTGTAACTACTATCTTGTAGGAGAACCTGAGCCAGAACCACACAGCTAAATTGCCTTGAATTCCTGGACCACAGAAAATATATATGGTGAATTTTTTTTTGCAGAGCTGGAGATTAAACCCAGGGCCTTGTGCACATACTAGTCAAGCACTCTACCACTGAGCTGTTCTCAAGCCCCTTCTTATTTTTAGTCACTAATTTTGAAGTAGTTTTTACATAGCAATAGAGAAAAGATACTCACTGCTTCCCCTACTCTCCTATTGGTTTCTGCAGTTACCATATGCTTAATAAATACTTTACTGTACCAGTATTGGGAAATATTTTCAATTTTAAAATATATCTTAGGTAGTGAAGAAAGCCAGGAGCTGTGGGGAGAGGGAGGCAGATTTCCAGCACCATGGATAATTAGCTAAGGAATAGAAGAATCCTAGGGCCCTTAAGAGAGGCAAACTTCCTCAAGGATGTGGGGGAAATATAGACAACAGATAACACCTTTTGGAGTGTAACAAAAGGCCTGGGAAGATCTGGGCTGGAGACAGAGCAGGATACCTGTGTTAGAGATAGGGCAGGATATTTACATATCAAAGGACCTGCTTCAGTTCTGGTTGGGCTGGCTATAAGAATACTCTGTGTCCAGGAATCTTCAGTGAATTAATTCGAAACACCCCTCCCATGCCACTCCTGAATGGCATGGGGCTGTAACTGTCTTCTGTATTTCTATCTTTTTAATAAACTCCTTTAAATCTTCAGCAGGAGTCCAAGCTATTGCATGTTTATCCTTAGCTCAGGACAAGAACCCACAGTTTTATGAGGGGAATTGTTTCCAGGGGTCTAACAAAGGTCTCTGGGGACTGTTCCCCTAAACGGTAACCCTCACCTCCAAACGGTAACATTCATCTTTCACCATAATATTTACATTTGAATCTCATTTAAGATTTGCTTCTGGTGAACCTTGCCTATGACATTTGGACTCAGATTCTGGATCTGCCATCTATTAACTCTGTGACCTCAGGCAAGTCACTAATCTCTCTAATGTGTCCCAGAAAAAATCTGGATAAAGATAATACTGACCTCTCAGTGTTGTGTGAGAATTAAAAACATCAATACTCATTAAATTCATAGTATGGTGCCAATCTAGTGCTATAATCAATAAACGTTAGTAATTATTATGAGAGCAGTGTAGGATAGCACTTGTCAGCTGCACATTCTAACCAAGTGGGGATTTTTCATATTATCTATGGCTCCAAGTGTACTTCTTGCTGGTTTCTGGCCACATGTGAGTATGACCAAGGGGCTATGAATGCTTCTGCCTGATTTGGGAAAAAAATAATGAACCAACAGAACAAAATAATTCAAGGTGCATGCACTCCTTGTGGTAGGTCAATAGTGTCATCTTTATAAATGAAACTCAAACCATTGCATTATTGTGATAAGATCTGCCATTTTACCTTAAGTAAACAAACCTTGCTGCCTGATCTATCACTGTTCTTACCACAAAGGAGGTGTGGAGCTAAACCAGCTATTTCAACTGCTAAATAATAATGTTTTTCTGTTGAAAACCAATGGCTAGATGCGGCCTTCCTCCCATAGCTTTTTAAATTCAGGAAAAAGTGTATAAAGGCGATGTCCCAATTAAGCATCTTTATAAACAAAGATTCTTTTCTTCTAGTAAGACTGGTTCAAAAATTTCTTCATGTAATATTAACATATGCATATGAATAGATATCAGGCAATTATAATAGATTGGAGAAAAAAGATTATCATGTTCTGACAATGAGGATAAAATGAAGAAAAATCAGAATTCTGCAAGCTGAACGTGGGTGACAGGAGGGGATTCTGGACTTCAGACTCCAGTTACAGAACAAGGAAGAATTCTGCCTTAATGAGGACAGTAAGGGAAGAGCCTCAGCTGTGAAGTTACCAGATGAAATGGCTGCCCAGCAGGGACCCTGAGAAGCTCCTACTGTCATTGATTTCTCTGTCATGGCTGAGAAAAACACCATCAGGAGCTCTCAGAGCATCTCGGAGAATATCTCCTCCTTATTTTGTTTTGTTCCTTGTCTAATTGAGAATTCCCAGCTATAAAGACAGGTTGGATATTTCTTGTGGACAAGCTCAAAGAAATGTTGGAGGCAGGAGGCAGAAATGGGGAGCATAGAAGGAGAGATGGCCAAATACCACAAAGAATTTTGTGACTTGTCAGTTTGTGGGTCTATCACAGTTTGCTGTATTTCTAGGATTTTCTGAGATACATTCCCTAGGCCAGCCACCACTGATTATGTGGTTTATTCAGAGCCTTTCTTGAAATTTCTGTGCAATTTCTGATTAAGGCTATCCATAAAACTGCCCAAGAATATTCTACCTCTGAGTTACACCTCCAGGTCTTTTTCCTTTTTATTTTCAAACAGGGTATTATTAAGTTGCTGAGGGTCTTGCTAAGTTGCTGAGACTGGCCCTGAACCTATGATCCTCCTGTCTTAGCCTCCCAAATACTGGGAGTACAGACATGCATAACCACACCTGGTTAATAATTATTCTTTAATGGCACAAGGAGATAAATATCTTAATTAATATATTCAATATCTTAAATTGTATGAAAATTAATAATATTTTAATATATTTTAATCCATCATTATAAATTTGCCATAGTGTGTGTATCAATGACTTTCAAAGCATTCTCACTTATATACTACCCTCTTCTAGCAATTTGCATGGAATGGGTTAGCTGGGCATTCTCATATACTGTTGGTAGTTGGACAAATGCCTATAGTCTTTTAGTAGACAATTTAGGAATATGCATCAAAATTCTAAATGCATGTGATCAATTAGGGTCTTGGCACAAAATAGATGATGCTTTCAAACTGGTTAATTAAGAGTGTGTAATAAAGGGCTTAGGGTAATCAACAAGGGGTGGTCAGAGGTTGGTCAGAGCAGGAAGCCTTCCCTAGGAGTTGGGGACAAGAGGAGGAAGTTGTTATCAGAAATTGCAGCTTTATGAAAGGGACCATTCACTAGGAGCTGTGGCTTTGGACAAAAGGATGAAGCCAGCCTACTGTGCTGGAAGGAAGAGTTTTGGAAGAAACAAATCCCCCAAACTATGCTCTCTTCTCTTCTTTCAGTCTCTTTCCTGTTCCCTCTATTAGCAAAACCCAAATAGAAGCCAGAGGCAAAGGCACTCATGGTTACAATTCATAAGTGTCAGTCTCCTTAGGCAAGGAACAGGGTATAGGACAGAGAGCATTCAGGGAAAAATAGAAACAATGATGTAGTACATGCATATACCTTCAGGCTCAGCAATCCTATTTTTACAATCTTTTCAAAAGACATAGCCCTACATTCCTAATCTGAAAATCTGAAGCCAATTTTTTTTCCAAAATTTGGAACTTTCAGAACACCAACACAATGCCACAGGTGGAAAATTCCATGCCTAAGCTCACTTGATTGGTCACAGTCAAAATACAGGCACACTAAGAATATTGTATGACATTATCATCAGGCTATGTGAACAAGATATTCTAGAACATAAATGAATTTTCTGTTTAGACTTGGTACCATTCCCAAGATATCTCATAATTTGTATATATGTGCAAGTATTCCAAAACATGAATAAATCTGAAATCTGAACCATTTCTGGTCCTAAGTACTTTGGATAAGGGATATTTAACTTGTGTTTCATTTCTTTGTAACAGAGAACAATGGTAAAGGACCTAAATTCCTAGTACTAGGAGCAAGATTAAACAAAGGCATCATCAATACTATGTATTTCTTAAAATAAGATAGACTCTCTATGTGCTAATACAGAAACACATCTAAGAGGTATTGTCCTTATAAAATATAAAAACAAGCCAGGAGTGGTGGCGCATGCTTGTAATCCCAGTAATTGGGAGGCTGAGACAGGCGGATTGTGTAGATTCAAAGCCAGCCTTGGTTACTTACTGAGGCTCTCAGCCACTCAGTGAGACCCTGTTTCTAAATAAAGAATAAAAAATAGGTCTGGGGGTGTAGCTCAGAGGTAGAATGCCCCTGGTTTCCATTCCCAGTACCACCAAAAAAAAAACCCCCTACAAAAACAAAAATAAAGGTTAGAAGCCAGCCTCAGCTACTTAGTGAGGCTCTCATCAACTAATTGAGACCCTGTTTCCAAATAAAATATAAAATAATTCTGGTAGTATAGCCCAGAGGCAGAAAGCCTCTGGGTTCCACCCTCAGTACCACCAAAATAAAATAAAATAAATAAAATAAAATAAAGAATCCAACTTGCAGATATGGGGTATGAGCCTATTTTGATTAGGTAAAACAAATCCAAAAATCAACATCGACATGTGCTTCTAAGTATATAGAAACCTGATTAGGAATGAGCAGATAAAAAGAAACTTATAGCATTTTCCTAGGTACATTTTGATAGTCTGCAATGTTTTTTAAGAACATATTTATATATTACCCATGTAATTACATAAACCAGTAAGAAAGTAAAGTGAGTTGGGTTAAACATGACTGGAGAACTCCCAGTGGGTAGAGACAAATGCCATCCACAATCACTTGTTTTCCTTGTCTCTCTGCTTTGTGGGCATCAAGGGGCATGGTGTTCAGTCTTACTCCTGCTGTTGTCAAGCCAAAGCTCAGCAACCCGGGGGAATTCGCCTTTAGTCTGTTGAGAATATTCTCCCTCAACTGTTCTTGTCCTCCCCCTACAAACTATTTGTCTTTTGGTAATGCTGGAGATTGAACCCACGGGATTCCTACCTCTGAGGTATACCTCTAGCCCTTTTTATTTTGAAATAAGTTCTCACTGAATTTCTGTGGGTCTCAGTAAATTGCTGAGGCTAGACTTGAACCTGCGATCTTCCTGTCCCAGACTCCTAAGTACTAAGATTAAAAAGCATGTGCAAATATACCTGGCTGAAACAATCTTTTCATACACACTGTATATCCTGCAATATATCATGCAAGATTCCACATACAGACATTTAAATGCCACCTGAATTGGATAAGGAATAAAACACTAGTGTATTATCCAAAAGGATCCTGGATTCAGGTCATTCATAACAAAGTCCACAGGGATTATCCATCTTGGTCCATGGTGATGAAGTGGATATGACCATGCTTCATGCCAAGAAATAGTAAAATATAATAAAGAATTTAAGGTAGTCCTGGTTGTGCCGAAATGTGGAGTGTAGATGATAGTATTGGGATTACAGGTATGCACCACTATGGCTGGCTAAGCTAGACATTTTAAAGCTGGGGATCCCAAAACATTGAAATGCAGTTTCAGTTATGGGGCCATAGATGCTGTTGGCACTCCTTTCATTTCATGATACTGTTCTTATAGCACTCAAGTCTCTTGGTTACCAGGTGTGCACATATTAACCTTACGCAACTGGTTTCCTTACCCAAAGGTCACCTCTCGTAGTAAGACACTTAAATTTCCAAGTTTTTCTTCTTTCTTCTTTCACAGTTTCCCCTTTGTAGGACAGGTTATTCCTGTCCTTAGAAATTACACCGATGGAAAATCAAGATCTGTTCTCTTCACTCCCTATCTAACTGCATAATTTGAAGCAAGTGGTATTCATTAGCTGTCCACTTGTAGGATAGTAAATGGTATGTGGTGTGTGTGTGTGTGTGTGTGTGTGTGTGTGTGTGTGTGTAAACCATAATCTCCAAAACTGTACACACCACCCCTACTACAGGTCCTACATATTCTTCTCCTGGAGCCTCAGGCCTGCCAGATCACCCTAGGGCTTCCTGAGGGATGCATGCAAATTAGACCCAAACAGTGACACTAGATGACACTAAATTTTTATTTGGGCTTGAGTACCTTTTAAAAATGCATGCACATAACATCTAAAACCACCCCCAAGGGACTCATTTGGATGATCTCTTGATGGAGATAACAAATATGGGTTGGAGCTGCATATTTTAAGGAACTATTTCAAGGAAGTTCTCTTGGGTTTGTTTTTCCTTCCTCAAGGACATCACTGTGCTCTGTATAATTGGCAAATTAGACATTATGAAAGGGGAGAAAAAATGAGTGATGGTGGCTGTAAAATGCCAAGAGGGCAGCCATAGACACAGCTAATAGCTAGGGTTGTTCATGGGCTCACATTGTGAAGACCAGTTTCCTTTTCTTGGCAGAAGAGCAAATATATTATGCTGTAGAAAGACAAAGCAATCAGGTGAGGGTGATTGAGTGTTGGTGATTGTTTTGCAAATAGTTTTAGTGCTGCATTTTTTACTCTTTTCCTATTTTGTGGTACTTGTAATTGAACCCAAGGGATTTTGGTCTCTGAGCCCCCAGCCCTTTTTATATTTATTTCAAAATAGAGGCCTTACTAAGTTACTATACACTGGCCTTGAGTGTGAAACCCTCCTGTCTCAGCCTCCCAATTACTGGTATTATAGGCATGATTCTTTTCATTTCTAAGTGTATGACCTTGGTGCTAATATTTAGTGACATTTCCAGGCAGCTCTCAGACCAATGGCACCTTATTATATTGCACTCCTCTGCCAAACATTTGCCAGGATTAGGCTTCCTAAATTCTCAGCCAGGCAGGACTGAGATAATCTGGGAACAGAGGTCAGAATAAGACACACGAGTGTTCAGCCCATAACGAGCTGCTTCTTGTAGTTGCCATGGTGGGAAGCGAGTATCATCTTCTGGACCAAGGTGGCCCCATTAAGGAACATTCCACCATAGTTTTTATCAGGAAAGAGGCTACCATAGAGGAAGTCTCAGATTCATGAAGAGACATGTCAACACATCAGTAAATCAGAGAGATGCCACAAAATGGGCATATAAAGGGAAGTCCAGCTGGGTGTGGTGGTGCATGCCTGTAATCTCAATACTTGGGAGGCTGAGACAGGAGGATTGCAGGTTTAAGAACAGCCTCAGCAAGTAATGAGACTCAACAACCTACTGAGACTCTGTTTCAAAATAAACAATTAAATAGGGTTTGGGATGTAGCTTCAAGGTAGAATGCCTATGGGTTCAATCCCCAAAAAGGACAAGAGGTAGGGAGGAGAATCCAAGTCAGCTTGAGCATATGATGCAGTGATCAGCCAGATGCAGAAAATCAGGAGTCATGTGTATTCTCTCATATAGGATCTAGGGAGAAAATAGGAAAGAAAAGTAATCTCAAGAAGAGGAGAGAAGTGAGTAGAGTAGCAGAAAGGCATTGAGAGAGGTAGGAGGGGAGGGAAAGGGATCTTTGGGGAAGGAAAGAGAACAAATAGTATGTACCTATGTGACTGTATCACTATAAATCTGTCATGTGCAATTATAATTCACCAGTAAAATATTAAAAATAAAACTAGCCCAGCCGGGTGGCTCACATTGTAATCCTAGTACTTAGAAGGTTGAGAAAGGAGTATCGTGGGTTCAACGCCAGCCTCAGCAACTTAGGGAGACCCTCAGCAACCTAGAAAGACCCTGTTTCAAAGTTAAAAAAAAAGAAAGAAAAAAAAGGGTTGAGAATGGGACTCAGATAGAATGCTCTGAGGTTCGACACACAATATAAAAAAAGAAAGAAAAGAAAATACATCATACACACATGCGCACAGAGATTTTAAATAGAAGGAAAAGCGCAATCAGATCTGAAATGCAGACTACTCTATATGTAATTTTCATTTTATATGTCTGTCTGTTCACTGAGATTGTGAACTTTTCTGTACAGGGATATGCTTCATTTATCATGGTTATCCCAGCCAATAACACAAAGCCTGCCACATAGAAGATCCTTGAAGAGAAAATTTGCATCAACTGAACAAACAAATAAAGGAATAAATGCTAAGAGAAATAGATGTAGAGATCTGGCTTATGCTTATTGCTGTCAGGAGCTACCTGATACTAGACTGAGCAGATGAGTGAAATCCTTGATCTTGTGATACATGAGCTTTTGAGCAGTTGGGAAAAATCTCTAGGAAGGGTAAATTTAATTTCTTCCTCATAATTCCAAGTACTATTTTGCAAGTTTATCTGTTTCAGATTTACTGAAGAATCCTTAAAAGTTGACCAGGCTTGCCAATATCTAGGAAGAAAGCTGTTAAACTATGATATGTTCACTCCTTGCCTTTTTCCAAGGGTGTTTGGCAAGGCTGATGAGATGGGAAAATGCTAAATTTAATCAGAGAGGATTATCTGGAAGAAAAGGAAACAGATTAATCTGTATGTTGAGATAATATGCTTTGAATTATTTGAAAACAGTTCTTTTTCTTTCTCCTGGTGCCAATCTTGGGGAGCAATTCTTCACATAGAGCACTGAGCAGGAATATTCAGTAACCAGCAGCTCAGGTAGAAGTGATAGTCCTAAGGTTAACTTTAGAGTCACTTTTGCTAAAAGTTGAAAGTATAACTTTAAAAATAATGATTTATGCCGGGCGTGGTGGCGCAAGCTTGTAATCCCCATGCTTGGGAGGCGGAGACAGGAGACCAGAGGATCCCAGTTCACAGACAGCCTCAGCTACTTAGTGAGGCTCCTTGCAACTCAGTGAGATACTGTTTCAAAAATTTAAAAAAACACTAAATAATAGGACTAGGGGTGTAGCTCAGAGGTACAATGCCTCTGGGTTCTATCCCTGGTACAGAAAAAAAAATCTATATATCTATATATATTCTTCTAGTGGTCTCTATTATCAATAGGGTTAGCATCTAGAATATTCAACATAGAGGAGAGTTAGTATATTCAGGTAGGTTGACTTTGTCAAGTTTTGTTTCAAGTGTCCATTATAGTTTATAATTTAATTTTACCTAGGTTACATGTGTTGAGCAATATTCTTCAAACAAAATTATCCCTGCTGAGCAAAGATTCTGAAAACATTTATGGAAAATACTTTCAAAGCTAATTAACATGAATCAGCTCAATACTTCAGGAAATGAAAAGCATAATTTTCTGTGGTCAACAAGTGGCCTTAAAGTAACAAGTGTCCTTGCATAATACTAGGCAGAAATCTCTCCAAGGCTTCACTGTGACTGGAAAGGTACCAGGAAAGAAAACAAATAAACAAAAGTCATAATGTTGTGCTGTGAACACCTCTCATGCTAAACATTTCTGCCTCCAATTTTCTTGAAGAGTTTTATTTCATTTTAAAAGAAGCAACTTTGAATTAATACCAAACATGTCTGTTTTGAGTTGGACCTCATTTTTGTTAAATTGGGTTCATTTTTAGATTTGCAAAGAGTCTTAATGTGTATTTATTGTCATGGCCACTGCCTTGGTAGTTTGTGTAGGTTATCATACTATACTTCATTGAATCTACAATGTCATTGATTGTTAAGATATCCCATTACTTTTTCTAATAGTAAAATGCTGGCGTTTAAACTATGGCATAAATCTTTATTACCTATAATGACTATTGATACTATTTGAAAGACATTCCTTAGATTTATGTAGATAGAAATTTTATTACATATCATACCTATGCATACATAAAAATGGGAACATGGCTGGGTGTGGTGGGTACACCTATAATCCCAGTACCCGGGAGGCTGAGATAGGAGGATCACAGGTTTGAAGCTACACTCGGCAACTTAGTGAGGCCCTCCACAACTTTGTGAAACCCTTTTTCTAAATAAAAAATAAAACAGGGCTGGGAGGTATAGCTTGGAGGTAGAATGCCTTTGGGTTCAATCTCTAGCACCATAAAAATGTAATGTGAACAAAATAAATTGATTAATGTATTACTTACTAAAACATCTTTACATTTAGGACCTTTTTCTTTTGAATTTCTACTTGACTCAGAGTTATGGAAGTCCAAACATTTTTCTTAGCATTCCACCCAGCATGTTGTTTGTGACACAAAAACTTTTAAAAAGAGTGCTGTTCTG
Organism: Muscardinus avellanarius; assembly: GCF_963383645.1. Lineage (NCBI taxonomy): Eukaryota > Metazoa > Chordata > Mammalia > Rodentia > Gliridae > Muscardinus > Muscardinus avellanarius. The sequence goes on from NC_137792.1 coordinate 35,824,732, forward strand.
TTGTCTTCAGATTTTCTTCTGAAGCATGACACACATTCTGTAGGTTTTGATTTGATTATACAATATCAGTGGAAGATTTTCAGACAACAACTAGGACTTGCATTCCTTTCTCAAATGGTCCAGTCATGACATTTGGAGAAAAACGGAATTTTCTCATATGCAGATAATGACAAATACATCATTCATGCTGCGTGGCTGAAAGCAATTGCAAGTTGGTACATCTTATAGGAGACATCCTAACTTTAGATATGTTAGCATATGAAATATTGAATCTTAGTATTAATTAATATAGTAATATATAGACACATGAGATAATACAGTTTTAAGCATCCTATTGTTATTATTAGACTTAAACAACCTCAATGGTGAGGTGCACATCTTTTCATGTGTCTCTCCAGCCTGGCACACAAAGGATTTTGTTTATGAAATGACTCTCTCTCTCTCTCTCTCTCTCTCTCTCTCTCTCTCTCTCTCTGTGTGTGTGTGTGTGTGTGTGTGTTACTGGGGATTGAACCTAGGGGCATTCTACCTCTGAGCCATATTTAATTTTTGCTTATTTGGAAACAAGGTCTTACTAAATTGCTGACAGCCTTGCTAAACTGCTGAATCTGCCTTTGAACCTGCGATCCTCCCATCTCAGCCTCCCAAGTACTGAGATTACAGGTATTCACCACCACTCAGCTCAAGTTCCATTCTTAATCTGATAACATCCAAATTTTTATAGCCAATAATTGTAGGCCCAACTATGTACTCAATATTTCCACTTGAATATTTCCTGAAGGGCCACATGTCCAAGTGAGAATTTATGAACTTGAACTTATAGCCCCCATCACTATCTTCCAACAAAGAAAATAAATGCAACCCATTTCTCTTTCAGACTTTTCTATTTTAGTGAATATTGCCTTTTTCAACACAATGCCTAAAGGAAGAAACACAGAGGTAGAGAGACAATTCCCTTATTGCAAGCCAGTTTCTTATCCATCATGATTCTGTTAATTTTTTGCCTTTTATCACTCATAGATCTGTCTAGTTCTCTCCATTTCACCACCACCATCATTGTTCTAGAAAAACTCATTATAATGTTTTCTGTGAACTGCTGTGAAAGCCCAAAAAGTAGTCTTCAGGGATCAGTGCTGATCTTCCTCTTTCACCTTGCAGCCAGGATGGACACAAATGTGATCATGTACTTTTTAAAAATTAATTTCTCTATCCTCAGCATACAGAAGGCTGTATGGTAACTGTTAGCACTCAAACTATTTTCTGAATACATAAATGAATTATTCCTCTATCTTAAGATGTTAGACATATCTTTGATATAGCCCAAATGTCAAAGTACTCCATTATTATCTCTCATTAGTGTCCTTCTCAAGTTCTTACTCTTTGTTTCTCAAACAAACTGGGCTTCTTTAAACTTCTCAAACAAATCCTTCTCCCTCTTACCACAGAGCCTTTGCACACACTTATCCCCACAGTCTGGGCTTGCAATTCTCCTTCACCTAATGAGCTCTCGCCCTTCCTTAAACTCTTAGGCCACATGTGGCATCAAGAAAGCCCATTATTCCTGCTCTCCTAGGCTATACAATTTTCTTATTAATGTACCTAAGCAGCCTATATGTTATACCTCATAGCTATAACCTCATATCTTTTAATTATTTTTTCTATTGAAACAGACTCTCACAAAGTTGCCAAGGCTAGTCCCAAACTGCAATCCTCCTTTCTCAGCCTGCCAAGTACTGGGATTACAAGTGTATACCATTATACACAACTGACACCTTGCACCTGTAACTGATATACTATGAATATGTACTAAATGAAGGCAAATAATTTACTGAGAATCTCATTAGTTATTCATTATAACTATATGTATGATTATCTTATAATATCTCTAAATATCATGGCAAATTGGATCACTGTTCAGGTACAATTACAATGTCTTCTACTTTTGCCTTTATTATTTCCTTTCAGTAGAGTACAGCCTACTATTGAGGGTATGTTCAAGTACATGAGAGTATGTGTGTGTGTGTGTGTGTGTGTGTGTGTGTGTGTGTGTGTGTGTTTTCAATTGAATTGTTTGTCACCTTAGGGAAGACAATAATAAAAGTATTTATTTAAAATACAAGCTGTAAACAGACTGAATTCAGATTTCTATGTTTATGGAGTTAAACTTTAGAAATTTATAATTTATAACTGTTATCAGGTAGCAAAACACTTTTAATTGGCATTTTAGAGCCTAAGAGAAAATGAACTGGGCAAAAGCAGATAGAATCATACATGAAGTTGAAGGGCTTGAACTTTCACTGGGCCAATGTTAAAAAGTCAGTTGAATTATCTAATATGGCTATTTTCCTTTGCAAAATATATTTGTTCTCTCTACCATAAAATTATATTTGCAGAAGGTGTTGACTATGACATTCTCTTTGCCATAGTTATTGAAAATGAATATAAAGAGCTACATAGTAATTAGATGAGTGTTTTCAAAAAAAGATGAAAATTCTCATTCCCATTCAAAGTCATTAAATTCTCATTCCCACTCAAAGCTACAAAATTCTCCCCATCCAGAAGAGAACCAAATGGAAGAACTTGTAAAAATTTTTATAACACAAATCCTGAAAACATTAGGCAGTGTTAGTCATTTGATGGTATGTTATTGCTTAAGGTATTTGGAATTATTCAATATTATTTTACCATATTTTATAATTGAAAGCCTCAGCCATTCTGCCAGCCCTACTTATGTATCAAATTAAGGGTTTATTTTATTTTATTTTTCTTTTTGTGTGGTACTGGGGATTGTACCCAGGGGCTTTCTACCTCTGAGGTAAACCCCCAGCCCCGTTTTATTTTTTATTTTGAAACAGGGTCTTTATAAATTTTTGAGTGTCTCACTTAGTTGATGAGGCTGGCCTTGAAACAGCAATTCTCCTGTCTCAGCCTCCCAAGTACTGGAATTGCAGGTATTTTATTTTAAAGCCAAGGAAAGAACTACACATTTTTCCTGCTGGGCATTCCAGGTAGTCCATGCTATGTAACAAGTATTTCTATATCACCTTACACTTTACAGCATGTATTACATAATATGATACTTAAAATAATCCTATGAGGACAGCATTTGGTCCTCTCCTGCTATTTCCACATGATAAAATTGGGTGATATCTGTCATCGTCAGACAGTAAATAGTGGAGCTGGCATTTCATTCATATCTTCAGATTTCAAGTGCCATGCTCTTTTGCTGCATACCATTCTGAATAAGAGAGCTATTCATATGCTTAAATTACTGGGAGATTAAATTGTCAAGGTTTTTAGCTGGGCATGGTGGTACACGATTGTAATCTCAGCATTTGAGAGGCTAAGACAGGAGGATCACGGTTCACGGACAGCCTCAGCTACTTAGGCCCTCCGCAACTCAGTGAGACCCTGTTTCAAAATAAAGAATAGACAGTAGGGCTGGGTTGTAGATTGGAGGTAGAATGTCCCTGGGTTCTATCCTCAGTACCTCAAAAAAAGTAAAATAAAATAAATTGTCAAGGTTTTTAGTATCCCTAAACTTCAATAAGAAAAGTCTCAGGGGATGATAGTGATTATCAAAAGTCTTCAGAGATATTAAGAGATACTTTTGGTCCAGTGGACTCCAGAATGAGAAGAAATGGTTCCTGCACCTTGGGATCTCACAGTCCTTTTGAGGAGATTAACACATAAACAGAGGATCCTAACTCAGTGGTAAATGCAGTGAAATATATTTGTATAAGTGCTTTTGCAACACAGAGAAGACCATCAGCCACAACCTGCAGCATGAGAAAGAGTATCCTGACTAAAAATAACTCCAAAGGCCATGGGCCCATTGTCATTCTATTTGGTATAATTATATTTGGGAATATTTTTATATGCTCAGCACTCAGTACATGGGTGGTGCTTAATATGATAGTTTGTTTAACCAAACTGAATTGCCAGGTCAGAGATTCTGATGAAACAAATACAATTTTGGTTCTCTCTTAAAAACAAAAATGAGCAGGGTGTGGTAACACACATTTGTAATCACAGTACGTGGGAGGCTGAGACAGGAGTATCGCATGATCAAAAACAGCCTCAGCAATTTAGCAAGACCTTTAGCAACTTAGTGAAACCCTGTTTCAAAATAAAGGAATAAGATAGGGCTTAAGGTATAGCTTATTGGTAGAATACTCCTGGGTTCTACTTCCAGTACCATACATATACACAAAATATGGCTCTCAAGGAACATGATAAATATCTTTTCAGTTCCACAGTTTGATCTTTCTTCCCATGAAGTATTTTCAAGCATATATTACAGAAACCTCATAATTTCTTTCTAGTAAAACAATGGAGCCGGGCATGGTGGTACATGCTTGTAATCCCAGCATTCTGGAGACTGAGACAGGAGGATTGCAGTTTGCAGACAGCTCCAGCTACTTAGTGAGGCCCTCCACAACTCAGTGAGACCCTGTTTCAAAATTAAGAATAAAAATTGGGGCAGGGGGTGTAGCTTGGAGGTCAAATGCCCCTGGGTTCAATACCCAGACCCGCAAAAAGAAAAAAAAAAAAAGAAAAAGAAAACAGTGGACCACAGATGCTATCTTTTTTAATGGTAGTTCTACCTGAGAGGGATGTGCTGAAGGTCTCCTCTAGTGTGACGACTTTTTTTGACTCTTGAAACAGATTTTTGTTACTCAAAAGGAAAAGATTCTGTGTGCCAATCAATGCCTCTTACACAGAATCGCCTCCATGTTATCATAGTGGTTGATAACACCATAAATTGAATGGCCTCCTCTTTTATAAGTTACCAAGTCCTGTCAATACTATCTTACAACTGACTCTTGAATCTTTCCTTTTTTATTTTAAATCCATGCTACCTTGTCATCATCTCTTGCCTATACCTTTGCATTAACATTCTAATCTCATGTTGACAAAGCTTTGAAAGTGATCTGGATAACTTATATTAAAAAAAAAACTTTCCTGACTTTTTGTTGTTAATAGGATAAATTAAATACCCCTTAGCATGGTTCACTAGGCCTTTATACCCTGAAAAGGAGATTGGGTTGGAATGAATTACAGTGTGTTATTTGTAAACAGAACTGTCACGACCCATGATCAGTTAGTTGTTTCAATAAACTGAAATGTATTTATAAAAATACTACCTTGTAATATCCTAATTTCTTACCCCACCAAACACACAGTTATGAAACAGAGTTACAAAATCACTATGCCTAAATTCTGAAAAGACTTTGGGGAAAAAAGTTTTGTTCCTTGAAAGAAAATGGAAGGTCTGAAAAAAGCATCTTTTTCCACTGAGGGAAGTCCCTTGCTAGATACTATATGGTAATTTGGAAATATTATTTTAACAAAAGTAAGATTGTGACCATTTATGCATGTACAGATATTTAGGAGTCAGAATCAGGTTCTACTGTCCATTCTACTGTAGGTACAGCACTGCCTTCACGCTTTGTTGAAAACTATTGTTTAAAAGATATGGACAGCTTGTTGTGTTGACTTACCTCTATTGCTCATATATGTGCATGTGCGTATGTGTGAGTGAATCCTGTCATTTGTATTATAACACACCACTTTCTTCAAAACTATGAGGGACATTTTTGAATTGTCTAAGAAATCCTGTCACATTGTACTTCATCATTCAGCTTCTTCTTCAGATACTAAAGAAAATATTTTAATAAGAGAGTGAAATTGTAGCTAGTAAGAAAAAATTAACTGATTAAATTTAAGCTTCTCATTTTCAAAGTTGGAATCTGTCTGACATGACAGCTAGGGCTTAATTCACAGGGGATATTTGGAGTAGTTTGGGTCTTGAAAAGTGAGTTATTAAAGTTCTCTTCCAAAAAATATCTGTCACTTTCTTTCATTTCTATGCCTCAATTCCTGTTTCTTTACTGTATCCTGGTAATATAAAAAAAAACCAGTGAAGAGCCGGGCGTGGTGGCGCACGCTTGTAATCCCTGTGCTTGGGAGGCTGAGACAGGAGGATCACGCAGGTTCAAAGCCAGCCTCAGCTACTTAGTGAGGCTTTCAGCAACTTAGTGAGACCCTGTTTCCAAATAAAATATAAATGGAACTGGGAGTATAGCCCGGAGGTAGAAAGCCTCTGGGTTTCACCCCCAGTACCACAAAAAAAAAAAAAAAACAGTAAAGGGTGAGATCAGTTAATATAGCACCAGAAAGTATAAAAATAAGTGGGGACTCTTCCTGTCTGCTATGGTGGGATTGTCTGAGGAGCACCCCTTACTGTATCACTGAGGTCTGGATTCAAATTCTGATTTCTCTACAGCTGGCTGTGAAGTTGATTCACCCAGGGAATGAAAGGGTCTTCCAGGTTAATATTGTATGTGCATGGGGGCCTTTGCCTCTAACATTCTCTGACTCTGTGATATCAGTTCCCATAATCCTGATATAGATATCTTCATGGGTATCGAAGGATCACTCTCTGTGATCTTGTTTCTCCCCGCCACCACCCATGTCCTGCACAATTATGTAGAACAGAGATTAGAAAAAAGAGAGATGGATAATATATATATAGTCTTGGGCCAATGCATCCTTCCCCCAATACATTTATCTGTCTTTCTATGGGCATCTTCAATTCTATTTCCTCTATGACTCAAGAGTTTCAGATCTAGGGTTGACCCTGCACTTCTAAGGGAAATGACTTATAGTTTTAGGGGCAGGGGAAGGGTGGGGAGAATGGGGTGAGAAAAGGTGGTTGTTTGTGTCAAAATTAGATGATTGGAATATAAATTAGAGCACTAGTTGGTAAATGATGGAAAATATGCTCATATGCTGAACACTTGTTATGGTGGGAGAAATATTCAAATGCCTTGCATGTGCTAATTGCATCCCTCAATAAACATGTGGGTTAAGTATTAACAATCACATAAAGCATATGATAAATCTAAGGTTATGGGAGATTCAATACCTTATCTAAGGTCTCAAACTAGTTAGTGGTAGAAACTGCATCTCAGCTTTGGTCTAATTATATTTTTAAGCATTCTCCCTTAGTGATTTTACATAGCTACTATATGATTTTTCTCTTCATTTAAAATTGTGATAATAACAGATGCTGCTTAAGACAAATGGAGTTTAGGAATGAATTATCAGAACCTTTATTTTTCCACTGGAGATACAAATACACAAATGTTGGAAATAACTAAGAAAGACTACTGGGTGTATCTGTAAGCATAGTTATGAGCAGAAACTGTAGAAGCTCCCAAGAGTGAGTTGTCTGAGTCCATCAGCCTTATAGCACTAAACTCTGATCCACCCAGAGGTTTCTGGTTCTTTTAATCCACTCATTTATTCATTATTTATTTACCTACTTATATATTCATTTATTCTACAAATATTTACTGAATGCCTACTAGGTGCCAGACTCTATGTCAGGTGTTGGGGTTGTATATGTGAACAAAAGAGTTTAATATCACTTTATCCAAGGGGCTCCAATCCTAGTAAAGGGAGAAAAAAGAAATAAATAAAATAAAGAACATATTCAGTAAGTGATATTGAAAAAAAATGAAAGAGGATAGTACTGAAAGCATTTGCAATGTTAAAGAGGGTAGTCAGGGAGGGCCTGAGAATTAACAGAGCAAACCTGGAAGTAGGAAAGAGTCATATGTATGTATATTTAGGGGACGATGTCTTTAGGCAAAGAGAGTAAATAGTCAAATGCCCTTAGCTAAGTTATATTCAGGGAACATCAAAGTGGGAAGTGTGACTGGAGTAGAGTAATCAAGGTTTTAGAGTAGCAGGAGAAGGGGTCCTGCCAGTAATGGGGGGGGGCAAATTTGTGGTGTTAGAGACCAATGTAATGACTGATGTTTATTTTGACTGACCTGAGAAACCATTGAAACATATTGAGCACAGAAATGACAAGTGATCTGACATGTTGTAAAAAGACCACTCTGTCTTCTGTGTTGAGAATACATTGTAGGGGCTTAAGAATGGAAGCAGTTGAGCCAGATGTAATGGCACACACCTATAATCCCAGTACTTGGGAGGTTGAGACAGGAGGATTGCAAGTTGGCTAGCTTAAGCAATTTAGTGAGAGCCTCAGTAACTTAGTGAGACCCTGTTTCAAAAACAAAATAGGGATGAGGGTATAGCATGTAGGTAGAACACCCCTGAACTGAATCCTCAGCACCACAAAAAAAGAATGGAAGCAAGTAGGTCAGTTAACTTAAAAGGCTTCTAAAACAATCCAAAGAAGACACAATGTCTGTATTCATTTCCTATCACTGCTGTGACAAGTTGTCACAAGCTTAGTACCTCAAAACAACACAAATTCATTTATTATCATGCTACCATCTCTCTGACTCTCCTTCCTTTCTCATAAATTTCTCTGACTCACCTGGGAAAGGTAATGTTTTTTAGGTTCAAGGGGTTGCAGTGTGGATGTAACTAGGGAGGGATCATTACACTACCATCTATAATGGTAGTTTGGATCAGGGTGAAATGGTGGGAATTAGTAGAAAGATTCTGGATATATTTTTGAGATAGAGACAATGGAGTTTATCTAGTTTTTTGAGAGTATGAATGAAATAAATATCAATAATAACTCTAATTTTTTTTACCTGAGAAATGGAAATGATTGAATTGCCACTAACTGAAATGAGTAGAATAAAATGAGCAGGTTTTGGTATTTGTCAGTATAAGGTAGGTTATGTTGTAGTAAAAAATGATCCTCAAATCTCAGTGGTTTTCACAAAAGGCACAACAAACATATTTTTTATTTGATCTCTGTCTGGAGGTCAAGCTTTAAAGGCCTTGAGGTTGAAAGGTATTTTTAGTTTTACAGTTTATAGCTGATGATGACAACTACTTTCATCTTCTAACTGTCCAAATCCCTAAAAGTTTTAATTCTACTTCCTCTTGCTTCTGCTTTAAAGAGGACAGCTCATTTGGGGGCTAATCTCTTTATTAAGTTACATTGTCAAATTTAACCAGTTGTAACTGAGGCATGCTATTAGTATTCTGTTTTCCAACATTTATAACCATAAGGAAAAAATATCATTAAATTTATCATCTATATATCTTTCAAATTATTGTAAGTAATACTGTAGACCACCATCCTTTCCACATTATGATAACATTTTTTCTCTCTCATTCCCTGGCAGTAAAGCCAATGTCACTTTTTTTCTATTTAGCATCGCCTATTTCTAGTACCAAGTTCTCTATTAGTTAGGATAGGCCAGGTCATGGTGTCAGCATCAAATGAGCAAACAATTTTAATGGCTTATAACCACAAAGGTTTATTTATTGCTCAGACAACATATTAATGTCTTCTTCACTCTAAATTTCATGTTAGTAAATCACCTTCTAAATAGATCATTGCTAGTCTTGTGAAGGGGGAAAACCATGGAAATCCATGTACTGACTTTTAAAGCTTGGCCTAGAAATTACACATAACATTTCTTTTCACATTTTTGGCTCCGAATAAACTAATTTGAGGCCATTGGCATGGAGAACTACAGTTCTGTCCATGTGATTGAGTTAGTAAATATTTGTAAACAATAAACTAGTCTAGTACAGGAAACTAGATTGAGAGTTTGTTTGAGGATATGTTATGTTTGAAATAGCTCTCTCAGATATCCAAGTAGAGATACAAAAAGAGTATTGGTATTTGAGAGCCTGGAGTTCAAGAGAGAAAAAATTTTAAGAATCTAGGTAATATTTAAGGTATTTATAGTTAGAAGAATTGAGTGATTATTGTCACTAAAGAAGTGAGTGCAACTAGAGAAGAGAAGGGATCCACCTTCATTTAGAACTGTAGTAAAAAGGAAGGAAAAATAAAACACAGGGAAGAAGCAGTCAGTGAGTTATACAAAAAACTTGGGTGTATGATGCCCTGAAAGCTAAGCAAAAGAATTATTTTAATGATGAGACAGTGATTATCTTTGCCCTAATGCATATATGTCATATAAGATAAAGAGTGATGATTGTGGACTTCATGAGTATGGAAATTGTTAATGATCTTGAGAACAGTTTCTAAGGTTGGTGGGGATCAAAAGCCTACTAGAAATGTGCTTTAAGAGAGAGTGTGGCACACACTTGTAATCCCAGCATTCAGGAGGCTGAGATTGGAGGATCGTGGTTCACGGACAGCCTCAAATACTTAATAGGCCCTCTGCAACTCAGTGAGACCCGATTTCAAAATAAAGAATAAAAAATAGGGCAGGGGGTGTAGCTCTGAGGTCAAATGCCCCTGGGTTCCATCCCCAGACCCACGAGAGAGAGAGAGAGAGAGAGAGAGAGAGAGAGAGAGAGAGAGAGAGAGAGAGAAGGGTGAAAGGAAAGGAAGATGGGAGTTAAAATGGGATAATAGACAAAAAGGTAAGTATGGTCAAGAGAGGATTTTTAATGAATACATGAGTGATACAACATGTTTGTGTGTTGATGGAAAAGATCTGCACAGTTAGAGTTAGTGACAACATAGCACAGAGAGGGGAGACTCTCTGGATCGAAGTTTTTAACGGCCTGATACAAAGAGAGAATGTGAGACTCAGCTCACAAGTGGAAGCTTTAGTCTAAGTTAAAGTCTTGAACAGTCCATCCTCACTTGTAATAGAAAATATTGAGCATATGGTATAAATGCTAATAAGCAGGTAAGTGTGTTGGTAGCAGCTTATTGAAGTTCTCTATTGATTTCATTTATTTAATCAATGAAACAAGAATCAAGGTCAGCTGAGATTAAGAAGAAAGTGTTGGGGGGGTTGAAAGTAATGGAAAATGTATAAGATGGTTCTGTAAGAGTAGAGTACAAAGAAAAGACTACAGGAAGTACAAAATTGTTACCAGATGAATAAAGGACCCTTTTGAGATCAATAATCATAAATACAAAGGACAGTCAGAGTCAGGTGTGGTGGTACATGCCTATAATCTCAGTACCTGATAGGCTGAGATGGGGGATAGAATGTTAAAGGACAGTCTCAGCAACTTGCCAAAATTCTCTTTCAAAATGAAAATAAAATAGAACTGGAGTGTAGTCAAAGGTAGAGCATCTCTGAGTTCAATTCCCCTGTACCAAAAAAGAAAGATATACAGGAGAAAGGGTGTTTGTGTTGCATGCATAGTGTTTATTATGATTGTTCATGTTTTTAAAACCTAGATAACTAGGAATGTAGTGACACTCAAGGGATCAGAGGTAGTGGAAAAATGATAGGCTCAGTGAATTGTAAATCTCAGTGGGATGAAGAATTATGAGACTTGAGTTACTCAAGGAAGTGAACTGGAAAGATAGAAGCAGTGGTGGGAGACCAAGATGTATGAAATTGAAATTATTAAAGGGTTGTGCTTATATGTTATGGCAAAATCTATTTATAAGTATCATCATTCTCTTTTACTAGAAAAGTCACTACCTTTCTACATTCTTGAAGAAATTTAGCACCAGGGGCCCATGGAAACCCATGGACTGGCACTTATGAGTGAGCTTAAATTTTCTAGGTCTCTATCTCATCTTTAAATGAGATCTATACCATTGCCTTCTCATTGGATTAACACAACGATTAGAAATAATGTGTGCAAAATGTCTGATATATATTTTCAGTGCTAAAATTATTGTTATTATTTTGATCTCAAACAGAAAAAAATTCCATTAACATTTTTATTTAGCGTTTTCTCTCAGGAGATTTAGAGTGAGCAGAGAGTTGAGATTTACCAAGACTCAGAGAAACCTGTGAAGTGACTAGAAAAATTGGTGATTTCTTTTCCAGCTTCTATGAATTCAGTCTCCTCAACTCACCCTGAATTTATGACATTAAGCCGACATGGTAAGAGATCAGAAGGTACAACATTACTATGTTGTATGAGGATCAATTTCTTGATTAACAATTATTGACACTGGTACACATCTAAAACCTAACCTTGGCCAAGAATTGCCCCCATCCAAGGTAGTTTGATATATTCCTTTCTGATGATCCTACTCCTATCCACAAAAGATACTTACCATGCAAGCAGAGAGCCTGGAGGATGTAGAGATAAACTTTTCGGGCTCAACTCCTATTACCTTTGAAAGAGGGTCAGGCAAAGGACTGTTCCAGGGTAACAGCTATAGTCAGTTTTCTGTCTCATTCTTTTGTCCCAGAGAATCATTTCTGAAGTGGAGAGAATATTAGTGTCAGGCTGTCCCTAAAAAGCAGAAGCGGGAGGAGGAGGAGGCAACAGCACTTCTGGCTGAAGCTGGCAGAAAGACACATATATACCAGTTGCTACAAAACCTCCCATAGATGGGGCCATTTGGCCACATGACATGACTTTTTCCATATTCTTCTCACCAATCAGACTGCTACAGGCATTTTGCTTTGAGTTTCAGTAGTGCTCAGTGAACAAAATTAGAAGCACACATAAATCAGGATGTTTTAGTACCAGCTCAGTGACCATGTCATGTTCCTTCATTAGGTTGTGTGTGGACTACAAACCAACAATATTGCAATTCAGAAGTTTTATGATCCCATGGGAACTCAAGAACTAAGTTGTACAAATAATTACTAGAAACACAAGTTTGAAAGCAAAGATTGAGAAACTAACTTGTTGGCCCATTTTCATGTGTGAGTAACCACCACAGAATAATATGGATGAAGTAAAAAATGTTGACTTTACCTATTTTCCAGAGCCCCAATTTTTAATTTATATTTTTAAAATTAATTAATTTATTTTAATATTATAGCAATTTATCCAAAATTAACAATGATAATCTCATATAACATTCATTTGTCTGATATCAAACTTTTGATCACTTACAGATAATATTTCAATATTTCTTTCTTGTTTTCTTTCATACCGGAGGATATTTTTTCTTTTTTTTAAGGTGAAACTATTTATATTTTTTCAGAAAAAGTCTATCCTAACATGAAATATGAACTCTAGATACCCAAAACAATCTTGAAAAAGAACACAGCTAGAAGATGTACATTTTCTGATTTCAACCCTTATAAAGCTACAATAATCAAAACAGTGTAGTACTGCTATAAAGGCAGATATATAAATCAGGGGAGTAAAATAAAAAGGCTAGAAATAAATTCTTCCATATATGGTCAAGTTATTTTTGACAAGGTTTCCAAGAACATTTTGTTAAGGAAATAATAATCTTTTCACTAAATATAGTTGAAAAATAATAATTACATGAAAAAGAATAAAATTGGACCCTTACCTAACACCATATACAAATATTAACTCAAAATAGATAAAAGACCTAAATGTAAATCTTAAGACTATAAACTTTTAGAAGAAAACCTGGGTCATAAAACTTTACAACATTGAAATTGGCAGTGATATCTTGGATATAATTCCAAAGGCACAGGCAACAAAAGAATAAACAAAAAAACTTCATAAAAAATATTGTACATCCAAAGACAATGTAAACAGAATTAAAAGTTACTGATAGAATGGGTAAAATATTTCCAAATGCTATATCTGAAGGTATATTAATATTCCAAATAGAAATCCTAAAAATTAGCAACAATAAAAGCAAACAATACAATTTAGAAATAGGTAAGAGACTAAAATTGATAATGAATCTCCAAAGATTTTTATATGACTAATAAACATATGAATATCACTCATCATTATCATAATATAACTAATAATTAAGAAAATACAAATAAAAACTATAATGAAATACTATTTCACATTTGTTAGGATGACTACTTAACATGAATTACCTTGCTCCAGTCCTTTACCTTGAGTTGGTTACTATCTTTACTTGTAACATGTGTATTGTAAGCAGCAGATGGATAGATTCTGGTTTTTAATCCATTTCCCACTTTATGTCTTTTTATTGAAGAATTGAGGCCATTTACATTTAGTGTGATTATTGAGAGATAATTTTTAATCCCTAACATGTTAAGATTTTATTTCTGTTTGAAATACTGTTTATTCTTCTTTGCTTAGTTGACTGTTGGATGGAAAATCTTGTTTCTCTGGTTCTGATGTGTATTATTTATTTCTTCTTTGTAGTTAATGTCTTTGAGTATTTTCTCTAGCACTGGTTTTGAAGGCATGAATTCCTTCAGCTTCTGTTTTTCATGGAAGCTTCTTACTTCCCCATCTAATTTGATAGTTTTGCTGGGTAGGAAATTTTGGGCTGGAAGTTGTTTTCTTTCAGAGTTTGGAATATGTTACTCCAAGCCCTTCTGGCTTTCATGACTTGGTTCGGGAAGTTTGGAGTGATTCTAATTGGTTTGCCACTGAATATCACTTGGCCTTATGTTTCTGTTGCCTTTAAGATTCTCTCCTTGGCTTCTACATTGGTCATTTTGACAGTTATGTGGTGTGGGGAACCTTTTCTCTGATCCTGTCTAAAGGGAGTTCTATAGGTTTCCTGGACCTGTGTTCCGACCTCTTGCTCTATGTTTGGAAAATTTTCTGCTATTATTTCTTTGAAGATATTATTGCTCCCTTTGGTTTCACCTTTTTTCTTCCTCTGTTCCGATTATTCTTAGGTTAGCTCTCTTAAAATGGGCCCATATTTCTTCAATGTCAGATTCCTTCTGTCTGATTTCTTTTTCTAAGTTATAAATTATGCATTTGTTTTTGGAGTAATCATCTTCTAGGAGTGAGATTCTATTCTCCATGTGGTCTAATCGATTGTTTATACTTTGAATTGAGGCCTTTACTTCAATGATTGCATCCTTTATTTCTTTTAGACTCTAAATTCTTTTCAAAGGTCCTGTATTATTTCTATAGTTATATTCCTGATTTTATTTTCTGGAGATCTCTGAATTTCTATGTTATCAGGTTATGATATTATGGGGTTGTGGGCATTCATTGCTCTACTGTTGTTCCTCTTTCCCATGATTTCAGAAGTTTGTGCCTTCTCTGGGTTCTTCCCCGGGTCACCACGACTTCACTTAAGGTGCTCTGGATCTCGAGTTTGTGGTAATCTCAGCTGCCACTACTCCTTTACTGGGTTGTATCACAAAGTCTCAGACCCAGGGAGTTAATTGGTTAAGTGAGACTGTGTGAGACTTTGGGGGTGCTGGGCTGGGTGTTTTCTCACAGGGAGCTGTGACTAGGATGTGGTATTTCTGCCACTGCTACTCCTTCACTGGGTTGGACTGCAAACTCTCAGACCCAGGGAGATTATCAAAGCTGCACAAGTCCCTGTGGGTGCAATGCTAGGATTTCTCTTTTAGGGGCTGCAATTTCACTTACAGTTGTTGAGTGCGCTGATCTGGAGCTGTCGGGGGCGTGGTGAACTCACTATTGGCAGCGACAATATGGTGCCACTGTCACTCCCTCAGCCGTGAGGCTGGCATATTTATTTTCTGGTTTTGAGCTCTGTTTTGAGTCCCTGGAAGGCGTGATTAGCTTGGCCACTGGGAGTTTTAGACGTTCTTTGTGCTGAAACAACTGCTGAATTATACCCAAATGATCCACAGCTGCTCACCTCAGCTCCTTGTTTATCTTTCCTCTCTGGAGCCTGGTGCTGTGAGGCAAGATGATATTGGTGTGGCTCTGCAGCCGCAATGCGGGCTGGTTTCTTTTCTGGTCTCTGGTTGTTTTTCTAGTATTGTTTTTCTGTCCCTTGTGTTTAAATTTTTTATTTCTCTGCTGATAGTGTTTTCTGGCTATGAAAAGCGTTGATTTTGTGGCAATAGAGATCGAGTGTTAGAAGGACTTGTAAACACTGATTTTTTCAGTCACCATGTTCCCGGCCCCAATTTTTTTTTAAATTTAGACAATACATTACTGCGAAATGTGAGATTATAGTTGATTAGATTTAAATTTAAAAAGTAGTTAACATTTTAAAATTATATTTTATATCATTCCTTGGCACTCATTCACTTCCCAGTTTAAAACCACCATTTGTGAGTGATCATATTTCTCCTCACCAATAATTTGAGGAAGTTATTTGCTTATTTTCAGTCAAGGTTACTGTGATATCCAACTTATTTGAGGGTTGAAGAATGTGGGTAAAGATTTCTAAAAGTGTTTGTCAAATAGACATTTTTGTTTGATCCATATATTAAGAAATCAAATTGGGGCATGGTAAAAAAAATACTTTAGTTTAAGAGAAATGACCTAGCCAGGCATGATGGTGCATACCTGTAAACCTGGTACTTGGGAGGCTAAAACAGGAGGATTATGGGTTGGAGTCCAGCCTCAGCAACTTAGAAGGCCTTCAGAAATTTAGTGAGATCCTATCTAAAAAATAAATAGCTGGGTGTGGTGGTGCATGCTTGTAATCTCAGTATTTGGGAGGCTGAGACAGGGAGATTGCACAGGTTCGAACCCAGCCTCAGCTACTTAGTAAGACTCTCAGCAACTTAGTGAGACCCTGTTTTCAAATAAAATATAAAATAGGTCTGGAAGGATAGCACAGAGGTAGAAAGCCTCTGGGTTCCACCCCTAGTACTACTAAATAAATGAATAAATGAATAAATGAATAAATAAATAAAATAAGGCTGGAAGTATAGCTCATAAGTAGAACATATCTGAATTCAATACCCAATAACACACACACACACACACACACACACACCAATGACTTACCTATGTACACTGTGATCAATGTCAATGTCAAGTGCCCATATGAAAAGAAGACTGAGGGGCCCTCACTGGAGGTCTAGACCCTCTAATATCTGCTTTGAATTTCTTTCCTAGATGTCGATCCTGTTGTATGCTATAACAGAAGTCTTAAATGCCCTTTTAGATTCTTTCATCTTTGTCTATCTCCAGGACAACTTATTCTGCCCTAGACACTTTGTGTTGATGGGAGACCCTTACCAAAAGATATCTCTGATTCCTCCCACAACTTTTATACCTAAATGTGGCTCTGCACCATAATGGAACCTGACTGCTCCACTCATTGCTGAAGGGGCCATGACATGCAACCAGAACTGGGAGGGTGTTAATTCCCTATGGTATGAACTTTAATAAATGGAGTTAGAAAACAGGAGAAGATTGCTTGGTGAATTACCAGTCTGGCACCACTCTCAGGTGCACTGTTTAGAGATGGGAGCTTCATAATGCTTTTCTGAACATATCCAACAAGATTGAGCAATTGTATAGTTACTTTTTATAAAGCTGTGGACAGCTAGGTAATACATTCCATTATGTCTGCGCTCCCTTCTTCCCTATATTTTTTCCTGCTCTTTAAATTTTATGACTGATTCCCTTGGCTTGCATCCATCTAAAAGTATTAGCACATCTAATTTTGCCTCAGGCTCTATTTTCTAGGCAACAAAAGTTCAGACACATGAAATAGTGATACAGTTATGAACATAGTAAGATGGAAGTTGAAGGGCTTTTTAAATTTGCTTAGAAATTTGGATTTGGATTTTATCCAGTTTATGGGTAATGGGGAAGGTATTTAGACAGAGTTCTTGTTTACAATCAGAGTAAACCAACTCTGACTAACTTAAGCTATAAAGAAATATATACATGCCTGTAATCCCTGTAATTGAGAGGCTGAGACAGGTTTGAGGATAGCCTTGGCAATTTAGTGAGACTTTGTTTCAAAAAATAAGTAAAATAAGTCTGGGAATGTAGCTCAGGGGTAGAAAGTCTTTGGGTTCAATCCCCAGTACCACATACATACAAACAAAAGGAATATATAATATAAATATAATAGAAAATTTAATAGAGGAATATCATGAAAGTCTTCAGGGTAGAAGGTAGGATTTGGGAGAGACTTGAGTGATGAAGGTGAAACACAGTGGTAGAATCTCCAGACCTTCTCTTTATTTTATTTTTTATATGTTTTTATTTGTGTATTATAATATCTCATCATAATGTATTCCTGAATGATAATCATATATATGCACATAATACTTGGTGAGCACCCTATCCTATTTCCCTTTGGAAATATACTTAGGAGTAGCTGGATTATATGGCAGATCTATTCCCAGTTGTCTAAGAAATCTCCACACTGATATCTATAGCATATGAACTAATTTGCAATCCCACCAACAGTGTACAAAAGTTCCTATTTCCTCACATCCTTTCCAGTATTTACTGTTTGACTTCTTGGTGATTGCTATTCTGATTGGGAGTAGAGGAAATCTCAGTGTAGTTTTGATTTGCATCTCTCTGTTAATGATGTTGAACATTCCTGGGGATTGGATTTGGGGAAGCATTCTACCTCTGAGATACACCCCAGCTGTTTTTATTTTTTGTTTTGAAACAGAATCTTGCTAGGTTTTTAAAGATCTAAGTTGCTGAGGCTGTCCTTGAACCTGTGATCCTTCTGACTCAGCCCTCTAAGTTCTGGATTGCATATATGTACCATCACACTTAGCTTTAGACTCTTTCTTTATATGTCTATCATCAGAGAGCTTCCTGTAAATTAGATATGTATTAGATTGACCAATCATTCTCAAAATGAAAAAAAAGAAATAGTTTAAGAAGTAGAAGAGATAGCTGGGCATGGTGGTGCACACTTGTAATCCCAGCATTCTGGAGGCTGAGACTGGAGGATCACAGTTCGTGGACAGCCTCAGCTACTTAGTGAGGCCCTCTGCAACTCAGTGAGACCCAGTTTCAAAATAAAGAACAAAAAATAGGGCAGGGGGGGTGTAGCTTGGAGGTCGAATGCCCCTGGGTTCCATCCCCAGACCCGCAAAAAAAAAAAAGAAAAAAGAAAAAAAAAGAAGTAGGAGAGATGAAAGATGCTAGAAAAAAGAGCTAATTCATGAAAATAGCTCTTCCTAAAGCAGGTGAGAGAGGTGGGAAACTTATACTGTGAAGACCCTATAAAGAAGAGGAATGTGTTCACTTCCTAAATAACAGAGAAAGAAGATGATAATTTTAAATACCAAAGATCTTCTGAGATGGTGAGAAGTAGTCTGTGAGGAGTATAGGCTGCATAGGATTTTCAAGTAGATGGATCCATATATGTGCTGCTTCCATTGTGTAATTATTTTATTATTTTACTTCTGGGACTCAGTTTCTTCATATTTTTAAAGAGGATTTCAGGCTCAAATGGCTCTTTCTACCAAAATAGATTATAATTTCTGTATCTTCCTTGGTAGTGGGAAAGCTGAGGAGTTGCTTTTGGAGACTCTACCACCAATCCATTGGGAGATGGATCCCCTTTGTTTTTTTCATTTTCACCAGCATGTATCAAACATTTTCCTGCAGCTATCTCTTCCCAGAAAATATACTTGTGCTTATAGGCTAATGGACTAGGCTGTGATTTTTTTCCATATCACCAAGAAAGGACATCCTCCTCACCATTTAAATCACTTGTGGGCTCCTCATTTAAGCCCCACATTTTGCCTCTCCTAATGGGAAGACTCTCCCAGCACTTGACCGTTTCAGTCAGAATTCTCATTGCTATGACCCAAAAACCTGACCACACAAATTAGAGGAAGTATCATTTATTTGCTTACAATTCTAGAGATTTCAGGTGTTCCAGTTATATCAGGCCCAGTTCTATCAGTGGAGTTTAGGGCATTGGGGAGGGAAGAAGAGAGAGAGAAAGCACATTCTCTGTTCTAACATCATAACATCATGGAGGCTAGATGAGGGAGGGAGGGAGGGAGGGAGGGAGGGAGGGAGGGAGAGAGAGAGAGAGAGAATGAGAATTCAAGAACAAGAGCACCATCCACAAGGCCACACCCACAGTGACCCACCTCTTTCATCTGTACCCTACCTGCCTTACCAAACCCAATAAATCCATTATAATGGATTTATCCACTTATGAGATTACAACTTTCATGATTTAATTATATAAATTGTGAACTTCAATACATGGGCTCTTTCAAGGGATATTATATATTTAAAGCATAACAAACACTGACCACATTAATAAGGATGGAATCCACTGAAGTAGGTGCAACAAACTGGAAGATATAGTTGTAAATACCTTCATATTAGCCTGGTGTGGTGGCACACACTTGTAATCCCAGCACTTGGGAGGGTGAGACAGGAGGATTGCATAGGTTCAAAGCCAGTCTCAGTTACTTAGTGAGTCTCTCAGCAATTTAGTGAGACCCTGTTTCTAAATGAAGTATAAAATAAGTCTGGGAGTATATAGCCCAGAGGTAGGAAAGCCCCTGGGACCCACCCCCAGTAACACACACAAAAAAAACACCTTTCTATTTTGTTATCAGGCTTAGCATATGATTTGTCTTGACCAATGGGTTGTTAGCAGAATTGATGTGAATCACTTTAGCAGAAACTTTAGGAGCACATTGAAGGCCCCTTTTTTCTTTTGCCATGGTGACTGGCAACATTCTCCAATAGTGGCTGTTCCATCATTCCAAGACTCAATGTGAGAAGAATGGCAACACAGTCTCTAGCCCTAAGCCAAAGTTATAGAATTGTCACAATATTGAGAAATCAATTGTTAGATTACTGGGACTTGACGATAATTTGTTATTGTGATGTATCCTAGTTTATTCTGATCAATACAAAGGCTTCTCTGTTGAGTACATGGTTGTATAATCTACCCCAAACTGGAGAGATACGAGTGGTACTATGTCTCCTCTGCTTGTTTAATTTCAGTATGAGATGATGCAGTTACATAGAGTATTATGCCTTTAGCTTCTCTCCCTCCTCTACCATTGTCTCTTTCTACCTTGCTACTATAATTCTTTATCTATTATATTGAAGATGTTAAAAACTCTTTTCTTTTATAAAAGAGTCACCCATGCTTGGCCCAAGGATATGAAATATCACATATCTTATCTTTCATTGTATGCATCAGAACACTTTTCGAACACTCATTATTCAACAAATGATGTTCTCAGTTCTGGTGCATTAAAAAATAGTACAGTGTATATTCTGCCTGTGTCTTAGAAATGGAAACCAGTGATTTATGTTATAATAATAAAAGTAGTTGTGCCATGATTCGTGTCTCTAATGTCATGCCATTATTTTGTGGTTCTGGTAATTGTAAAGAAAGAATTAATTGTTTATAGTCACAAACAGAGTGTCATACCGAGACCCCAAAGTTATTCCAATAATAGTGACAAGAACAGTGTGTGTTGGAAGAAGGTGTCCAGCTGGAAGGAGTATAGTGTGAAGTAGAATTCACCTAAATAGTCTATTATCTTTTGTGCTTTTGTTCTCTCCAAAGAAAATTTCTTTTGTCTGGTCTTTATTAGAGCAGCTAATTTCTTCTTCTATTTTCTTCTATATCAAATTTTGTGGCCAGATTTCTTTCCAAAGATTGCATTGGGATTTCAATAGAAGAAGGTGTACACACAGTTTGCTTGATATTGCATGCAACAGTATGAACCAGACTGGAGCAGTCACAAAATATTAACATCCATTATATTATCTGACCACTTGATTGCTTCCAACAAAGTCTTATTTTTTCTTTCCTTGGGACAGATAAAACAACTATGTTTCTTGAAAAAATGCTGGAAAACTTGATTTTGTTTATAGTTCTACATTTCAAAAGAATAATATACAATTATTTTTATATTTCCTTGTAGCCTTTCCATATGCATGCATTAAAAATATAATTAAATATGCTTCCTTTATTTTCAGAAAAAAATAGTAAGATGTAAAAATCCCCTTTGAACATATCCCCAACCCATTTCCCTCTCCCTGTTCAACAGTGACAACCACTATGATGAATATAATAGTCTTCCTTTTTAATACTTTTGCATATACCAATAGAAAAGTTATGTGGAATTATGCTATGCATTTCACATTGCAACTTGTTATTTTAAATTTAGTATTAAGTATTTTAGGCATACCCTTATTCATTCATACAACTCTACTCCCTTTCTTTTGTCTGGATTCCAATCCATTTAATAAAAATACCATTTTTTGTGATATTTGGGATTGAACCCAGGGTCATTCTACATCTGAGCTACACCCCCAGCCCTAGTTTTAATTCTTTATTTTGAAACAGGGTCTCACTGAGTTGCAAAGGGCCTCACTAAGTAGCTGAAGCTGGCTGCAAACTGATCCTTCTGTCTTAGCCTCCCAAATACTGGGGTTACAAGAATGTGCCACCACACCCAGCTTTGAGAATACAATATTTTATTCATCAATTAGTTGATGGACATTTAGGTCACTCCTATTTTTTGGCAATTTCTGATAATGAGTAATAAACATCCATTTGTGTGTCTACTTAGGTATATAGTCAAATGTTTCTCCAGGGTGTATACTCAGAATGAAAATACAGAGTACCTTTCTCATTTTACTAGATACAGTCACATTTCTTTCCCAAATAGCTGTCCAGTTTACATACCTATGGTATGAGATTATCTGTTTACTCATCCTCCTCCTCTATACCTGTGATTTTCACACTTTTAAATTATGGTTAGTCTAATGAGTAAAATATGCTTTCTCATTGTAGTTTTAATTTACTTTTCTCTGGTTACTAGTGAGACTAAATATCTTTTCATATTTTATTGGCAGTTTGTGTTTCTTCTAGATTAATTATATGCCTAAATTTTCCCTGCTGTTTTTTAATTTGTGCACAGAAAAAGTACACCTAAAACATTTGTGCTTAAAAAAAAAGCTAGAAGGAGATAGAAAGGCATCTTCATCACTGTTTATTAGAGCAGTTCTCCTTAATATACCTGAGAAGGATGACTTCATTGTGCAATTTCATTCTAGGAAGAAAACACTAGAGTATGACATTCATTTACTGTCTGAATATGTTATCTAATCACAAAGCCCATTAAAAAACTAAAATAAAACTAAAATAAGCTTCTGCAGAGCTTCCTTCAGAATTAATACATTAGCATGCTTTAAGAAAACATGGTGGTATAATGGCTGAAACATAGGTTTTGAAATCAAAAGGAGGAGCTGACTTCACATTTTAGCTTTTCCAATTTCTACCTAGAGGGATCTTGGGAAGACTACTTATTGTCTGTGAGCCTTCAAGATATTTTCTTAACTTTTCTTGGTTTTTCTAGAACCAGGATCAGGGCTCCTTTCTCTATTCCCTTCTTTGTTGTTATTGTTGGTGACTTCACCATCTATTTTCATAACAATTCAATATCCTGGCTTTACAGTTTTGATTTTTCCATTCTGATACTCTTTGTCTTCTTGATACTTTCATTGCAACCATTAGCACATTCTCACATGGAACCATGTTATTACTAATGATCTGCCTCTGAAAACTTCAACACAAACTCTTTCATATTCATTTTAATAGTTTTTTATTATTCATAGTATCTGCCATCTCACTAGTCCTCTCTTCACCATCATGTTTACCATTCTGAAGACTTTAACATTCTATCCCCTCTGTACAGATCCCAGTACTTCCTCTGCATCTACCTACTCAGTCCTCAATTTTATCATTATTTTCTGCTGCCCCTCATGAGCTCCAGTATGATCAGATCAACTGCAGTGGTGGTTTTCCAAGTGTGGCCCTAGACCAATGACATACACATCACCCAAGAACTTTTTAGAAACAAATCCTTGGGCTTCACTCCAGACTTATTGAATTAAAAGCTAAGGGACTGCACTATGGTATGGGTTAGAAATGTCCCCCAACATGCCCATGTGCTAAAGCATGTCCCTAGTGTAACAGTATTAAGAGGTAAAATAATTGAATGAGGCTTTAATATCTTTGGTGGCTAAATTCACTGAAGGATTAATACTTTGAATGGATTTACTTGGTTGTAACTTCGGCAAGTGAAGCGTGGCTAGAGCAGGAAGGTAACTAGGGGTATGGCTTTTTGGACTCTATCTGTCCCTGGTGGCTTCCTGTCATTTCCTCTCCTTTCCAGCTGCCATGAGATGAGCTGCTGTCTTCTGCATACTGTGCCACCATAATGTGTTCCTTGGAGTCATTGGATTATGGACTATACCTCTGAAACTATGAGTTCCAGTAAACCTTCCCTCATCTATATTGCTCATGTCAGAGATTTTGGTCACAGCAATAAGGCAAGCAGGCTTAAATAGGTTGAGATTCAGCAATTTGTATTAAACTTTCCATCCTGGATATGCACTACACATTCCTGTAGTGAAAACTTGACATTTCTTTGATTTACCCTTCAATTAAAAATCACCCTGCTCAAATTTCCAAACTCTAATTTAGATTCCCCCAGCATCAACCATTCTGATTTAGTAGATCTCAGTATAACTTCAAACTTGCCTTTTCAAGGTGCACTTCTATTCATTTTGATGGAAGTGGGGCTATGAACAACATTAGGGAAACATTTATCAAAGCTCTCATGTTGGTTTCCTAACACCACCAAACACAACCTTTCTCTTTTCCCTTTGAAAAGGACATGGCCCCTGTTTTTATTGAGCTCATAATGTCTAAAGTTTATGCCCACCCTTTTCTGACTCCTCTGATAACTTATTCAATTGCTTCCAATTTATCTCCCCCTACATGATAAATTCTACTTAATGGTTAACAATTTTCTATAACATTACCAACCTTTGAGTTCTAATTCTACTTTATTCCTTTTCTTCACTGATGAAGTTTTTGAAACAGTGAAGTAACCACATGATTTACGACTCTTCACACTCTCTCCCTCCTATCACCCTCATCACTTCACTGAAATTATTCTCTTGGTATTTCCCAGGTACTCCATAATTGTGAAATGCCCACTTCAGTTGACCTCCTTCTCTTCCACTCTAAAGTTTTATCCTGGTTACTGCCCTCACTTATTGAAATTCTCCCCTTAGTTAATTTCCCATGTCAATAGCTCTCACTGTGTCCTTTCTATCACTAGGGTTTTCCCTTTTCTTTCTCCAGTTTTGGACCATTTCCTCTAATTCCTTTAGAGTTTGTTCTTTTTTCTCTACATGCTTTTGCTTGTCCATGCTTTTGCTTGCCTATCTGTGCCAATCTCTTATTATTAATAGTTTTCTATTGAAATAAAATTTATTTTTCTATGATAAAATTACTACTTAAAAGTAAGCAATTGCCAGGTGTGGTGGTTTGCATCTATAATCCCAGTGTTTGTGAGACAGACAAGGGATCACAAATTTGAGGCTAGCCTTACCAGTTTAATGAGACCTCATCAAATTAGTGAGACCCTATTTCAAAGTAAAATATAAAATATGAAAATGGCTGGAGGTGTAACTCAGAGTTCTGGTATATTCACAGAGTTGCATAATCACCACCACCTTCAGAATATTTTCATCATTCCTCTCCCCTCCAAAAATACCCAGCCTATACTTAGCAGTCATTTCTGACTCTTCCCTCCCAGCAACCTCTGGAAACTACCAATCTACATTTGTCTCTTATGAGTTTGCTTATTTTGGACATTTCATATAAATGGAATCATATAATATGTGGCATTTTTGTCTGGTTCTTTTATTTAATATGCTTTCAAGATATTCCTATTGTAGCATGTATTGGTATTTCATTCTTCTTTCCGACGGAATAATATTTCCTTGTATGATTCAATCCTTTGGCTGTTATGGATAGTGCTTCTGTCAAAATTCATGTAGTAGTTTTTGTGTGGACAGGTTTTCAGTTCTTTTGCTTATATACATACTCAAGGGCTGAGCCGCTGTATCTCAGGATTAATGGCCAAACCAGTTGCCAAATCTGCTGTACCATTTTATGTTTCTACCAGTGGTAATCAGGATTCTGATTTCTCTAAATCTTCCCCAACACTTGCTATTTTTTACCTTTAAATTTTTTTATCATAGAGATTCTACTAGCTATGAAATGGCATGTCTTCATGATTTTTACTTACATTTCCTTAATGATTAATAATAATTGATCATCTTTTCATGTGACTTAGGGCAATATATATATATATATATATATATATATATATACTTTGAAAAAATGTCTATTTGAATCCTTTGCACATTTTTATTTATTTTTAAATTTTTATTGGTGCATTATAGTCATACATCTTAGTGGGATACAAGATGGTGGTGCCATACATGTACTCATCACCCAATTAGCCCTAACCCAATTTCCGCCTCATTCCCTCCCCCTCCGTTTTTCTCATGCTTGGCTTAGTGATTGACTTTGATGTGTTTCTTAAAGTACATCATGTGCATTAGGGAATTTGCCTCTTCCATGCTCCCATCCACTCAGGTTGCCTTATTTTTTTCATCTATAGAATCTCCTTCTTCATCTAGAGTTCCTTCTATGACCCATTTTCTCCCTAGCTTCCTCACATTAGGGAAAGCATCCCATTTCTTTTTAGTTTTGACTTAATAATCTCCCATAGCATAATGTTCTCCACTTTCATCCATTTCCCTATAAATGGTGTAATTGTATTTTTCTTTGTGGCTGAATAAAATTCCATTGTATATATATCCCACAGTGTTGTAATCTATTCATTTGTTCATGGACATCTTGGCTGGTTTCATAGTTTGGCAATGGTGAATTGGGCAGCTATGAACATAGATACACATGCATTAGTTTGGTAGTTTGGCTTCCTATCTTTTGGGTACATACCCAGAAGTGGTATTGCTGGATCAAATGGTAGATTTGTTTCATTCTTCTGAGTATTCTCCATACTGTTTTCCAAAGTGGTTGCACTAATTTGCAATCCCACCAACAATGTCTTAGAGTTCCCACTTCTCCACATCCTGGCCAACATTTGTTGTTGTTTGTGTTTTGAATGATTGCCATTGTAGTTGGAGTTAGGTGAAATCTCAGGGTAGTCTTGATTTGCATCTCTCTGATTGCTAATGATGTTGATTTGCTCATTTTTTAATTGGGTTATTTTACTTTTAATGTTGAATTGTAGGGGTTCTTTACATATTTTCTATATTACCCCCTTATCATATGTATTATTTTCAAATATATTCTTCCATTCCATGGATTGGATTTTAATTTTCATGATAGTGTCTTTATTATCTCATTTAAAATATTGGTTCTGGGAATTGAACCCAGGGGCATTATACCTCTGAATGATACCCCTAGTCCTTTCTAATTTTATTTTGAAGTAGGGTCACACTAAGTTGCCAAGGCTGGGCTCAAACTTGCCATCCTTCTGTCTCAGCCTCCCAAGTACTAGGATTACAATGTGGGTACCACTGTAGATGATATGTCTTTTGAACATAAATGTTTTGAATTCTGATTAATTTCAAAACATATAGTTTTCCTTTGATACTCTTGCTTTTCATTTCTAAGATTCATTTGCCAAATTAATACAATTTAAATTTACTTCTATATTTTCTTCTAAAGGTTTTATGGCCTTAGCTTACACTTAGGTTTCATCACATAATGTTTTTCAAACCAAATACATTAAAGTGCAAG
Source organism: Muscardinus avellanarius (assembly GCF_963383645.1). Lineage (NCBI taxonomy): Eukaryota > Metazoa > Chordata > Mammalia > Rodentia > Gliridae > Muscardinus > Muscardinus avellanarius. The sequence goes on from NC_137792.1 coordinate 35,851,838, forward strand.
AAATTAAAGCAAGAATGAATAAGTGAGATGGGAACAAACTAAAAGTTCCTGTTCATTAAAGGAAACCATCAAGAACCTAAAGAGAAAGCCTACAGAATGTGAGATCTTTACCAGCCACCACTCTGTTAGAGGGCTAATATCCAGAATATACAAAGAGCTCAAAATCTCTACACTAGCAAAACAAATAACCCAATCAAGAAATCGGCAACTGAACTGAATAGACAATTCACACAAAAAAAGATTCAAATGGCCAAAAGATACTTGAAAAGATGTTCAACATCATTAGCCATCAGGGAGATGCAAATCAAAACTATGCTGAGAATCCATCTAACCCCAATCAGAGTGGCAAGCATAAAGAAATCAAATAACAAATGCTATTGAGGATGTGGGGAAAGAGGAACTCTTTTACACTGTTGGTGGGAGTGTATACTAGTTCAGCCTCTATGGAGATAAGTGTGGAGATTCCTTAGAGAACTGAGAATGGATCCACCATATGATCTGGCTATACCACTCCTGGGTATCTTTCCAAAGGGGTTGAAATCGGAGAACTACAGTAACATATGTATACCCATGTTCATAGCAGCACAATTTGTAACAGCCAAAATATGGAACCAAACTAGGTCTCCATCAACAAATGAATGTATTGAAAAACTATGGGAAATACACTCAAATGGAATTCTACTAAGCAATAAAGAAGAAGAAAATCATGTCTTTTGCAAGAAGATGGAAAGACCTGGAGAACATTATGTTAAGCGAGATCAGCTAAGCACAGAAAGAGAAGGGACATTTGTTTTCTCTAATATGCCCAAACTATGGAGTATTGGGGATACAAGAGGGACTCCAGATAATGGAGGGGAAACCTCAGCAAAACTAGAAAAGGAGAGGAGAGGAAGAAGGCTGAGGTTGATTAATGGAGGAGCTATATTTGAATACGTGTGTAAGTGTGAATGTAATATGCTCAACCTGGACACAACCTGGAGAGGGGGAAAGGGAAGTGAGGGAGGTAAGGGTACCAAGCACTGCATGAATATATGCCATGTTCAAAATAAAATATAAAAAATTATATATCCAACAAATTAAAAAAACTGGATACATTAAATAAGAGACACAGGCAATTCTCAAACTCAGATTCTACCCTTTCTCCAGGGCTTTTAGTTGCTGCTGCGTGTTTTAGTTGTTATTGTTTGCTTTGTGGCTTTTTGAACTGTTTTGTAAAATCTGTATTCTTTGCTATGTGAAACCATAAAAGTTTCTGCACTATTTAGTGGTCAGATAATGATTGTACTAAGATTTCCTTAAATTATTGGAACCAATAATCCTCCCAGTCTTTGCAGAGAAATTGTATATGTGTTTTGGTCCATGCTTTCAACACTAAGCCAGGAAGTTCAAAACCCTATCATAGTCTTCACTTCCTCCTTGTGCAAAGCCATAATGTCAGCTAAAAGCTAGTGCTTGGGACTATCTCAGTTCTGTCCTGGACACTGAGCACAGACTTGCTAATAGACACAGTCCTATGCGTGTTCATGTGTTTCTAAATTCCAGGGAAGATGATGTCCCCTATTGGTATCTCATTCTCTAGTTATTCCTTTTATGTTTTCTGGCCAGGTTCATATTCACCCTCAATTGTCATCACCTTGTTAGGCACTTACATTGTTCAGTGGTTGTTGTTGGTTATTTGTACAAATGTTTTCAGGGATTTTTCTGCACTGTCTGCCTTGAGTGAAGTCTTTGTCAGGTCAAATAGAGAAGCCTGGAGAAAGGGAGTTTTCTGGTAGCTACCAGATAAATTAACTAATGACAATATAAAGAATGGCATTTTTTTCTTGTAATAGGGATTGAACTACTTTGGAGTTATATCTCCAGCCTCTTTTATTTATTGTTTTTGAAACAGGGTATCTCTAACTTGTTGAAGCTGGCTTCTAACCTGAAATCTTTTTATCTCTGTCTCCCAAATACTGGGATTAGAGGTGTGTGCAACCATACTGTCTGAGAATAGTGTTTTGAAGGGACTCCAAAATCATTCTGCCCCTTCCAGGATTTGGGGATGGTCGCAGAGAAAGCCAAATGTCTCAGAGCTCACTGTTTGTGATGATATTTAGTCATTTATTTTAAATAAATGTTCCTCAGGTTGCTAGAAACTTTTGATTAATTTCCAAAGTTCTGAAAACATTGATTTCGATCATTTTTGCCAGTGTTCTCATTACTTTTATGGGGAACTGGCTTTCCGGCTGACATCACCACAGTTAATCTAATATTGATTGCTACATTTGTGTTCCTATTTCACTTGAACTTCACCTGAATTTCCCTTGGTATATACCTCAAATTTAATATGTTTTAAATAGAACGAATTGTCTCTTTTCACAAAATTTCTCCTTCTTCCAATGTCCCTGTTAAAGGCTTTATGTGAAGGCTGGAGAAAATTAAGTTGGCAAAGCAGATGGAATGGTAGTAGAATCTAATTATAATTATATCTGTATTAATCTAGTACTGCTGGGCGTGATAGGAATGAAAAGATTAAGAGTTGGAAATTGACAAATTTCAGTCACAATAAAATTGACATCAAACTCCCCACTGCTCCTATAATCTCTGATTCAATTTAGCAATTCTTCTCTCTCCAATTCATTGCTTGCTCCACAGACTAGTTGAACTGTAACTAGCCTCACCAAATTCTGTTCTCATAGTGGGTGTTCAGTAAATGACTAACAGTAGCAAAAACCATAATCAAGTGAATAGCATATATGTATTTCTCTTTTTCTCTCTCTCTCTCCTCTCTTTTGCTTAAACTAAGGATCTAGTCTCCTTCTCAGCTGGAAATTCCTCCAAAAATCATGAATATAATTACCTTTTTCAATATTTCATTGACATGTCAACCTGAATTATATACCAAAGAGAGCCAGTATAAGACATTGGTATGGGATATAAGGCCTAATACATTTTCCTGCCTCCTTGTGGGAATTCAATAAATGTTAATTATACTTGGAATCACACTAGCAAATAATGGCTGATTTTGTTTTTCCCAGTTTTTACATTTCATAAAAATAACACAGACCATAAGAAATCAAATACAGGCATCTTGTATACAGAATTAAACAAAAAAATAAGCAGGGAAAGTGGGATTTAAGAAAAAATGCACTGGAAATATCAGGATAGGCCCACATAATACAAGTATATACAAATTGGTTTTATGCTAAAACCTTTTCACTTTTTTTACCATTTCCATGTTTATGTGTATATATGTACATAAAAGAGAGAGGAGAGAGAAAATGGTGTGTCTCTGAATATGTTTATATTTTCTATTTATTTTAAGCTGAAAGCTCTACATTATTTGCAACATATATAGGGGATAAAAATTTATTAACAGATACTTAGTATGAAATGCTTAGAAGATTTAAATACTACTGAAAATCATTGGTTTTCCCTATACCTAAACTAAAAAAAAAAAAAAACCAATATGTTTCTCTGAATAAATAAATTCTTAGAGGCAAGTTTTCTCCTTTGTTGCATGAGTAAATTAATAGTAAATTAAAACAAGTTTTTTAGAAATTAAAGGAAAATATGTCACATATTGGTATTTACATTTAAATAATATTTGTGTCTCTTGTAAAAATATAATCAAATGCAATGTCTAATGTGTTAGGCCATATCCCTTATTAAATGAAAGAGTACTTCTATTGGTTCCTGATGAAAGCCAAGGCTGTAGCCTTGACTACAGTTAAAGATATGCCTGGTCAAGGTTTAAGAAATTTGCCTTTTTATTTTTCATTTTTGGTACTGAATGCTTAACCTAGGGCATTCTACCTCTGAGCATTATTTTATTTTTTATTCTGAAACAGGATCTTGATGTGGACAAGTGGAAACTCTAAAACATTGTTGGTGGGATTGCAAATTACTGCAACCACTTTGGAAAACAGTATGGAAAATCCTCAGAAGAATGGGAACAAGTTTACCATTTGATCCAGCAATAGTACTTCTGGGTATCTACCCAAAGGGAAGGAAACCAAACTACCAAACTAGTGCATGTGTATCTATGTTCATAGCTGTACAATTCACCATTGCCAAACTATGGAACCAGCCAAGATGCCCATCAACAGATGAATGAATTACAAAACTATGGTATATGTGCACAATGGAATTTTACTCAGACACAAAAAAAGACCACAATTACATCATTCTCAGGGAAATGGATGGAACTGGAGGACATTATGCTAATGAGATTAGTCAAGTACAAAAAATACGAAATTGGATGTTTTCCCTAATTTGTGAAAGCTAAGGAGAAATGTGTCATAGGAGGAACTCTAGATGAAAAAGGAGATCATATAGAGGAGCAAATAAGTCAACCTAACTGAGGGGATGGGAAGGGGGAAGAAGAAAACTCTCTAAAGCACAGGATGTACTTAAAGAAACATACTGATCTTAACCACTAAGCCAAGTGTGGGAAGTAGGGATGATCTGGATGGGAATGGGATAGGGGTTTGGATAGGGGCTAACTGGGCAACGTGTGCATGTATGTCTACACAAGTGTTTTTATCCCATTATGATATATGAATACAATGCACCAATAAAAAAAGAAACAGGGTCTTGCTAAATTGCTGAGAATATTGCTAAGTTGATGAGGTTGGTCTTAAACCTGAGATCTTCCTGTCTCATCTTCCCAAGCACTAGGATTACAGGTATGTGCCACCACACCCAGCTCACATTGCTTTTTTAAATTTTTTAAACAAGGCATAATTTATAAATAATAAGATGCACATATCTCAGTTGCATATAATGATTAATTTTTGCCTATATCAAGATACAAAGAGTTACAACTTCTCGATAGAATCCTACATGTTCCTTCTCTGTCCAAAGGTAACTGCTTTCCTGATATCTCTTGCAGCAGTCATTAATCTTGCCTATTTTAAATTTTTATATAAAGGGAATCATATTATATTTACTCTGTTGTAGGTGAATTCTTTTACTTTACATTAAGTATTGCAATACTTTATTATGTTCATTGTTGTGTAGTATTTCATTGCATGACCATAACACAAGTATTCAATCTACTTCTTATGGTCATTTGCATATTTTAGGAATTTTGAATACTGCCTTATGAACATTCTTTTGTGGACATAAGCACACTTATTTATTTGGAATAGAATTTCTGTGTAATATGGTATGCATATACTTCACTTTAGTAAATACTAAGGTGAGTGTGCCATTTTTCATTTCTACTAGCATTATAAGAAAGTTGCAGTTAATCTAAATAATGCACATTTTTAAAGATCTCATTCAGAACTATAGGTCCTCTTTAGGCATTTAAGTTTTATTAGAAACTTTTTTTTGGTGGTACTGGGGTTCCTGGAAGCCCTTCTACCTCTGGGCTATACTCCCAGACCTATTTTTATACTTTTTTATTTGGAAACAGGGTCTCCTAAGCCAGCGCGCGCAGCTGGCTTCGAACCTGCGCGATCCTCCTGTCTAAGCCTCCCAAGTGCGGGGATTACAAGCATGCGCCATCACGCCTGGCAATTAGAAACTTTTAAAGTCACATTTCAATTAACTTTTATCTAATTTCAATTGGTGTTGGTGTTGGGGGCTATTCCAAGTGTATGATCTTTTTACAACTGAGAAACACAGATTCCTCTTTCAATGAAAATAAAGATGGAAACATTTTATTTTTTATTTGTGCATTGTAGTCATACATCTTAGTGGAGTACAAGAGATTAGTGGCATATATGCAAACATCACTTTAGACCTTACCCAATTCCCTTCCACCTTCCTCCTTCTTATGTTTCATTTAGTGATTGACATTGATATGTTTGTGAAAGTATATCATGTATATTAGGGATTTTCCCTCTTCCCACCTCCAATCAACCCAGTTAGTCTTCTTTATTTGTTCATCTATGCTTTTTCCTCCTTCATCTAGAGTTCCTCCTATGACCCTTTTTATCCCGAACTTCAACATATTAGAAAGAACATTTGATTTCTTTTTTATATTGGTGCACTGTATTCAAACATCATATTAGTATTAAAAAAAAACTTTTGTAGACATACATGCACACATCACCTAGTTAGCCCCTACCCGATCCCCACCCTGCTCCCTCCCCATCCCTCCTTCCCATGCTTGGCTTAGTGGTTGACATCTAGTATTATAGCAATTTATCCAAAATTAACAATGATAATCTCACATAACAGTTTCATTTGTCTGATACATTTTGTGACTGACTAATCTCACTTAGCATAATGTTCTCCAGTTCCATCCATTTCCCTGTAAATGACATAATTTTGTTCTTCTTTATGGCTAAGTAAAATTTCACTGTGTACATATCCCATTGTTTTGTAATCCAGTCATCTGTTGATAGACATCTTGGCTGGTTCCGTAGTCTGGCAATTGTGAATTGTGCAGCTATGAACATAGATACACATGCATTATATTGGTAGTTTGGTTTCTATTCTTTTGGATAGACACCCAGAAGTGGTATTGCTGGATCATATGGTAAATTCATTCCCATTCTTCTGAGGATCCTCCATACTGTTTTCCAAAGTGGTTGCATTTGCAATCCCACCAACAATATATTAGAGTTCGTATTTCTCCACATCCTCACCAGTATTTGTTGTTGTTTGTATTTTGAATCATTGCCATTCTAGTTGGAGTTGGGTGAAATCTCAGGGTAGTTTTGATTTGCATCTCTATGATTGTTAATGATATTGAGCATTTTTTCATATGTTAATTGGCCTTTGAATTTCATCTTTTGTGAAGTGTCTAATTCACATGCCCATTTTATTTATTTATTTTTATTTTTTGTTTTATATGTTTTATTTTTATACATATTTTAATTGAAAATAAATGGTATACATTTAAACTGTACTTGGTGCCCTCTTCCCCCCACCCCCATTTTCCCTTCCCCACCTCTCACCAATGATTGTCCAGGGTAGCCATGCTATATTCATACTTTTACACATATACGGACGTAGAACCTCATTAATCAAGTTTAGCCTTCTTCCTCTCCTATATTTCCATTTAAACTTTGCTGAGATTTCCTTTCCATTATCTGGAGTCCCTCTGGTATCCCCTATGCTCCCTAGTTTGGGCATATTAGAGAAAACATATGTCTCTTTTCTTTCTGTGCTTGGCTGATCTCACTTAACATAATGCTCTCCAGGACTTTCCATTTTCTTGAAAATGACATGATTTTGTTCTTTTTTGTAGCTGAATAAAATTCCATTGTGTATATTTCCCATAATTTTGCAATCCATTCATCTGTTGATGGGGACCTGGGTTGGTTCCATATTTTGGCTATTACGAATTGTGCTGCTATGAAAATAAGCATGCATATATTGCCGTAGTTCTCTGATTTCAGCCCCTTGGAACAATACCCAGGAGTGGTATAGCTGGATCATATGGTGGATCCATTCCCAGTTTTCTAAGGAATCTCCACAGTGATCTCCAAAGTGGCTGAACTAGTTTGCATTCCCACCAACAGTGTAAACGAGTTCCTCTTTCCCCACATCCTCGCCAGCATTTGTTTTTATTTGAATTCTTTATGCTTGCCACTCGGACTGGCGTTAGATGAAATCTCAGTGTAGTTTTGATTTGCATCTCCCTGATGGCCAATGATGTAGAACATCTTTTCATGTATCTATTGGCCCTTTGTATCTCTTCTTTTGTGAAGTGTCTATTCAGCTCATTTGACCATTTCTTGATTGGATTGTTTGCTTTCCTAGTGTAGAGTCTTTTGAGCTCTTTGTATATTCTGGATATTAGCCCCCTATCAGAGTGGTGGCTGTTAAAGATGTTCTCCCATTCTGTAGGCTTCCTCTTTAGGTTATTTATGGTTTCCTTTGATGAGAAGAAACTTTTTAGTTTGCTGCCATCCCATTTGTTAATTCTTGCTTTAATTTCCTGAGCTTTGGAGGTTTTGTTGAGAAAGTTACTGCCTGTGCCAATATGTTGTAATGTTGAGCCTATGCTCTCCTCTAATAGTTTCACAGTCTCTGTTCTAATTTCTAAGTCTTTGATCCATCTTGAGTTGATTCCTGTGCATGGTGAGAGGTAAGGATTTAGTTCCATCTTTCTACAAATGGATAGCCAGTTCTCCCAGCACCATTTGTTCAAAAGGTTGTCTTTTCTCCAGCGTATGAGTTTGGCCCCTTTGCCAAAGATTAATTGACTATAGGAATGTGGATTTGTTTCTATATCTTCTATTCTGTTCCACTGGTCAGTGTACCTGTTATTGTGCCAATACCATGCTGTTTTTATTACTATTGCTCTATAGTATAATTTGTATTGCTCTATAGTATAATTTGAAGTTTGGAATTGTGATGCCTCCTGTGTGATTCTTATTGCTGAGAATTGTTTTGGCTCTTCTGGGTCTTTCCTTTCTCCATATAAATTTCATGATTGATTTTTTCTAGGTCTATGAAGAATGTTGCTTGTATTTTAATGGGGATTGCATTGAATCTATAGATCACTTTTGGCACAATGGTCATTTTAGTGATATTTATTCTGCCTATCCATGAGCATGGGAGATCTTTCCATCTTCCAAGGTCTTCTTTAATTTCTTTCTTTAATGGTTTATAGTTTTTGTTGTAGAGGTCTTTTACATCTTTGGTTAGGTTTATTCCTAGGTATTTTATTGGTTTTGAGGTTATAGTGAATGGATTTATTTTCTTTATTTCTTTCATTGCGGATTCATTGTTGGCATAAAGAAAAGCCACTGATTTCTTTAGGTTGATTTTGTTTTTTTTTATATTTTACTTTTTTTGTGGGTTTGGGGATGGAACCCAGGGACATTCAACCTCTGAGCTACACCCCCTGCCCTATTTTTTATTCTTTATTTTGAAACCGGGTCTCACTAAGTTGCAGAGGGCCTCACTAAGTAGCTGAGGCTGTCAGCAAACCGCCATCCTCTAGTCTCAGCCTCCCAAATGCTGGGATTACAAGCGTGCACCACCACGTCTGGCTTTTAGGTTGATTTTGTATCCTACAACTTTGCTGAATTTGTCAATCAGCTCCAGAAGTCTTTTGGTTGAGTTCTTTGGGTCTTCCAGATAAAGGATTATGTCATCTGCAAATAAGGATAATTTTAATTCCTCTCTTCGTATTTGAATTCCTTTGATTTCCTTCTCTTATCTTATTGCTGTGGCAAGAGTCTCAAGGACTATATTGAAAAGGAGTGGTGATAGTGGGCATCCTTCTCTTGTTCCTGATTTTAGAGGAAATTCTTGCAGTTTTTCCCCATTCAATATAATGTTGGCCTGCAGTTTATAGTATATTGCCTTAATGATGTTGAAGTATGTTCCTTCTATTCCAATTTTCTGCAGTGTTTTTAACATGAATGGGTGTTAGATTTTGTCAAATCCTTTTTCAGCATCTATTGCTATAACGATGTGGTTTTTGTTCTTGGTTCTATTTATGTGGTGAATAACATGAATTTATTTGTGTATGTTGAACCATCCTTGTTTTTCTGGGATGAAACCAACTTGGTCGTGGTGTATTATTCTCTTGATATGGTTTTGAATGTGTATTTTGTTTAGAATTTTTGCATCTATGTTCATTAAGGATATTGGTCTGTAGTTTTCTTTTCTTGAGGTATCATTATTAGGTTTGGGGTTAATGTGATATTGGCTTTGTAAAAGGAATTTGGGAGTGTTCCATCGTTTTCAATTTCTTTTTTTTTATTTTTATTTTATTTTTTTTAATTTTATTTTATTGGTGCACTGTATTCATACATCATAGTGGGAGTTATGAAGTATTGGTATTAGTTATTTACTGAAGGTTTTGTAGAATTCAGCTGGAAACCTATCTGGGCCTGGAATTTTCTTTGATGGAAGAATTTTTATCGCCATTTCTATTTCTTTGTTTGCAATTAGTTGGTTTAGTCTGGCTATGTCCTTTTGGTTCAGTTTAGGTAGGTTAACTGTGCTTAAATATCTCAATTTCTTCCATGTTTTCTAGTCTATTGGAGTATAATTTTTAAAGTAGTTTCTGATAATTCTTTGAATTTCTCCACTATCTGTGGTGATGTCTCCTTTTTAATTTCTAATTTTAATAATTTGAGTTGATTCTCTTTTTGGCCAGGGGTTTATCAATTCTATTAATCTCTTCAAGGAACCAGCTTTTTGTTTTGTTGATTCTTTGAATTGGTTTTTTTTTGTTCCCTATTTCATTAATTTCTGCTCTGATTTTAATAATTTCCTGCCTTCTTCTGGCTTTTTACATGCCCATTTTTTAATGAGTTATTTGATTTCTTACTATTGAGTTTCTTGAGTTCTCTGTATATTCTAGATATTAGTCCACTATTGGAGGAGAATTATCAAAACTTTTCTCCCATTCTATTGGCTCTCTATTGAGGTTCTTGATAGTTCCCTTTGTCATACAGAAGCTCTTCAGTTTAATGCAATCCACATATTGATCTGCCTTTTAGTTTATTGAGCCTTTGGGGTCTTTTTGAGAAAGATTTTACCTGTGCCTATGTGTTGAAATTTTGGACCTATGCCCTCTTCAAGGAGCTGCATGGTCCTTGGTCTGATTTCCAAGTCTTTGATCCATATTGAATTGACTTTTATGCCAAGTGAGAAAGTGAGATTTATTTCCAGTTTTCTTCATGTGGTTAACCAGTTTTCCCAACTCCATTTGTTGAAATGGCTATCTTTTTTCCAGCCAATGTTTTTGGCCCCTTTGTCAAAAATCAAATGATTATAAGTGTTCAGATTTGTTTCTGAGTCTTTAATTCTGCTCAATTGATCAATGTGTCTATTTTATGCCAGTACCATGCTGTTTTTATTACAATGGCTTTGTAGTATAGTTTGAAGTCAGGTATTGTGATGCCTTCTAAATGTTTTTTGTTGCTGAGAACTGCTTTGGCTATTCTGTTTTTGTTTTTGTTTTTGTTGTTGTTGTTGTTGTTGTTGTTGTTGTGTTCTGATTGAATTTAAGCACTAATATTTCTATGTAAATGAGGAACAACCTTGGTAATTTACTGGATCTTGCATTGAATCTGTAGGTCACTTTTGGAAGAATAGCCATTCTGGTGATATTTATTCTGCCTGTCCAAGAACATGGTAGATCTTTTCTCCTTCTAAGGTCTTCTTTGATTTCTTTTTTAATGGTTTATATATTTTCTGTAAAGGTCTTTTACCTTCTTAGTTAGGTTTATTACTAAGCATTTTATTTTCTTGTGGAATATTCAGAGTGTAAGTGTCTTTTGTATTTCTTTTTCAGTGGATTTACATTTGGCAAACAGAAAACCATCTGATTTTTTAAGATTGAATTTGTATCCAGACACTTTGCTGAATTTGTTAATTAGTTCTATAAACTTTTTCATTGAGTTTGTTGGGTCTTCTAAGTATAGTATCATGTCATCTGCAAATAGTGAAAGTTTGAGTTTTTCTTTCCTATTTACTCCTTTGATTTCCTTTTTTTTGCCTTATTGCTTTGGCTAAAGTTTCAAGTACTATATTGAAAAGAAATGCCGATAATGTACATCTTTGTCTTGTTCCTTTTTTAGGGTTAACTCTCAGTTTTCCCCATTTAATATGTTGACTGTGGGCCTATTGTATATTGCCTTAATGATGTTAAGTATTTTTCTTCTATTCCAATTCTTTGCAGTGCTTTTAGCATAAATGGGTGTTGGATTCTGTTGAATGCTTTTTCAGCATCATTAAAATGATCATGTGATTATTATTTTGGGTTCTATGTGATGAATTCCATGGATTGATTTTTGTATGTTGAACCAGCCTTTCATCCCTGAGATGAACCCTACTTGTTCATGGTGTATGATTTTCTAGATGTGGTTTTGAATGTGTTTTGCTGGTATTTTGTTTAGCAGATTTGTATGTAAGTTCATCAACAATATGGACCTTTAGTTGTCTTTCCTTGAGCTGTTTTTATTTGGTTTGTCATTAATGTGATGTTGCCTCCATACAATATATTTGAGAGAGTCCTGCTTCTTTCTCTTTCACTGAATAGATTGAGGAATATCAAGATTAGCTCTTCTACAAAAGTTTTAGAAAATTCACTTGGGAATCCATTGAGTCCTGGACTTATGCTTGATAGTAGGCTCTTTATTGCTGCTTCAAACTCTTTGATTGCTATTGGTTGGTTTAGATTTTCTATATCTCCTTAGTTTAGGAAGGTTGTATTTATGTAGAAACTTGTCAATTTCTTTCAGATTATCTATTATTTTGGAGTATAGATTTTCAATGTATTTCTGATGAGTCTCTGGATTTCTACACTGTTGGTGGTAATATTTCCTTTTTTACTTCTCATTTTCATAATTTGCATTGATTTTCTCTTCCTTTTGGTTAGGTTGGCTAATAATTTATCTATCTTGTTCATTTTTTCAAGGAACAAGCTTTTGGTTTTGTTGATTTTCTGTATTTTTTATTCTCTACATTGATTTCTGCTCTGATTTTAATAATTTTCTGTCTTCAATTGCCTTTGAGGTTATACTGTTTTTGTTTTTCAAGGGCCCTGAGGTGTGTAATTAGGCTATTTGTTTGATGATTTTCTGTTCTTTTTATATGGGCATTCAGTGTTATGAATTTTCCTCTTAATACTTCAAGGTGTCCCATATGTTTTGAAATGTTGTATCTCTATTTTTTTTGTTTCTAGGAATTTATTAATTTTACCTCTTACTTCTTCTATGACCCATTTCTCATTCAGCAGTGTGGTGTTCAGTCTCCACATATTTATATAGTTACTCTGGGTCTTCTTATGGTTGATTTTTAGTTTCGTTCCTTTGTGGTCTGAAAAGATGCAGGAGAGTATGTCATATTTTTTAAAATTGCTAGTACTCACTTTGTGGACCAGGATGTAATCTACTTTGGAGAAAGTTCTATGAGCAGCTGAGAAAGAATGTGAACTCTGCTGTAGTTGGGTGGAATATTCTGTATTTGTCTAATAGGTATATTTGGTTTATGGTGTTGTTTAGGTCTGAGGCATCTTTACTGACCTTTTGTCTAGATTGGTCTAGTAGTGTGAGAGGGGTGTAAAAATCCCCCAGTATTATTGCTTTGGGACTTATATGTACCTTAATGTCACAAAGTTTGTTTTATGAAAGTAGCTGTATCTATGTTTGGGGCATACATTTTGACTATTGGTATTTCCTTTTGCTGGATTATTCCTTTTACCAGTAAAAATGACCTGCTTTGCCTTTCTTTTTTTTTTTTTTCTTCTTCTAATAAGCTTGGGCTTGAAGTCTAATGTCATAGTTGCTACTCTTGCCTGTCTTTGAGTCCTATTGGCATGGATTACCTTGCTCCAGCCCTTCACATTTAGTTTCTTACTATTTTTACTTGTTAAGATGTGTTTCTTATAGGCAGCAGATAGATGGATTCTGATTTTTAATGCGTTTTCCACCTTATGACTTTTTTTGAAGAGTTGAGGCCATTTATGTTTAGTATGATTATTGAAAGATGCTTTTTAATTCTAAACATTTTGAGTTTTACCTTCTGTTTAAGGTAGTATTTGTTTTACTCTGCTTAGTTTTTTGCTTGATAGAAATTAGTGTTGCTCTGGCATTTATTAATTATTTATTCTTTGCAGTTAATCTCTTAGTATTTTCTCTAGTTCTAGTTTTGAAAACATAAATTCTTTCAGCATCTGCTTGTTGTGGAAGATTTTTATTTCTCCGTCTAATATGAGAGATAGTTTTGCTAGGTTGGAAAATTTGGGTTATAGGGTTTTTTTTTTCTTTCAGAGTTTGGAATATGTTACTTGAGGCCCTCCTGGATTTCATGACTTGGTTTGGGACATCTGGAGTGATTCTATTTGGTTTGCCTTTGAATATCACTTGGTCTTTTGCTTTTGTTGTCTTTAAGATTATCTCCTTGGCTTTTATATTGGTTAGTTTAACTATTATGTGGTGTGGTGAACTTTTTCTCTGATCTTGTCTAAAAGGGGTTCTATAAGTTACTTGTACCAGTGTATTGACCTCTTTTTCCATGTTTGGAAATTTTATGACATGACTTCATTGAAAATATTGTTGATCCATTTGATTTCACCTTCTATGCCTATTATTCTTAGATTAGCTCTTTTGAAATAGGTTCATATCTCAATGTCCAATTCATTTTCTCAAATTGTTTTTTCTAAATTTTCTAATTTGTATTTGTTCATTTTGGAATGATCATCTTCTAAGAGTGAGATTCTATACTCCATGTGGTCTAATCTATTGTTTTTAGTTTGCATTGATGCCTTCACTTCAATTATTGCATCCTTTATTTCTTTCAGGTGCTCTCTAAATTATTTTCAGAAATCCTGTATAATTTCTCCTGTTAAATTTCTTATTTGCCTTCTGGCGATCTCTGCAATTGTGTGTTGTCAGATTCTTTAATTATGGGGTTGTGGAAGCTTATTGCTTTCTTGTTATTCTTCCTCATAATTACAGAAGTTTGTATCTTTGTTGCTTTAGATATATTTCTCTCAGACTGTGTCAGCTGGTATATACAAGGGCGAGTTGTGTTGTATTCAGTGGTGAAGATTGAGTGAAGAGAAAATTTATGAAATTGTAAATGCAAGAATAAAGTCACAGGATTGAAAAGAAGTGAGAGTATGAGTCTGTAAGGTAGTATATAATAGACACAGTGAGTATGCAGTAGGATTTTAGTAACCAATGTAGAGAATTTAGTATAGTGATAGGTAGTGGATTTAATACAAGCCAAAAAAGAGAAAAGAAAGAAGAAAAAAGAAAAAAGAAAAAAGAAAAAGAATGGGAAGAAGAGAATAGATATGTACAAAGGAAGGGGCTTGTGAAAGGGATGGTGGAGAGTGAAAACAAACAAGCATACATAAAAACAAGCATACAGACATACAAAAAACAAAACAGTAAAAGACAACAAAAAATTCAACTCTACAAATATATGAATACTGAGCAAACTTGGCCACTGCAGTCTCTCTCTGAGCAGATGCCGAGTGTTACCAGAACCTTTCCTGCTGCAACCTGGGTTTCTGAACTCTCAGAATGGACCTGTCTCTGAGACTCTTTCAGTCTATGCAGGCAGCTGGTATCCCCAGCTAGGCCTGTCTTGGTCTGATTTTTGGGTCATCATGATTGGGTGGTCTGTTGTCATCTCTGAAGGTCCTACTAGGACTTTGCCTGATTGGCCCTGGGGGCTGTCTTTCAATCAGCATCTCTGCTATGTCCAACAACAGACTCCACTCTCACTCTCGCCAGAGGGATTTGCAAAATCTCAGACCCTGGGAGACTATTGCTTGTTTTGCTAGTCTTGGTAGCCAATCTGGGCGGTCTCCCTTTGGAATGGTCTCCTGCTAGAATGGCATGTTCACTTACAGTGTTTTTGAATGCTGCCTTGGATCTCTGGAGGGCACTGTGAACTTGGCCACCATTGCTCCAAGTTGTATCCTGGGTCCTCTCAGGAAGAGCTGAAGGCTTACCAATTCCAATGAATTGCATCCACTTACTTCATTTCAAGTCATGGGTCTCTGGCAGTCCTGGTAGTACAGGCATGGGGGAGCAAGATTGCAGTGCCATTCCATCATCTGAGGCTGCAGTCTTTGGATGTGGGTGGGGATATTTTTTCTGCTCTCTGATCTGCCTTCTAGTTTTTTCCCTGCTTCCTTTAAATTGTTTGTGTTCTGTTCAGCTTTATGCTGATTTCTTTCGATTGTCAGAAAACAATGATTCCATGGTTATAGAGATTGATTGTCAGCAGGACTGATATGAGTTGCTTTCCTAGGTCGCCATCTTCCCGGAAATCCTCGAAGATACAGACCTCTATAACAGATTGCTTAGCTCCACGGATCTGCCAAGGCAAAGAAAACTCCAACTGAAACTTTTTCAAATATATCTAGTCTGTTCAAATAGAATACATAAATTCAAAGAGATTGCTTGGGTACAGGAAATATAACAGCAGATCAGTTGCCTATTTGTGACCCCCAAATAACAAACTTGAAAAGTAAAAACTCAAAATCAATGTTCCTTAGAATGTGCCAGTGTAGGTATAGCTACCCCTTCCCCCCCTTTTTTTTGCATTTTGCACATGTTTGATGGCAAATCTCTTTCAGGTTCAGTATAAAAATATGTATGTTTCATGTTTCATCCTCTCTAGGCATTTGTTAATGGGAATGGTCAAAAAAGAGTATCCAGTGCTGCCTCAGTCTCTCAGGGACCTTCATTTAGAGCTGTGATAACCTCCATTATCTTCCACTATATGTGCATTTCATAATACAAATCACATTTTTGTGATACTGGGAATTGAACCCAGGGGAATTCTACCACCAAGTTACACTCCCATGTCTTTTCATTTTTTATTTTGAAACAGGATCTCAAGTTGCTGAGGCTGACCTTGAATTTGCAATCCTCTTTGTTGGCCTCTCAAGTACTGTACTGAGATTACAAGTGTGCTCTACTATGCTTGGCCAAAGCACTTCTTTTAATCTGGGACTTTAAATCATTATCTCTAATCAGGCTTCTTAGTGTCAAGCTCCAAATATTAGTAAGTACTAGTAATAACTCAGCACAATCATTATTTTTGCTTGCATTAAACAATTTATGCCAAAACCAGGAGTATATCTTATTAAATTTGAAGTGCATCAGCAGAAATAGATGACATTAAAATAGTTACTTCTGAGGGAAACATATGGCACTGCATAATAGTAGAAAGGCCAAAGTGTTTAAGATTACATGTTCTTTCATGGTTCATGGCAAATCTTGAGAAACAGTCCTAAAATTGAAACTATTTCTTGGATTTTCATATAGCTTCCCACATCTGTTTGTTGTCTTACTGATTATAAATTAGATGCTGATGTTCTCATTTAGAAACAACATCTTGATGTTCAGGACGATTGGGTTCATACACATGTGGACAGTTAGAATGGCATGAAATTATATTTTGTGTTTTGTTTCACTCAGTCACTTAAACTTTGTTCATCTATCAGATGCCACTCATTCATGTCATCTGTGTACATAGCACTTTTTCTATCAATATAATATGGAAAACTATGAAGAAACATTGTGCTTCTCTTCATAAGCCTGTTTTATTTTTGGATACTGAGGATCAAACCCAGGGAATTCTATCTCTGAGCTACACCCCATCCCTTTTAATCTTTTCATTTTGAAACAAGGTTTCATTAAATTGCAAAGGACCTTGCTAAATTGCTGAGGCTGGCCACAAACCTTCCATCCTCCTGTCTCAGCATCCTAAGTACTGGGATTATAGGTGTGTGCAACCACCCCTGGCTATGAAACTTTTTAAACAGAAGTTTTTTCTTCCCAGTGCTTATCATATTTTTATATTATCCAGAATTATTGAAGGAAGGGTAGTTTAAGGGGTTCATTGTCTTTAATACCTGGAAGTCACAAACTCTGCCTTTGGAAATAGAAGCATTTTCAAAATATACACAGAATCTGGGCTTTAAAATTCTCAGCTTGTCTATGTCTCATAAAGGTCCCATTAATTGTTTATCTCATTAACGGTCCTTTATACTTTCCAGTTAAGGCTGTGTTTTCCCATCAGGACATCATATGCAGTTCCCTAAACATATTTTCCAAAACATTCACCTGACAACATCAGCTAGCTGAGAAAAAGAAAACTTTATTTTGCAGAGAAACATCAGGAAGCCATAAAATTTTGGGTGTTGTTTACAACATTATTTTTTGTAAACAAATGATGTGTATACTTCTTTGAAAATATCCTTAACAATAATTAACCAGGAAAATAAACAATAGATTATTCATTGGCTAAGCACCCCCCTCATATGCACAGTCTGATTGTTAAAATGATATTGTGAGCCAGGCATGGTGGTCCATGCCTATAATCACCATACTTGGGAAGCTGAGACAATATCACAGTTCAAGGCCAGCTTCAGAAACTTAACAAGAGTATCTGCAACCTAGCAAAACTCTGTTTCAAAATAAATAGGACTGGGTGTATAGTTCAAACATAGAATGTCTCGGTTCATTTCCCAGTACTACACACACACACACACACACACACACACACACACACACACACGATATTGTGAGGTGTTTGTAGGGTGGTTTTAGTCCTTTAAAGTTCACAAAGAAGTAGAAATAGGTCAATTAAATATCACTTTGTATATGTCTCTCTTAATGAGCAAATAAAAAAGATTTATAATTAGTACATGTACATGGTTTTTAAATGAAACTATACCAAAATTCAATTCATTCTATTAATGGGTAAATAAATACCTCTTTTTCTAATCTCCCTTACATTGATTTGCTCATACTGTTTATTCTTCCTTCCCTTTATGGAGTGATTCTTAAACTTCTTCCATGAGAGTTTTTTTTATTGAACTTAACTCAGATTTCATTTTGTTATATTGGGAACATGGAGATGCCTGATATGAAAACTTAGGGTGTGAATTAAACCCACAGCAATATCCCTTGGACGTGTGGTTGGCACCCAGACTAGACTTCCTTTGATGGCATTTCCTTGTGTTTCACATCTTTTGCAACTCAAGCCTACTCAAAGTATGGTCTTTATACCACCAACATTAGTATCACTCGGGAACTTGTTAGAAATTCTAGGGCCTTCAACCAGATTTTCTGAATCACAATACTGGGGTGAAGTGTGAGACCAGTAATCTCCATTTTAATAAATATTCCAGGAAATTCTTCCATATGCTAAAAGAAACTTTAAAAGGTTCAAGGCCAGCCTCAGGAACTTACTGACATTCAAAGTAAAAATACATAAAATAGGGCTGGAGGTATAGCTCAGAGATAGAACACTCCTGAGTTCAATCCCTGGTATCGCATAAAAGAAAGTAGGAACCATTCTAGACTATAGTCTTCACAGGTTCCAAATATTTATTCTGCCACAATATTTAACATTTCTTTTCCTTTGAGTGGGCTGTACCCTCTGTATGAAATTCTTGTTTTCTATTATAACAGGCCATGAACCCCTTTATTTTGGAGCAAGTACTTCTTTATAACTTACTTCAAGGAATCATTTCCAGACCCCAACACATAGCTTTACTTCCCTCCATGTTAAAGTGGATGCTTTTCTGCCCCTTCCTTTTGGCATATTGTACATATCACAATCAAGCTTATTGACACTATAATATAGATAGCATAAGGCCTTTCCTCTTACTATGGTCAACCCCTGGAAATTAAGGGCAGCAACAATTATTTTTTATCCCCTGGGCTTGTGCATGCTAGACAAGCACTCTACCACTGAGCTACATCCCCAGCCCCCTCTTTCTTTTTGTATTAGTAATTGAACCCAGGGGCATTCTACCTCCCAGCTACACCCTCAGACCCTTTTAATTTTTTGTTTTCAAATGGTCTCACTACATTACTGAGGGTCTTGCTAAGTTACCGAGGCTAGAGTCAATCCTGTGATACTCCTGTAAAATGATTTTTAGCAATTATGAATTGTGTAGCTATGGATATAGGTCCATAAACAGATATATAATGGCTATAAACACAATGAACTTCTATTCAGTCATAAATAAAAACAAAATTATGTTACTTGTAGGAAAATGGATGAAACTGGAGAATATTATTGTGATATTAGTCAGTCACAAAAAGTAAAAGGTTGGATTTCTCCCTTATATGCAGAAGCTAGAGAGAATTTGGGACATAGGAGGGACATAGACAAAGGAGAAGAAAACTTAGTAGAGTGAAGGAGGGGTCCTAACTGAAGGAGACAGGAGGGGAGAGGAAAATTTGAAGAGGGAAACACCTCTATGGACATGATGTACATACACACAGGAAGGTGGGGAGGGAGAGGGAATTGAGTGGGAACTGGGGAAGGGCTCAACAAGTGCTGCGTGCATGTATGCCTACATCACCCTCAACTTCACTAAGATGTATAATTATAATGCACCAATAAAAAATAAAATGGACTTTTAGGAGAACACTTTGTTGACAAATGTAAATGTTGAAGACTGCATTACCTCCAGCATTGTCCTCAGAAAACTTCCTGTTTGTTACAGATTAAAGCACCTTGTTTATTATATGTTCTCTCCAACTCCTCACAGAATAGTTTGTCAACCCCCTCCTGCTCCACCATCCACATCTTTGCTTTGCTCCTCTGCCTGATCAAATTCCTGTGTATCCTCTGATTTATACAGCTCCTTTCCCAAGGACTGAGCCAAGTCTCCAGGCTCTCCTGTCAAGATGTGTAAGGTAGTGTACCAGGGAGAGGTTGGTAAGGAGGCCTCTGCTGCAGGTGGCCATCTGTGTTGCTGATGAAGTGAGATGGTTCGTTTAAAGAAGCACCATTGAAAGCAGTAAATTCAAATTCCACTTCAGGAAAGATGAGGTCTTGCTCTCCACTATTCCTTTCATTAAGCACAACTAAAACCCCTGGAGATTTTATATGAAACAAATATAGGAAGATTTTGAAATGCAGACCGAAGACAACCCAGCAATTAAGAAACACCAACAAGTGAAGACAGAATTCAAATCCAAACACAAACAAAGAAGATCCTTCTCTCTTTAGCCAAAGAACCAGGGAAGAGGCAGCTCATCAAGAAATAAAACATTTAAGGCCGGGCGTGGTGGCGCACGCTTGTAATCCCCGCGCTTGGGAGGCGGAGACAGGAGGATCACGCAGGTTCGAAGCCAGCCACGCGCGCTGGCTTAGGAGACCCTGTTTCCAAATAAAAATGTAAAAATAGGTCTGGGAGTGTAGCCCGGAGGTAGAAGGGCTTCCAGGAACCCCAGTACCACCAAAAAAATAAAAAAAAGAAATAAAACATTTAAGTATTAATTGTTTTACTCCAGACAAATATCATAGATAAAGCTAAGGGTCCCCACTGAGCTTTTGCTCAGTGGGGACCTAAGAATTTCATCACAGCCAACAAGTAAGTGATGAACTCTCCTCCTTAGTGGCAGTGGAGGCCACATGGGGAGCATTAGCTAAGTATCTCTGCCTGTCTTAGCCAGGGTAGTATTAGCAGAGCCTAGTGAACAGCAGAATTCCCACATCCACTAGTAATAAGGAAATCACTTGCCCCTTGTGTCAATAGAAGCTGAATGGGTAACATAGATTCAAATTCCACCTGGAAGTAGCAAGGTGGTGCTTGTACTTCCCTACTTGAACAGTGTGAGAGGAAGCATGCTAAAACAGAAAACCTAAATAAGACCTAGAATCTCATAATACAATACTCAAAGGTCCAGGGAGATCATTGTGGTAGAATAATACCATTGTGTCATGACTACAGTAGTGGTTAAGCAAATCTACATGTGATAAAATGACAGGACTATGCATACACATTGCATCAATTTCAATATCCCAGTTTTGATAACATACTATTATTATATTTGTTCTAACTATTATGAGAACCTGGGCAAGAAGAGTATGGGGGAACTTCTCTATTACTCTTTGCAACACCTGTGAACTTGTAATTATTTCAAAGTAAAAATAGAAAATATATCCCAACAGGCTTATTATCTAGCATTGGACAATGAGAGAGGGGATGGAGTTAATTGTGAGAACAGAACTTCTAGAATCCCAGTGCTAGAGCCAGAGATAACTCAAGAATGTAGGTGATGTGTATGTGCCTGTAATTCTGGTACTTGGGAGGCTGAAACAGATTTGAGCTTAGCCTCAGCAATTTAGGAAGACCATCAGCAATTTAGTGAGATTCTGTTTCAAAATAAAAAATAAAAAGGGCTGGAGGCATAGCTTGGTGTTAAAAATATCCCTGGGTTCCAGGTCTCCATCAACAGATGAATGGATTGCAAAACTCTGGGAAATACACACAATGGAATTCTACTCAGCCATAAAAAGAACAAAATAATATAATTTGCAAGAAGATGGAAAGTCCTGGAAAGCATTATGTTAAGTGAGATCAGGCAAGCACAGAAGGAGAAGGTACATATGTTCCCTCTAATATGCCCAAACTAGGGAATGTAGAGGATACCAGTGGTACTCCAGGTAATGGCAGGGAAATACCAGCAAAGCTTGAATGGAAAGATAGGGGAGGAGGAAGACTGAACTTGACTAATGAGGGTCTATATCCGAATATGTGTAAAATTATGAATATGGCATGGTTACCCTGGACAATCACTGGTGGGAGGGGGAAGGGAAAACAGGGGCAGGGGGGAGAGGGCACCAAGTATAGTTTAAATGTATACCAGTTATGTTAAATAAAAAATTAAAAAAAAAAAGAAAAAATATACATGCTTCAAATAATCCCCCCAAAATATCCCTGGGTTCAAGTCCCAGTACTGAAAAAAAGAAGAAAGGAAGGAAGGAAGGATTTATAGGATGACTTAAAATTTGAAGGAATCCTGGAGAAAGGAGAGAAAATTCATTTCTATAAGTACTAGAATGTAGACAAGTCTAACCCTGTACTGGGAAATCCTCAAAGGTCATGATTATGATGTATTTGACAATTACTTAAATCAAGGAAAATATTTATGAACGGGAAAAATGAGAGTGGCAGGTCCTAGGAAGTAGCTTGCTGGCTGTAGTTAGATAGAGGCTGCAGCTATAACCAGGGTTTGTTAAGAATTCCAGTGGGTCCCATAGATATACTTGTCAGAAGATATCCTAGGTTAACCTTCTAGGCTGCTGTGTGTATGATATGATACATTTGAAACACAAAAAGAGAGAAAGGAGAGAAAGAAGCAAAAAGCTTAAGACCTGAGTTAGTGTTGTCGAAGCAGCTGATTTCTGGCTAGACTTCTTGTGTCAGGATCAGGAGTCATTATGCTTAGGCATTTATTATACTTTTGTAACTTCTTCCTTTCCTTTTAGATTCTTGGTAGAGTTCCTTAGAAAATCTAATTTCACCTAGATATCATGAGTCAGAAACACCTTCACATGCCTGGCAGAGCTCAAGAGACAAGTATGGGAGCCAGACTATAGCAACAGGAGCTTTCCAAGCTAGGTATCAGGAAAATACTAGGGTGAATGGTACAGTTAATGAGGTTAACTCTCTTAGAAAGAGAGGTCAGAGAACACTGAGACCTCTGATTTTATTCCAAGGTGGCTGGTCATTCCCATGGACGCTGGATAGTGCTCAGCGTTTAGATGTATTAGTCCAATCTGATATTCTTGAGCCCATTTGCAATGTAAGAACACGCAACAATGCAGTAAAATACATTTATAATACTGCCACTCTCCTCCAGTAGGAATTAGCATAAAATTCCGAGATAATAACATATGGCAGGAACGTCTCATATAATAGTCAACACCCTATAAAATCATTTCATGAGAAGTAGGAAATAACGTGATTTAAAAACCACAAAGCTACAGTGGCCACTAAAATTTTAAAACTAATGCAAAATGCATTAAGAATCCATCTTGAAAAACATTTCTAATCTACATACATTCAGTCAATGCTTTTGTAATAGTCTTGTAAGTGTCAAATAGTAAGATAAGCATTGAACACCTACTGAAGCAAAGGATTTTATGTCTCAAAGATCATAGAAGGAAGTGATTTTTGCCTAGTTTTGAAAAAGTGTGTGTGCATGTGTTTATGTGCGTGTGAGTGTGCCTCTGTTTGTAGCATTCTCAAACTTACTCCAGCCAAAATGTTCTTCCTTTTACCTACAGATATCTGATCCCACAATATTTAAAACTCACCTATGACCTCATCATATTTATTTATCCATTCATCCTATAAGACTATACCCAGCACTAACTATATGTCAGATATTGTGAAAGAATGAAGATTTCGTAAATGACACAGAATAAAAATCAAGGAAGAAAATTACATGTAAGAAAGTGCAATAAAATTCAGGCCACGGTATGAGAGGCCAGAATGTGGAAAGATAAAAGGGAAGAACAGAAAAAAAATAGTTATCTTTATAGATTCACAACAGAGAGGGGTTCTAAAATCGGGAAAGAAGATGTACAGACATCAACAAATGTGAATAATCCAGTGTTCAGCCAAAAGGGCTGTGAGCTTACTGAGGCTGGGGAATGTATTATTATCCCTTCTTCCTCTACCAAATAAACATATACCTAATGTAGAATTTTATCCATGGTAAGCATATATTAAATACTAATGTGTCATGACATATGCCTGTAATCTCAGTACTTGGGTGGATGAGAAAGGAGGATTTTAGGTTCGAGGATGCTAATCTCAACATACCAGAAGGGAGTGAGAGGTGAGATCCAGAGGGCAACACACCAATTTCTGTGTACAAGTATGCTTCTATCATGCTGGACCTTATTATGATGTGTACTTACAATGCACCAAGTAAAAGTATATTTTAAAAATAAGGGCCAGATGGTTGAGGGCTAAATATTCTCTTCATAGAGGACAGGGAAGCAGGAGATACAGACACTTTTATAGGGGGAGTAAATTATTTTAGGGAAAATAAATGGGCCCCTCAAACAGACAATAGCCTGGGATAACGTTCCTCTGTATGTAGGTGTGGTGTTTGATTTTCAGTCTTTTCCTTGTGATGGGAGTTTAATCCTCCATGGTTAATGAAATTTCAGTAAGAAGACTGAAGGCAATTGTATTACTCTTTGGTGTTTGCAATATATAGGCAGATGAGGGAGCTCCAGAGAAAACCCTTTCCTGTGTTTGCTGCTGACTAGATTATCTCTGTTTGAGTTCAGAACGGAACAATTTGGGGTACCATTTTCTTAGCCCCAACCTTTTTTGAGCACACTGTGGTGGACACTTTTCTGAGATATACAGAAACGCTTACATGTCATCTGATGTGACATTGGTGGCGGCACACTGCCTTCTTACAGAACCTGTTAAGACATATTAAAACATTGGCTTTGGTATATATTCACATGTACACATATTGGAAAGGAGTTAAATGTGGAGGGGGCCACAAAGAGTGTGTGCATGTTTGTCATTGTCAATATGATTTACATTATGATATGAGACTATAATGTACCAGAAAAAGCGCGCGCACACACACACACACACACACACACACACACACACACACACCTACTGGCTGCTCTTCTAGCAAGAAACTCAAAAAGAATTCCTGAGCCCCAAGGTCCCTCATTCCCCTCCCCACCCACAGCATTGATTTCAAAATTCTCAGGGAAGTTCTTCAATTTGATCCAAATTAAATGGGTTAAAAAATTGTGATTTTTAAAAGGAAAACTATCATAGCCCATTGTTTTTCTATCTTTGTGTATTTGGAAGACTATTATAGGAAACTGAAATGTACAGTAGGTATAGAGAACTGGGATTCTGGAGAAAACTCAGTGCTGAATATTGACACTTAAGGGTCTTGGCTGTGGGATGCTTCCAGAACCTGGAGAAAAGACATTTTCTGAGCCTCAATATTTTCTGAGCACACTGTGGTGGACACTTTTCTGAGATATACAAAAAAACATTGCCATCTTATAATATATACAATACAAACATATAGATACAATATGTAATATATAATATATATATAAATAAATATATATAAATACATATAATCAAATATGATATAAATCCAATATGTATACATGTGAATATATACCAAAACCAATGTTTTAATATGTCTTAAAAGGTTCTGTATGAAGGCAGTGTGCCACCACAATGTTACATCAGATGGCATGTAAGCATCTCTGTATATCTCAGAAAATTGTTCACCACAGTGTGCTCAGAGAATATTGAGGCTCAGAAAATATCTTTTCTCGAGATTCTGGAAGCATCTCACAGCCTTGAAACAGGCTACTCTTTCTACCAGTCAAATTTGTTCTGTGCCTGGGTAAAAGTCACTTAATCAAATATAAGAAAATCTTTTAGTATAGAATTTTTTCCTTATTTTTGTGGTACTGGGGATGGAACCCAGGGACATTGTACCTCCGAGCTATACACCCAGCCCTACTTTTTATTCTTTATTTTTAAACAGGGTCTCACTGAGTGGCAAAGGGCTTCACTAAGTAGATGAGGCTGTCCACGAACCGCAATTCTCCTGTTTCAGCCTCCCAAATGCTGGGATTACAAATGTGTACCACCACGCCCAGCTAGTATGGAATTTTAAGCTCTACCACGTGACCAAATAAATATGGAAGAAGGACATTTTTAGACAGAAAGTATAGCTTTATCATATTATACCAATTTGGGGATACAAATGGGAAATATAGTTGTGGTTTCAAATTCTGATGTGTTTAGTTTTATATGACTAAAATTTTATCCAAAGAAAAGCATAAATGTTAAAACATTTATTGCCTTTTCCATATCTTTCTCTTTGTTTACAATTTCTGAAAAGATTTCTTGATTTTATGTCCCATCTATTATCTATTTTGCAAAGCATTTCTTCAATTGTCTTATTTATTTATTTATTTATTTATTTATTTATTTATTTATTTATTTATCTACTTACTTTGTGGTACTGGGGATGGAACCCAGAAGTATTCTATGTGCTCTATAGTATTCCAAGCTATACCCTAGTCCTGTTTTATTTTGAAACAGGGTCTAGTTAAGTTGCTGAGGCTGTATTTGAACCTGCAATCCTCATGTCCCAGCCTCCCAAATACTGGGATTACAAGCTTGCATCACCATGCCTGTCCAGCAATTGTTTTATTAATTTATTTCATAAACTAATTTCTTGTTCTTTTTTCATTTTCAGTCTTTTCTTGGTTCATCAAAACATTCCTATTTTTTTTTTTGGTGGTACTGGGGTTCCTGGAAGCCCTTCTACCTCCAGGCTACACTCCCAGACCTAATATATATATATATATATATATATACACACCTATTCCCAGACCTAATATATATATATATATACCTAATATATATATATATATATACCTAATATATATATATATATATATATATATATACCATATATATATATATATATTGGAAACAAGGTCTCTTAAGTCAGCGCGGCTGGCTCCAAACCAGCACGATCCTCCTGTCTCCACCTCCCAAGCTTGGGGATTACAAGCTTGTGCCACCACGCCCAGCTATCAATAACATTCTTAATCTTTTAAAATACTAATGCACTGGGCATTATTGTGCATTAATCTTGATCTCTCTGCTTCATAATGAATGATTTTCTCAAATACATAGAAATGTGTTATAAAATAGGCCAAAGAAAAACAAAGAAAGAAAAAAGCAGATTGGAAAACTTAGGGAAATCAATATAGAAGTAAAATTTTTATTTATTATTGTTTTTCCAAAAATAATTCCAGCCATTGTCACTGGCTTTTGAGAGTCTGGCAGCAGAGGGATTTTACCAAGAATGAGGGACTTCCAAGACTGTGTTAAGTTTTTACTTCCTTTCTTTGGTTCTATTAATGACTCATTTACTAATGATTGCTAGATAATTGCAGTATTTAAAAAATAGTCTTGCTTGCTAGAGAAGAATTAAAAGTGTTTTGACAGTAATGTTAACTAATTTTGCTAAGATAGTCCACCTTTTGATAGTTATGGCAAACAAAAATAATGTGTTAATGGTTCCAGTTGCTTTTTTCTGCATTGCAAAAATGAGTTGTTCATTTTAAATAATGTAACTTTAAATAATAAGCTACATAAGAAGTATCAAACTTGTTCATTCATGTTCAAAAATTGGGGGGAGTGGTTTGGAGATAGAACCCAGGGGCATTCGACCTCCAAGCTACACCCTCTGCCCTATTTTTTATTGTTTATTTTGAAACTGGGTCTCACTGAGTTGCAGACGGCCTCACTAAATAGCTGAGGCTGTCTGAGAACCATGATCCTCCCATCTCAGCCTCCCGAGTGCTGGGATTACAAGCGTGTGCCACCACACCCAGCTCATGTTCAAAATTTAAAACAAAATACCTTCATGTTTCCTTTTTACATTTGCTTCTTAATTATACTACAGCCCTCTACAGTTGTACCATATAACTCCTGATTTCTCTAGAATGGAGATTTGACATTTTC
Source organism: Muscardinus avellanarius (assembly GCF_963383645.1). NCBI lineage: Eukaryota > Metazoa > Chordata > Mammalia > Rodentia > Gliridae > Muscardinus > Muscardinus avellanarius. The sequence continues at coordinate 35,879,583 of NC_137792.1, forward strand.
TTAAACCTTCCATATATGGGTACTCCTGTGGAGATACAGGCTTTAAGTGAATCAAGAGTGCTATGAAAAGAAATTAGATTTGGGATCTTTAACACTAACTCTACCCCTTTTAATGAAGATGAGCAACTGTCCTTGCTGATGCTGAGTTTGTTTTTTAAAAACAGAGTGTTTTAAGTCAGGTATAGTGGCACACACCTGCATTTCTAGTAATACAGAGTAAATTCTGACATGGGTGCATTATCTTGGAGTGTGGGCAATATTAGCCAGAGAACGAACTTTGCTTTGAAGATCATCCATTTTGTTTTTTTTTTTCCTTTTTTAAATTTTTATTTATATGTGGAACATATTGAAAATGGTATACATTTAGACTGTGCTTGGTGCCTTCTCCCCTCCCCATTCCCCTCCCCCCTCCCAACAATGAGTGTCCAGGTTAACTATGCTATATTCATACTTTTACACATATTCGGAAGGATCATCCATTTTGAATGATGCACTTTCAGAAAAAGAGTACAAATTAGTAAATGTGAAAGTATATTTCAAATTAAAATATTATATTCATATACAAAGGTATCACTAATAACCTTACAAGCATGTATAGGGAGGGGGGGAGTTAGCACGATGGGGTATAGAGGGGACCATACCAAGAGATGTTGTGTGCATATGTGAATGTTTTGCTTTGACTCTCACTATGATTATACATACACACACACACACACACACACACACACACACACACACACACATATATATATATATATATTGCACCAATGAAATTCTACAAAAAAATTTTTTTTTGGTACTGGGGTCCCTGGATATCCTTCTACCTCTGGGCTACACTCCCAGACCTATTTTATATTTTTATTTGGAAACAGGATCTCTGAAGCCAGCCAGGCTGGCTTTGAACCTGCAAGATCCTCCTGTCTCCACCTCCCAAGCACAGGAATTACAAGCATGTGCCACCACGCCCATCGAAAAAGGAAAATTTTGCATAAATTGTATCAAATAGATTTTTTAAAGTTGACATTACAAACATCAGAATCCTGAAAGACAATATTATGTCACTATATAATATATATTACTATACCTTTACCATACCTTTATTATACTTTCCCCATTACATTTTGGCTTGGTACTCATTTATTTCCTCTACATATGCCAACTTTGTGTAATATAACTTTCTGGAAAGAGAAATGAAGGGAATTCAGTTTTTCCACTACATTCATTCTTCCCATTCTGGGTGCTACAATTCATGTTCTTATTTCCTCATGACCTCTGGCCCTATACTAGCATAGCAGTGCCAGGCTGGTTGGCAAAATGAGTGGCAGGATTCATTTCTGAAAGCTACTCTTACTCTTAATTGGCTAACAATATCTCTGTATGTGTGTGTTACTGGGTATTGGACCCAAGGGCAATACTTGTATCTCTGAGCTACAACCTCATACCTTTTTAAAAATTTTGTGGTACTGGGGATGAAAATCCAGGGTCTTTCTACCTCTTGGTTATACTCCAAACCTATTTTATATTTTATTTGGAAACAAGGTCTCACTAAGTTGCTGAGAGCCTCACTAAGAAAGTAGTTGAGGCTGGCTTTTAACTTGTGTGATCCTCCTGTCTCAGCCTCCCAAGCACTGGGATTATAAGTATGCACCACCATGCCTGGCTCTTAATTTTGTTTTGAAACAGGGTCTCACAGGGTTGTTGAAAGTCTCACTAAGTTGCTGAGGCTGGTCTTGAATCTGCTATTTTTTTTTTGTCTCAGCTTTCCAAGTACTAGCATTTACAGGTATGTACCACTATGCCTGCTGGCTAACAATTTCTTAATTCTACCCAGAAGTGGCTGTCTCCCACATAAATAACTTCCATCTCTTCAAATTAAGGTGAAATCAAACTCAGGTTCCCTCTAACCTAATCTGCCAAAATTTCTGTGGCTACACCATTGCTACTTGACAATAGTGGAAATATATCAGAAAGAAAGTTGCTATAAAAGGAGTCAGTGGTCTTAAGAGATCATGGTTAAAATGTTTTAATTCTTCAAATGTGCATATTGGTAATCCATTTCTCACACCTAATATATGGCTTTGGAAGAGAACTCTGTTTTATTTAGCTTTACCACCTTTGCGTATATGTTAGTAGGCTTTCTGCCACTGTAACAAAATACCTGAGGTAATCAACTTATAAGTAGGAAAGTTTATTTTGGCTCAGAGTTTCAGAGTTTTCACTCACTTTATTGTTGTTTGGCCATGTTGCCTTTGCTGAAACAGTACATCATGACTGGGAACTTGTGGGAGAGGAAGCTGCTCACCTCATGGAGGCTGAGAAGCAAAGAGAGGAAGGTTCCAGAGTCCCAAATCCCTTTCGAGGGCACACTCCCCAATGACCTAACTCAACTCCCTTCCTCTAGGCCCCGCCTTCTGAGGGTTCTACCTCTTCCCAATAGCACCATCATCTGAGGCCAATTGGATAGATATTGGAGATTCAGATCACAACTGGGTAATTGAAATAAACTTCACAGTGCCTCATTTTTCTCTCATGGAGATAACAAGAGGATCCAGACATGAGTCAATTCTGCTGCTTTTCTCATAGAATGAAGGTAGAATCTGGAAGTTCAAGATTCACCACTCAGCCTTGCATGGATTAGAGAGTAGAAGTAATGCTTGTAGATAAAGGCTAACTTTTTTTCTGTATTCATTCATTCACTCCTTCATTAATTAATTCACTCAGCAGGTATTTTCTGATTGTCCATTATATACCAAGAATTATTTGAAATGAAAAGAAAGGATAGTGAAGGAAACAGATACAGACTCTCTCATCTGTTATATTAAAGTCTAATGAAGGGCTAATAATGTACAATTATATCTTTTTGTAAAACAAATGTATTAAAAAGTCATAGAATAACTAATTTACTGTCCTGTTCATACAAATCACTGGTAATCCTTGAAAAATAGTTCTCAAGAGTTCCATCCTTGTTGATACTATCGCTGATATCTTCTTGTTTCTATAAAAATGAGGGAGGGAAAAGGAAGACCAAAATTCCACATGGTAGAATTTTTGTAAAAGATAAGAAATTAACTCATGTCTAAGTCATTGTTCTTTCTAGTCTTGGGCTCCATTGAACTACAGGCAACATAGAGAAAGGCATAGTCCTCTATGCTCAACTAATCATCAGTGAGGAATTTTAAGAGAGTAGATACTATGTGAGCCTTCTCTTTTAGATTTTCTTATCATTCCTATCATGATGGCCACAAAGCATATGAAGACAGTATAAAGGCAAAGGCTCCTTTCAATGAATAGAAAGAAAAATAAAGACTCACTTTATGTACACCATTGCCACAGACATTCAGAAAGCCATCTTATTTCTTAGCATCTCAGGTGCATACCAATGAAACAAGGTAAATAATAAGAATTACATACTTATCTCATTGAGATGCAATGTGCTGCAAGAATTATAACCCTCTTGCTATCCAAGTCAAGCATTCTCTCTTTTAATAGGTCTTTGACTTCTCTCTTATAATAGGTCTTTTAGTAGATCACTGTCTGTCTTCAGATAAACTCTCATAGGTATGTTGGTATACTGGAAATGGTGATGAGAATTCTGCTGTCAGGTCAGAACTGCAGTGATATAAACAAGCAAATGATTGTCTCTACCATGCATATTAAGTCTCAAAGTCTGTTATGTTTTCTGTAGGCCAGTCCCATATGATCTTTAGATGCATCAAAGCATAGGAAAAGAACACTGAGTTTGAATACTGGCTTTTCAGCTTTCCCAGTATATGTGCCCTTAGACAAATTATTTAACATTGCTGAACTCCAGTTTCTTCAACTTACAAAACAACGGATAATGATGTCTGTTGAAGGATTGTTTTAATAATTTAAAAAATTATTCACACATGAAGTATGTGCCATAAAGTAGGGTTCAATAAATGGTAGGTATTACTAATTGTGAATTTCAGCACAATAATAAACCATTTATGTGGCACTGGGGATTGAACCCAGAGGCATTCTACCTCTGAGCTAAACCTCCAGCCTGATTTTATTTCTTATTTGAAAACAGGGTCTCACTAAGTTGCAGAGGGCCTAACTAAGTTGTCAAGGCTGGCTTCAAACCTGTGATCCTCCTGTCTCAGTCTCCCAAATACTAGGATTGTGCCACCATGCCCAGATTAATAAGATATTTTTAAAATCATTTGTTTTTGCCCAGTGTTCAAACTTTGGGCTAAGAAAGATTTTCTTACAAGACTATTATGATTTGTAACCATCATCCAACTTTTCTATAGCAATTATTTTGCTGGGAAGTAAGCAAGGTCATAAATCAATAAAAGCCTCTTGCAACCTCAGGACTTATTGATCTTGCTGTTTATCTTCTGTAATGTTCCTGGAAAACCCAATTATTTTGGGAAGTTACCCAAACCAGTTTACCCATTATTCTATTTTAGTGTTATTAGTAACAAATTATGAAAGCATTTGATTGATTTTCTTGAAAAAACCAATCCCTCTATGTACAAAAGAGATATGTATCCAATAAGTTTCTCAGCATATTATATTTGTTAAAAAGATCAATTTTGGATAAACAGCTAGAGACTCATTTCAATGCACATGCTTATGATAGATTCCATTTTTTTTCTGAAATACTTGGAACCTGTCTGTCCTATGTGCTTGGCCACTGGCAGTGATGTGAAACAGAACTACCTTGAATATATCTTTTAATGTGCCTGGGGTTGTTTTCAACACTCAGTATAAAGTTTGGTGTGGAGTAAATGCTTGTTGAATGAATGAATAAGCGAATGAATGAACACATGAGCAAATAAAATCATGAATTCATGAATAATTATACACTCTAAATATTGAGAGGGTGTCTCTACTTCCTTTCCCAATGCAAATGTACTCTTGGATTTACAGGTATACCTAAAGGCCTATGTTTTTTGTATTGGATTCTATTCATTGAAAAATCCAGCAGCCTTTCTGTTTTCTTTTTCAGTTTAGTTTGTGTTGTTGACAAGTGAAGTATTAAAAAAAACTCTCCTTTTGTGATGGGAAACGATTTGAACTGAGCCTACTATTTTGAAGGGGAAGGGGAAGTATTACAAGGTATTACAACAAAATGGGATATGAAAAAGAGTAGTGGCTCCTCAAACTTGTCTGATATAAGAAACATCTGGTGTACAAACCCAAAAAGGGAATTCCTAGTCATCATCTGAGAATCTCCAAATGTAGCAAATCAGGTGCTTCTTATGGCCAGGCATGCTGGGAAAAGACTGGAATGAGGGATGACTGTTAGCTTACCTTCAGAATTTTGGTAGAGCTTGCATTTTCTCTTACTTATTATAGAGATACTGATATCTCCTCTAACTGTATTAAAGAGTGTCTAATGAGAATCATAAAAGGTTTGGTGTTCAAACATTTATATTTTATGCAACCTTTTAAAATATATCCTGAAAATACTAACAAACTCATCAAGATTGCAACATTTCTACTGGGAGAAATGTTTCAGTTTTACAAATTCTTTTCTTGGCAAACCTCCCACTGTAATTTCAAAAATTCAAAATCACTGATGCCAACCCACACTAAGAAGGAGTTCCCAGCCTACCTTGAGTGTTACTATTTCTCCATAAATGAGCTACCATATTTGTTCAGTTAGAAAATAATGAAATGTGCAAAAATGTTTGTCTTTGCTATAAAGAAAAAGAATCTAGTTTATTGCTATATTGTCATTATGCATAAATTCTATTTTGGGCCAGACTAACATTCTGTCTTTAGAAAACATTCCTACAGATATACCGAGAAGAACATAAAAATAATAAAAACTGTTGTGACAGTATTAATAATCACTGCAATATTAATAAGATTTTAACTCAATTTGTGTCTGGGAATTTTTTATAGAAGCAGAAATTTGCATTAATATAGTAAGACTCTGTAAAATGAAGAGGATACATGCAGTATTAATCTAGCCAAGAAAACATACTTGGCCCTTTCACAGTCATTGCCCTATAGGAACCAGACACTAGAAAATATTTTTCCTTTTATTTTAACATTAAAATTTTCTATTAATAAAAATATTAAGGGAAAAGCCTTGAGCTAAGTGTTTTGCATGCTTTATTTCTTTCAAACCTCATGATACCCTTCTGGCTTAAGTAGGATTAGCATCACCACTTTACAAATAAAGATACCAGACTCCGAAGAAAAGTTGTAATTTGCCAGATGCCTTGCAACTAGTAAGTGACAAAATCAGGATATATATCTCAGCTCACTACAGAGTCCACATTCTATTTTTTGTTTTTATTTTGCTTTATTTTTTCTTATTCATGCATTATTATTAAACACAATACCTAATGTTGAGATTTATTGAGACATTGATACATGCACATAATATAGTTTGGTCAATTTCATTCCCATTACCTCATCTTTTCCTCCCCTCCTCCTTCCCCCTGGCCCCTTTCCTCTACTCTATTGTATGCCTTCTATTTTCAGGAGAACCCTCACCACTTTTTCCCTTTCTCTGCCTAGCTTCCATATGTGGAAGTAAAGAAATGGTACTTAACTTTTTTCTGAGTCTGTATTACTGTTCTTAACATGATGCTCTGCTTTCCTTTGCCATCTATTCTGTCAGGCATCCCCTGTCTCCTACTTCCAAGTCTTCCTTTTTAGTTTCCATATATGAGAGAAAATATGCAACACCTGTCTTTGTGAAATCTGTTATTTGTGATCTAAAGCCCTTTCTCTGGACTTTTTCAGTTTCAGTACCTTCCCAGGGGCTTCCAGGTACTAGTAGATAGTGAATGATCCTGGGTTTCTGCTCAAAATTGATTGAACAGCCATCTCAAGAGATCACAACATGACTTGCATCAGGGCTTACATTTAATGTTGATATGGATTGAATTTTCTGGAAGCAGAAATGAAATAGAATTTGGCCTAAATGGTAATAATTAGGAAACAGGAAGGTACAGGATTAGGCTAAGGGAGAAGCTGAACAGCAAATCAGGCCTGACCAAACCAGATCCTCTTGGGGGCTGCAGACACAATGGGATCTCTTTGGGTAGCCAGATTTAGTAAATAAAATATGGGATACCCTCTTATATTGAATATCCAGTAAATAAATAATTTATTATTTGAATATGTGCCATGCAATATCTTCCAATACAATCCTGGCCCTAGTGGAACAAAAGATCTAGGTCTTTATATATCAATTTTGATTAGTCATTATCACCTCAGAAAGGGTGTGATATTGGGAAAGGTGAATTTCTTCCATGGAGGCAGACCCTGAAGGTGCAGAGAGTTGGCCATAAACTCTTCTATAAAGGTATATCTAGAAAGTATATATCTATGTTTGTCACAAATTTATTACCAAGGGAAGTCTAGGGGAAACTGAAAGTTACAGAATAAAGGTTTGTGAAGGAGACTTGGAAAGCTCCAAATATTGCTTCTTAGTAATGGGCTCTCCTTGATACAGCAAAGGAAAAACTGAGAAAGAAATCTCTTTCCAGTCCAGTGTGCAAGCAGTGAAGCTGAGCTCATACCATGGAAGGAGTGTGATAATTGAGGCTTTCAGAGGTGTGCCTGCTTTATTGGCATGTGATCAGTGTAGTCAAACAGGGCTGTTATCCCGAAGGGCTCTGTGATTGTTTTGAATACTTTACAATTGCTCTCTTGAAGTTCTTGGTAATTGTACCTCTTTTATTATTTTAGTGAAGTTTGTGAGTAGAAGCAGTGTATATACAATATTTGTGTCTGATGTTACTTATTTCCCTGTTCACATACATCATTCATGATACTCCATGAGCATAAGAATTCTGGTGGATCTACTATGAATAGGTATTCAGTGAGACCCCAATTGAATGCAAAGTACTATAGTTTGGATCTGAAATGTCCCTTGAAGGACCATGTATTAAAGGCATAGTTCTCAGCTTAATACCATTGGAAAATGGTAGAATCTTTAAGAGGTGGACCTAGTGGGAGAAAATTAGGTCATTGGGGGCTTTGAAAGAAATTTCAGGAACTTAGCCTCTTCCTTTCTCACTCTAATTTCCACCATGGGGTGAGTAGCTTCCTCTGCCACGATGTATATCCTCAAGCACCCAAACCTAAGAGTCAACCAACCATGGACTGAAACCTCCAGAACTGTGAACCAAATCAAATCTTTTTTTTCTTTTTAAGTTGATTCAGCTCAGGTAATTGTTATAGTAATAGATAGCTGACTAACACATAATATGAGAAGACTAAACTGACAACTCTAGAGGCCATGTTTTTAATTTGAATTAGAACTTTTAATACAGAAGGAAGGCAATGGCATTCTAAGAAATACAAATAACCAAGATAATGTACCATGTCATTTCTTATTCACATTATAACTTGGTATTACCCCACCATTTATGTTGAAAATGGATAATGATTTAGAAAGAAAATGAATCATGAGCAATACAGTTATTTTTCCTTTGCTCTCATCTTTTTCTAATTTATCAGTAATCTCAAGATGGAGAGTATTGGTTAAATGTGTATATACCAAGAAGTGAAATAAAAACAGTTGACTTAGTGTCTCCAGTGTTTCAAGTCTTCTGGCAAGAACAAGATACATGTGCATGGATGGGCTATGAAATACAAACTGTGTGATTTTAGTGATTCCACATGTGAGTTAAATGTTTTTATATATTAAATTTAAAACTAACACTGCCAAATTTAAAGGGCACAGTAAAGTCCATGTTAATAGTTAAAGATTTTAATTTTTATTTGCTTAAATGACATTAAAAGGTGATATAAAATGTCATCATGGAAGCTCCAGAAAGAAATCATAAATGAAAGAAAAAAGATTTATTTTTATTATATTTACATATATTTTTTGAAGTATTTGGGATGGAACCTGGGGGCATTCTACCTTTGAGCTACACCTTCAGCTCTATTTTTTATTCTTTATTTTGAAACAGGGTCTCACTGTGTTGCAAAGGGCCTCACTAAGTAGCTGAGGCTGTCCACAAACTGTGATCCTCCTGTCTCAGCCTCCCAAATGCTAGGATTACAAGCATGCACCACCACACCTGGCTTACAAACATTTTTTACACTAGAGGTCTTTTGTTTCATTTTGCACTGTGGCTTGCAAATTGTGCAGGTGACCTTAGGTCAGAGGAATAGAATTAGCAAGTATAAGTGGAATGGAGTAAGGTAAAGACCCTGAAATAACACTTTTAGGGAGAGAATACTGGCTTTCTGGGACCATGACTGTTGATGGATAGATTTTTACTACTGTTAACAATTTTTTTAAATATCTCATGACCTAACTGGACAGCATTGAGTTTTCTTCCTCATTTTGTTACCCATTAATCAAATATTGTTGAGTCTCTTATACATATAGCAACATTCTAGGAAATATGAAGAGAGTAAAGTAGAATTGGACTATATAGATAAAAAGTAACAGTTACCCTTAAACAACTAGCTTTCCAACAATGCACTTTTCTAATCATGTCAAGATTCTTACTTGTAACTCCATCATGTATATACATATGCACCTGCCATTTTTCCCTTCCTCCTCTTTCAACCATATTTTGTTCCCCTTCTTCTTCAGATCCTTGTTCATTTCTTGCATGGTGATTATGATAATAATGGTAATGGTGATTATCATGATAATAGTGGACATTATTCTAAGAACTTTACACATATTTCAGTTAATCCTCACAGAAGTCCCATGAGGTAAGTACAATATTTACTTCCATATTACAAAGGAAGAAACTAAAGCACCAGGAGGGTTATGTGCCTTTAATCAAATATCTAGAAAGTGAATGATCCAGGATTTGAACCAAGGCACTCCCCACTACATTGCACTATCAAATTTTCCAATGCTTTAGGCAATAGTGACCTTGAGCGGGGGCCTTCAAATTTATATATGGGTACTGTGGCCAGAGAAGCTTTTAAATTTCTAACAGTTTTAAAGATTTAATTTTCAGATCTTTAGTTCCATTGAGCTCTTTTCCCTTAAAATGATTGGCCTAAAACACACCTGGAATTATTATAGTTCATTTCTCTGGGGCATAACATTCTCTGACTGCCAACCAAAGGGTAATTTAAAGCATCAATAATATTATTGAGAAAGTAAATGACTTTTAAGACTGGGTAACAATATATTTTCTAATGCAGGGGTTTCTTAGTCAATAAAATTGAAGGAGGAGGCCCTAAATAGATTATCAGATGATAGGTTATTAACAATAATTTTTGGTAATAGAACACTATGTGAATTTTGGCATATAACTTGGATGGAGTTCTAAGAATTAGGTGACAGTTTTTATGGGTATCATCATTCTTTAAGTGACAAGTTTTATCAGTGTTTAGGTTTATCAAAACAGAATAGAAAAACTGAATTTATGCTGAATCCTTTTTCATTCTAAGGATAGGTACCACTCATTCATGGACACATAAATTAATTTAATAAGAGTGATGTCATCCACCCATTAAGAAGTGCATTTTCAGCCAGGCATGGTGGTGCATGGTTATAATCCCAGCATTCAGGAGGCTGAGACCAGAGGATCTCAGTTCGCGGACAGCCTCAGCTACTTAGTGAGGCCCTCCGCAACTTAGTGAGACCCTGTTTCAAAATACAGAATAAAAAAATAGGGCAAGGGTTGTAGCTCGGAGGTTGAATTCCTCTGGGTTCCATCCCCAGACCCACAAAAAAGTGCATTTTCATTAAGAGTGTATATTTTGTTTAACAATTATTTATAAAGTTATGTAACATATTTGTTATTTCTTCTAATTTTTTAGTAATAATTGTAATGACAATTCAATCCTAAAGAAAATTTTAATATGTAATGGTTTCTGATCAAAGGAATTTTTTTTGTTTTGTTTTTGGTGGTACTGGGGTTCCTGGAAGCCCTTTTACCTCCAGGCTACACTCCAAGACCTATTTTTTATAGGATTTTATTTGGAAACAGGGTCTCCTAAGCCAGTGCGCGTGGCTGGCTTCGAACCTGCACGATCCTCCTGTCTCCGCCTCCCAAGTGCGGGGATTACAAGTGTGCGCCACCACGCCAGGCTGAATTTTTTTTATTATATAATGGTACCTGATCAAAGAAAAATTTTAAATGACATTTCTTTTTTTTTAATTAGAATTTTATTTTGGTGATGACTTTTCAAATAAATATTACTTCAAACTTCCAATCCATTTTTCAAATAGGTTCATCCATTTCCTCAAACTACTTCTTCCCTATAGTACACATTTCTATAAAATATACCCAACCAATGCTAACACACACGGAAAAAAAAAAATCCTTGGGACTTGGGACTTGTGCTGGTTACCCACCTTGAACTCAGAGCCAATCAATAATTAACTCTGATATGAGTGCACATACATTTTTAAATGACATTTATTTCAATTAATATAGACAGACATGTATGCATATATATCATAGACAAAAAGAAGTTTGATCAGTAAAAAGGCAAAACATAGAAACAGTTTAAAATTTCTAACAAAGAGCTTGTTTACATACCTTTTTGATGATGTTTAGTAACACTATAGAAACAGATCAGTCAGTCTCAAGGTTGAATGATTTCTCTCATATTATGGAAGCTAGACAGAAAATAGGCAACAAAAGGTATTTTAGGTAATTGAAGAGAGACACCAGTGTAACCATAGAAGGGGATAGGGGAAAGGAGGCAGGGAGGGGGAGAACTAATGAAGGAAACAGTTCAAATAATGCTGTCTTTTTTTTTGTGTGTGGCACTGGGAATTGAACCCAGGGATATTTTATCTCTGAACTATACCCCAAGCCCTATTTTATTTTTCTGGAAACAAGATCTAGCAACTCGTGAGGCAAGCCTCAAACCTGCAACCTCCTGTCTCAAATACCTACAACCAATCTCACTATTATGTACAGGGAGAGGGTGAGTAGCAGGTAATATCTAAAAGGACACACACCAAAACCTGTGTGCATATATATTTGTATTACTTTAAACCTTACTATGATGTGTAATGATAATGAACCTATAAAAGTATTTTACAAAGTAGCTTTATCAATAAAAAGGCAAAACATGGAAATAGTACAAAATTTCTGACAAAGAGCTTATTCACATAATTTTTTGAAATAGGTGATGTTGAATAATATGATAATAACAATTCCAATCAGGTACTTTTAAAAGTGATACAACAGTTTGTTTAAAAATGTCAAAACCTAAAATATATCCTTTGCATTTATTTAACATTATAATAAAACAGTTTAAAGGTCAACTTGAAAATGTGTGATAGGTTGGCTAGCTTAATACAGCTTTTTCATAGGTATACTAACATGAAAGTTTGAAGACCTTATGACCTGGAGGTATTATCTTGTAACCTAAACATATTATTTTCTATTCATCTCCATTACATACTCCTTCAGCTCTTTTTAATGCCCAGAGCATCCTTTGAAGTTGATGAAAGCCTTGTGCTAAGGAGAAAGGAAGTATTAGGGGAAGGGGTGATAGAAGCCCATCAATTGTAGTGTCTCCAGAGGGACTATTTAAATGAGTAATCAATTTAATTCTTCCCTTCCTTGTGTTCAGAGAACTTTTGGACTGCATACTTATTCATTTTCAAAACAGAATCTCCCATAATTGCTTTTGAACCTGCATACAACATTGATAAGTAAAAAAAAAGTATTTACCTTACAATCTCCCACTGGTATAGCCCTAGACAAAGAGAAAAGAGAGTACGATTTTATCAGTGAGAAAATGAAACAGGACAATTGCTTTCACCTTAGAAATAGAAAGCAAGATGACTGACAGAGGCATAACCAAGATGTAAAGAATGAGAAATCAAATCACTTATGACTATCTGTGTGTGCCTAAAGTTGGTTTTTTGACCTAAGACTTAGTTTTCTCAATTTAGAAAAAAAAGTGATACTTGCCTTGGAGATTTCTGTTAAGTACGAATTAAGTTAAGTGTGAAGAACTTGGCATAAAGCCCAATATTTAAACAAAAAAAGTTAAAGATCTATGCAGTTGGCTGGGAAAGGAAAGAGAAATTTCTTGGGGGAAAAAGGCCAGAAAATTCATCTTAATACATTAGAGTTTTCCACTTTTAAGTAGTGCCCTTTAAAGGGTAGATGATTATTTTGAAGATACTGTCAATGCTAAAAAATTTCAGTAACTACAGATGCTCCTTCAGGTACAATGGGGTTAGAAGATAAACTTGTCATAAGTTGAAAATATCCTTAAGTCAAAAATGCATTGAATAAATCTAACCTAGCAAGCATCAGCACACAGCACCCTGCAGAGAGTCCATTGCTTCCCTTTCGATCACTGCTACACCCAGCATCATGATAAAGGATCAAATTGCATATGGCCAGCCCAACAAAATATTCAAATTAAACATTTGAAGTATGCCTGGTTTCTACTGAACACATATCATTATTGCACTATTGTAAAGATGAAAAATCAAAAAACAAAACCATCATCAAATTGGGACTCTTTTTTTCTGGAATTATCCTCAAAACACAGTAGTTTAAAATATCTGGTTTCTATATTTTTTTTCTCTTTAACTGTGCTGGGGATGAAAACCAGGTTCTCACACATGTAAGGCAACTGCTCTTTCACTGAGCAAATTCCCAGACTTTAGAATATTCTTCCTTTTAAAGACTTTTTAAAAAAAATTACAATTATTGAGCTGGGCACAGTAGTGCAAACTGTTAATCTCAGTACTTGGGAGAATGAGGCAGGAGGATCACAGGTTCTAGGCCAGCTTCAGCAACTTAGCAAGACCCTCTGCAAAATAGTGAGACCCTGTTTTAAAATAAAAAATAAAATAGGAATGGGTATGTATCACAGAAGTAGAACTCTCCTGAGTTCAATTCTTAGCACTATATATATATATATATATGTATTCATAACATTATTATTATATAATAATAGCATACATTCTTACATATTAACCCATAATGATTGTATAAATCAACAGGATTCATTGTGGTATTTCCATATGTGCATGCATTGTGCATTGATCATGTCCATCTTGTCCCACTTCCTTTTCTCTCCTTACCGCTGCCACCTGTCCCAGTCCCTAGTACTCCTTCTACTTTCAGGTCATCATTTTTCTATAAGAAGATTTTTATTTTGAGATAATTGCTGATTCCCATGCAATTGTAAAAAATCATACAGAGATCCTGTGTACCGTCTTTCCTAGAAATAATACCATCTTTCAAAACTGAGTACCACAACCAGAATATTAACATTGATACAACTCACTGTTCTAATTCAGCTTTCTGAAGTATTATTTGTGCCCCCTATGTGTGCACAAGTATGAAAGATGTTTATTTTTGTGAAAAATATACATGAAAGCTTCCATAATTTTTAATTTAAGGCCCTTGCCTCCTTAGAAGATTCTGAATCACAATTTGAGGATGCTTAAATCATGGAAATCCACTGCTTAGTAAAATATCATTATGATTCTGTGGTTGGGAAAATAATTTTAGTAAAACACAAAATGCAAAATGTTAAAAAGGAAAGTTTGAAGCAGTGGACTGTATCAAATTAAAAATTTCTTTTCAAGATAATATACCATTGGCAAAGTTTAAAGAAAATAGCGCTGGGCATGGTGGCGCACACTTGTAATCCCAGCATTTGAGAGGCTGAGATGGGAGGATCTCAGTTCGCAGACAGCCTCGGCTACTTAGTGAGGCTCTCTACAACTTAGTGAGACCCTGTTTCAAAATAAAGAATAAAAAACATGGCAGGGGGTATAGCTCAAAGGTCAAATGCCCCTGGGTTCCATCCCCAAACCTGCAAAAAAAGAAAAGAAAAGAAAATATATAGGATGGGTAAAAGCATTTACTACAAATATAAAAGACAAACCATTAGTATTAAGAATATATTGGCCGGGCATGGTGGTGCATACTTGTAATTCCAGCATTTGGGAAGCTGAGACAGGAGGAAGCCTCACCTACTTAGTGAGACCCTTTGTAACTCAGTGAAACCCTGTTTCAAAAATAAAAAATAATAAAAATTATGGCTGCTGGTGTAGTTCAGAGGTAGAATGCCTCTGGGTTCCATCCCCAGTACTGGAAAAAAAGAACAAAAAAAATATATGAAAATATTCTGTGAATAAACATGAACAAAAAAATCACTGCAGAAAAATGAAGACTATATACTAGCACTGAGTTCATAGAAACAGGAGTAAAAATTGAAATATAAGTGCAAAAATGCTCAAAATGAGAAGTGCAAGTTATAGAATAAAAAATACTACCTTTGCTTTTTAGATTTGCAAAAACGCTTTAAGTTGACAAAGTAGAAATGGATAAAAATAACATTAATTGAGTGCTATATGTGAATAACACATTTAATCTCCAAATAAAGCTCTGAGGCAATTGGTAACAGTGTAAATTGGATCAGCTACATTGGATAGCAATTTGGTAGTTATTCATTAATACTTACAATGTGCATACTCTATGATTGAAGAATTCCAATTCCTACCATCTAGCATCTACCCTGGAGAAATAGTTGCTCATAAGCACAAAGAAGCACATACAGAAGTATTTACTGAAGCAATGTTTGTAATATTGAAAAACTGGAAATGAACTAAATGTTTGATAAAAGAGAATGGTTGTCTGTTCATTATGTAGTTCAAATGAATGATAGAGCTATAGATACTAAAATTCATTGATCTCGGGAAACCTCAGCGAAGCTGAAATGGAAGGGTAGGAGATGAAGAAGGCTGAGGTTGATTAATGGAGGAGCTACATTCGAATATGTGTAAAAGTATGAATGTAGCATGGTCAACCTGGACACTCATTGTTGGGAGGGGGGAAGGGGAAATGGGAGTGGGAGAGGGCACCAAGCATAGTCTGAATGCATGCCATTTTCAATATGATCCACACAAAAATAAAAATAAATTAATTTTAAAAATAATATTTGGAACAAAAGCTGGGTTTAATCAGGCAGGCATGGTGGTGCACACTTGTAATCTCAGTACTTGGGAAACTTAGACAGGAGGATCACAGGTTCACATCTAGCCTGAGCAACTTAGTGAGGTCCTATTTCAAAATAAAAAATAAAATAGGACTGGGGTATATCTCACACACACACACACACACACACACACACACACACACACACACGGGATAGATCTGCATCTAAAATTTGGTTTGGATGTTGAGAGTCATGATATTACCTCTCCAACAAAAATATATAAAAATAGGTATTTTTCTTATTATAAGGTTTGCTGGGAGAACAGGGCAGTTTTCCCCAAATGACCCCCCAAAATAAAATTCATTGATCTCTAAAATATGAACTTACTAAGAACCTATTTCAAAATAAAAAAGAGGGCTAGGGATAAAGCTCAGAGGTAGGATGCCCCTGGGTTTAATTCCTAGTACCACAAAAAAAGAGTGATTTTGAAAGACTTTGAAGAATAATGATTAACCCAAGACAGTAAAGGTGAACATAGATCTGAGGAAAGAATGAGGAATCTATTTTTAGGTAGTAGTTGTTAGAGAAATGAAGCCACACAAAATCTGAATTGTAGGTTCAAACCAATAATTATAGACAATGCACTTGCTACAGGATCCAGTGACTAGTGTGCCACAAAATAGAGTACAAAGAACCTGGGAAGGCTGGAAAGAGAAGACACAGAATAGACTATGAATTATTATTAAATATATTATCATTTATATTGCTGCCAAAATATTGCAAATATTTACTGTCAATAGTCATGTATTTTTTAATTTTTATGTGGATCATACTGAAAATGACATACATTTAGACTGCTTGGTGCCCTCTCCTCCTCCTACTTCCTCTTTCCCCCTCCCAACAATGAGTGTTCAGGTTAACCATACTACATTTAAACTTTTACACATATTTGGAAGTAGCTCCTCCATTAATCAACCTTAGCCTTCTTCCTCTCCTATCCTTTGTAGTTTCGCTCTGGTATCCCTAATACTCCCTGGTTTGGGCATATTAGAGAAAACATATGTCCCTTCTCTTTCTGTGCCTGGCTGATCTCACTTAACATAATATTCTCCAGGTCTTTCCACCTTCTTGAGAATGACATGATTTTGTTCTTCTTTATAGCTGAGTAGAATAGTCATGTATTTTAAAGAAGGTTAGAGGAAAACTTCCTCTTTCATATTTATCCCAGGTACTTACCATATTTTTCTGAAGATCCACGTTTCCTTCTGATATAATTTCCTTTCATCCTGATGAACTTCCATTAGCATTTATTTTAGAGAAGGTCTGCTGGTGACAAATTCTCTTAGTTGTTTTTCATCTAAGAATGACTTTATTTGCTTTCATTCCTAGTGGGTATTTTTTTTCTGTAAAAAGAAATTGAGGTTGACAATTCTTTTATCTCAGTACATTGAAGATGTTATTCTACTGTATTCTGGCCTTTGTGCTTTCAATAAAAATATGGAGTCATTTAAATCTGTGTTTATGTCATTTTTATTCATATATTCTCAAGAAATATTCTTATTTTGATTTTTAACACTTTGATTGTGATGTATCTAGCCATATTCTTCTTTAAATTTGTCCTATTTAGAGTCTGATGATGAGCTTTTTAAGTCTCTCTCTGTATTTTTATTAAATTTGGAGAACTTTCTCATTATTTCTTCTTATAGATTTTTTATAGAAAGCCCATTGTTTTCTCCTTTCATCCTGGAACTTCCAATGACACATACATTATATTATTTGGTATTATTCCACAAATTCCACTGTGTGAAATTTCTTCTGTTCCTTTGATTGTATAGTGTGTGTGTGTGTGTGTGTGTGTGTGTGTGTGTCTGTGTGTGCATGGTGCCGAGGATTAAACCCAGGGTCTTTCATATTCTAGACTGTGCTCTACCATTAAGCCACATCCCTAGCCCTGTATGTTTTATGTTGATATATCTTCTACCTTATTGACTCTTCCCTCTGTCATCTTCATTGTACTAATGAAACCACTCAGTGATTTTTAAATTTCATATTATATTTTTAGTTCTAGAAGGTCTATTATATTTTATTTTTTAGCTTATATTTCTATGTTGAGAACTTTTATGTTTACTTCAAAGTATGCTATATTTGCCTTATGGGACATAATTAAAATAGAGGATGGTAATCTGGAGATTGGCATCTGATTATCGTTTCTGCTAAGAATTGATCACACTTTCTCTGGTTCTTTCTATGTTGAATAATTTTAGATTATATCATTGACATACACATGTTCTGATGTACAGACCATAAGCCCTGTTACAATTCTCTGAATATGTCTTATTTCATAGAATGTTAACTCAAGTGCGCAGCTAAATTTTCCAGGCCTTTGCTATACTAACTTATGTCCTTTATACACATGCATGCCTAGGAATGGATTCATACACAGAACTAGGGGATCCCTTCTTCACTTCTCTCCAGAGCTCCCCTTACATTCTTTTTTTGTTGTTAAGCTGTAATTTTATTTTTATTGATATACTATAGTCATACATCTTAATGGGGTAAAAGATGGTAGAGGCATACATGCACACATCACTCATTTAGTCCTTCCCAACCCCTGCCCCCATTCCCCCACCTCTTCTCATGGTTGGCTTAGTGATTGACTTTGATATGTCTGAGAATATATGTCACGTACATTAGGGAATTTCCCTCTTCTCCCTTCCCATCCCCCTCAGTTAGGTCACCTTATTTTCTCATCTATGGATTCTCCTTCTTCATCTAGAGTACCTGTTATAACCTGTTTTCTTCCTAGCTTCCACATATTAGGGAGAGCATCTAATATTTTACTTTTAGTTCCCCTTACATTCTATGGCCCACAAGGTTCCCTTTCCTTGATTTCTCTGCCCAGTAAGATGCAGTTTCTCTTAGAACAGTCTACACTACTGTGCAAGTCTAAAACTGGTCATACTTTTAAAAATATTTTTAAAATATTTTAGAACCCAGAAGGTTACCCTTCTGTGGATCATTTCCCCTATTTTTAACTTTCCTTTGGAATATTCCCACTAGTATTTACTCTCTAGAGCCCTCAGGTAGTTTTTGTTTTGTATATATTATAAAATTTCAGCTGTAATCATCAAGTGAAAGAAGTATTGGGATTGAGCTGCCATGTCCAAAACAAAAACTCATTTATCTTCTTTATCATACTCACATAGAAGTATTTGTGAAATTGTTTCATAATATGATATTCATTTGCTGATTGTTGATTATATGGGCTTTCTTTACTGTCAAATGTTCAGCATCACTAGCAATCAGGGAAACGCAAATCAAAACTACACTGAGATTCCACTTAACTCTAGTTAGGATAGCAATCATCAAGAATACAAACAATAATAAATGCGGGCAAGGATATGGGGAAATAGGAACTCTTATACACTGTTGGTGGGACTGCAAATTAGTACAGCTGCTATGGAGATCAGTTTGGAGGTTCCTCAAAAGTCTAAGAATGAAACCAACATCTGACCAGCTATACTACTTCTCAATATATTTTCTAAAGATCTAAAGTTAGAATACATTAGTGATCTATGCATATCCATATTTATAACAGTATAATTCACATTAGCCAAATTATGGAACTAATCCAGGTGGCCATCAACAGATAAGTGGATAAAGAAAATGTTATATGTACATACAATGGAATTTTACTCAGCCACAAAGAAGAGAATTATTTCATTTGCAGAAAAATGGATGGAACTGGGTAATATTATGCTAAGTAAGACTAGTTAGTCTTAGAAAGTCAAGAATAGTATGTTTTCTCTCAGTTGTGGAAGTAGAGAGAAAATGAAAAACATGAGGGATTTTAAATAATATAAAGATTGATCTGTAAAGGGGCTAAGGGTTCAAAATTAGGGAGGGGTAGATTGAGGACTGGTGACAAACATAGTTCAAATAATATTCTGACAGTGTGTGAAGGTATTATCACTAACCTCACAGGCTCCTGTGGAGAGCGATGGGATATAGAGGGAGGTACTCCAAGAGCTATGTGCACTTATTTTTTTAACACATTGAACCTCACTATGATGTATATTTTCAATGTGTCAATAAAAAAGAAAAACATTATTTAGGGCTTGAGGGATGTAGTTCAGTGGTGGGGTACTTGACTTGTATGTAAGAGCCCCTGGATTAAATCTACAGCTTCACAAAATATAAATAAACAAACCCTTACCATTTAAAATTTCTTACATATAGTATTTGTATCCAAAAGGTTTTGTATTTTCAGAGTTCATAATAATTTATTTTAAATATAATATCAAGGATATGCTGGTTTCTTTTAAATAATCAATGCATTTTTTTAGTTTCTCTTAACTTTTATCATGGTTTTAATAACTGTTTCATTTATTTGCTTTTCCAGTTATTGAGTTTCATGTTACTCTAGCAATAAATATTTTTTAAAAGTTTTCTTCATGTGTTTTGAATTACATTTTGTAAACACATATTGAGATGTTATCTTTGTTATTTGTATTTCCTTTTTATCATTTCTCCTTTTTCTCCTCTTATTTCTATAATGTATCCTGTAACTTAGTCAATGAACTATCATAGCAATGTTCATAAATATGGTGCTACTGCTATTATCATTAATAATAACTGCTAACCCTTATGTGTCTGTAACTATCTGCCAAGTTCTAGTTCAAGTATTTTTCATTTAATTGTACTTTATAATAACCTCTTACATTCAATTCTTGTATTTAGACTAATCTTTTATATATTTTCAAAATATCTTGCTGAACTTTTAACATAAATTTAATTAAATCTATACATCCTTGGGGGAAAGTCTAGCAACTTTACTATATTTAGTGTTCAGTGAACACAGTGTGATCATTGATTTTTTTCATCAGAATTTTTCAGTTTTCAGCATACAAACCCTATACATTTTTGTTAGATTTATACCTGAGTATTTCATGTTTTGAGTTATTATACATGTTACTATGACAAATTTTGGTTTACATGTACTGCTAGTTTGGTTTCTATGTACTGCTAGTACATAGAAATACAATTGATTTTTAACGTTTATCTTGTATTCTGTAACCTTGATGAGCTCAATTATTAGTTGTAGAGGGGTTTGTTTTTGTATATTCTTTTAGATTTTCAATATAGACCATCATATCATCTGCAAATAGGGATGGGCTTATTTCTTTACATTTTTATGCTTTTGTTTCCATTTCTTACTTTATTGCACTAGCTGGAAATTACTATGCTATGTAAAAGTGGAGTGAGTAGCCTGTGTAATTCTTGAATTAAGGAAGAAACACTCTGATCATTAAATATGATGTAAGCTGTAGGTTTTGGTAGGTGACCTTTGTCACATTCAGGAAGTTCCTCTGTATTCCTAGCTACTGCAAGGTTTTATCATGCATGGCTGGTGAATATTGTTAAATCCTTTTTCTTCCTTGATAATATGATCATATGATTTTTCTACCCAGTTTCAAACACATTGGTACATGAATATTCAATTTGGTAAAGATAAGTTAAAGAAACCAATTTTATCAATGTATTGAATTTCCTTAGCAAATAAGTTTTCTAGGGCATTTAAAGTTTAATGTTTTGATCTTATTTTATTTGTAATGCCATAAATTGATTTTCATGCCTGTTTCAGCAGCATCTATTGTATAAATCCAGACATACCTATTCATTATAACTGAGTTCTGGGCCCTCTTCCCAGAATTTCTAATTCTGTAGGTCTTGGGGAGGAGCTGAGATTTGACATTTTTAACAGGTTCCAAATGATGCTGAGGCTGTTTCTGTGGGGATCATACTTTGAGAACTGCTGAACTCTAGGAAGATGGGTATTTCAGTAAGCATTCTCACTGCTTTGATCTAAATATCCAACACAAAAAATTTAGAGGAAGAAAGATGTACTAGAGTTCATAGTTTCAGAGATTTCAACCCATAGGTTCAGCTTGGAAGCATAAATGGCAGCAGTGGTGGCAGGGTGCATGGAGGAAAGCTGCTCTCACATCATGAAGGCTGGGAACAGAAAGAGCACAGGGAAGGGGGTGAGGTGCATACATAATCTCCAAGGTCACATCCCCAGTGACCTACCTCTTCCAACCATACCGTACTGATATTACCACTCAATAAATCCATTCAAATAACTCACTGATGAGAGAAGAACTCTCATAATTCAATTTCTTCACCTCTTAACATTTTTTCATTGCCAATACCTGAGCTTTTTCAGAGGACAGTCTATATCCAAACCATAACAATGGGAAATTGGTTTTAATCCTTGTTTGGGTACAAATTACTTGGGTGAGTTTAAGTAAGTAATAAGTTTTCTATTCCTCAATATATTTTTCTGAAATGTAAGATCAGTGTCATCGGTTTACCCTACCTTGTAGAGTTGTTGGGAGGAGCCAATTGAATAATGCAAATAAAAGTCCTTTTTGGAAATGAAAACTAATAAATACTTGTGTGAAACTGTTAAATATTTTCAGAGGTTCTAAGAGGAAAGAATGATACAAAAAATGTTTGCTCAAGGAAACTGTGGGATATGTACACAATGGAATTTTACTCAGCCATAAAGAAAAACACAAATACACCATTTACAGGGAAATAGATGGAACTGGAGGACATTATGTTAAGTGAGATTAGTCAGTCACAAAAAAGAAATCTGATGCTTTCCCTAATATGTAAAGGTTAGGGAGAAATGGGTGACAGGAAGAACTTAGATGAAGAAGGAGATCCTATAGAGGAGCAAATAAAGTGACCTGAGGGGATGGGAGGGGGGAAGAAGGAAACTCTCTAAAGCTCGTGATGTACTTAAACAAACATATCAAAGTCAATCACTAAGCCAAGCATGGGAAGGAGGGATGGGGTGGGAATGGCATGGGGATAGGGTATGGGATAGTTGGATGATGTGTGCATGTATGTCTCCACAAGTCTTTTATCCTGTTAAGATGTATGACTAAAATGCACCGATAAATTTTTTTTAAAAAATACCATGGCTCACATATGATATTTGCAATTTTACTTCATGTTTTCCCCTTTTCTACTCCTATTACACATCAATCATTGTCTTTTGGTTATTATCAAGCAGTTGATAAGTGATTGGTGAATCATTAAACTCTTTGGCCTTGCATCTCTAGTTTTGCTTATTCCCACCCATGATTTCTGGGCAGCCCTCTTTTTTCTCTAAGATCTTCTTGCAGAAATATTTCACAGGGAATGGAGTGACACTGAGTTTCAAGATATTGGCTCTTTTTCCTAAACAAATACTCTTATCACTAGGGGACAATCCTACCTTAGGCGATGACATACTAGTTGATATAAATAAAGGTGTTCCTATTAGGCTCTTTCAGCTATTCAGTTTCCTACCTATAAATCAGTGAAAGATGCAATTTGAACTTGCTTGCTTAGAAAGGCACAAAAGCAGAGAGAATGGGTTGCACTTGACCACAAGATATTAAAGGACAGGCTTACTGTCAAAGCCAGACCACCAGGTTTACTTGATCTATTGGTTTTAAACTGAAGGCACACTGGAAAAATGAATGATCACATTGGGCCCACAGCTAATAAAGAAAAATTTTAGCATTTTTTATTTGTAGAAAATACAATAATGGGATGGGTTTTTGCTATAGCAGTCATTTCTTTCATTTGAATGCTAATTACATTCTCAGTTATGAATTAATTATAACTTCTATTGACTATGTTGATATTATTTAGAAATATTATCTCACAGATCAGATGAAAAGTTTTGCCTGTGTATGAAAGGCTCGAGTTAGTTATTCTGCATTAGGCATTAATATTCCTTGGTGTAAGCTTCATAAAACATTAAAACCAAATTAAACTCAGAAAGGGACCAGCCTAGCTGATTTATTTATTTAAAGCTAAAGTAGTAGATGTCCCCTTTCTTTTTGTATGTGTAGATAAAGACATGTCTTCCACATGCTTCCTGACTATTTAGATCATTTTTAGAGATCCACATAAAATGATTATCTTCAAATCTAAAACAGGATATCTTAAACCCTTAAGTATTTGGGCAAAGGGAGTAATTTTGCATGAACATGCTTTGTCTAAAGATATGTTTTGAGTATTCCGTGTGTGTGTGTGTGTGTGTGTGTGTGTGTGAGAGAGAGAGAGAGAGAGAGAGAGAGAGAGAGAGAGAGAGAGAGAGAGAGAGAGAAACACAGAGATCTTCCCAAATAGGAAGAAGGCTACAAGTAAATGAGAATTCAGTTTCTGTTACAGATCTTGTTAAAAAATCTAGAGTGTTTTAAAGTACTCCATTGCTCCTTCTTGCTTCCTCTCCTAGGGACTGAAGTCTAGTGTGGAGCAGCCTAACTAAAATGTAAAGAAATTCATGATGATAAGTAACCCTGAGTCATCTTCTAGAAGAGAGGCAATCTTAGAATTCAGCTTTTATTTTTATCATTCCTTTATGGACCAAAGAGACTCCTGTTCTGCAAGATTAGTTAGAAATAATCTACATTATAACAACTGGATGACATTTCATTAGTGTGAATAGGCAAACAATAAACAAAAGTGTAGGCATAATTTGAGTACATGTTATCAAGGGCCAAGAAGAGAATTAAAGCATAGTAAGAGAGATAGGCAAATATGCAGAATGGAGGTATAATTTCTGTTTTATTTTCATAAGGTTGGAGAATGCCTTACATATGAGGAGGGAAAAGAGCCTTCCAGAACAATATATGAGGTGGGAGTGTTCTTGGCATGAATGAAAGTAGTAAGGAGATCAGAGAGGATAGAGAGAAGTGATTAAGGGGAAGGTGAAAAGAGGTGAGATCAGAGAAAGAGAAATAGAGATCATTTAGGGTCTTGTATGCAATTGTAAAGACTTTGGCTTTTAGAGTAAGCTAGGAAGCCATTAGAAGGAATTAAATGGATAAAGGAGATGACCTATTTCAGTTTAAATGCATCATTTTGAATGCTGTATATAGAAGAGAGAAAGAGTGAGGAGGACAAAGGCAGAAGTGGGCAGATCCATTAGGAGCTTTGATAATAATGGAGGAGAGACAGAATACTGGATTGAATCAAGGTAGTGGTGATGAAGGTGAAGAGAAGTGATCTGATTCTAGACATGCTTTGGAGGCAGAGCTGTACCTGCTGATGGGATGGATGTAGAATATGACAGCAAGAGAGATGACAGGCTGATGCCAAGATTTTTGGCCTGAGAAGATGGAGTCTATATTGAAATGCTGAAGATGAGATGGGTAGATTGGAGTGTCTATGTAAGACAACGTGAAAAACATCCTGTGCCAAACATTCTTCTTAGGAGGCTAACATATCCAAATGGCTACCTGACATTCTCCTTGGATGTCACATAGCCCCCATGTGTAGCATGTCCTTGTGAAAATGAGACTTTGACTCTCCTATTTACACCTCTTGTTGCCTGGGCTGCCCCATTTCAGTCACATTGCCACATTATTCAAGGTTATCAAGTTAGGGATTTGAGCATTAATATTCTTGATTCTTCCCACTTTGTCACTTGTCTACATCCAGTCCATCTACAAATCTTGTTTTTACTTCCAAAATATCCTTGGTAGATTATCTGCTTCTTTCCATTCATAGCCATCATTCTGATTCAGAGGTTTACCTAAACCAAGATCATAGCTTCATTTAAAAATATTTATGTTGATAAATTACTTTTTATTTTACTTTATTGGCAAAGTCCTTTTAGCATAATTATAGATCATAGTGAGATTCAAAGTGATACAAAAATACATGCACACAGCACTTGGTGTTTGCAAACATATCCCACCCTGCTACTTCTTCCATCCTCCATTCTTATCCAGCTTTCATGCTTCTTAGCCATTCTTTATATAATAAAAAGAAGTAAAATGTGTGTAATGTGTGTGTGTGTGCATGCATGTGTGTGTGTGTTACTAGTGTGTGTTACCTCCAAGCTACACCACCAGTCCCTTTTAGTTTTTATTTTGTAATAAGATCTCACTAAGTTGCTGATACTGGCCATGGACCTATGATCTTCCAATCTCAATCTCCCAAGTACTGGGATTACAGTTGCACACTACCACACCTTGCTTCAGTACCCTCTTCTTTAGAAAACTTTTTCTCTGCCCTTTTTAAAATCCTTCAAATCACAAGCCCTCTCTATCCACTGCCCTGCTTTATTTTTCTCTTGGTATTCATCACTATTTGTTACTATCTTATTCCACTATGTATTTGCATGTGTATTATTTGTTTCTACTTCTAGACTGACTGTAAGTCCCAGGAAGGCAGAGATTATATCTGATTTATATGCTTATCTATACATGATATGTACTACAGCTCTTTTTCATTGGAAATGTTCATTTTGCTTATGTTATATGCTGGGCAATAAATGTGATACAATATCATATCACATATTAAGTTTCCCTTGATTCAATTATTTAAAAATTATAAGTGCTATGGTCATGATTCTGAGATTGCTATAAGGCAGAAAAACCTCCAATATCTAGGATAAAATCTGTCAGACTAGATTTCCTAATGACTTTGTGACCAAATGAGAACGGACAATATAGTGTTTAGATATGTTACCTTAATGCTAAAAGCCTCTTTAGAAAGAAATTACACTTATCTTTAGATTATGTCTCCCCACTGTATGTATGTGTGTGTGCATGCATATGTGTGTGTGCTTGTATGTGTGGTGTTAAATGTCTTTGTTAAATTTAGTAACAGTGATAATACAGTTCCTTTAAAATACCCTTAACTATTATGCTAAGTGAGATAAGTCAGTTACAAAAAAGAAGATATCTGATGCTTTCCCTCATAAGAAAAATCTATGAAGAAATGGATAACAGGAGGAACTCTAGATGAAGAAGGAGATCCTATAGAGGAGCAAATAAGGTGACCTCACTGAGGGGATGGGAAGGGGGAAGAGGGAAACTCTTTAAAGCACATGATGTACTTAAACAAACATATCAAAGTCAATCACTAAGCCAAGCATAGGAAGGAGGGATGGGGAGGGAATGGGGTGGGGACCGGGTAAGGGCTAATTAGGTGATGTGTGTATGTATGTCCCACCATCTTTTACCCCATTAAGATGTATGACTACAATGCACCAATAAAAAAATTAAATTCCCTTAACTGGCAACATTAATAGTTGGTAATTCTTACCATTAATTTCCTTTTGTTGACTTTTCTGCTTAAGACAGGCAATTCTGGAATCCACAATTTGAAACAATGCAAGCTGAGTAAGGTGCAATTACATCTAGAACCTAAATAATAATAATAATAATAATAATAATAATAATAATAATGCAAAGGAAAAATTAGCAAACAAAATTAAGTCTGATCTGAGGGACGGTACTGGAGAAATATAATGTCTTATGTGAGTATTTAGAGGGTAGAATAGCCATGTTTGAGTACTAGACCAAGAAAGTCTTTATGAAGTCTGAATTTTCAAATAGGCATAAAAACAGGAGATTTTGGGAATTCCTTGGAGAAAATATTTTAGGCAGAAGAAACACAGGAAAAAATGAAGGAAGTTCAGGAAGTATGATTTGAATTAGAAAAACCAGCATCCATAAGTTTAGTTTAGTTGAAAGTTAAGGGTTACTTACTGAAAAGTACAGAGGATGAATGGAAGAAATGTGAATTGGTGTTTAATTGCTAAGGGCATTGCTTTGAGGAGTTTAGACATACCCTCTCATTTTGTTTGCAATAGGCCTACAAAATAATAAGCCATTGGAAGTTTTCTTGAGAAAGGTAACATCATCTGCACTGAGATTTAATAAATCAGTTTGGAATTCAAGGCATAAAATGCATAGTTTAATGGTTTTGAGACATGGCAACAAAATCTTTGACATTCCTTTTATCAGAAGGTGAAGTTTCTGTTCGAAAACTGACAACATGATATCATGAAAAGCCATGGGGCTCCCTCCATGTTTGCTCTTGGGTCCTGGATACATTATTTAAGAAATCTAGGCATCATGAGGCTACTGTGCTCTTAGGAAACTTAAATTCCATGAAGAGGCTATTGGTGGGCTCTCTGGCCACCAGTCCCAATAGAACCCAGTATTTGAGACATTTCAGCCTGGTTGCCAACCTGGTAAGTCACTAAGAGGATTCTAACCCCCAAATGTTACATCACATTCAGACTTCAGGTTTACCCTGCTGAGACATCACAAAGTAGATAAGAGTTATCCCTACTGTTCCCTTTCTTTTTTTTAATTTATTTTTTATTGGTGCAATGTATTCATACATCATAGTGGTATAAAGAAAATACTTTTGTAGACATACATGCACATC
Source organism: Muscardinus avellanarius (assembly GCF_963383645.1). NCBI lineage: Eukaryota > Metazoa > Chordata > Mammalia > Rodentia > Gliridae > Muscardinus > Muscardinus avellanarius. Next base: position 35,907,687 of record NC_137792.1, read on the forward strand.
TCGCCCAGTTAGCCCCTACCACGATCCCCACCCCATTCCCTCCCCATCCCTCCTTCCCATGCTTGGCTTACTGGTTGACATCTAGTATTATAGCAATTTATACAATATTAACATTGATAATCTCACATAACAGTTTCATTTGTCTGGTACCAAACTTTTGATGACTTAAAGATAACATTTCAATATTTCTTTTTGCTTTCTTTCTTACCAGAGAATATTTTTTCTTTTTTTTTTTAGGTGAAACTATCATACATTTATTTATTTATTTCAAATCTGATCCATAGACTCTTTGTGATAATAGAATGTTTGCATTATACTAACTTGTTATACAGAAATAGATACTTGGAACAGAAGAGAATGAAGCAAGAATTGAGAATCAGAGACCATTTTGGAGGTTCTAGAGGTGGAATATGTATAAGAGATATCTTCACCTCTCTGGTTTCTAGTTCAGAAATTGTGAAAACAGGAAGAAATTGAAATCCATGAGTTATTGTACAAGGCTTGATTTAATTGAGCCTTATTGAATTTACTGGAGATTGAAGTTTCATTAGTTCTTTGAAGCATATGGGCTAGATGAGAATGGTGAATAAATTGACTGCAACTATCTTTGTGGCTTTTTGACAGGGATAGATCACATTGCAAATAACATCAAAATTTTAGACACTGTTTACAAAGTTAATAATGATTTAAAGGTAAAATAATTATTTAAATGTAAAAGAAAGGCTAGGCAAGGTGGTACATGCCTGTAACCACTGCTAAGGGGCAGTGGGCTAAGTTAGAAGAATCAGAAATTTGAGGCTAACCTGGGCTATTTAGCAAGATACTGTTTCAAATTAAAATAAAAAGTGCTAGGGAGGTAGCTTAGTGATAGAGCACCCCTGGGTCCAATCCCCACTACTGAAAAAAAAATGAAATAAGGTATTTGTCTAAAACTGACACAGAACTAAATATCTAGAAGATACAAACAATTCCAGCAAATAAATAGGAAAGGACATTAATCCTAATAGAAAATAAGAAAGGACAATAATCTGTTAGAGAAAGTACATAAGAAAATTTACAGAATAAGAAACCCTAAAGCCAAGAAGCATATTGTAAATATGTTCAAAATCAAAGGCAACTAAAAATTCATGTTAAACAATAACAATAATCTACTTTACAATTAACAAACAAAAATGTATCAACTTGCTAATGTGTTGTTCTGGATGTGAGAATGTATTGCTGGTAGGACTGAGGACCAGAACAGCCAATCTGTTTTCAGAACAATTTGGTACTACTTAGATAAAGTATCTTAAGCTAAGTACATTCTGGCCTGGCATTTTTTATTTTTTTACTTATGATTGATCTGGAAGAAATTTTCACACAGCTCCATAAGGAAACTATATGAGGTTACTCATTACAGTATTAAAGGCATAATAATTTGGTGGCTAACTGGATGGCCAAAGCTGGGAGAATGGAGAAATGAAATGTAGTAGACACTCAACATGGAATACTATGCAATAAATAGAAGCAAGGACTTAGAACATAGTGCAAAATAAAAAACAAGAAAAGAATGAGATGCATAACTAAATATTGGTTTCATAGGTTAAACTTTCAGCAAGAGAAAATAATGATGCACATTTTACATGAGCACATATTAATAATGAAGAAAACAGTTGCTAATAGGTGGGTATTGGGAATTAGTAAGAGATGAAGAGGAAATAATTAAGTAAAATAAATAAAAGAGGAACGCTGCACAAACCAGCGTTGGATGATGTGCCATGAATGGAAAGGTGTGATAAGTGCAAACTTCTGTACCTGAGATCCAAAGACCATAAATACAAAACAATAAACTCAGAGAAAAGCTTTTATAGTTATTGATTATTCTAAAGTGTTTATAATTTCTCCCAGAATTAGGTATTTTGTCCTCTCTGTATTTCTATGTGGACATATACAATTAAATCAGACTACTGGGTGTAGATTACTTATGTGATACATATTTCCATCAGGAAATTTCGCAGGAGCTCATTTGGCAAGCATATAATTCTGTACCTTGATTCAAGTGACTTAAAATTTCCCCTTGATTATAAAAATAATACATATTCATTGTGAAACATTTAGAAAATACAAGGAAAAAGGTAAAAGCTACTGTAAAAATTAATCAAGAAGAAAATCATCTCTACTATAATCTCACCACCCAGAAATAATTACAGCTAATATTTGGATACATTTATTTCTAGTCTTTTTTTTTTCAAATATAAGTATGTTGATATGAGCCTTAGTATTAGATACATATATGCATATGCAAATATATATGCATATGCATATTTTTGCAATTATACTATATGTAAATTTCACTGTTGTTAGAATTAAGTAGCATATCTTTAAAAATCTTTGCTTAGAATTAATATACAAAAACTTGGAGGATGGAAGATGGCAGCAGCTGCAGAATAAGCAGTTCTTGGGTAAGCCCTGGACACCAAGTTTTGATGTAATATCGGAACTGGACAGCTTAAGGAGACACTTTCAACCACAACTTCGTATCTAGAATACAGGAGAGGGAGTGGATACCGGCAGAATTAGAAGCAAGGAGACAAGGAAGCGCTTGACACGCAAGAAAAGAGATCTTCGGAGAAACTTCCCAGAAGGGCTCAGAGAAGGGACCACTCCAGCCGCGCATGCTGGGGACTCTTATCAACCACACCTCTTAAGAAAAATGCACCAGGGATGGTGGAGGGAACCGGACAGTGCCGGGCAGGGAGCCAAGCTGAGGTACCTGGACTTTAGTGCAAAGGGTGGTCATGCTCTGCCCTTCTGCGCCGGGGCTGCGGCGTGCCCGGATCAGCAGACCCTGCACTGCACAGTGAGGCTGTGACCTCCGATTATGGAAGGGAGATAAAAATCATTGCTGCTCATTGCTATTGAATGCTCAATCTCACAACCTCCTCAAACCACACACACACACACACACACACACACACACACACACACACACATATATATACATACATACATACATACATACATACATACATACGTACGTACATCAGAGAGGGGCCAAGATGGCAGCGGCGGTAGCCAGGACTCAGGAGATGCAGACAAACACTATCCAATTCACTTGGAACTTTTGGAAATAAAATAAAATCCCCACAAAGGGGGACCGCCCCTGCTGCTAATGATTAAGAATTCTGTACATCTTATCATGTAAGGAAGGAACCCAAAGGACAACAAAGGGGAAGTGGGTGCTGACAGAACTGCTCAAGCAGAGTGGCAGAACTGCACAGGCGGAGCACCAGACCAGCGGGCGGCAGTGGCAGAGCGGCCCAGGCGGGGCAGCAGAGTGGTGCAGGTGGGGTGGCAGAGTGGTGCAGGTGGGGTGGCAGAGCGGCACAGGTGGAGCGGAGGGTGGAGCAGCAGTGGGCTGCGCCAGCAGAGCAAAGCAATGGTGGGGAAGCGCAGAGGCGTGGGCACTTGTGCTGGCAGCAGAGGTGGAGGCTATTATTTTGGAGAGACAGAGACCAGATTCAACCCACTTTGATCTTCTAAAGAAATTGCCCCAAAGGTAGAATTTGGTGGGGCAGACAGATCCAGTTCAGTCCACCTTGAGCTTTTGAGGGAATCCTCCCAAAGTAGACTGACCACACCTGCCATACATGATCAAGAAGCATGGAGATTACATTAAGTGGCAAAAGGGTATGGGAGGTATCAAAGGGAGACCCGCATAGCCAGGGTGGGACTAAATGTTGCGTGTTCTGGGAATCATCAGCCCTCATGATCACCACGCTCCTCTGCACAAAGTGGGAGGCTAGGGTCCATGTGGAACGGCAGAGCCTACTTTCTGAAAAGAAGCTATGGACCTCTGCCTCTGCAGGGAAGACAAAACTTATTGACACTAGGTATTAGGGGTCCCAGCTTTTGCAAAAGACATGTACTGCTTTTTCATAGTAAAAAAAAAAGAAAGAAAGAAAGAAAGAAAGAAAGAAAGAAAGAAAGAAAGCCGGGTGTGGTGGCGCATGCTTGAAATCACCGCACTTGGGAGGCAGAGACAGGAGGATCACAGTGGTTCGAGGCCAGCCTTGCTGGCTTAAGACACCCTGTTTCTAAATAAATATATACTTATATATGAAACAAGAGAGAGAGAGAGAGAGAGAGAGAGAGAGAGAGAGAGAGAGAGATAGGTCTTCGAGAGTGTAGCTTGGAGATAGAGTGGTCTCCAGAAACCTCAATACCACCAAAATAAAAAAAAAGAAAAATAGAAGAAAAAAAGGAACATCTGTAGATGACCTGCCCATAGTGACAGAGACCAGAGCCCAGTGCACAATAAGGCCGGTGCCGGGGACTCTGAGACAAGGATAGGAATCTGCCGGCCAACGCCAAAAGCCAGGGAGGCCCAGTTTGGAGCATGCTGTGAGACAAGGCTGGGCCTGGGGCCTCCGTCCGAGGCCAGGAACAGAGCCCGCCAAGGGGTGAGGCTGATGCCAGGGCCAGCAAGACCGGGATCGGAGCCTGCCATGAGGCAAAGCTGGTGCTTGGGCCTCCGAGGCCAGGATCAGAGCCTGCCAAGGGTTTAGGCCAGTGCCGGGGACAGCGAGTCTGGGATAGGAGACTGCCGTGAGGCAAGGCCAGTGCTGGGGCCTCAAAGGTCACGATCGGAGCCTGCTGAGGGGTGAGGCAGATGCCAGGGCCAGCGAAGCCGGAAATGGGAGCCTGCTGTGAGGCAAGGCCAGAGCAGGGGCCTTCGAGGCCAGAATCAGAGCCTGCTGAGAGGTTAGGCCAGTTCCAGGGCCAGCAAGGCCGGGACCAGGGCCTGCTGTGAAGCAAGGCTGGTGCTGGGGCCTCCGACACCTGAATTGGAGCCTGCTGAGGGGTGAGGCTGTTCCCAGAGCCAGCGATGCCGGGATCAGAACAAGCCATGAGGTAAGGCCAGTGCTGGGACCTCTGAGGCCAGGATCGGAGCCTGCTGTGAGGCAAGGCCGGAGCTGGGACTGCTGAGGCTGGGATCGGAACATCCTGAGGGGTGAGGCCAGTGCCGGGGCCAGTGAGACCAGAGTCAGGGCCTACTGTGAGGCAAGGCTGGTGCTGGGGCCTCTGAGGCCGGGATTGGAGCCTGCCGATGGGTGAGGCCAGTGCCGGGACCAGCAAGGCCAGGATCAGAGCCTGGTGTGAAGCAAGGCTGGTGCTGGGGCCTCCGAGGCCGGGATCACAGACTGCTGATGGGTTAAGCCTGTGCTGGGGCCAGTGAGACTGGGACCAGAGACTGCCATGAGGCAAAGCCAGTGCTAGGGCCTCCGAGGCCGGGATTGGAGCCTGCTGAGGGGTGAGTCCGGAGCCAGGGCTAGTGTGGCTGGGATTGGAGACAGCCATGAGGCAAGGCCGGTGCTAGAGCCTCCTAGGCCAGGATTGGAGCCTGCCAAGGGGTGAGGCTGGTGCCAGGGCCAGCAAGACCGGAATCGGAACCTGTCATGAGGCAAAGCTGGTGCTGGGGCCTCTGAGGCCAGGATCAGAGCCTGCCGAGGGGTTAGGCCATTCCCTGGAGCCAGCGAGACATGGACTGGAGCCTGCCATGAAGCAAGGCCAGTGCTGGGGCCTCCGACGCCCAGATTAAAGCCTGCTAAGAGGTGAGGCTGGTGCTGGGGTCAGCAAGACCGGGATTGGAGCCTGCTGTGAGGCAAGGCCAGTGCTGGGGCCTCCGACGCCCAGATTAAAGCCTGCTAAGAGGTGAGGCTGGTGCTGGGGTCAGCAAGACCGGGATTGGAGCCTGCTGTGAGGCAAGGCCAGTGCTGGGGCCTCTGAGGCCGGGATCAAATCCTGCCAAGGGGTTAGGCTGGTGCTGGGGCCAGCAAGACTGGGACTGGAGCCTGCCGTGAGGAAAGGCCAGTTCTAGGGCTTCCGTGGCCAGGATCGGAGCCTGCTGAGGGGTTAGGCTGCTGCCAGGGATAGCAAAACTGGGATTGGAGCCTACCATGTGGCAAGGCAAGTTCTGGGGCCTCCAAGGCAAGGATCTGAGCCTGCCGAGGGGTGAGGCCAGTGCCGGGGCCAGCAAGACTGGGATAGGAGTCTGCTGTGAGGCAAGGCCAATTCAGGGGCCTTGGAGATCAGGATCGGAGCCTGCCGAGGGTTTAGACCTGTGCCGGGGCCAGCACAGTCGGGATCGAAGCCTGCTGTGAGGCAAGGCCAGTGCTGGGGCCTCCAAGGCCGGGACTGGAGCCTGGTGAGGGGTTAGGCTGGTGATGGGACCAGCAAGGCCGAGATTGGAGCCTGCTGTGAGGCAAGGCCAGTGCTGGGGCCTCTGAGGCCAGAATTGGAGCCTGCCGAGGGGTGAGGCCGGAGCTGGGGTAAGTGAGGCCTGGATCAGGGCCTGCCACGAGGCAAGGATGGTGCTTGAACCAGTGAGGCCAGGATCAGAGTCTGCCAGGACCTGAAGCTGGCACTGGGGCCTTCAGGAACAGTATCGAAACTTGCAATGTGGCATACATAGAGAAACATACAGAAAATAGAAATTCAGATGCTTTCCCTAATATGCAAAAACTAGGATGAAATGGGTAATAGGAGGAAATCTAGTTGAAGAAAGGGTCCCATGGAAGAGCAATGAAGGTGACCAATCAGAGGGGATGGGATGGGGGAAGATGGAATCTCTTCAAAACGCAAGATATACATAAACAAATGAATCAATATTAGTCACCAAATCAAGTATGGGATCAACGGAGGGGGAGGGAATGGGACAAGGAGGGGATAGGGGCTAGTTGAATGATGTGTGCTTGTATACCCTCACAAGTTATGTATTCTATTGTGATGTTTGACTACAATGCACTAATAAAAATATATAAAAATATAAAAAACTTTGCTTAGTTTATAGGTTTTAGTAGCATCTCATTATTTTAGTTTGCATTCATTTGATTACCAGTGAAGTTTTACTTATGGTTTATTTAGCTATTGTTATTTCCTGCAAATAATCTGCTCATTAACTTTATTCATTATTCTATGAAATTCTTATTAAAAATCAATTTTACATTTTTCTCTATGTATGAATATCATTATACCTTTGTCATGCTCCTTATTGTCATTTAATTTGTGCCTAAAGTATTAGAGTTTTTCTTTTATGGTTAGTCAAAACTATAATTTATTTTTTCTGTGTTTTTCCAAATCATTTCAAGTTTATACTGTCTTCACTTACCTATATTTTTTTCTCTTTTTTCTGTGTATCTGTGTATATGTATTTTTCAAAAATATTACTCTTTGCTGGACGTGGTGGCGCACGCTTGTAATCCCCGCACTTGGGAGGCGGAGACAGGAGGATCGCGCTGGTTTGGAGCCAGCCTCGCTGGCTTAAGAGACTCTGTTTCCACATAAAAATGTTAAAAAATAGGTCTGGGAGTGTAGCCCGTGGGAGTGTATACCAGAGGTAGTAGGGCTTCCAGGAACCCCAGTACCACCAAAAAAAAAAAAAAATTACTCTTTAATCAGGAATTTCTTTTAGTATACAATATGGTAGGTATCTGTAAATTAATTTTCTCAGGCCTTAAAATTATTATTATTATTATTATTATTATTATTATTATTATTATTATTATTTATTTTGGGGGCTGGGGATGGAACCCAGGGGCATTCAACCTCTGAGCTACAGCCCCTGCCCTATTTTTATTCTTTATTTTCAAACAGGGTCTCACTAAGTTGCAGAGGGCCTCACTAGCTGAGGCTGTCCACAAACCATGATTCTCTGATCTCAGCCTCCTGAATGCTGGGATTACAAGCATGCGCCATCATGTCCAGCCAGTCCTTACAATTAACTAGTCTATTTTTTTAATTAATTTTCAATGCCTCCTTTATAATGATTTAATTTATACACAAACCTACATTTGTTTCTGTTGCTACTATGTCATTCATTGATTTGTCTATCCTTGTAATAGAAATATGTTTTAATCATAATAGGTTTACTATACATTTTAATAGCAGGCATAGCAACTCATGAAATATCTTTTTAAAAATAATATTCTTGCTGTGTATAGTGGTACATGCCTGTAATCCTAGTACTTGGGATGCTGAGATAGGAAAATCTCAGGTTTGAGGCCAGCCTCAACAACTTCTAGTGAGACCTTGTTTCAAAAATTAAAAAAGGGCTTTAAATATAGACCATCCCTGGGCTTAATCCTTAAGAAATAAAAATTATTATTATTATTATTATTATTATTATTACCAAGTGAAACTTAAAATTATTTTAATTTTCAAAACAAACTCCATTTGAAAATCTTTAAACACTATTTCTGTCATTAAACAAAATATTCAAAATATTCAGAATTTATATAAAAAATGATGTCTCCCTTAATTTATTCAAGTCATTTTAAAAATCTCTCAAATTTTATCCTTCTATTCAAATACACTGCATAATTTTTTTTATTGGTGCACTGTATTCATACATCATAATGGGATAAAAACTTGTGTAGACATACATGCACACCTTGCCCAGTTAGCCCTAACCCAATCGCCACCCCATTCCCTCCCCACTCCTCCTTCCCATGCTTGGCTTAGTGGTTGACATCTAATATAGCAGTTTATTCAAAATTAACAATGATAATCTCACATAACAGATTTATCTGTCTGATATCAAACTTTTGATCACTTAGAGATAACATTTCAGTATTTATTTTTGCTTTCTTTCTTACCAGAGGATATATTTTTTTTTTTGGTAAGGTAAAGCTATTGTACTTTTTTTTTCAGAAAAAAAGTCTATCCTAACAAGAAATATGAACTCTAAATACCCAAAACACTCCCGAAGAAGAATAAAGCTAGTAGATGTACATTTTCTGATTTCAAACCTTATAGAGCTACAATAATTGAGATAGTGTAGTGCTGCTATGAAGGCAGATATATAAACCAGTGGAGTAAAATAAAAAACCTAGAAATAGATTCTTCCATATATGGTGCAGTTATTTTTTACAAAGTTTACAAGAACATTTGGTGAAGGAAATAGTAATCTTTTCACTAAATAATTAAAAGATAATAATTACATTAAAAATAATGAGATTGGACTCTTACCTAACACCATATAAAAATATTAACTCATACTAGATAAAAGACCTAAATGTAAATCTTAAGACTATAAAATTTTATTTTTTATTTTTATTATTTATTTATTTTTTTTATTGGTGCACTGTATTCATACATCATAATGGGATAAAAACTTATGTAGACATACATGCACACTTCACCCAGTTAGCCCCTACCCAATCCCCACCCGATTCCCTCCCCATCCCTCCTTCCCATGCTTGCTTAGTGGTTGACATCTAATATTATAGCAATTTATCCAAAATTAACAATGAAAATCTCACATAACAGATTCATCTGTGTGATATCAAACTTTTGATCACTTAGAGATAACATTTCAGTATTTATTTTTGCTTTCTTTCTTACCAGAGGATATTTTTTATTTTCTTTTTTTTAAAGTAAAACTATCATACTTTTTTTTTCAGAAAAAGTCTATCCTAACAAGAAGTATGAACTCTAAATACCCAAAACATTCTCGTAAAAGAATAGAGCTAGTAGATGTACATTTTCTGATTTCAAATCTTATAGAGCTACAATAATTGAAATAGTGTAGTACTGCTATAAAGGCAGATATATAAACCAGTGGAGTAAAATAAAAAGCCTAGAAATAAATTCTTCCATATATGGTCAAGTTATTTTTGACAAAGTTTCCAAGAACATTTGGTGAAGGAAATAGTAATCTGAACTAAATAGTTAAAATATAATAATTACATGAAAAATAATAAGATTGGACCCTTACCTAACACCATATACAAATATTAACTCAAACTAGATAAAAGACCTAAATGTAAATCTTAAGACTATAAACTTTTAGAAGAAAACCTGCGTCATAATACTTAACAACATTGAAATTGGCAATGATTTCTTGAATATCATTTCAGAGGCACAGGCAACAAAAGAATAAAAAAACTTCCCAAAAATAAAAAAATATTGTACAATGTAAACAGAGTTAAAATTTGCTGATAGAATGGGATAAAATATTTCCAAATACTATATCTGAAGGTATATTAATATTCCAAATAGAAATCCTAAAAATTAGCAACAATAAAAGCAAACAATACAATTTAGAAATATAATTTAGAAATAGGTAAAAGACTGAAATAAATAATGAATCTACAAAGATTTTAACCTATAAACATATGAATATATTCTTCTTTGCTTAGTTGTCTGCTGGAAGGAAAATCTTGTTTCTCTGGTTCTAGTGTATATTACCTATTTCTTCTTTGTAGTTAACCTCTTTGAGTATTTTCTCTAGAGCTGGTTTTGAAGACATAAATTCCTTCAGTTTCTGTTTGTCGTGGAAGCTTCTTATTTCCCCATCTAATTTGATAGATAGTTTTGCTGGGTAGGAAATTTTTGGCTGGAAGTTGTTTTCTTTCAGAGTTTGGAATATGTTACTCCAAGCCCATCTGGCTTTCATGACTTGGTTTGGGATGTCTGGAGTGATTCTAATTTGTTTGCCTCTGAATGTCACTTGGCCTTTTGTTTTTGTTGCCTTTAAGATTCTCTGCTTGGCTTCCACATTGGTCATTTTGACAATTACGTGGCATGAGGATCCTCTTCTCTGATCCTGTCTAAAGGGGATTCTATAAGTTTCCTGGACCTGTATATGGACCTCTTGCTCTATGTTTGAAAATTTTTCTGCTATTATTTCTTTGAAGATATTATTGATCCCTTTGGTTTCACCTTCTTTTCTCTCCTCTATTCTGATTATTCTTAGGTTAGCTCTCTTAAAATGGGCCCATATTTCTTCAATGTCAGATTCCTGCTGTCAGATTTTTTTTTCTAAGTCATAAATTATGAGTTCGTTTTTGGAGTGATCATCTTCTAGGAGTGAGATTCTATTCTCCATGTGGTCTAATCGATTGTTTATACTTTGAATTGAGGCCTTTACTTCAATGATTGTATCCTTTCTCTTTTTGACTCTCTCTGAATTCTTTTTGAAAGTCCTCTATTATTTCTACAGTTATTTTCCTGATTTGATCTTCTAGAGATCTCGGAATTTCTGTGTTATCAGTTTCTGATGTTGTGGGGTTGTGGGCATTCATTGCTCTATTGTTGTTCCACTTTCCCATGATTTCAAAATTTTGTGCCTTCCCTGGGTCACTACGACTTCACTTAGGGTGCTCTGTATCTTGAATCTGTTGTAATCTCAGCCTCCACTATTCTTTACTCGATTGTATCTCAAAGTCTCATACCCAGGAAGTTAATTGAGGCTGCGCGATACTGTGGGAGTGCCGGGCTGGGCGTTTCCCCAGAGGGAGCTGCGGCTAGGGTGTGGTATCTCTGCCACTGCTACTCCTTCACTGGGTTGGACTGCAAAATATCCGACCCAATGAGATTATCAAAACTACGCAAGTCCCTGGGAGTGCAGTACAGGGATTTCTCCTTTAGGGGCTGCAATTACACTCATGGTTATTGTGCACACAGTTCTGGAGCTATGGTGGGGTGCAGTGAACTCACTGTAGCAGCTGGCAATATGGTGCTGCTGCTACACCCTCAGCCGTGAGGCTGGTGCTGCTGGCAATATGGCGCTTTTACCATAAATGGATGTTTGTTTTTGTCAACTGCTTTTTCAGTGTCTATTGAAATGATCATGTGATAAATAACTTTTTTTCAGTTTGAGTCAAGAGGTGGTAAGAAATTCTGTGGCAAATCAAAGGATGGAATGGAACTTTTCCACAGTGAAACAGAGGTTCTATGGTCATAGGGGAAGCTGAATGTAAGGAGGGCAGCCATAAAAGAAAGGGCTATAGGAGAGAAGTGTTTTTGAATAAGGATTCAAGGATAGACAGATTACTAAAAGGGTTTTGGATGGTGGCCTGAGATGATAAGGTTGGGGACCTGGTCAGTTTAGCTGACCTCAGTAGTCTAGTTCTAGGTGAAAACATTAGGATATGACCTGTCAAAGTTCCCAGTTGGTTGTCAGGAAGAAAGACTGTGGTGCCAGACTTTATTTTGTCAATCTTTGCATTGATGTAACATAAAAAACCCATTTGGTCCCAGCAGGGTCTGGCTCTGAATGTAGTAAGGGGAATTGGCTATTCTAATCACCAAGAAATTATTCAGTCTATGTGAAACATTTTTAGAATCTTAACTCTCAAAGATGGAGTGGGGAATGGTTAAAGAATAACAACAGCAAAAAAAAAAAAAAAAGGAAAACTCAGAGGAAAAGAAAACTTCTCTCAAATCTTACATCTCAAATTTTAAATCTTTTCTCAGTTACTGGCTGACATATAGTGCTCTCTGCAGAGATGTTCAGGATTTGTGTGAAAACATGACATAGTGACACAGTGATTAGTTTTGTTTTTGTGTCAGCAAAAGGATCCAGAGACAAGAGGACAGAGTGTGCTGCATTATTAATAGGAAAGGCACTTTCCATTTTATTAAGAGCACTCATACTTGTGTGTGTGTGTGTGTGTGTGTGTGTGTGTGTGTGTGTGTGTGTGTGTGTGATACTGGTGATTGAACACAAGAGTACTTTACCTCTGAGCTTCACTTCTAGCACTTTGTTTTAGCTTGGAACAGAGTCTTGCTGTTACCACACATTGGCCTTGCACCTGCAATCCTCCCTTCTCAGCCTCCCAAGTACCTGGATCTCAGGCATACACCACCCTGCTTAGCTAAGAGCGCTTACACTCTTAACGTTCCCTTAAATGTTGAGTTCTTCCAGATGATATATGAATGATCCACCCAGATTTTCATGTATGTCATGGACTATATTTCCCTAGTGATATTTCATTTCTTTTTTTTTTTTTGGTGGTACTGGGGTTCCTGGAAGCCCTTCTACCTCCTCAAGGCTACACTCCCAGACCTATTTTATATTTTTTATTTATTTTGAAACAGGGTCTCTTAAGCTAGCGAGGCTGACTACAAACCTGTGCGATCCTCCAAGCGCAGGGATTACAAGCATGTGCCACCACGCCCAGCTCCCTAGTGATATTTCTAAGCATGAAATTAACAAGAGTGTGTTTTCCCCAGACCTTGTATCTTTTGCCCATACTGCACAGATGAAGGCCTCAGAACTGTGTGTCAATGAAGAACAATCTAGCTGTAAACTAATCCCTGGTTCCATTAAAGGAACAAATAAAACATGGGCATGTAGAATCAGTGTGAATTCTTTCACTCTCTGATTTGCCCTGATAGTATAAACTGATGTACTGATTGAGTTCTTAAACCAATTATACCATTAGAAGCAGCATTTTATTTATTTTTATTTATTTTTTGTGGTACTAGGAATGGAACCCAGGGGCCTTCTACCTCTGGGCTACACTCTCAGACCTATTTTATATTTTATTTGGAAACAGGGTCTCTTAAGCCAGCTGAGGCTGGCTTTGAACCTGCGTGATCCTCCTGTCTCAGCTTCCCAAGCACGGGGATTACAAGCGTGCGCCACTATGCTTGGCTAGAAGCAGCATTTTAAAGTTAGAAAAAATAAAACATCCTGATGGAAACAGACTACAGGTAAGGAGGTAGTTGCATAATAAAACAATCCAAATTCCAAGTAATGATTGTTTGCCATGAGGGAGAAATTCATCATGAGCTTAGAGGAATTTCTAAAAAAAAAAAACCAACAGAAACAAAAGCCATGAATGATCTCTTGTTCTAACACCTTGACTCTAACAGTTGAATGCTAATGAGCTCACTGAAGGTAATGAATGAATGAGTTTTTAATTTCTAGTCATATTCCATCATGAGTAGGTCTCTGCTTCCTAAAATCTTCCATTTTTGTTACTAAAGGTTGGATGGAAACTTTTAATTTTGATCTTCTTCTCAACATTAAAGATTATATACTCTAGTTTCATAGTCAATTTAGTAACCCAGAGGTCTTGGAAAGAACCAGCTATAGCCTAGGAACAAGGAACAAGGTTCAAATTAGACCACATTATAGGAAACTCACATAGTTACAGTGTCAAAACAGGCAGTCTGAGGCCTGGTTGCTAATTTGTTTCTAACTGTAGGCTTAATTTTTTAAAAATTCATCATCCTAGCTAGAATATACTGGGTTGCTATAGAAACAGGCCCCCTCCCACTTCATATTTTACTGTTCACAGCTTTTCATGTGAAACTGCACTATGTCACTTTTTTGACTGATTGAGAAGGCAGTTTTTACTATTTTTTCTACCAGGCACATTGTTATTTTCAAAGCCTATATAGGTTGATATTTCTTCTTCCTTCTGGCTACAGAGTGAGATAATTCAATGGAGTAATTATAATAAACAATTTACCCCATTCAGGTTTACCATCTCATCCTTGCTTTCTTTTCCTAGAGCATTAGAAATCCATCACTGGTTTGAGATCTCTTTAAAAATGCATGAAGGGAAGGGAATTGGCAGCACAGTTAAATGAATTTAATTCAGCCAGATTTTACATTATTAACTCACTTCCGAAGAGCTGAATACAGGGAATGATGGAAGAAGAAAGTGGAACTAAAATTGGACCATTGATCCTGGCAGTCTCTGTGCCAAGCAGACGTGGGAAACAGGCTAGGGAAACTGCAAATGTCTTTTGACACAAGGAAGAGATACAGAGCATTCGCTTGTTTTAATCACTGTGAGATGTATTAACTGGGATACCCCCCCCACGCATTTCCACCCTGACCCACTCACTACACATTGCACCCTGATTCCAATGTAACCAATGCCAAATTGGCAGCCTTACACTCCAGGATTGTTCAAAATGGCATATTAAACAACAGGACTTTCCTCTCCTCTGTTGTTAAAAAGAAACCGTGAATGCCTAGAAACCCATGGAAGGAGGCATGGGGCATTCAGATTACTACACTCATGCTCCAAGGTTTTGGAAGGAGCAGATGAAGTCAATAGATATATAGATAGATAGATAGATGATAGATAGTCAATACACACACACACACACACACACACACACACACACACACACATATATATATATATATATATATATATATATATATACATACATACATACATATGTATACATTTGCTCTACAAGTCATTCCCTGGATGGAACAGCAGAGGCATGTATCCCCCTACCCCCATTCCCATCTGAATGCCCAGTACTGAAATAAAGACCATCCAGTATCAAGGACATAATGTAAGTCTTACTTGGTCTTCATTTTCTTAAATTAGATTTTTTTCTGCAAAGATTAACACCTTTCCAGCTCCTAGTTTGTTGCTCATCTGATAAGTGATTTAGTCTATTAATTTTAAATGATTAAGAAGCCAAGTGTCCAGCATTTTGAAAAAAGTCAAGCTTACAGAATAAGAACAGGCTTTCAGAATGGGAATATGTGCTAATCATTAGGGCTGTTCACAAGTAGCCTGCTATCCTTTCAGGAACATGGTGACATGCTTTGGCCAATGAAAGAATGTTGAAGTTTTGTGCCTGTGTAGAAGTGGAAAGAACAGGAGTATGATATATTAAATTTCTTTTCCTCACTGCAGTGATACTGTAAGTATGCAATGATACTGTAAGCATGCAGTGATACTGTAAGCATACAATAACCCTACAACAATCAGATTCTCCTTGACAACCAGTACTGGATAAATATCAGGAATGAAAAATAAACTTGTCTTGTACAAAGCCACTGAAATTTTAGGTTTGTTGCTGTAGCATCCCTTTATCTATCTTGATGCACCTTTATTTCTATTAAAATGCTCATAAGAGCAAAATAAGATACAGAGCCATAATGGTGATGAAAGTTTGAGTAACAGCAAATAATTTGCTATCTTGCAAGACATTTTCACTAAATGATATAGAGATAGGACTAAATGTTTGAAAAATGTTGAGAAATTCTCCTGTAAAATAATAGTAATATTTAAAAGACACAGTCTTTGTTGGGTCTTTCACCTACCTACATTTTCCTACCATAAATACTACAGGGTGTATGGGGGAAAATACATACTGGCAGCCACGACAATTTTGCACTGATCCTTCCTTTTAAAGCAGCTGCAGAAAACTCTCCCAACTCTCAATCCATTGAAAGATGCTTTTATTTTAATCTTCAGTGAGTTAGAGTGAGCCAATACCACATTGCATAGTGGTCAATGACAGCAGCAATGACAGCAACAAGTACCTTAATCAAGAAAATTCATGCGGACTTCCGGTAAGATGGCAACTGAGAAAAGCGTTTATGAGTCCTGCTAAAACTTGATCTTTGTTGCCACAAAATCAGAGCTTTTCATAGCCAGAAAACACCATCAGCAGAGAAATAAAAAATGTAAACACAAGGGACAGAGAAAAAAAAAGACTAGAAGAACAAGCAGAGACCAGAAATCAAGCCTGCAATGTGGTGGCGGAGCAAGCCGGCACCATCTTTCCCTCACAGCACCAGGCTCCAGAGAGGAAAGGTAAACAAGGAGCTGAAGTGAGCAGCTGCGGATCATTCGGGTGTAATTAAGCAGTTCTTTCAGCGCAAAGAATGCCTAAAACTCCTAGTGGTCAAGCTTATCACTCCTTCCAGGGACTCAGAACGGAGCTCAAAACCAGAAAAGAAATACACCAGCCTCACCACTAACTATATAGTAGGAACAATAGATGTACCCACTCAACGGAATGTTATGAGAATTAATGCCTCTAAAGTGCTTAGATAACTGCCTGGCAAATAGCAAGTATTCAATAAATTAGTAATTTGCATTATTTCATTTTGTCATCACATTATTACTCCAAGACAGGTATTATATACTCCTACTTTACAGGTAATCACGCTGAGTCTTACATTCCTTAATTTTTTTTTTGTTGGTACTGGGGTTCCTGGAAGCCCTTGTACCTCTGGGCTACACTCCCAGACCTATTTTATATTTTTGAAACAGGGTCTCTTACGCCAGCGCGGCTGGCTTCGAACCTGTGTGATCCTCCTGTCTCCGCCTCCCAAGCGCAGGGATTACAAGCGTGTGCCACCACGCCCGGAAATCAGTTTCTCTTGATCAACAATTTTCTAGGTAACTATATTAATATTTAAAATATTGATTGAATCTTAAAAATAGAAACTTTAAAAATGTCTCATATGATTTTATTTCTTTTAGTTCATTTAAAATAGCATTACCGAACGTATTGTACCTATTTTGATAACTTGGCATTAGTTATTATTACACTGATGAATATGCATTAGCTGACACAGAAATTGGTGATGCATAGGACATGGGAATCTGCCATTTCACACTTACTGCTCTGTGTGACAAATTCCCTTGTAGCAGATTTTAAAATTATTTTATATTTTCTCATGAAGTAAGACACATATTCCTACATGGCCCCTAATTTCCCTCTCTCCAAAAGCAGTTAATGAAACAAAGACCAGAGTGTTCTTAATCAAAATCTTCTAAGTTATTTAATTCTGGTAACAGCATTCTAATATCTTTCAATAGCATTCAAAATGCAATTTCATCACCATAAAAAGGGGATAATTCTAAGTTACCTATAATCCTAACTCAATTGCACGTTGAAGGTATGAGGTCGGGGTAAGGGGTCTCACTAATAATTTTTCTATTTTAGAAATCTTTGCCAAAGGGTCATATAGAGGACTTGGTTTTCCTTTCATTTGCTATTTGTGTGGACAGCAATACAAATAAACTGCACTGCACATTGGCTGAACCAGCATTTCCATGGGACTAAACACCAGGTTTTCTGTAATACACAGAAAAATAAGATACACTCCTTGCTCTCAAGAAAACAAGAGTCTAGAGGGTATAGATACCACAGTGGGATAAAATGAGCAACCATTAAAAGTTATTTTATGGGAACCCCAGGGGAGACTTTTGGAAGACATGAGACTTAGATTAGTGAGAATTGCCAGAGATCAACTGGGGAATGAGAAATCTGGTAGAAGCCATAGAACAAGCAAAGATAGGGGGTTGAGAAGTCACATGATAAAGGTAGGCACCATCATTACTGGATTCATCTATATAAGGGAGCATGTGTCAGAAAAAAGAGCAGGAAAGGTTGAAAGGGGTATCTGGGCCATGGCAGCCCTTGTATACATGAGGCAAACCATGCCCAATGTATGGGCTCACTATTCTCAGACTCACCTATAGATCTCCATTCCCAGTTTAGAAGTTACCTTGTCAGTCCCAGACAGATTCTATTTCTATATTACACTTTGAATTTTATGCCTTTATCTCTGGACTTATTTCTTACCCCAGTTATATTTCCCTCTATATCTTTTTCTTTGAATTCTGTCAGAATATATGAAGGTTTTTTTCATGGTGCTGGGGATTGAACACAGGGTAATTTTACCTCTAAGCTACACCTTCAGCCCTATTTTATTTTTTAATTGGAAACAAGGTCTTGCTAAGTTGCCGAGAGCCTCACTAAGTTGCTGAGGCTGACTTTGAACCTTTGATCTTCCTGTCTCAGCTTCCCAACTACTTGGATTACAGGCATGTACCACCATGCATGGATGAAGTTTATTTTATTTGAAATTTGTAGTCAGCTTTCTACTGAGTCAAATTTGCTGGTTATTTTCTCTAAGGCAGATTTTAATTTTATTTCTATCTTATTATTTTAGAATCTTTTTATATTCAACAGTTTTTAAAATCTGATCATATTTTCTTATCACAGGTATAAATCAGCATTACTATTGTTTGAATATGTTCTCTCCAAGATTCATGTTGAAATTTAATCCCCATCATGAAAGTACTAAGAAGAAGGACCTTTTGGGCAGTGACTAAGTCATGAGAACTGTCATAATTCCTCATAAATAGATTAACATCCTAATAAAATAGGCTTCCTGAAAACTCTGAAACCATGACCCAAAATAAATATTTATTTTTTATAAGTTAATTATTTCAGGAATTTTGTCACAGCAATAGAAAATTGGCTAAAATGGTAAGGTAATGCTTATTTTAGATAGTTTGATTTTAGCCATTCTACAATGTATGTATGGACCAAAACATGTTGTAAAGCATACATTTATACAATATGTACTTATCAATTAAAAATAAAAGCCAGGAATAGTGGTGCATGCCTATAATCTCAGTACTTGGGAGACTGAGACAGGAGTATCACAGGTTTGAAACCAACCTCAGCAACTTAGATTGTAAGCAACCTAACAGGAACCTGTTTCAAAATAAAAATAAAAGTGTGAGGATGTGGCTAAGAAGTAGAATGTCCCAAGTTCAATCCCCAGAACCACAAAAACAAATAAACAAATTAATAAACAAATACATTTAAAAAGCAAAACAAAACAAAGAAGAGGCTTCCAAGAGTTTGTCTCTTTTTGCTCTTTTGCAGTCTGCTACTGAAGACACAGCAAGAAGGTCCTCACCAGATACCAAGTGTTGACACTTCTTGACTTCCCAGCCTCTAGAACTCTGATAAATTAATTTCTGTTGTTTATAAATTAGCCAGTACCAAGTATTTTGTTAGAGAATCAAAAATGGACTAACACAACATTAACAAAACTTTATTGATTGAGATTAGAGCAGAAATTTTCTAGTTTTCTTTTCAATTTTTACAGTGATTTCACTGAGTTTGTGAGTCTGTGTGTATATGTGTGTATGTGTGTGCATTTATGTGAGTTTTTCATCTTCTGAATTATCAGAAAATTATTTTAGAGGACAGAGTGTTTCCTAGATCCTGTACTATAAGTTGTTATATTTTTAATCATACTAGGTGAGGAGAAATCTATGCTGGTCCTAAGTTTGTAACACATATAGGCTTGATCGCCCTCATTTATTTTCACTATCCATTTGGAAGCTGAAAGAATGCTCTCCTCAGATGTAAATCCAGATGCTAGTTTGATTTGCAAAACCTCCAACCCCAAAATGTATTGCTCTGTACGTATTAATTCCTCATCAGTCTGCCTAGCTGAAGTGGAATCGTTTCCTCTTCAACTGTCATTCTTTGCAGAACACACGAGTGATGTTGGTGTTGAAGAAAAAGAAGGAAAGTGGGGAAAGGAAGTAACCTTCGCTTCTCTACCAGGCATTTCTCAAAATCTTTACATTAATTATCTCATTTAAAGCCGGGTTGGTGGTGCAAACTTGTAATCACAGCATTTGGGAGCCTGAGACAGGATGATCGCAGTTTGTGGCCAGCCTAGGCTACTTAGTAAGCCCCTTTTTAGTGGTGGTGTTCTGGGCATTGAACACAGGGGCATTCTACCTCCAAGCTATACCTCTAGCCCTATTTAATTTTTCATTTGGAAATAGGGTCTCACTAAGCTACTAAGATACTTGCTAAGTTATGGGGACTGGCTTCAAACCTGAGATCCTCTTTTCTTAGCTTTCCAAATACTGAGATTACAGGCTTGTGCCACCGCACCCAGCTCCTATGTTGCTTATAAGGAAATTAGAGTGTGGTTAGATTAAGTAATTTAAAATCTTGCAACAAATAATAAGAGGTCACACTGTACCCTAGGGTCTGTGTGATTCCAAAGTCCATTCTTGCCCTGCTCTGTTCTCTGGAGGCTTTCCCCACTGACCTCTGCCTGCACATAAGCTTGCTTTGTTTCAGAAGACTTTTCAGAATGCAACAGTCCATCATTTTCTCTTCCCACTGTTTTCAGCTGTTCATCATCCTGCACATAGAACTGTATAAAAGGAGGCTGGAGGAGTTGAGAAGATGATGGTCCCCCTCAAAGATAGTCCCCATGTAATGAAGGGGATGCCACTGGCTTTGGTCCTACTATAGTTTTTGTGCTTGGAGCTACAGGCAAAATGATGCAGGCCCTGATTTCCTTCCATCTACTTCCAAGCTATGCTGTTCTATTCAGAGTTTGAATATACTCTGGCTAGTGATTCTTAATCCATGCTTATCTAGAATGTAAATAATGAAGATTTCTCCCTGTTCCTAACACTGTGCTGGCCCATCCTCCTGGGTTTATTTTGCTATCTTATTCTTATCATTGGTTAATTATGCTGCCACAAGGTTTACCATTTGTTAAGCTATTTACAATTTAAGAGAATATGAGAAAAGATTGAATCAAATACTTTAGCTGCCTATCTTTTTTTGTGTGTGGTACTAGGGATTAAACCCATGGCCATTCTACCTCCAAGCTACACCCCCATTCCTATTTTAATTTTCTCTTTGAAACTGGGTTTTATTTAGTTGATGAAACTCTCATGACTTGCTAAGGCTGTCCTCAAACCTGCCATCCTCCTGTCTCAGCCTCCCAAGTACTAGGATTACAGGCATGTGCCACCATGCCCAGCTTGCCTATCAGTTTTTGTGCCAAATATACACTTTCTTCTCATGATAATCTTCAGTGATATTCAAAACAGACAAGGCAGTAATAATTGCTTGCTATTTTTGATGCCATAGGTGTATCAGTATTCATTCAAATTAAGAAATATTTATCAAGTAGGTCTGTGAAAAATGAAGTGCTTAGTAATTTGAAAATACAGATATAGAGAAATCATATTTTTATTTTCAAGTGCCTAGAAGATGGGTTGAATAAATCTATGATTCTTGTATCATTTTTATATCCAATATGACACTCTCTCTAATGTAGCAAGGTGTTATGGAAGCCCAGAAAGGAAAGAAGTATTTTATATAAGGATCACTGAGAAAGACCTTCCAAGAAATCTTAGGTTGGATTCCCCATGAAGCAGATACCAGAAATAACATTTGGACATAATGTTGTTTGGGAGATGATCACTGGAAGCCAAAGAGAGTGCACTAAGAAGGAGATGATTATTATTATGGACAAAGAGGGCTCGGTCACACTGGAAATTTCTAGGAGGTGGTTAAGAATATATCTCAGTGTTGTTAGTCCTTGGGGGGGTGAAGTTTTTATTTACCAAATCTTGTTCATTTGTGTGATGGGTCTGCCCAGGGATGTTAATTTTCCAATATTTCTGGCCTGCCCCACATGTATGCTAAGTATGTGCCTTTGCAACCAATGAAAAGCCACAGACTAAGTCATAAAAATGAGTGTTGCATGAAGATTGGATTTGTCAGAGGCACAGACAGCATCTGCTTCACTGGAGGAGGTGATATTTAAACTGAACCTTAGATGATGAGAAGATTTTTTAACGAGTCGTGATATGGGTAGGGGTAAGCATTTCAGCATATAAGAGTGGGAAGGATTAAGACAGCATGTGTGTGGTCTGTGGCAAATAATAATAAAACACCAAAATTTAAAAATGATTCACATTTTTAAAATTAGAGAAAATTCAAGGTTAGCCTTATAAATATTCATTTTCACTCCCTTGCTTTGAGTGGGAGAGAACTCAGCTCTCAAGCATTTGTGCAGAAGGAACCGTGCCTCACTTAGCAGTCTGTTTCCTCTAGGTAATATCTGGGTTGCTGTGACTTATTACACTATTTGTTTTTCTGCAGACTTGTGGAGTCATGCCAAAATCTGGAAATGGTTGTATGAGTTGCATTGTTGCAAAAGGAAGAAAAGCCATTTCTTATATGTGGCACACTGAAAAAAAAGGTTGAAAATCGCTGACTCTATGCCTGGATATAGGACAAGTAGATTTAATGAAGAAAAAATAATATAATTTTGGGGACATAGGTTGTAATGTGTGAGGCTGAGGGTTGAGAGTAGATAAGAAGGAAGAAAAGAAAAGGTACTTAATATATCCATATCTGTTTATCTATATATCCTCATATATATATATATGTATATATATCCTCATATATATATATATGTATATATATATATGATATGTATGTATGCACACATGCATTTTCTCTGTATGTATGTATGTATATATATATATATATATGTGTGTGTGTGTGTGTGTGTGTGTGCTATGTTTGTGTATATGGATATATATGCAGACATACCATATACAGTATATATGTATATATATATGATGGTATGTAGACATATATAAATATATTTAGCACACTTCTTTCTTCTCTCTCCATATATATATATATGTATATATACATATATATACACACATATGTGTGTGTGTACACAAAGGTATGTATGTATTACTTAATACTAGAGCTAATATTTAGCAAGCATTTCTAATCTTTAATTCAGCATTTTTAAGATAATGAAGAGGGGCTACACATTATAGTAATGAAAACATGACATGTGAGTTTGCCTTTTCCTTGCATGTAGGAGCAAGAAGAAATATCAAACACTATTATGTTCTTCACAAGATGCAATTGCTATCCACTAATAAAACACATGTGAAGCTTCTTTTAACCTTAGAAAATAGTGAAAGTTTTGATAGGATAGGTTATTAGTAGACTGGGAGCCTTTATCAAAATTTGCACCTGTTTGAAGATGCTTCATTCTGGACAGACATCTGTCATCTCTGATAATTCACACCTGTGAGCCCCTGAATCTCTGGCAAGCTGAGTAACAGCAACACCATCTTGCTGCAGCTTTTAGCCTGAATTTCCCATAAGGCACAAGGCTGTCAATTGTGAGCAGGTGAGACTTATTTTAAACATCTTCATTTATGGGTTACACAACACAGAACAGAGTATTCTGTGGAATGGAGTATTCCATGTCATGCGAATACATGGAGAGTACATGGCATACTGAGTACATGGAGAACATATGTCAGACTCAGGCTTTGTTACACAGATTGTCACAGCAATGGAAAAGACATTTTTCTGAAGGCAGTTAATGAAACAAGGACAGTGCACTGAATTCTCTTTAGAGTGAAAGCAAACAAACAAAACAAGATGGATGACCCTTGTTTAAAAAATAATACAAAAGATGAAGAATAGTATATATTACCTCAGGGTTTGACTCTCCTACTTTAAAAAGTTCAGCTTCTTTAGAGTAAGAAGGGTTTTTTTTTCTTTTGAGGCAACCTAGAATGTTAAACATTTCATAGGGGAGTTATCAATTCCATCTCTGTTTCTTGTTTCTGCCTGTTTTTCCCCTTTCCTACCCCCAAAAGCAAAAGAGAATGTTTTACCTATTATCTCTATAATTTTAAAGTTTTTCTCTATCAATTATTTATCTTCCTTCCTTTATTCTTTCCTTCTTTCCTTCCTTCCCTTCTTTCCTGCCTGCCTTCTTTCCTTCTCTCCTCCTCCCTTCCTTCCTTCATCTAGACTGAACTCAGGGGAATTCTACCTCTGACCTATGACCTACCCTATTTTATTTTGAAGCAGGGTTTTACTAAATTGCTGAGATTTGCCCTGTCTCAGCCTCCCAAGTATTGAAATTATAGGCATGTGCCACCTAGCCTGGCTATTTGCTAGTCTAATCACCAAGCCAAACATGAGAAGGAGGGAGGGGGGAGGAAATGGGGTGGGAATAGGGGAATGGCTAAATGAGTGATATATGCATGTATGCCTTACTATCTTGTACCCTATTAAGATGTATGACTACAATGTACCAATTAAAAATAATCTTAAAGGAAAGAAAAATTGGGTAATGTGGTAGGCATAGTGGCACACACCTGTAATCCCAGTTCTTGGGAGGTTAAGGCAAGAGGATTCCAGGCTTGAGACTGCCTCAGCAACTTAGTGAGACTGTTTTAAAACAAAAAATTAAAAGGGCTGAGGTCAAGCTCAGTGGTAGAATACTTCTGGGTTCAATCTGCAATATCAAAAATGGTATGATAATATAAAGTTCTTTTGGAGTGATTTTGAGGTATACATTTTTTCTGAGCTTTCAATAATCGGTGAACACCATTGTAAAAAGTCATGAACTCCTCTACTCTTGGCACATATGTTATTATAGTTCTTATCTCACTGGCTTAGACATATCTATTTAGCCATCTTCTTCTTTGTGCAGTACCAGAGCCCACAATCTTTTTGTTTTGGTTCCTCTGGAGCCCAATATTTAGAAAAGCACACAAGAAGTGATAAATAGATGCTTGCAGTATGAATTTGTATACAAGTTTTTATGCCAATTTCTGACAGTGTTCCATTTAACAAATTTTAAGACAATGAGATAAATATTTTGAAAAGTTTCCAGAAATCTATTTCAATTTTCATTACTGAAGAGAAAGGAGAAGAGAGATAAGAGAATCAATGTTTATGGAATATCAATTCTGCACCAGGTATCTAGCATAATGTAGCTTATCCTGTTTTTTCTTTAAAACATTCCTATTAGGGATGTTGAATCTCTAGTGATGAGGACATAGTAGCTCATAAAGTTGAAAATTTTGTAGATCATGAGTCATTATGAGATGGACCTGAAATGCAAACCTAAGACTGTCTGTCTCCAAAACCTGGTCCTTTCCACTTTACTTCTTAATTGTTTCTTAGTAGAGGCATAAATGACAGTAATCACAATATATCTGCAGAATCTGCATTCTTGGATTCAACCAACAAAGAATCAAAATACTTGGAAAAATCCATGTGTACTAAACAAGTGCAAACATTTTACATGTCATTATTTCCTAAATAGTACAGCATAACAACTGTTTACATTGCATTTACATTGTATGAGGTATTATAAGTCATCTAGAGATTATTTAAAGTATACAGAAGGGTGTGCATAAGTTCTAGGCAAACACTACAACATTTTACACAAGGTACTTGATTATTAATGCATTTTGATATCCATGAGGGTCCTGGGACCAATCCTCCACACATACAAAGGGAGGACTACTCTACATTGTATTTGTAGATTGATATACTTAAAGCTTTCCTTTTGCTCAAATCTCCTTGATTATTCTTCTTTATCTAATGTTAGCATTCGTTCTCCATGGCCTGAAAAGAAAGGCAGTGTAATCCTTTTGTAAACAAATTCTGTGGGCTTCTGTGTTTCAGTGCCACTGGGAGCTCTATAATTTCTTAATTTAATGAAACTATTCTATAAAATGAGCAGAGATTTTTGAAGACAAAATGATATATATGAAGTGCCCAGTATAGCACTCGGTAAAGACTTGATAAATATAAGCTAGTACTACTATATATTGCTATTGTTATTATTAAAAGAACATAACCATGCCCCTCCATTCTGATTTCTGCTTTCTCCCTAAAAAATATCCCCATAGCACAGACTTGCCTCTACCCAGCCTAGGTTCCCAAGCTTTGCCAAACTCTGTGATTATCCTTGTCTTTATTTCTTTGCTTAAACTAACACCTCTCCTTTTCCATCTGCTCATGCAAATCCAATCAATTTTTTCACTCTCTCAGACAAAGCTGGTACTCCAAATAGCCATCCTGTGGATTTCAGTAGGCTTTCCCAAGCTTCCCCTGTGGAAGATTATGGACAAAATGACTACGGCATCAGAAATGGAGATCAAGCAAGGGCTCTACAACATAGTGGGAATAGAGAAGACTATGACTAAAACTTAGCAGAATCTATGTCTACCATTTCTAGTAATTAATTAAACACTAATTACTGCAAGACAACTTAGGGCACTGACTGCTGAGAATAAAAGTCTCAACCATATAACCAGTTCAAAACACATGCCCAGCTGAGATGAAGGCTAAGTGTAAAGGAATATGACATTGACAGTGGACAAAGGAACTTCAATCCCTACTGTGGTTTAGTGTCCAATTATAGAAACAATAACTATAGTATATTTTGTGTAGTGTGTATGTATTGTTTCTTGTTTGATTTATGTACATGTGTTTTTTATCATTCTCTTTCCCTACCCCTACTATTTTATATAAGAAATGTCAGTAATAGTTTTTAATTTAGATATAAGATATGGAATACACTTATGGCTTGTTTATATAGACAAGAAGTTAATATTGCAGGAAAGGGATAGAGTGACTAATATAACCTTGTGCTTTCCTCTTTTGGAGAGAGAATTATTAGATCTTACATTATTCAAGAAATAGTTGCAGTGGTGATGAGATAGAAATGGTGGAGTAGGAAGCTCCATCCACTGAAGTAACCAGTAAGCTGACAAAAACCTAACAGAATTGATTTGGGTGGAGTCTAGGATCTGATAAAAAACTGATAATAACCAAGGAAGTATTTAATAAAGACAGATGCTGCTGGGCTCTGCACAAACAGGAAGTGAAACTTAAGTCAGATGTGTAGGTGATCTGGCCTAGCATTGGAGTGTCATAGCATAGAGCCAGCCTTGAAGGCCTGGAAGAATTTTTCCCTTACTTTTTGGCTCTAAAATTTGAAATGGATTTCTGACAAATTATTGGCTGACTGCTGAGACAACAACACAGAGGATGGTAGTATGGTTTCCATTCATTTAGGTAGATACCCAGAAGTGGTATTGCTGGATCATATGATGGATTCATTCCCATTCTTCTGATGATCCTCCACACTGTTTTCCAGGTTGCACTAATTTCCAATCCCATCAACAATGGAGTTCCCTCTTCTCCACACCCTGGCCAGGATTTGTTGTTGTTTGTGTTTTGAATGATTGGCATTCTAATTGGAGTTAGGTGAAATCTAAGGGTAATTTTGATTTGCATCTCTCTGATTGCTAATGATGTTGAACATTTTTATACATTTATTGGTCATTTGAATTTCTTCTTTTCTGAAGTGTCTGTTTAGTTCCCTTTCTCATTTTCATTGAGTTATTTGTTTTCTTAGTGTTGAGTTCCTTGAGTTCTCTGTATATTCTAGATATTATTGCTCTATCAAAGGAATAGTTGGCAAAATTTTTCTCCAGTTTTGTTGGCTCTCTGTTGAGGTTCTTAATAATCCCATGTATTCGTTTTCCTTTTAATTTCTTGTGCCTTTGGGGTTTTGTGGAGAAAGTTTTTACTTGTGTTTATAAGTTGAATCAGATGCTGTTCCTAATATGTGGAAGCTAGGGGAAAAAAGGGTTATAGAAAGAACTCTAGACAAAGAAGAAAAAGCCACAGGTGAGAAAATAAGGTGATCTATTTTAAGGGGATGAGAGGAGGAAGAGGTAATTCCCTAGTGTACATAATGTACATTCACAGTCACATCTAAGTAATTAGCCAAACATAAGAAGGAGGGAGGGGAAGGAATGGGGTGAGAATTGGGGAAGTGCCAAATGAGTGATGGATGTATGTATGCCTCTACCATCTTGTGCCTCTTTAACATGTATGATTGCAATGCACCAATAAAAAACAAAAATTTAAAAAACAGAGCAAGCAATAATCTTTGCAAAAGTTGTTTAGAAAAGTCATTAAACAGACAGACAACCACAGTGCTCTACAATCAGCAAACAACAGAAAACACTGGAGAGGGAAAGAATCTGATTCTGAGACACCACTTTATAATATTCAAAATTTTCATTTTCAGTAATATATGTAAGACATGCAAAGAAATAGCAAATTATGATCCATTCAGAGGGAACAAAAGCAGAAAAGCACAGAAAACATTCCTGTGGAAGTCTGTACCTCAAATTTAATAGACAAAGACTTGAAACTAACTGTTTTAAATATGCTAAAAGAGTTAAAGTAAACCATGTCAAAGAACTAAAGGAAACAAGAAGAAAGATGAAAGATGTATGGACAAATTAAGAATATAAATAAAGAGGTACGTTATTAAAAGGAACCAAGGTGAAAAAATTCAATAGCTAAAATGAAACATTCAGCAAGCTAAATGAAAACTTCACTCTCAGAGCCTCCAAAAGAAATACATCCTGCCAACACCATGACTTTTGACTTGTGAAAATGATTACGGACTTTTCATTTTCAGAACTATAAGAGGATAAATTTGTGGTATTGTAAGTTACCATGTTTGTGGTAACTTGTTATAGAAACAATAGAAAATTAACACAAAGCCTTAAAACCAGTTCCAAATATTAAATTCCTGTCTCCTAGCTGTGCATGGTGGTACATTCCCATAATCCCAGTGTTTGGGAGGCAGAGACTGGAAGATCACAGGTGTGAGGTCAGCCTCAGGTACTTAAGGCCCTCAGCAACCTGGTGAGACCCTGTTCCAAAATAAAAATAAAAATAAAAATAGGGCTGGGGATAGAGCTTAGAGATAGAATATCCCTGAGATGAATGATGAATCCCCAGTATCATAAATAAATAAATAAATAAATAAATAAATAAATAAATAAATTCCTATCCCTATCTCCTTAATGTACCTTGAGTGGAATCTGTTTTTCTGCATGTATATGGATCAGTAGGTATTATATCCATATTTATGAAATAAATTAATGTATAAAAGCTATAAGGTCCAAAGAAAGTCTGTTATTCTCCACTGCCTTTGTTTGGGTTCCTACAGAAGCTTATCCTGAGATATAGATTTGGTTTCAATGCTTCCTGGGAAATATCAGCACAGGGGTAAGAAGAGAAATAGAGAAAGAAAGAAGGCCAAGGCCAATGTAGTGTAGTCTGTCAAACAAATTGTTATTATAGGAAATCAGAACCCAATCTTACCGGGGAATTTTTTGGGCCAATGCAGAACATACACATCTGAATTATTCTACTTGAAGGACAAGAAAGCTAGAGAATTTATACCAACTGCCATCTGTCCCTGGTTAAGGGCTTTATTAAGTCTCTGACCTGCTATATAGGGGCACAACAGGCTCTGTGTTTAAGAAAAGCTCTCAGATCCAGGGGTGGAGTTTCTGGCAGTTCGAAGTTCAGCTGGCATGCACTGACATGGTAAGGGTTAGTGGGTAGGGTAGGGCAATGACAACCTCAATTATACCCACAAAATCTGTTCTAATTATTCCAGCCCTAGCCCGTTTCTTTCCTATTAAGCAGCAGCTATTTTATGTACAGTCCTGAGCAAAGCGATACCTTTGAGATCCATTTTATGGGTCTACAGGGCTTTTTAGACGAAGATATATGACTCATTTTTTCTTCTGTTTCTCATGATACTTAGCACCATGGTGCTAAGTAAACATATTATAGGCATCGGTTACCATGATTTTATAATGTCTATTTTGTACCATTGTAGGTAGTTTGTTGAGTTTTCTCCCTTCTTTTTAACTTTTGTTAAAAATTTTAAACTACAAATTGATAAGTGACCATCATAACTAAGGGAACAATCCAATGATTTTTTAATAAATCCAAAGATTTTTAATAAATAACTCACCCTCAGCAGGCTCCGATCCCAGCTTCAGAGGCCCCAGCACTGGCCTTGCCTCATGGCAGGCTCCAATCCCTGCCTCACTGGCCCCGGCACTGGCCTCACCCCTCGGCAGGCTCTGATCCCAGCCTCACTGGCCCCGGCACCAGCCTAACCCCTTGGCAGGCTCCAATTCCGGCCTTGAAAGTCCCAGCATTGGCCTTGCCTAATGACAGGCTCTGATCCCGGCCTCACTGGCCCTGGCATGATCCTCACCCCTCGGCAGGCTCCGATCCCGACCTCACTGGCCCCAGCACCAGCCTAAGCCCTCGGCAGGCTCCAATCATGACCTCAGAGGCCCCAGCGCCGGCCTAGCCTCATGGCAGGCTCCGATCCCAGCCTCGCTGTCCCCAGCACTGGCCTCACCCCTCGGCAGGCTCTGATCCAAGTACCCTCTTCACACAGCATGTTGTCCCAAGTTCCGGAGCATGCTCAGTGGTAGCATTCTGCTTCTGGGGTTATTTCTTCAAAAGATCCAGGTGTGTTGCATCATATCTCTGTCTCTCCTGAGTACTGGCCGCTGCCATTGCCGCTGCCTCCACCATCTCAATTCTTTCCCAAACTCTTCCCATACTGCATGTTGTCCAGTATTCCTGAGCATTCACAATGGTAGCATTCCACCTTTGGGTGAATTTCTTCAGAAGATCAGGGTGGGTAGAATCATGTCTCTGCCTCTCCCAAATACAAGCCTCCACTACCACCGCAGCCACCACTGCAAACACTGCCTTCCTCCTAGGTCTCCACTGAGCTCCCTCCTTACAGATGATGTCCCGGATTCTTAAGCATGTAAGGAAGAGGCAGTCCCCCTTCGCGGGGAATTTTTCCAAAAGTTCCAGGTCAGTTGGATATGTTTTGTCTGCATCTCCAGAATCCTGGCTGTCGCTGCGGCCATCTTGACCCCTCTCCAATATTTTTTCTTTTCTTTTTTCTTTTTCTTTTCTTTTTTTGAATAAGAGAAGACAGTATGTGTGGTTTGAAGAGGTTGTGGATCAGGCACTCTGTAGCAGTGAATTTTTTTCTCCCTTCCAAGAGCCCAGTCCCATAGCCTCACTGCGCAGAGCAGGGTCTGCTTTTCTAAGCGCACCATGGCCGACGCAGCACAGCAGCACTAAGTTCCTTGGTACACATGCCCAGCCTCCTCTCAGTTTTGGGCCTTCTGGACCACCTGCTCCCTTGCCTGGTTCCAGGCCTTCCGGGGGGCGCAGGCAAGAACCACCTGCCCCCCCCCACCCTGCACCAGGCCTTCCAGGGAGTGGGCCAGACCCCCCCACACCTGATTCTGGGCCTTCCGGGGAGTGGGCCGGACCACCCGCCCCCAAGTAACATTTCTCTTACTTCTATATTTGTACATACTGACTGACAAGGTATAGGGAAACTTACTTTATATATAATCTAATTCTTA
This sequence comes from Muscardinus avellanarius, assembly GCF_963383645.1. Lineage (NCBI taxonomy): Eukaryota > Metazoa > Chordata > Mammalia > Rodentia > Gliridae > Muscardinus > Muscardinus avellanarius. The sequence continues at coordinate 35,938,943 of NC_137792.1, forward strand.
AATTTATCTGAAAACTCATGACTTTGAATAGACTCACTTCCAGAAATAGCCATTTTTTACTTTTTTTTAAACTGTGAAAACATTTTAGGGTAGAGAAATATAGTGACAAGATGATTAAATATCTTATTAATATAATCATGAACTTCTAAATTGAAGATTATGCTTTATATTGTTTGCAAGAGAGCTTTTAAAATCATAAGCAAGATTTTCTTCCTTTATGAAAAATTCCCACTTTTAGGATAAAATGAAAGCCTTAAAAATGTTCAACAAAGACACAGTATTAATGGATGTAACTAAGAATACTTTAGTGGCAAGAGGAGGCATGAGTATTGTATGTATTAACCCAACTTTGCCAATTTTCCTGCTTTGCCAAAAAGTTAATTTTCAAAACATCAGTGCTCTATCACTTGACAGCTTTCTGCTTCTGAAACTCTAGATTTCTGGTGTGAGGTTAATGTATGTACATTTAGAGAGCACCAGATCTGAATTCATATGTATGCAATTTTAAATTACATGCTGCTGTCAAGTATTGGCTTTATGGTTGATAGATTTAATATTACTATTTGTGTTTCTATAAATTATTTTTTCAGAAAACCAAAAAGAGGAAAATCCAGGTTTCATTAAGAGATATGCTAAGTATAACGCAGCAGACAAAATTGATATGAATATCAAGAGCACGATTTTAATAACATCAAACATTTTTGTGTCACAGAGAAGCATCTTCCAAAGGCAGAATGTGAGTGGTGTTGAGAATCATGAGCAGGTTCTTAGGAAATACTAGACTTGAATCTATGAACACAATAGAGAAATTTGAAAAACATTAAAGACAGTAGAAGACATAGGCCTGAAGATTCATATTCACCATAACCTTGATTTCACAGCCTTTAAAATAATAAATTGGTCACAATGGAATTGCCATGATTTCTAGCACTCTGCAAACAATGGGGATTTGTTATTCTTAAATATTGTGTGAAAAATGTTTGTGTGGGTGTATTTATGGGAGATGGAATGGAAGTGAGGGTGAAAGAGAAGGCATTTGATTAAATATTGAATTGAGAGACTCCTTCAGAGTTTTTCCTGATAAGAGGGATTTAAAACTTTGGGGATGTTTGGCTTCTCTTTAAGCTTGGGTCTTGGTTTTCCAGAGTGGTAGATGTATTAGAAAGGGGGTCTTGACAGGGCTTATTAAGGGTATCGGAGAGGCTAATATAAGGCAGATGTGACAGAATACAGAAGATACATTAATGGAACTCCTTGATAATATAATTTGAGGGAAGCATGCACAGAAGCAGCCCGGAAGCCAGGGTCTCACACAGTACTCAACCCCTGTGACATCTGACTCATGGAAATTGAGTCATTGAATTAATTGATTCAAAGGTTAGATAAAGAAAAATTGTCTTTGACACTTTCAAATCAATCCCTTCTCTCCCCTCAAACTCTATGGCCTTAGCCTACCCTTCAATTACCAGGTCTCCTCAATTAGTTGTTTCCTATCTGGGAAGATCCCTCTTGAGCAATATGAAATTGGGCTGGGCAATTTCATCAGTAGCCTTAATTTCTTTTTACCCAAACAAAACTTTAGCCTTTCTAAAGTTCATTTCCCCAGAGTTTCACTCTACAGATAAAGCAATATGGGCCACTGGCTCAGTAAGATGTCTCTTATGCACTTACATTTTAACAGAATCTCTCAAAGCCTTAAGCAGTGGATGGGTTCATGTTGGGGTCTTCACAGTTGAGCAGGTTGGTGGGGATATGATAGATATAGGGATGTTAGATTTACTTTTCTCCTCAAACTACACCCTAAAGAGAAGTGCCTATATTGCCTATGTATAAGACTTGTCCATATGGGTTTCCCTTGCTGTGTCTAGCTCATTGTCACATACTTGAGGTGATCCCTAGTCCACTGTAGTCAACTTATGCTACTTCCAAGACACTAGGTTCTACCTGTCCCCATGAGCCTTGGCTGCTTACTTGCCAGTAGGAGTGGCCCCAAGGAACCTCTACAGTTTTCTGTGTTTTTTTAATTACTGGGGGATTAAAATCAGGAGCATTCTACTTCTGAACTACATTTTCAGCACCGTTTTATTATTTTTATTTTTATTCAGGGTGATCTCAAACCTGTTATCTTTCCTTCTCAGCCTTCCAAGTATTAGAATTACAGGCATGTGCCACTATCCCCAGCTTCTTGTGGTCTTTGAAGTTCTGGTTTCCCCTCCTGCCATACTCAGAGAGCACATGTCTGCAGTTCTGACTGATAAGGAGAAACTACCATACTTGCCCACTGGCTAGACTGGACTCACAGAGGGTTTGCTTTTTCCATGGTTTCCAGGAAGGCTCAGGGAACCCAACCCAGAAGTACAAGTAAGCTAATATCTTGTTGAACAAGGGGCTGGAGATGGGAAAAAGTCATTGCTTTCCCTCTCTTCCCAAACAGAAAATTCTGAGACACAGCAGTTGCATTCAGCCTTTCTCCAGACACGTTATATGTGACTGAGTTGTGCTTTGCTGTGTTGCCAGCCTAGTAATGCAAAACCTTGTATTTGTTCTCCTTCCCTATCTCTCTTCCGTTTTTTCCCTCCTTGCTTCTCTGGGACTGTAATAATGCCCATAAAATGGTTAAAATATAAGTTTCTTAACTGGATTTATTTTTTAGAAAATCAGGACTAAAATATACAGTGAAAATTAATTATTTGCAACTTCAGAGAAATATCCAAGTGCATATATATTCCCCTTGTTGTAAGCCAAATTTTGTCCTACTGTGGTTGCCTAAGGATTGTGGGTGACAGTAAGTTTTCAGGCACAATATATGTTTCAGAGAGCAATAGAAATGAACATGGAACAAATGTCTGAGATCTAGAATCTAAAAGTCAGTGATTCAAAGGTATGAAAAATGATATATTGATGGAATGTACTTACATGTTGTCTCAGTCAGCATTCTCATTTCCATGATCCAAAAACCCTGACCACACAACTTAGAAGAAAGATTTATTTGCTCATGGTTTCTAGAGGGTTTTGAGTTTCAGTCCTTTTCAGGCTAGGTCTGTAGAGTTCAGGGCATGGTGGTGACAGGAAGCTGAAAGAGGGAAAGCACAAGGCTTCACTCTCACAACAGAGAGGCCAAAGCAGAGAGAGAGAGAGAGAGAGAGAGAGAGAGAGAGAGAGAGAGAGAGAGAGAGAGAGAGAGAGAGCAGGAGGGAGTAGGAATCATATATAATCCCCAAGGTCAACCCCAGGGGCTCCTGGTAACCAAGCCCTGCTTCCAACATTGCTACCTTGTTTCTGTGAGGGCTAGGGGGACATTCTAAATGCAAACCATTACACATGTGTTCTGCTGCAAGTGAAAATTGTGCCTATTACATGGAATAGAAAAGAAATCAAGGTGGAAAGATAGTGAGTAAAACATGAGGATAGTTTTTTCCATTACAGACATAGACTTAATAGACATCTTGGCTGGTTGACTGGGTCATACTAAGGGTCTCTAAGGAGTCCTAGGGAGCAGCATGCTACTCATGTTCTCCTCTAGGTCTGCAGATTCTCAAGGTCAAGTAAAACTGATAGGTAATATGCTTGATCACTGATGTGCAGAACAAAGAACCACCTTTACATATGGTTCTTGAAATCCTTTCCACTTTACAAGCAATTTTGACCTTACAGTTCTCAGCAAGGAAAATATTTGAAATGACCAAATGCATAACATTAGTATTTTCACAAGTCTGTATTTAAAACTAGAGGCCAATAGTAGACAAGTGTCCTCCAAATGAAATGAAGGAGAAATATAATAATGGCTTTTAACAAGGTCACATTGAAAGGGAATGACAGAATAAATTGGACCATTTGAAAACTTTGCCAAATGTAAGAATTAAAGTTATATTACTAAAAAATATCTATCTAGATAATCTTTCAGTCTGAAAAGTTTAATAGGAAATGGACCTAATAATTTGAACTGAGATGCAGAAAATGTAATTCCTGTACACACTAAGGATATATCATTTTAGCCCAAGGTATATGAACAAAAGGGCTGACAAAGCTCAATTTAATATAGGACTAGTTTTTCAGTCTGTAATTTTTTCTCAAATGTCTTGGACAGTCTAACTGTTCAACCTGCAACTATCATTGCCTTTTGATAGACTATTTCATCTAGCATGTGAGAAACAGGTACCTGTGTTTGGATATGCTTTCCAGTTAATCCAGGTATAAACAAAAATCGCAATAGGGTGAAAAGTTTGTCTTTATTTGAGCAAGTCTACAATTTTCAGAAAAAGTGACAAGTTAGTGTTGGTGATGTTTTAGGAATGACTGAATAGATGATGTTTCTGATAGCAACACACAGAGAGTTATGGTTGGTTCTCTTTTGCTCCTTTTCAGAAACTGTGTATTCTAGCCAAATTTAGTATGTCTCAACACCACAAAATATTTAAAAAAAACCTGTGTTTGTGTTTAGTATGAACAAAATCCTGAGTTCTATCCCAAGACTAAATATAAAACAAAACAAAATTTAAAAAACCCACAAAGCTAGGTGTGGTGGCACAAGCCTATAATCCCAGTACTTGGGAGACTAAGATAGGAGGATGCAGGTTCAAGGACAGCCTTGGCAAGTAGTGAGACTCTCATCAACCTAGCAAGACTTTGTTTCACAATAAAAATAAAAGAGGGCTGGAGTTGTAGCCTGGAGGTAGAATGTCTCTGGGTTCAATACCCAGTGCCACAAAACCCTCTAAAAAGTATAATATTTCTTAATATTTAAAATATTTGGCAGTCATGAATTCCATTTTAAAACAAATTTTATAACATACCAAATTCAGTGAATGATTGAATATATACTTTACCTATTTTAAAAAGAAAATAATGAGACTGAATTCCTGGGGACTTATAAGATCATCTCAAAATTTTACTGTCATGGGCATGGGAATTCAACTGTTTGAATTTAACTCTGCCACTTGCAGGCTGTGAGACCCAGGGGAAGTTGCTTAGCTTCTCTTTCTTGTTTTCTTCATTTTATTATAAGATTTTAATTAGATCAAATAATGAAAATGCATTCATTGCACTTGTTTATTATTATCAATAAACCATATTTTCACACTCAATATAGCAAACTTGGTGATTTTTCAAAGCAAATCAGCTTTCTTCAATTTATATATTTTAGACTTTTTTTGTATGGTACTGGGGATTGAAACCAGGAATGTTGTACCTCTGAGCTATATCCCTATTCCTACTTTATTCTGAAACATGGTCTCATTAAGTTTCTGAGGGCCTTGCTAAGGCAATGAATGCATTCCCTTATTTGATCTAATTTAATTCTTATAATAAAATGAAGAAAACAAAGAGAAGCTAAGCAACTTGTTAAATTGCTAAAGCTGGCCTCGAATTTGCAATCCTCCTGTCTCAGCCTCTCCAGTACTGGTATTATAGGCATGCGCCATCATACCTGGCTATTTTAGATTCCTATGTCAGAATATTGATTTTTAGGTAGTAATTTAAAAGTAATATGTGAGTGTATGTTTTTTATTTTTTCTTTTTCTCCACTTTCTTGTCATCTACCCTCCACTTCTCATACTAGAGAAAGGGAAGGGATAAGGAGGGAAAGGAGAAGGGAAAATAAGAAGGAAAGAAGAAAACACAAAAAAGAAGACAAAATTATTTTCCCATTTCTTCATAATTGGAAATTTGTCATCTTTAGCTGCTACTATTTAAAATGCACATATAACTGAATATGAATTCAGGAAGCACATTAGGCCGAAAAAACTTGCCTTTTTCTATAACTGACACCCGCAACTCATGTAGCTTGTTGAGATCTGAGGCCTCAAGGGGAAGCCCATGGAAAACAGGCAGCAGGAGGAGCCATTAAATGGTGCAGCCTGCAGTTACCAGCAGTGACCCTCAATGGGACAGGGGTGCATTACATGATTCCAGCTAGAACTGCTGCCCAGATGGTTGTCAGAGAAACTGTGGACACAGGCTACCAACCTTTCTCCCACTCTCGTATGGTCTCCCAGCAGCAGATGGTGACTGTGGTCAAAGTTTTCAAGTTGTCCACATTGCTGGTCAGGAGGTCCCAAGTTGGCCTCTATACTCCCTTCTCCCTTCTTGTACCACTTTGTGGAATTTGAGGGCCAAAGTGTTAAGTCAGTGAAACGTCTAATTTAATACTTTGGATTCTAATAACTAATTCTGTCATTTCTACTTTTAGCAATAATTGTTAAATACTTCAAGTTGAATAGTGAAAAACTAATAAATATGAATATTCTATAAATAACTAAGGCATCAATAAGTACCCCCTAATACAGTGGGCAGGAAATTATTATAATCTTATACTATTAGGAAGAGGGCATGAAAAATTACTTAATCACAAGATACACAAGGTTTATCAGTAAAATCAATCCAGGAGTAATGTAACAGCCAAATCTTCTATTGTGATTTTAAAGCCATTATCCAAATTGGTTGCTGAAAATGGAAACTAAATATAATAAGAACCAGGGAACCATTAATATTTTGGTCTCACTGAAAGTTAGCTAGAAGAATGCTCATCCAAAATCACAAGCATAATTTAAAAATCACAGAGGCCTCAAAACAAAACAGAAAATGACAATCATGAAATCCATCAACCGCTCTAATAGCAAGTTCCATTTATATGGTAACTTACATTTTGAAATAAGATTTCACAGATGTTTTCTTAATATAATAATCTTTTGAAGGAGGTGGACATGCATCATTATTCCTGTTTTTTAGATGAATATACTGAAATCCAAAAGGATTATGCAACAAGGCAAAGTGAGACCTGTAATTCAGTTTTCTTTTTCTTCTCTCTCTGCATACCATAGATATTGTGTGTGCCTGAATCTCAGTACTTGGGAGGCTGAGACAGGAGGATTACAGGTTTGAGGTCAGCCTCAACAACTTTGCAAGACCTTTATTCAACACAAAAACTGAAAAAGGCTGGTGGATTCTAGCTCAGAGGTAGACTCCCTTGGGTTCAATCACCAGTAAAAAAAAAATTCATTCAAATTATTAATCCAGCTTCTGGGAAGATGGCGATGGAGGAAAGCGGGGCTTACGAGCCCCGCTAACAACCAATCTCTATTACCATAAAATCAACACCTTTCATAGCCAGAAAACACCATCAGCAGAGAAACAAAAAATGTAATTATAAGGGACAGAGAAAAAGAGGCCTGGAAAAATGAGGCACCAGAAAGAAACCAGACCGCAATGCTGCAGCCGGAGCCGCGGCACGGAATGGCGAAGGCGCCATCTTTTCTTGTGGCACCAGGCCCCAGATTGGAGGGGAACTCAGAACGGAGCCCAGAGCCACAGAGGAGACACGCTGGCGTTACATCCGAGGATGTGGCAGCAGCACCTTACTGCCGTCGGCAGCGGCGAGTTCACCAGACGGCACCAGACCAACGCACTCAACAACCCACCAGGCTCCAGGGAGGAGCAGCAGACAGTGAGCCAAGGTGAGCCGCTGCGAAGAAGCCGGGAAGAATTCGGCAGATTTCTCGGCGCAGGGAGCATCTAAAGCTCCCAGGAGCCGGGCTCAGCACACCCTGCAGGGACTCAGAGCGGAGTTCAAAAACAGAAAAGAAATATGCCAGCCTCACGGCTGAGGGTGTGGCTGTGGCGCCATATTGCCACGATTGGCAACAGCAGCGAATTCACCAAGTCCACCACAGCTCCATCTGCGTATTCAACATTGGTGACTCAAATTGTGTGCCCTGGAGGAGAAATCCCAGTACTGTACTACCAGGGACTTGACCCAGTGGGGGAGTGGCGGTGGCAGAGATATCACACCATAGGAGAACACACAACCTGGCACCCCCCATGGTCTAAAGCAGCTCCGATTGACTCCCTGGGTCTGAGACTCTGATACAACCCAGTACAGGAGTAGTGGGGACTGAGATACCATAGACTTGAGATCCAGAGCACCTTAAGGGAAGTCGTATTGACCAAAAGGAAGAACCCAGAGAAGGCACAAACTTCCAAAATCATGGGAAAGAGGAATAACAATGGAGCAACAAATGCTCACAACCCCACAATATCAGAACCTGATAAAAGAGAAATTCAGAGATTTCTAGAAGATCAAATCAGGAAAATAACTGTAGAAATAATAGAGGTGTTTCAAAAAGAATTCAGAGAGAGCCAAAAAGAGATAAAGGATGCAATTAATGAAGTAAAGTCCTCAATTCAAAGTACAAACAACCAACTAGACCACATGGGGAATAGAATCTTGATCTTAGAAGAAGATCATTCAAAAAATGAATGCATAGTTTCTAATTTAGAAAAAAAAATCCGACAGCAGGAATCTGACATTGAAGAAATATGGGCCCATTTTAAGAGAGCTAACCTAAGAATAATTGGAATAGAGGAGGGAAAAGAAGGTGAAACCAAAGGGATAAGTAATATCTTCAAAGAAATAATAGCAGAAAAATTTCCAAACATAGAGCAAGAGGTCCATATACAGGTCCAGGAAACTTATAGAACTCCCTTTAGACAGGATCGGAGAAGAGGATCCCCATGCCACATAATTGTCAAAATGACCAATGTGGAAGCCAAGCAGAGAATCAACAAAAACAAAGGGCCAAGTGACATTCAGAGGCAAACCAATTAGAATCACTCCAGACTTCCCAAACCAAGTCATGAAAGCCAGAAAGGCTTGGAGTAACATATTCCAAACTCTGAAAGAAAACAACTTCCAGTCAAAAATTTCCTACCCAGCAAAACTTTCTATCAAATTAGATGGGGAAATAAGAAGCTTCCATGACAAACAGAAACTGAAGGAATTTATGTCTTCAAAACCAGCGCTAGAGAAAATACTCAAAGAGATTAACTACAAAGAAGAAATAGGTAACACACACCAGAACCAGAGAAACAAGATTTTCCATCCAATAGACAACTAAGATTGGTTATCTGTGGAGATTCATTATTTATGTTAGTCTTTTACCTATCTCTAAATGGTATTGTTTGCCTTTATTGTTGTTAATTTTTAGGATTTCTAGTTGGAATATTAATATACCTTCAGATATAGCATTTGGAAATATTTTATCCCATTCTATCAGTAACTTTTAACTCTGTTTACATTGTCTTTGGATATACAATTTTTTTTTTATTTTTTAGGGAGTTTGTTTACCCTTTTGTTGCCTGTGCCATTGAAATGATATCCAAGAAATCACTGCCAATTTCAATGTTGTGAGGTTTTATGACCCAGATTTTCTTCTAAAAGTTTATAGTCTTAAGATTTATATTTAGGTCTTTTATATATTTTGAGTTAATATTTGTATATGGTGGTAGGTAAGGGTCCGATTTTATTCTTTTTCATGTAATTATTGTTTTTCAACAATATTAAGTTAAAAGATAATTATTTCCTCCACCAAATGTTCGTGGAAACATTGTCAAAAATAACTTGACAATATATGGAAGAATTTATCTCTAGGTTTTATTTAACACCAATGGTTTATATATCTGCCTTTATAACAGTACTACACTGTTTCAATTATTGTAGCTTTATATGGTTTGAAATCAGAAAATATACATCTTCTAGCTTTGTTCTTTTTCGAGATCGTTTTGGGTATCTAGAGTCCATATTCCATATTAGGATAGATTTTTTTGTGAAAAATAAATAAATAAATATACGATCGTTTCACCTTAAAAAAGAAAATGAAAGAAATATTCTTTGGTAAGAAAGAAAGCAAAAAGAAATATTGAAATGTTATCTTTATGTCATCAAAAGCTTGGTATCAGACAAATGAAACTGTTATGTGAGATTATCAATGTTAATATTGGATAAATTGCTATAATACTAGATGTCAACCACTAAGCCAAGCATGGGAAAGAGGGATGGGGAGGGAACGGGATGGGGATCGGGTAGGGGCTAACTGGGCAATGTGTGCATGTATGTCTACAAAAGTATTATTTTTATCCCATTATGATGTATGAATACAGTGCACCAATAAAAAAAAGATATGCAGATAGCTGCAAAGTGAAATAAAAAATTTTGAGAAAAAATGAAAAAAAAAAACAAATTATTAATCCATCAATGCATTTATCCATTGATGAGATTAGAACCTTCATGATTCAGTTTTTCAATTTGGAACATTTGTTCATTGCCAATACATGAGCTTTTCCAGAGGGCATTCAATATTCAAACCATACACATACACACGAGAGAGAGAGAGAGAGAGAGAGAGAGAGAGAGAGAGAGAGAGAGAGAGAGAGATTGAGATTGGGAGATCATGGTGCTAATACTATGCTTGTATATTGCATTGGGGACCCCAAATGAGTAACACCTCTTGGTATTCATACTTTGTCTGCTTTCCTCCTTGTAGCTAGGCTCTACCAGTCTTTGCCTGAACCAAGATAATACTGGGAAATTGGTCATTGGTGCTGTGCTGGTTCTGTCCCTAACCCTAAGCAAGGGCTTGACATCTTTTTCTTTGTGCTCTTAGAAGCCTGGGTTATCATAAAGAAGATCTTATTACGGTTAGAAGGGATGGAGAGATCATATGGAAAGGCCATCTGAAAAGGAGCAGCTCTAGGGCCACATCAAGAATTTGTTTTTGCTCAGCAAAACCAAAATCCTGATTGAACCCAGTGTGGCAAATCTGTTTGCTGAATTCAGTCACACTAGTAACCCTAGGGATGACTAACTGAAGAATTCCCAACTGAGTACAACCTAGGTTACAGGATTGTTGAAAAGAAAATGAACCTGGTTTTAAGCCACTGAGTTTTGTGATATTTTGCTATATAGCAATAGGCAACTAAAATATCAGAACAATGGGCTTCAGGCTTGATTACTCTTTCCAAGTGCATGGTTACTGAATGAACAAGCATTCTCTAATCTTGTACCTCAAAGTCCTAATGTTGGTTCTATGAATTCTGTACTGGCTATGTTTTATTGTCAAGATAAAAGAAGGGCCTGCTGTGAAAGATTCAAAAGTTCATGTATTTAACTTATTTTTATTTTGTCAGAGCAACAATACTGGTAATTATTTGAACCAAAGATCCAGGCACAATGTGGCTGCCTAGATATGAAATGACACTCCATAAACTCGTAATTTTATTTTGCATCTATGAGTGCATTTCTTTCCTTTGAGGACTGTGCATGTGGGCACTTTCAATTCTGGGAATGTCATCTGGGAAAAGAAAGCAGCAGCTTGGCCATGAAACCACAGGTTTGCAAATTAGCAAAATTTCAGCATTCTGTTCATTAGTGAAATCAATGAGACTGTTAAAAGACTGAGAAAAATTGTCAAAATATGAGAAGATAAAAATGATGACCCGAATGGGATATTAGGAGCTCAGGAGTGACTGCAGGAGCAGTGCAACACACTTAGCATCCTTTGATACATTCCCAAACAGGCTCAGAAAGTCAAGGGTGGCATATTTTATTTCATTTGTAGAAGTTAGAGAGAAAATAAAATTGCAGGGACTTAAAATATGCAAAATATATTTGTTGAGTAGTAGAAGGGGATTATGGGTAAATGGGGTTAGGAAGGGAAAGAGGGAGAACTGGAGAAAGAAACAGTTTTAAAAAGTACTATGGCAATATATTAAACTGGTACTACTAATCTCACTAACTTCTGTGGGGAAGGAGAAGGGGGGGCAGGGTGGGATATTGTGGAAAGTATGTAAAAAGCTGTGCACATGTAGGTTTTAATTCTTTAAACCTCATTATGATGTATAACTGCAAATGGCCAGTAAAATAATTTAAAAATAAAATTCAGAAGTTCAAAAATGTTAAGGTAATACAAAAACATTCTCCAGAAGTCTTCTGTCCAGTTTTTCTGATTAGAAATCAGAGAAGGTAACTATGAAGGAGTATAGTATTTACATGGAAAGAAGATGAACATCTCAGAGTGTACTGAGGGGACCTCTTCTATGGAAAATATGAGAATTGTAAGATCAGACATCATGGGATTACTAGAACAGCATTAAGCAAACTCAACCCCTGACTCCATTTCCCACTTTTGAATGAATGTCAAGAAGGTCACAGCAATTGCTGTCTGATTCAAAGCAGGAAAGAGAATAACAGGACCAATATGGAAGAAGGCTCTTTTTCTTTTTCAGTATGAAAATAATGAATAGAGAGATAGTACACTGTATGCTATAACTATGTACCCTAATAATATGTATTACTCTTATTATAAAATTTTCTAATTGTTATCAATATTAATTTCAATATTATGAATGGTTAGGGAGAGGTGGTAGGGTGAGACCTTGAAGGAAACACACTGGGTACTGTGGGCATGTATGTTTCTATCATAATGAAACTCATATGCATAATTACATATGCATGCATATAATTGTAATGCATAATTACAATGCATCAATAAAAATATATTTTTAAAAATAAAAAAGAAAATAATGTATGTTTCCTGGTGTGTATGAGAGTATTGGACTTACCATGTCCAGACTATTTTTATTATGTTAAATGTTACCACTGTTATCTGTTGTATTAGTGGACACATTTATTAGAGCAAGCACTGGGTCCTTTCTTTTCCATAAATTTCTTTTATTTTTTATACTTCCTGGTACACTGTAATTATATATCATAGTGTGACACAATTGTACATGCACATAGCATTTGGTGTCTTTCCTTCCCTCTCAATCCCACACCACTCTCCATTCCTCCCTATACATGTTACTGAGATTGATAGTGATACCTTCATATATGAACATATATTATTTTAACTGTTTTCTTTATTAATTCTTTTTTACTTCCTTCCACTATTCCCTTTCCACTATTCTTACCTGAAGTTGCTTTTGTGTCCTATTTTCTCTCTAGCTACCAAACATGACAGAAAATATACAGCCCTTGACTTTATGAGTGTGGCTGATCTCACATAGCATAATATTCTCTAATTCCACCTATTTTTCTGCAAATGACAAAATCCAATACCCATTCATGTTGAAAACATTGAAATTAGGGATAGAAGGAACTTATCTTAATATTATAAAGACAATGTGTGAAACACCAAAGCCAACATCATCCTGAATATGGAAAAATTGAAGATGTTTCCTCTAAAATAAGAAACAAGAAAGGGCTGCCCACTATCATCACTACTACTCAATACAGTACTTGAAATTCTAGTGGAAGAATTAAGGCAAAAGAGGGAAATTAAAAGGATACAAATAGGGAAAGAAAAACAAATTTTCTCTCCATGTAGATGACATAATTCTTTATCTAGAAGATTGAAAAAAGTCAGCTAGAAACCTTCTAGAGCTGATAAACAAATTCAGAAGTGTAGCTGGATACAAAATCAATGTATACGAACTGGACTGATTCAACATTGTTTGAATTTCTGGTCTCCATTAAATGATTCAAACTCACTGTGCCTTGTCTTCTTTATGTGGTATTGGGAGTTGAACTCAGAAGCATTTTATCTCCAACCTACACCTCCAAGACATTTTTATTTTTTGGTTTGAAATAGAGTCTCACTACTTTGCTGAGAGTCTTGGTAAATTGCTGAGACTTTCTTCGAACTCCTGTATCCGCCTCCCAAGTACTGGGATTACAGTATGCACAATCATACCCAGCCTTATTGTCTATTTAGTAAATTGAGGATGCTTAACATGGAGTCCAATTGCTTTCTCTTGTTAGAAATTTCTAACTCATGTTAGAAATTCCTAGATACTATTCTACCATGCAAGAAAGACGTTTACTATAAATATGAGATGGTTGCTACTTTTCCCCCAGGGGATCTGTGAAGTCAAGAGATAATCCACTGTATACAATGTATGTATTGGCATTTTCACTCTGTTCTTTCCTCTTGAGAGCTAATGGAGAGACACAGTTAATCCAAGCATGGGTAATGAATAGACCACAGCTCAGGCCAGACATTTCTCATGCTTTGTCTAGCTGTCTCTAATTTTCTGTTTGGTTTTCTACCACTCACAAGCAAGATTGAAGGTTGTTTTGGCAGATATGAAATGTTCAAAAATGTTTTACCATCTGCTGGAATATTCTTGGATATTATCCCTCCAGAATAACTCATTATTAAAAATATTTATTGGACATGAACAATATATCAAATTCTGTTCCAAACATGGCTGATTCACAGTACTACTCAAACAAGAATGAAAAACACAATTTGTTGCATTTAAGACTGGGTTAAAGTTAATCAAGTCCCTGAATTATCCTATTGACATTTTTAGTAAGAAGGTATTTAAGGTAAGAATCATGTTTCTTCTATTTGGAATATGATAGCCCTTAACATATCACATATAATAGAGGTTAAAATGTGATTAATGAACTTGTGAAGAGGATTTCACAATCTTCATCATCTAAATTATAAATTTAGTAAGAGAGGTGGCAGGATTTGCTATTTATGCAAGTATATAGCTTTCAGTTTGGCTTTATTTTTATTATTTTCAATGTCCAGCATCTGATGTTTCAGTCTAGGCTTAAGAAAATGCTCAATTTTAAAGCTAAAATACCAGATACTTATTCTCCCAGCCTCCTTTGTAGCTAGGATACTAGCATCTGGTATAGTTAGACCAAATAGGAGCTGAAAATGATAAGAATAAGGTACTTTGGAAAATTTACATGCAGCAGCATTATTTGCCATTCCAGAAGTAGCAGTGTTGGTACAGTTAATAGTGAAGACTAGTGTCCAATGGAGGTGGCAAAAATCCTCTCTTCAAATCCCTCACATTTCTCATTCCTGTAACAATTTCTTGCCTACCTATTTCCCAAGCCTGATTCTGTGGGTTTTCCAGGTAGTTCTATGGCCCCAATATACTTTCAATGAATTTCTCTTCTGCTTAAACCAGGTAGGAACATTTCTTTAGCTTTCATGTCAAGAAACCTATCTTCTTTTTTCCCCCAATTCTCTATGACAAATAGAAAGTAAATTCTGAGGTCTATTATCCAACACTATTTTGGGTTCTACCCCAAAACAATCTTAATTCTACATTTTCTTGCATATTTTTTAATTTTAGACTTGTCTCTCTTATGATATATCATAATAGAGGCTAAAAATGTGATTAATGAACTTGTGAAGAAGATTTTACAATCTTCATCATCTAAATTATAAATTTAATAAGAGAGGCGGCAGGATTTACTATTTATGTAAGTATATAGCTTTTAGTTTGGCTTTTGTCTTCTTAGCAGAAATCTCATTATTTGCCAGGCGTGGTGGCACACACTTGTAATCCCCACACTTGGGAGGCAAAGACAAGAGGATCATGCAGGTTCGAAGCCAGCCGTGCACGTTGGCTTACGAGACCCTGTTTCCAAAATAAAAATGTAAAAATAGGTCTGGGAGTGTAGCCCTGAGGTAGAAGGGCTTCCAGGAACCCCAGTACCACCAAAAAGAAAAAGAAAGAAAGAAAGAAAGAAAGAAAGAAAGAAAGAAAGAAAGAAAGAAAGAAGGAAAGAAAGAAATCTCATTATTCTTCTTTATAATTTCTGAGACATAGAATAGTCCTTAAAAAAGAACACATGCTGAATACACATTTCACTGATTGATATTATCTAAATAACATCAGAACAATAGTCATTAATACAATGGGTACATGATTCAAAAGGAAGGTAGGTATCATTCTTTCTTGGACCAAGATAGAAAACACATGAGTTAGCCGGGCGTGGTGGCGCACGCTTGTAATCCCTGCGCTTGGGAGGCAGAGACAGGAGGATCGCGCAGGTTCGAAGCCAGCCGCGCGCTGGCTTAGGAGACCCTGTTTCCAAATATAAACATGTAAAAAGAGGTCTGGGAGTGTAGCCCGGAGGTAGAAGGGCTTCCAGGAACCCCAGTACCACCAAAAAAAAAAAAAAAAGAAAACACATGAGTTACTTAAAATTCAGTGCCATATAAAAGGAACAAAAGATTTTTACTGAGTTCAAACTGCTTTGAGTTTAAATTAGTCAAATCAAATTTTTTGTAACTAGACAGTCTTAAAATGAAGACTAATCATAAGTATAGCCTTTGGGCTAAAATAATATAAAATAAGAATGAAAGGATATATTTTTTAATGGCATTGCCCTAATGTCATTGTTAGACTAATAGTACTAGTGCTTACTTTTCCCTTTGCTTCTTCTCTTCCCACCTCGAGAATATTCATAGAACAAGGTCACAGAAAGTTGGTTTGAGATTGCATGGCAAAGGAATTACAGAAAGAAATGGAGGAGGGGTGTAGTAAAGGAAAAAGGACTGAAAAGACGGCCATAACTAAGAAAATGGGCCTGGAGACTTATTTTTATGTTCTTGGGAAGACACTGTGGTAGCCACTGTGTATATCAAAGTAGAGGAGAATAGTTGGTCATGGTGGCATGCTACTGTAATCCCAGTACTTGGGAGACTGAGACAGGAAGATCACAGGCTTGAAGTTAGCTTTAGCAATCTAGTGAGGCTCTCAGCAACACTCTTATGACTCTACTTCCAAATAAAAATAGAATAGCGTTGGAGGTATAGCTCAAAGGTAGAATACTGTGGGCTCAATCCCCAGCACCACCATAAAAAAGCAGAGTAGGTTATATCTGCATTTATATAATTCATATTTGATCATACAAATGTCAGTGTTATGATGAATCAATTTCAACTGGTTCATTCGTTCATATACTCATTCAAAAAAATCATGTTTTGAAAATTGCTTTTCATAGATGCCCAAATATGTTGGTTTACCACCTTCTTTTCTTTTTTTTTTGTTTTTGAGGAACTGGGGGTTGAACCCAGGGGCATTCTACATCTGAACTACACTCCAGTCCTGTATTTTCTTATTTGATTTTGAAAAAGGGTCTCACTAAGTAGCTGAGATAGGCTGCCAATCTGGTATCTTCCTGTCTCTTCCTCCCAAGTACTGGGATTACAAGCACATTCCACTATGCTTGGCTACCATCTTGTTTTCTGAAAAAAATTACTCAGGAATGCCTTGGACACTTCCATCACCCTCTTATTTTTATTCAAACCCCCTAATTGTACCCAGACTACCACCATTGTCTTCCAGTACCATGTTATAGTTTTGCCAACTTTGGAAGTCTATGCTATGTTCTGGAGCTAGAACAGTGAATTTGGAAGATAAAATCCTGAACTCAAGGGGCTTAAATTCTCATATGAGAGACAGATAATAAACCACCAAGAAAGCAGAAATATATTCTAAGTATTGGATGGGGATTACATGCTATAAAGTAATATAAAGCAGAATAGGGTGATAGAAAGTGATATTTCAGGCAGGGTTACCAGTGAAGTACTTTCATTGAGGTGGCTATATTTGAGGAAAGACTTGGAAAAAATCAATCCAATAGACATATGATGAAGGGAAAGAGCAAGACTGAAGTCCCTAACACATGACTGTACTTGACATGGTTGAGGAAAGGAAGGCAAGGAGGCAAATTTACTTGGAACTGACCCAGTGGGATAATAATTGGAGATGAGTTAGGATAGGACATAGACCACTGTGATGTGCTGACAAGATTACCCTTTGCTTTAGTCATATTTCTTTTTGCTGGAACCAAAATAACTGAGAAGCACAACTTAGAGGAACAACAATTTATTTGGGGCTCAGGATTTTAAAGGTTTTAGAGGTTAGTTTATAATCAGTGGCTCCCAGGCAGAAACACCTCGATGGTAGGGCCTCAGGATATGGTGGAGAAAGAAGAAATTCCTTCAGCTCAATGGAAGATGAAGCAGAGTGGGAGAGGGGGTAAGGGACAGATAACCTCCCCAAGGTCACAGCCCCAAGGACCCACTTAACCGAGCCAGTCCTCACTCCAAAAATGACTGCATTATTTAACATATAAACTCTACCCCTAGAGTTTATATTTTAAATCCAAACCATAATACTCTTTGATGATGAACTTGTTACCCTAGATGTTAAGAATGTTGTATATAGAGAGCCATCAGCTGTCAGACCTTTCAGGGACTACTTCAGGAGCTGAGAGTCACTTTAAACAAGATCTTGCCCCTTTGTAAGGCAGCCCACATCTAATGACTGAACAATCAGTCAGTAAAAGCTCAACATCTTGGCCTAGCTTAGGACCAATCTAAAGGGCTAGTATAGCTTCAGAATTCAGCTGAAACAATTGTTGGGCCTACACTGCAGTTCAGCCTCTCTCCCTACCACTCTTGCTTTGTATCCTTCCCTTCCATGGATGGTGATCCCAAAGGCATTCCCTAATACAAAATCTGCCCTATAAACTCCAACTCGAAGAATCCAACCTGCAACAGAGAGGAATATAAGGACTTCTGCACATGATAGGGTTATATTAAAAGTGTTATTTAAACGAAAAGCATTGGTGCATGCCTGTAATCCCAGTACTTGGGAAGCTGAGACAGGAGGTTAGCAGGTTTGAGGCTAGCCTCAGCAACCTAGCAAGACCTTGTTTCAAAATAAAAAAGTAAAATATGTCTATGGGTGTAGCTCAGAGGTAGAATGCTCCTGGGTTCAGTCCCCAGTGCCACAAATAACAAAAAATAAATAAAAATAAAAAAAATCAAGAAATAAAATAGAGCTTCAGTGTGGCTTAGCAGCAGAATGTCCCCTGGGTTCAACCCCCCAGAACCACAAAAAGGGTAAGACCCTGTAGGGTAATTAACAGAGCACTGATGTGATCTGATTTATATTTTATAGAGATTATTTGGCTTCTGTATGGAGAAGCAAGTTTAGGAAGAAAAGAGGGAAAGTGGGGATGGAATTCAAATGACCCAAGTAAGAGGTGATGATGGGTTACGTTAGAGAAGCATTGATGAAGGTGAAGGGAAATAAATGAGCCCAGGATCTTTGTTTTTTCTATTTTATTTTGCTTTATACTTTTATTGGTACATTATAGTCTCATATTATAATGCAGTTCATAGTGATAGTGACATGCATGCATGCAGGATTTGGTGGGTTTTCCCCCAGGCTGCCTCCCAATCCCTCCCCTCCACTGTACAGGGTATTGAGATTAACATTAGTATTCTCACCTATGTACATATTGTCGATGGAAGTGATTCTTTCATTGATCCTCCCTCTCCCACTCTCTCCCCTTCCCCTAGACCACCTCCCTGGCTCCCCTGGGGTTTCTCTTCCTTATCTCAGGTCCTCTGGTATTCCAATTACTCCCTATTTTTCACATATGAGAGAAGCCATATGATTCTTCACTTTCTGTTGTCTAATCCCACTTAACATAATGTTCTCCATGTCCATCCATTTTCCTACAAATGACAATTTTCATCTTTATTGCTGAGTAGAATTCCACTCTGTGTATATCCAATAATTTTGTAATCTACTCATCTTTTGATGGGTACCTCAGCTGGTTCCATAATTTGGCTATTATAAATTGTTCTGCTATAAACACAAATACACATATATTATTATAGCTTTTTTATTTTAGTCCTTTGGGGAAGTTTTTCAAGAGTAGTATTCCTGGATCATATGGTAGATCCATTTTCAATTTTCTTAGGAATCCCCACACTGATCTATAGTTTATAGTGGCTACACTAATTCTCAATCCCAACAACAATGTAAAAGAGTTCCAATTTTTCAGCCCAAGATCTTTCTGAAGACAATGGTAAAAACATCAAGTGATGCTCTTTAGTTCATATAAGAGGCCATTTAATGCAACAGTTAGTACCAGGAACAAAAAGGTCAGTTAAACACATGGTCATTTTGTAAGCACTAAATTGTCTAAAATGCATTAACGATGCTAATAAAAATCAAGCCACTTTGTATATTTCTAAACAGGGTCCTTTATAAATGTCATAGAAACAAATATCAATGGGCTATGGAGGCTCTGTGCTAGTGGGCCATGTACTCTTTGTATCAGAGGCAGGTCAGCAAGCTACATATAGCCTACAAGACAGACCTGGCCTGCTACATGTTTTAATGTGGTCCACATCCTAAGAATGGTTTTGACATCTTTAAATGAAAGAAAAATGATATTTTGTAGCATGTAAAAATTATGTGAAATTGAAATTTCAGCATCTGCATAAAAATTTAATTGGCATATAACCAAGCCCTTGTGTTTACATATAGTCAGTGGCTGCTTTAGTGCTATAAAAGGAGAAATGAGTCTTTGTAACAGCAATCATATGGCTGGCAAAGCCTAAAATATTTACCAGTTAGCCCTGATAGATGGGTTTGTTGACCTCTAGTTTATCTTGTGGAAGTATAGCCAGGCAGAAATGCTTAGCTGGTTCTGGTAGGGCTGGTGACCTTCCTACTTACTCTAACTTTGTTCCTTCCGGATACTAGGGTGTTAGGCAGTCATCATTTAGGGTTAATTTGTTCAAGTTTATTTGAAGAATCTATTGAATTCTTGCCTTTTCTGTGATTTCTTTGGCTTGTTTCAAGGTCCATTGTGATGCCTTGGGTGTTAGATGTTTCTTATTATTATAAAACACGGGGGTAAGACCTCTCCAGCTGACCTTGTAACTGTCAACTAGTCGTACCCACTATGCAGCCTGCAGTGACAAATGAAAGCAAATGGCCAATAATTCAGTGTCATTCTTCACAGTTTCCTATGGTACATGCTCCAATTTCTCCCTGTTCTTGACCCTTAATTCCTGTCCCTCCTGTTTTTCTCCTGTGCTAGCAATTTAGACCTGACATTTCAACTTGATCTTCCAAGTATTGATCCTTAGTATTCTCTAGGGGTTTTGGCTCATGCTTGACTTTGTGTACTTCTGCTTGCAGCTGCACTATAGGAAACATTAGACTGACTCCGGCCATAGAACTGGACCCCATTTTTGTCTTCTCTAAGTGACACCCTCACTTCTTTAACTAGAGGCTGCCATAGCAGCTTGCTGTATTTCTACTATGCTTCTACAGGTACCCTATAGTCATCTCTTGTTTGTAAATGAACACACATTAGAAAATGCTGCAGCCAGCTTCACTTTGGTCCTTTCCCCTCCTTTGAGGTCCTCTTTGCATCTACTCTTAACATTCTCTTCCTTCTTGACCATTTACCAACTAAAAATGGGCCTCTAATGATGCAGAACCCACATCTTTTGCCATAGGGTCTATAATTTCACTTAATTATAACATCAAACAAAATCATTACAGGGCATAATAATTGAGCACATATCTCTGCATCTGACGGTGGAGTTAGGGCTGCCATAATAAAATATCACAAACTGGGTGGATTAAATAACAGAAATTTCTTTCTCATAGCTTTAGAAGCTAGAAGTCCAAAAGAAAGGTGGTGGCTTCTGGTGGGGTCTTTCCTGCAGAGGGCCACCTTCTTTGCTGTGTTTTCACATAGCTTTTTCTCTGTCCATGCACAGTCTTATGTGTGTGTGCATGTGTGTGTGCGTGTGTGTGTGTGTGTGTGTGTGTGTGTGTTTTACTGAGGATTGAACGCAGGGGCCTTCTACCTCTGAGATACACCCCCAGCCCTTTTTAACTTTTTAATTTGAAACAGGTCTCACTATGTTTCTGAGGGTTTCACTAAGTTTCTGAGGCTGATTTTGGACCTGTGATTTTCCTGTCTCAGCCTTCCAAATACTAGGATTACAGGTGTGTGTCACCACACCCAGCCTGTCCATGCACAATCTTAAAGCCTTTCCCATGTTTAAGAGCATGGGACCTTTTGGATTAGGGCTCCAACTTTATGACTTAATTTTACCTGAATTTCTTCCTTAAAGGCACTATCAACAAATGTGAATTTTGTACAGACACAATTCTGTTTATTACATTACAAGCTTTGTATACAATATCTCCTTTATTCTTCTCAACAACTACATGATATAGGTAGATGCTCTTTTTTTTTTTTGGTGGTACTGGGGTTCCTTGAAATCCTTCTACCTCCGGGCTACACTCCCCGATCTATTTTATATTTTTATTTGAAAGCAGGGTGTCTTAAGCTAGTGAGGCTGGCTTCGAACCTGTGCTATCCCCCTGTCTCTGCCTCCCAAGCACGGAGGTTACAAGCGTGCACCACCATGCCCAGCTAGATGTTCTTATCAACCCCATTTTACATAGGTGAAAACTGAGAATGACTTAATTATACTCAGGATAATTTTAGCTAGATGTAGGGATGAATCCCAGCTCTGAAGGAACCTACTTCTTTTATTTATCTTATACACAGCCTGTCAGATATTACCTAGTTGTTTAAGATTTATCTGAGGTAATGCTAAATCATCAGATTATCCATTTGTAAATTCATTAGCTTTGAGATCATTGGTCATGGTCAAGGCTATTTGGGCAAGAAGTCCTGCTACTCAAAATGATCTTTAAGGCCTATACTGCCTCAGGCTAATTGGAGAGTCCTGGAAGACAACTGAACTCAATTCAGTACAGGGGTGTTAATCTTGGGGCTATAACTATATGCAGGATTTTGTGGTCTTATTCATAGCACACCGGGAGAAGTACTGTGTGATAAGCTTCCTTGATTTTGAATGGGGAAAAGTGTGTTTATGGACATGAACAATTGTGGCAGTAGAAAGGGCATAATAGGAGTGAAAATAAACTAGTATTTATGAAGCAATTATGTACCAGTAAATTTACTTTGCTAAACCATGATATTTTGTTTCATTCTTGCTAGGTTTATTGAATTAAACATTTTATGGAGGTAATTGGAAAGTCATATGTAATTGTAAGATATAACACAGAGAGATCCTTTGCACACATTACCCAGTTTCTCCCAATGTTAACATTTTATAAAACTAGTATAAGATCACAACCAAGATATTTATACTAATACAATCCACAAATCTTATTCAAATTTCTCATTTATTTATCATTGTGTATGTATATTTCTGTATAAGTGTGTTTAGTTCAATATAATTTTATCATACGTGTAAGTGTTTGCATTTGCAACCAGTCAAGACTCAGAACAAACAGACACAACAACAGAAGGATACCTTGTATTCTTCTTTTTTTGGTGGTACTGGGGGTGGAACCCAGAGGCTTTCTACCTCTGCGATATACTCCCAGACCTATTTTTTATATTTTATTTGGAAACAGGGTCTCACTAAGTTGCTGAGAGCCTCACTAAGTAGCTGAGGTTGGCTTCAAACCTGTGTGATCATCCTGTCTTGGTCTCCCAAGCACTGGGATTACAAGTGTGTACCACCATGCCTGGCTGTATTCTTCTTTTATAACATTCTTACCTCTTTTTTATTCCCAAACCCCTGGCAACCATTAATCTACTCTCCACTTCATAAATTTAACAATTATGATTAAGGAAATATACAATAAACCCAAAGACAACATAATTTTGAATGGGGAAAACTGCAAGAATTTCCTCTAAAATCAGGAACAAGACAAGGATGCCCACTATCATCACTTCTTTTCAATATAGTTCTCGAGACTCTTGCCACAACAATAAGACAAAAGAAGTAAATTAAAGGAATTCAAATAGGAATGGAAGAATTAAAATTATTTTTATTTGCAGATGGCATGATCCTTTATGTAGAAGACCCATTGAACTCAACCAAAAGACTTCTAGAGCTGAATAACCAATTCAGCAAAGTTGTAGGATATAAAATCAATCTAAAGAAATCAGTTGCTTTTCTTACACCAACAATGAATCCACAATGAAAGAAATAAAACAATTACATTCATTATAACCTCAAAATCAATAAAATACCTAGGAGTAAACCTAACCAAAGATGTAAAAGACTTCTACAATAATACTATAAAATATTAAAGAAAGAAATTGAAGAATATCTTGGAAGATGGAAAGACCTCCCTTGCTCATGGATAGGCAGAATAAATATAATCAAAATGGCCATTCTGCCAAAAGTGATCTATAGATTCAATGCAATTCCTACTAAAATACCAACAACATTCTTCATAGACCTAGAAAAATCAGTCATGAATTTTATATGGAGAAAGAAAAGACCTACAATAACCAAAGAAATTCTCAGCAATAAAAATCAGGCAGGAAGCATCATAATCACAGTCTTCAAATTATACTATAGAGCAATAGTAGTAAAGACAGCATGGTATTGGCACAACAACAGGCAGACTGACCAGTGGAACAGAATAGAAGATACAGAAACAGACCCACACAATTGATCTTTGACAAAGGGGCCAAACTCATACGAAGGAGAAAAGAGCTTTTTCAAGGTGCTGGGAGAACTGGCTATCTATTTGTAGAAAGATGGAACTAAATCCTTACCTCTCACTGTGCACAGGAATCAACTTGAGATGGATCAAAGACTTAGAAATTAGACCAGAAACTGTGAAGTTATTAGAAGAGGACATAGGCTCAGCACTCCAACATTTAGGCACAGGCAGTAAGTTTCTTAACAAGACCTCCAAAGCGCAGGGAATTAAAGTAATAATTAACAAGTGGGATGGCATCAAACCAAAAAGTTTCTTCTCATCAAAGGAAATCATCAAGAACCTAAAGTGAAAGCCTACATAATGGGAGAAGATCTTTACCAGCCACCACTCTGATTTTTCTAGGTCTAGACAATGGAGGAGAAACCTCACCAAAACTAGAATGGAAGGATGGGAGAGGAGGAAGGCTGAGGTTGATTAATGAAGGAGCAACATCTGAAGTTGTGTAAAATATAAATATA
The DNA here is from genome assembly GCF_963383645.1 of Muscardinus avellanarius. Taxonomy (NCBI): domain Eukaryota; kingdom Metazoa; phylum Chordata; class Mammalia; order Rodentia; family Gliridae; genus Muscardinus; species Muscardinus avellanarius. The sequence continues at coordinate 35,963,380 of NC_137792.1, forward strand.
GCATAGTTGATCTGGAGACTCATTGTTGAGAGGGGAGAAGGGGAATTGGAGGGGGAGAAGGCACCAAGCACAGTCTGAATGTATGCCATTTTCAATATGTTCTACATAAAAATGAATAAAAGAAAATAATAACAAAAAGCAAGGGAGAAAGAAGGGAAGATATAAAGTTCACATGAATGAAAATGAGAATAAGTATGACTGAAAAAAATAAAAATATAAAATTTATGAAAATATGATATTTACCAAATGATAAATTTCTCTCTTTGAAAATAACCATGGGTGAATTGTTTACTATCAATATTCAACATTTCTCTGTGTATTTAATATATATTAAAATATTGAATCTTGTCATAAAAAATAAAATAAAATTTAACCATTTCAAAAATGTTTTATAAATGGAATCATATACCATATAATCTTCTAAAATTGGCTTTTTTCAGTCAGTACAGGTGCTGTAGATTCACTCTAATTGTTGGTTGTATCAATAGTTCCTTCCTTTTTATCACAGATTGGTATTTCAAGTATATTTGTTTAACCACTCACATACTGAAGGATATCTAGGCTGGTTCCAGTCTTGTTATAATCAAAGTTGCTATTATGTCCATGTACAGGCCTTTGTGTAGATAAAAGTTTTCATTTCTTTGGAATAAATGTCTGGGAGTACAATAGGTTTCCTTGGGTGAAGGACAATAGTTTCAGACTTGGTAAGATAAAGATTCTTCCTGGATAGAGCCACTTGTCTAAGGCTCAGTTGATATGGCAGCCTATCTCTGGGTTGCTTATTGTTGGTCAGACTCCTTACCAGTATCCCTTATGGGTGGTATCTCATTTGAGCCTATTTGATGGGCCCTGTTCAATTTAAGGAAAAATCTAGCATACCTAGGTTACCTTCTGTTGCTAAGTCAGAGGTAGAGGATGTCTGAGTAAGGATTGGTTTTTCTCCTACTGGGTTAAGGCACATGACAAACTGTGCTTCTGGGTTGTTCCTTCAATCCTGGGGTCTCAAAAGAGTTGATCTTCTTCTTACTACCCTTCAGATTTCTTTAGTTGCCTTTTTTGTAATTCTTAGGGCTTACAGTTGTGCTTAGTGTGGAAAGGCAAGGTAAAAGGAGTCTATAGGATTTTGGTTGGATTGGAAGTCTAGGACCATTTTCACAAACATATTAATGTCAATCAATAAGCCAAACATGAGAAAGAGGAAGGGGTAGGGAATGCGGTGGAAATGGGTAAGGGCTAAAGTGATGTATGCATATATGCCTCTAGCATCTTGTTCTCCATTAAGATATATGACTACAATATATCAGTTAAATTTTTAAAAGATAATCAAAGAGGTAAACAATTCAAAAGAATAAAAATCTTGGTAATAGGAGAAGGGTGGGTATTTTTTGTCTTGTTTAAGATCACCCAGAATTTTGTAGTAGAAAGAATACAAAGAATTAACAGATACAATTTTGTATTTCCATCATTTTCTTGAGAGATAGAAGATTATAACAAAGCCATGATACAGGATAGTTGTCTTTTAGCTTCTAAAGTAGAATTTGCCCAATCATCTCCTGAACAGTACTTCTATGACTCTTGTAAATTCAATAATATTTTCTCCATTGTACAGATGATGCAGCTTCATTTATGCATGAGTAAGTGGCTCAAACTCTGGCTACTAAAGGACAGAAGAAACCATCTAGCTTTGGGGTTAGGGAAAGGGAAGTAGACATGTATAAAGTTCCATGTCTGTACCCACCAAATTCTTAGCAAATAAATAGTTATATTGTAATTGTTAGAATTCTAAGAATTTAGCCAGGCATGGTGGCACATGATTGTAATCATAGCACTTGGGAGGCTGAGACAGGAGGATCACACATGTTCAAAGCCAGCCTCAGCTATTTAGTGAGGCTTTCAGCAACTTAGTGAGACCCTGTTTCCAAATAAAGTATAAAATAGGTCTGGGAGTATAGCTCGGAGGTAGAAAAGCCAGTAACACACACAAAAAAAGAAAAAAAAGAATTATGTGAATTTGATCTCCTCACTTTATCTTTAGGCAAAAGCTACATGGTCATAGGCACAAGCTACAAATTTGATGTCCAATAAGAGACAGAATCCATTTTCTAGGCTATAACTGTAAAGACTCTATCACTCTTCTTTATGTTAAATGTCTTAAAATAACATTGTATTTCTACCCAAAAGATTAGTCTTCTAGAAGATTCCCCAAATAAACAATGTAAGTAGTTCCTATTTAAATTGTAGCTGAATGGGAAGTTTTCTTAACAGACTAAATGTTCCAGTGTTCAAAAATATAAATTTTACTCATGTTAAGAAAAAAATATCTTTTCTTATTTTTTCATCTTTAGTCTCTTAGGCTGCTATGGGAATTTTTCTTTTTTGGTGGTACTGGGGATGAAACCCAGGGGCCTTCTACCTTCAGGCTACATTCTCAGACCTATTTTATATTTTATTTGGAAAACACGGTCTCTTAAGCCAGCTGAGGCTGGCTTGGAACCTGTGCGATCCTCCTGTCTCAGCCTCCCAAGCATGGGGATTACAAGCATGCGCCACCACGACTGGCTGCTATGGGAACATTTTGTCTCTTTCAACTTCACTTAGATGTGGCAGAAGGTAGAAATGGAAGATTTCAACTGTAAAATCTTTGCAGTCAGGAACATATAAAGTCCCAGCTCTGCTACTTAGTGAAATTAAGCAAGTACCTAAACTCATCTAAGGGTCTCTACTGAGAAAATGATAGCATATTCCTCATATGGCTGCTTAGAGAGTTAAATGTGGCCAAGTATCTATCACATGGAAAGATCTCCCAATTCTAGCTCTTCTTCTTTTCCTCTATCAACTCTCAGAATTACATTGGATCAAAAAAAATTTGTATTAAAATTTTTACAGAGGAACACATCCAATTTTCTATTTGTAGCCTGACTTGCTTAGTGTAATTCCTTGTGTTATAAATGATGCAAATTCGAATAATCTATTGGGGAATTAATCTCCACTGTTTTGTCTTCTTCTCTGAAGAATATATGAAGTATCCTCAGATCCACCTGAAATTCAGGAAGGTAATCTAAGTTTGAGTTTCTGAGATAGGTGCTCTTTGTTGATGAGACTGCAATTAGGTTGTATACAGAAGACCAAAAGGTACAATTTTATGTTTTATTGTGATGGGGTATCACGATGTCACCCAGGCTGGCTATGAACTCACAATCCCCCTGCCTTGGTTTCCCAAGTAGCTGAGATTGCAGGTATGTGCTACTACACCTGGCTAAAAGTACAGTATTGGAGGCACTGAGAAATTTTCCCATTCATGTTTTTGTTTTAAAAATTCTAGGCTCTGAGCAAGGATAGGAAAATGAGGAGATGGGTTTTTGGAGGAATTTTTGCCTAAGATCAGAGAGGGTATATTTTATTAAGTTATTTGGCACCAAGTATTGAACTCAGAGACATTCTATTTCTAAGCTATGTCTCCAGCTCTATTTTAATTTTTTCTTTTGAAACAGGGTCTTGCTAAGTTTCTGAGGCTGACCACAAGCCTGAAATACATCCTCCTATCTCAGCTTCCCAAGTATTGGAATTAGAAGTGTACACCACCATACCTGGCTGATAGGGTTTATTTATGATTAGAATTTCTCATAGGCTGTACTATGTAGTCTGATGGATGTCCATGACACTTTTCTCATGGATCTCCAAGAGGTGATTGATCATAGAATTGAAGGCTAAGAAACATGAGGTTGAGGATTCAAATATAGATGCTTGGGCCATCTTCAGGCTTGAACTATCAGCATCAGCCAAGACCACAGGGCACTGCCAAAATATCTCTGACTGTATAAGACCCTTTATTAGGATAGGCAAGGCTATGCTGTGGTAACAAGGAATCCTTTAATCTCAGTGGCTTCAAATAACAAAGGTCTATTTATTGCTCACAGCCTTCATGGTTGACTGCTCATAGACTTTGTGGTTGAGCAGGGTTGATAGCCCTGCTCTATACTGTTAACCTCCATGGTCTGGGATCTAGACTGAAGGCATAGCCACGCTCTGGGAACACAAAGCATGTACTACCTCTCAGAGCTTCTTCCTGAGAGTGTCATATTTCCTTTCTGTTCTTATTTCATTGGCCAAGGAAGTCCACGTGGCTGTACCTAAATTTACATGGGTAGAAATACAATCCTACCAGGAGCCTTAAAAGGAGAGAAAAATATTACTTGAAACAATTAGCCTTAGTACTTTTAACAGTCTGCCTTTCAAATCACTATTCAGTTTATTCTCCGTTTCCCATGGAGAAAATTCTCACATGTTTTCCAAAGAAGACAGTCCCCAAATCCTGTTCCATCTTAGCAGCAAGCTAGACTCTAACATCTCTGTATGTTTCATAGTAATATCTTCACTGAGTAGTGAAATACAATGATGACTACATCAGATTTGGATGGAAATGTTCTTGATCTCTTGATTCAGAGTTGAGTCCATATTGTACTAAACTTAAAAGTAGCCTCACATATACAATATAGATAGGCTAATGTCAACACTCCTATTTTAAAGTTGGAAAAATGGAAGACATTGGTCTGTAGCAATTCTACTGGGTAGACATAAGGAGGGCTCTCTAGTGAGGAATATTCTTTGGTATTTGACCCCAGTTTTGCTCCTTAGCCTTTAGTTATTGACCTTGGTTTTTATCATCAAGGCATGGGAGAATGTGCCATCTGATAAGAATGTATTGGCTTACAGTTCTGGAGGTAAAATGTCCAAAATCAAGATGTCAGCAGGGTTTCCCCTCAAAGTTTTGGGGAGAATCCATCTCTTGATTCTTTTAGCTTCTGCTAGGAGCTGGCATTCTTTGGTGCTCCTTAGCTTATGGCCACATCATTCTGATCTCTGCCTCTATCTTTGCCTTCTCCTTGGTGTGTGTAATCTTCCTCTGTCTGTCTCTTAAAAAGATACTTGTGGTTTTGAAGGTTCACTCAGACAATCCAGAATAGTTTCCTTATCTCATGGTCCTTATTTTATCTACAAAACTATTTTTGCTTACAAAGCAGCATTTATCAGTTCCAAGGATTAAGACCTGATATCTTCAGGTGATCATTATTCTAGTGAGCATTATTCAATCTACTATAGGATCCACGAAGAACAAGTTTATTGGGGTATATTTCTGTCTTTTCAGCCATTTATTTGCACAATTAAGCTGTTGCTAGTCATCACAATAGAATAATCTTATTCCTAAAGTGTTGACTCACCTCACATTGTAACATGAAATTTTAGGGCCATATCAACATTTGACTATCCTACATGGCTTCTAAGTAGGAGCATGGCTAAGTCATGAAAAAAGGCAAATAAAAAAAATCGGAAACTACTCTGTGAAAAATGATTCTAACTATGACAGCTTATATACGAAAGAAATTTGATAAACATCCTCATAAATTTGTCACTCCTAATATATATAATATCTGAATATATAATATATGTATATATGTGTGTGTGTGTATATATATATATATATATATATATATATATATATATATATTCTATAACAGGTTGCAAAGTGGAAAGAAACTTCCTATTTTATCAATAAGATGAAAATCAAAGTTCCATCAGGCACATATATATCTATAATCCTAGTACTCTATAGGCTGAGACAGGAGGATTATAGGTTCTTGGACAACCTCAGCAACATAGTGAGAATCTGTTTGAATATAAAATAGGGCTGGGGAGATTAGAGTTAGAATGCCCCTGGGAGTTCAATCCCAAGTACCAAAAAAAGAAAGAAAAAAGTTGCATCATCTATGCTTGAAAAAAGTGTCAATTTTCTATTTTCTATATAAACAATTACATTATAAAAGATCATGAAAGATGTGGTAAAAATGTAGGAAATAATGTTCTATAGAACCAGTTTATTCATTGAATTATTTGTTATGGTATCTGTCAGGTTTTTAAAAAATTTTGTCATGTTTTTTCATTCTAAATGAAATTTAACTTTTGTAGTTGATTTAGTATCATCTGCCAAAGTGACTCCCCAGTATTATATATGTTTTAAGTCTGGTAAAGCTTGGGAAGGTTCTTACCTGGAAGATCCTTTTCAGACTGCTTGATGGTTCCAGTCATTCTTGCTCAGAAGTAAGAAAATGGGAAGCTTTTTATATACATGTAGTGGAGTTGCTTTGGGAGTCAGCATTCTGACATTCATAAGACATCATTCTCATTTCATTTCCAATTTGACAAAACTGGCAACACAGAGCAGTTGATCTCCAGGCTCTTGTCTGGGGTGCCAGCCAGCACTTAGTGCTTCTCTTAAGCTTAGATGAAAAAGCAAATACATATGACTGAGTGATTGAAAAAGGGATGTGCGTTTTACCCATCCATTCATCTATTCTTGGTACACACTAATCCCCTTCCCTGGAGCAAGCCAGACCATGTGTGTGTATACTTCTCCTGAATTGACTTTCCTAGGTTATGTTTATATGGTAATACCAAAAGAAGTATAAGCAACAGTCCTCTGAAGCCAGTTCCTGTATTTAGAGTAAGGATGCTCTTGAGGTAATTGTCCATTACATACCCATTTATGAGAACCCTTAGGAGACATTCACTTGGCCCTCCTGCCTGAGCATTAGACTTAGTATTTTTCTTTCTTTCTTTCTTTCTTTCTTTTTTTTTTTTTTTAGATGTTGTCCATCGTGTGTCTGGTTTTGTCTCTTAAAGCTCACATCTCTAGCAGAACTCCAACATCTTAGAACATTAATTTCAGTTACATTGTGACCTCTAGCTCTATCTTTTTACACATTCATTAGTGTATTATAATTATATATTATTTTTTGTGTGTGGTACTGGGAATTGAACCAAGGGATATTCTACCTCCAGGCTACACCCCCAATACTTTTAAGTTTTTGTTTTGAAACAGGGTCTTTCTAGGTTGCTGAGAGTCTTGCTATGCTGTTACTGAACTGTCCTTGTGCCTGTAATCCTCCTATTTCAGTCTCTTGAATATTGGGATTATAGGTGTGTGCCACCACCTCTGGCTAAAATTATACATTATAGTGAGGTTCTAAGTGATAAAAAACATACATGCACACAGTAGTTGGTGTGTTTCCCTATGAATACCACCCCACTCCCCCACCTCCTTGTACATGTGAGATTGGTAGTGATGGCTTCATAAATGGATACAGAATTATTTAAACACTTTCCTTACTCAAGCCTCCTTTTTCTTCTTCCCATCTCCCTCCCACAATTCCCTTCCACTATTCTACTGGTCTTTCTCCTCATTAATTACCTTTATTTTTCCTTTATCTTGATTTTCTTATTTGCATGTTTTGAATTGTTTTTTATCTTGTAGTATTAAGTATATTTAGTTAAGCCGCTCCAAAATTAGTCTGCAACAATGTAGGCAGAAATAAGTAATATTTAAAACCACATTAAGCAATTAAAAAGTAATAAAACACCTAAAGCATATTTCCTTTAAAGGTATTATTAATTATATGATATTTCTGCACAGGCCCTTTGCCAGCAAGTCTCAACTGCATTTAGTGAGGAAGGTCCAGGTTTCATTAATGAAACCTCAGACATTTTCAGCCAAAAACAACAACAACAAAGCAGCCTCAATTTTTTTTACTTCTTTTCATCTCTCCATTTGGCACTATGATTATTGTTTGTTTAAAAATACAAAGGTTAGGTTCTGTGAGGCTCTGGGTTCTTTCTTATTCAAATAGGTTAAGTCAAATTACACAAGACACAAATGACAATGGCCTTCCTAATCTGCAGTGCTTTCTGCTCTTGGGAGAACTCAGGCCTTGTGCTCTTGTTTCCCTTCCCTGAGTCAGCACTTGATTAGTCCCAGGGAGGAAAGGAGGGAGGAAGGGAGGGAGGGAGGGAGGGAGGGAGAGAGAGAGAGAGGGAGAGAGAGAGAGAGAGAGAGAGAGAGAGAGAGAGAGAGAGAGAGAGAGAGAGAAACAACAGCTCATATTGTAAATTTCAAAAGGAGCCCTGCTCTTTAGTTGGCAGAACAATTGTATTGTTAATATAGTTCATAAAAGAAGGACTAAGGGGAGTCAAGAAAGTGAAAGTCATGTTTCTGTAGCTCTTCTTAAATTAATTGTGATGTTAAACTATACCATGAGATAATACCTCTGAATAAAGAGAATATATAAGTATAATCATTAAATATTCAAATTATTTTTACATATATATTCACTTTTCTTAGTCTCCAAAGAAAAATTTTCTGGTCCTTTGTTGATTAAGTGATAAATGTTCAATAAGTCTCTGTTAATTCTGATAACCTTCTTGTTTCATATTTTTGCAGTCCTAGTTAATGTAGTCCTAAGTAACTATTTATATAATTTTTAGATTATTTCCAACTAGGATATAATTTTATAAATATTTTCCTTCATTACTGTTAATATGTCTTGCCCCTTCCACATGACCAGTCTTTAATTGCTTATCTAAATTAAGTACCCTTTTAAATTTATTTTTGACTTGGCGCTCACCTGATTTAGAGTTCAAGTAGTTCGGTTTTATCTCAGGATTTATGATTCAGTTTCTTATTCTACATCTCTCTGACTGTCAAGGTTCTTATGACCTTGACAAGACATCATTTTATTTACTTTCCAAGGCTTACACTCCATCTTGTACACTATTTTCCACCTCATGATTTACGCTCTGTTACTATGTCCTATCAACTGCCCATCCACAGGAATACTTCAGACCAATGCTCAGCATGTGCCCTTATGCAAATTAGCCCCATTTCTCTTAATGATCTGTGCTCACTCTGTGTCCATTCATGATAGCTCCTTTTCTGCCATTTCCTGGGCTGCCTTAGAGCTGCTGTGAGGTTATATCCTTTGGTGAATGATAGGGACATGAAATTGAGGCCCCAAAACAAATCATCCACAGAAAACAAACAACTTTAAACAAAAACATCCATCAGAGAAGAATGACATTAGTAGAGAATAAAAATGACTAGTATTAGTTTTTAATGGTTCTCTCTACATGATTGGAGGTATGGGTATATGTGTAGATAAGTAAGAAAATATTTGGTACCTGAAATGGAATATGGGCAGGAACTCATACTTTTGGGGCTGAACTGAAATCCAGTGGCGAGATTTGAGTGATGCTATCAGAGACCTATGTACTCCATCTGCTTTGGGTGGGGGCGGTCATGATCCATGTACTACACACTGCACACCTACTTGGTACCCTGGATATTGGCTTCCTCTGATATGGAGAAAATACTGAAGAGTCTTTTGGCAGGACTCTCTTTATTTGTTAATAGATAACAAAGAAAACTGGCCACAAAACTTGCCACCATGCCATGCCCCAGAGGGGGCTGCCACTCTCTGCTCTTTCTGTCTTATATCAGCATTTCCAAGCACAAACAAGTCAAGTATTCCATGAGTGCTTAACTCCAATGAACTGGCAAGACTATTTGTTTTATTTAGAGTGCCATTTTCTGCTTCAGGATAGCTCTGCACTTGATTCATTGAACTTGTTTATGCGACAATAGCTAAATCAGAATCCTTTCCATTTGGTAGCTCTGTCGTAAGGCTTTAGAAGTTATGTGCACTGTGTGTAAATCATGCTGCACCTGCATTCTCTTTCTTTACCCCAATCCACATAATCTCAGTGCACCACATTAACAAAAGCATCTGAAAAGGAATTCAAGAAAAATGTCACACATCATTTGATCAGTGAAGACCATATTACATAGTCAAAGGGATATTAAACAAAAAGACAGCAGTGTTGAACACTTGCAAGGTGCCAGGCACGTACAAAACAATTTGCATGTAGTTTATCTAATCCTAATAACACCCCTCTAAAGCAGGTATTGTATAATACAGAAAAGTATAGTTTTTGTTCTCTACTCCACAGGGGGAAAGGCCAGGTGGCTGGCTCCTAGAGGAATTCATTTCTTTGTAAATTTCCTGAGATCTAGAGCCTGGCTCTCAATCTCATGGGCCTAAAAACCTGATTATAACAGCTCAGTGAATGTGGAGCCATCTCTCAGGGGTAAATCATAAGCCAAGGAGAAATCACCATCAGACAAACCCGATACTGAAACCCACATGCTCAGCATATGTATCAGTCAGGGGCTCCATGGGAGACAGATGGCATGCTGAAATTAGGATAATTGGGGGAGGGCTCAATAAAGGGGTTATTTACATAAGTATGTGCAGGAGTAGGGAAACCATCCCAGACAGTACAGAACTGGAGGCTAGAAAAATGCTCTGTCTCCACCTGGAGGCCTGAAGGGATGAGGGCAGAACATAGTTACAATGGCAGTGTTGGCGAGGGGACCATCTTGAAAGGAGGTGCGGTCTTCAGTTAAGGGACCTAGCAGCCCAAGATAACTTCACAGTGAGGGAGCTGAGAGAATGCATGTCATGTAAGCATTTACTCTCTCTAGTCCCCAGGTAGGGTTCCCTATCCAAAAAACTCATCCAGAAGCTACAAGGTATGGTGCATGCCTATAATCCCAATACTTGGAAGACAATGAGACCAGAGGATCACCAGTTCAAGAGCAGCCTCAGCAACTTAGCAATAATATCAGCATCTTAGAGAGACCCTATTTCCAAATAAAAATAGAATAAAACAGAGCTGGGAGTATAGTTCAGAAGTAGAATGTTCTTGAGTTAAATATCCAGCAACAGAGAAAGAGAGAAAGAGAGGGAGAGAGAGAGAGGAAGAGAGAGAGAGAGAGAGAGAGAGAGAGAGAGAGAGAGAGAGAGAGAGAATACATGCAACATAGAATATTTTCTCCTTGAGCCAAACTTTAGTATAACTTAATTTATCATAAATAATTTCCATGCCAGGGGGTAGGAATCCACGAAGTTCATACTGTCAGCTGACTGCCACTGTAGAATAGACTAAGTGATGAACCAGATCATTAGAAATTTATTGGTGAGCATGGACTCAGCGCAAGGAAAACCATGAGAATGGATCAAATGATAATGTTGACTTAAGATTGCTTGATACATCCATATCACAGAAAGGCTGACTTCATCCCTAAAAGTAGAATACTAGAAGCCAAAAAATCCTGTGCAGCCATTGCAACATAATGAACCACCCTGGAACTTCTTGACTTCAAACAATAAACAAGTATTGATATATTGCATTATGACTCATATTTTAGAGATGATAAAATTGGAAACATAGACATTTGGGATTGAATCTGAACTCAGATCTAACAGAATGCACAGCCTGCTAATTTTAATTTATGCTGAGTTACTTCTATATATTTTTATGAAAAACATCCTAAATCATAAGCATTACTAAAATACAAAGGGTCGTCGTGTTCATCATCATCATTGGAATTATCCGAGTAGAGGCCTGGCCCACAGTGAGCACCCCAACAGACAATTTCATTCTTCCTTTTTCTCTAGAGCCAGCAATAAGCACTTCATAAGACTTACAAAAGAATCAATCTTGAACAGAAAGATCTGAGTTAACATTTTTCCATTCTAATAGCCATTTGTTCTTTTATTTATGTTTATTCTGGGAATTTAACCCAGTGACATTCTAACTTTGAGCTACATCCCGAATCCTTTTTTTGTTTTTGAAACAGGGTCTCACTAAGTTGCTGAGTCTCACTAAGCTACTGAGGCTGACCAAAAACCTGTGATCTTCTTGTCTTAGCCTCCTAAATACTGGGATTACACATATGCACCACCAAGTCAGGTTCCATTTTTTAAAATTTTATTAGTGCACTGTAGTCATACATCTTAATGAAGTCCAAGATGGTAGAGGCATACATGTCCACATGACTCATTTAGCCCTTACTCAATTCCCACCCCATTCTTTACCCCCTTCCTTCCTTCTCATATTTGTATTAGTGATTGACCTTCATATGTTTGTGAATGTATATCATATACATTACAGAATTTCCCTCTTCTCCCCTCCCCTCAATTAGGTCACCTTATTTGCTCATCTATGGTTTATCCTTCTTTGTCTAGAGTTCCTTATATGACCCTTTTTCTCCATACCTGCACAGTTCACAATTGCTAAACTATGGAACCAGCCAAGATGTCCATCAACAGATGAACGGATTACAAGCTATTGGATATGTACACAATGGACTTTTATTCAGCCATAAAGAACAAAATTATGTCATTTACAGGGAAATGGAAGGACCTGGAGAACATTATGTTAAGTGAGATTAATCATTCACAAAAAGTAAAAACTCAGATGCTCTCCCATTATTTTGAAAATTAGTTGACATTCCGCCGGGCGTGGTGGCACAGGCTTGTAATCCCTGCCCTTTGGAGGCAGAGACAGGAGGATCATGCAGGTTTGAAGCCAGCCTTGCTGGCTTAAGAGACCCTGTTTCCAAATAAAATATAAAATAGGTCTGGGAGTATAGCCCGGAGGTAGAAGGGTTCCATACCCAGTACCACCAAAAAATAAAATTAGTTGACATTCCAGTATGTAAGCCAATTGGCTGAACAACCGGGAAATAGTATATGCAAATTAAGCCATATGAGAAAAAGTATGTGTCCTGCTGTCATTATACTCTGCATCAGGGTTAATATCAAGCACACAGGCTTGTTAAATACTATGTACCTGACTTCTGGAAAATTATTTTCCAATATAGGTCCATTGAATAATATTTAATTCTGACTTGTATAATTGAAAGTTCATTTCAGTTCAGAGAGATAAAAATATTCCTAGTTGCAAAAATTGGGATTTTTACTTCTTTTGTGTAACACCTAGCACATGAGGCACAAAAATAAAAATACTGTTAATTGAAATACTGTAATCCTAGTACTTGGGAGTCTAAGATGAGAGGAAAGATCATTTTGTCAAGTCCAGCCTCAGCAACTTAATGAGGCCCTGTTTTAAAATTTAAAAAAATAAAAAGGGCTGGGGTGTAGTTTGGTGGTAGAATGCCTCTGGGTTCGATCTCCAGTATCAAAGACCCCAAATACATACTGACTGAAGACTGAAAGAAGTTATGATAGCTTGGATCAGTAAAGATCAGGATTTGAGCCAATATAGTGGTACATGCCTATAAACCCAGTACTTGGGAGGCTGATATAGAAGGATCATAGGTTTGAGTCTAGCCTTTGAAACATAGCCAGAACCTATTTCAAAATAAAAAATAAAATTTAAAATATTGTTTGGCGTATAGCATGGAGATAGTCTATCTGTGGGTTCTGATTTTAATACAAAAGAAGGAGGAGGGGACTTCCAGGAAGATGGCGACCGAGAAAAGCGGGGCTTAAGAGCCCCGCTAACAACCAATCTCCATTACCACAAAATCAGTGCCTTTCATAGCCAGAAAACACCATCACCAGAGAAACAAAAAAATCACCAGGCTCCAGAGAGAAAGTGGAATGAGAACAGAGCTCAGAGCCACAGAGGAGATACATCAGCCTCACGCCTGAGGATGCGGCAGCAGCGCCATACTGCCGGCGGCAGCGGCAAATTCACCGGACGGCTACAGCAAGCCGAGGTGAGCCGCAGCGGAACAGCCAGGCGGGATTTCTCGCCGCAGGTAAAATCTAAAGCTCCCAGTGGCTGAGCTCAGCACACGCCGCAGGGATTCAGAGTGGAAATCAAAACCAAGAAGAAATACGCCAGCCTCACGGCCGAGGGCATGGCAGCAGCACCATATTGCCACCAGCGGCAGCAGCAGAGAATTCACCGAATCCAGTACAGCTACATCTGCGTACTCAAGAACAGTGAGTCACGCCGGGCGTGGTGGCGCACGCTTGTAATCCCCGCGCTTGGGAGGCGGAGACAGGAGGATCGCGCAGGTTCGAAGCCAGCCGTGCTGGCGTAAGAGGTAAGAGACCCTGTTTCAAAAATATAAAATAGGTCTGGGAGTGTAGGCCGGAGGAAGAAGGGCTTCCAGGAACCCCGGTACCACAAAAAAAAAAAAAAAAAAAGAACAGTGAGTCAAATTGCGGGCCACAGAGGAAAAATCCCAGTACTGTACTCCCTGGGACTTGACCCAGTGGGGGAGTGGCGGTGGCAGAGATATCACACCATAGGAGAACGTGCAACCTGGCACCCCCCACAGTCTAAAGCAGCCTCTATCGACTCTCTGGGTCGGAGACTCTGTGATACAACCCAGTAAAGGAGTAGTGGGGTCTGAGATACCACAGACTCAAGATCCAGAACACCTTAAGTGAAGTCATAGGGACCCAAGGGAAGAACCCAGAGAAGGCACAAACTTCCGAAATCATGGGAAAGAGGAATAATACTGGAGCAATGAATGCCCACAACCCCACAACATCAGAACCCGATAAAACAGAAAATCAGAGATTTCTAGAAGATCAAATTAGGAAAATAACTGTAGAAATAATAGAGGTGCTTCGAAAAGAACTCAGAGAGAGCCAAAAAGAGATAAAGGATGCAATTAATGAAGTAAAGGCCTCAATTCAAAGCACAATCAACCGATTAAACCACATGGAGAACAGAATCTCGCTCTTAGAAGATGATCATTCCAAAAATGAACGCAGAGTTTCTAATCTAGGAAAAAATATCCGACAGCAGGAATCTGATATTGAAGAAATATGGGCCCATTTTAAGAGAGCTAACCTAAGAATAATTGGAATAGAGGAGGGAAAAGAAAGTGAAACCAAAGGGATCAACAATCTCTTCAAGGAAGTAATAGCAGAAAATTTTCCAAACATAGAGCAAGAGGTTGATACACAGATCCAGGAAACTTATAGAACTCCCGTTAGAGAGGATCAGAGAAGAGGATCCCCACACCACATAATTGTCAAAATGACCAATGTGGAAGCCAAGCAGAGAATCTTAAAGGCAACAAAAACAAAGGGCCAAGTGACATTCAGAGGCAAACCGATTAGAATCACTCCAGACTTCCCAAACCAAGTCATGAGAGCCAGAAGGGCTTGGAGTAACATATTCCAAACTCTGAAAGAAAACAACTTCCAGCCAAAAATTTCCTACCCAGCAAAACTTTCTATCAAATTAGATGGAGAAATAAGAAGCTTCCATGACAAACAGAAACTGAAGGAATTTTATGTCTTCAAAACCAGCACTAGAGAAAATACTCAAAGAGATTAACTACAAAGAAGAAATAGGTAACACACACCAGAAGCAGAGAAACAAGAGTTTCCATCCAACAGTCAACTAAGATTGGTTATCTGTGGAGATTCATTACTTATGTTAGTCTTTTACCTATCTCTAAATGGTATTGTTTGCCTTTATTGTTGTTCATTTTTAGGATTTCTAGTTGGAATATTAATATACCTTCAGATATAGCATTTGGAAATATTTTATCCCATTCTATTAGTAACTGTTAACTCTGTTTACATTGTCTTTGGATATACAATATTTTTTTAGGGAGTCTGTATACTCTTCTGTTGCCTGTGCCATTGAAATCATATCCAAGAAATCACTGCCAATTTCAATGTTGTGAGGTTTTATGACCCAGATTTTCTTCTAAAAGTTTATAGTCTTAAGATTTATATTTAGGTCTTTTATCCATTTTGAGTTAATATTTGTATATGGGATTAGGTAAGGGTCCAACTTTATTCTTTTCCATGTAATTATTATGTTTCAACAATATTTATTTAAAAGATTATTATTTCCACCACCAAATGTTCATGGAAACCTTGTCAAAAATAACTTGACAATATAGGGAAGAATTTAGCTCTAGGCTTTTATTTAACTCCAATGGTTTATATATCTTCCTTTAGAATAGTACTACACTGTTTCAATTATTGTAGCTTTATATGGTTTGAAATCAGAAAATATATATCTTCTAGCTTTGTTCTTTTTCAAGATCATTTTGGGTATCTAGAGTCCATATTCTATATTAGGATAGATTTTTTTTCTGAAAAATAAATGTATAAATATATGATAGTTTCACCTAAAAAAATAGAAAAAAATATTCTCTGGTAAGAAAGAAAGTAAAAAGAAATATTGAAATGTTATGTTTAAGTCATCAAAGGCTTGGTATCAGACAAATGAAACTGTTATGTGATATTATCATTTTTAATTTTGGATAAATTGCTATAATACTAGATGTCAACCACTAAGCCAAGCATGGGAGGGAGGGATGGGGAGAGGATGGGGTGGGGATCGGGTGGGGGCTGACTGGGCGATGTGTGCATGTATGTCTACAAAAGTTTGTATCTCACTATGATGTATGAATACAGTGCACCAATAAAAAAGAATAAATAAAAAAGAAGGAGGAGGAGAAGGAAGAGGAGGAGGAGAAGAAGAAGGAGAAGAAGAAGAGAACAGGGTTTGGCTACGCAAATGGCTACCTAAATAAGAGTAGCTTACAAAAAGTAGGAAGTATGTTTTTATTTTACATAACATTAAATGTAGAGGTAAGCAAAATAGAGAGGTCTAGAGGCCTTGTGGATACCAGTGGTGACAATAACTCCTTCATTTTTCTGCTGTATCATCTCAAACATAATCATGTATAATATGAATTATCAATTTATCAGCATCTCACAACACATGTTTTGGTATTTTGGTAAATGATTTTGTAAATGGAATTTTCATTTTACAGATCCTTCAGAATTTGATTTTTGCAGTATTTATTAATATATACTACATGTCAAAACTTTGGTTATTTTTGTGGTACTGGGAATTGAAAACAGATGCATTCTATCTCAAAGCTCCATCCCTAGGACTATTTTATTTTTATTTTGAAAAGGGTCTCACCAAGTTGCTGAAGGCCTTGCTAAGTTGAGGCTGCTCTTGATCCTGAAATCCCCTTATTCAGCCTTTAAAGGGAAAACTGTTTAAAGTTATGGGAAAGAACCAGTAAGGAAAATCAAGATTCAAGTAGAGGAAGCAACTTGAAAATTTATAGACCAAATAAATTGACTAATGTCCATTCATAGGCTACAGTCTGAGCTTCCCAACTGCCATGTGCTTTTCCTTAGACACATATGACTAAGTCTCACAAAGAAATATATAAGTCAGTGATTATTATTGTTATTCTCTTTTTTAGATCACAAAATGTATTTCAGAGACAATGAATAACTTGCTCAAGGTCACACAACTATCAAAATACTGAACACTAACTCTGTCCTGGCTTATCAGACCCCAGATTCTTTAATTTTTTAACTATAGTTTGTTCATTGTTTTCTGATTATATTTTTAATATATCAAAAGAAAGAACCTGCTTCAGGTGTGGGAGCTGGCAGGTGTGAAGCTCAGTGCTCCGGTTTCAGATTAGTTCCTTGTTCTAGCAGGGACCTGGTTCAAGAACATTGAGACAGACTTAGCCATTCATAAGGTCAATGAGTTATCCATCTTTTATGGAAGTTGGCCTACACAGCAGGCTGTACCCTGCCTACCTAAGGTCACTAAAGAAACCAGATGCATTTTTTTCATACTGTTTCAATACTCCTATTACTGTTAGAGAATGTATCTTCAGCGCATGACTCAGACATAACTGCCTGAAATCCTGGGCAGGGATGAACCAGCCAGATGTACACAGCAGTAGCTTCTCTTTTTTTTAACATTACTTCCATAATCCTATCTTTTCTTATTCCCTATGTTGGTCAGCTTTTTGCCTATGTGAGAAAATACCTAAGAAGGTCAACTTAGAGAAGGAAATATTTATTCTGGCACATGATTTTAGTTCCACAGTCAGCTGTCTCAATTGCTTTTAAGCCTGTGGTGAGGCAGAAACATCATGGCAGAAGGGCATGGCTGAGGAAAGCTTCAGGGAATGTCATCTGTGAAAAACTTTCTCCAATTAGGCCTCACATCTTAAAGTTTTCACCACTTCCAAATAATGCCATCAGTTGTGAACCCATCAATGGTTTAATCCATTGTAAAGTCAGAGCCTCTACAAACTAATCATTTCCCAAAAGTCCAACCTGTGAATATTGTTGCATTAGGAACCAAGCCTTCAACACATGGGTCTTTGAAGAACATTCTAGATCTAACATAACAGCCCTTTTGATATTCCCACCCTTTACATCCATCTACCACTAAGTCTTTTCTAAGGTTTTGTTTTCAGCTAAGTGTTTTCAAGTATTTCCTTTTTCTTTTCCATTGCCAGTCTCTAGTGCTACATTCCCAGAGTATTGTCAAGAAGAACCCAAACAGGAGATGGTCACCAAATTCATATTTCACAGCCTCATGGTCAATGCTTCCAGAAAAAATATTCTTTAAAATTTATGGCATTTCTATGTTCAAGATGTCATATATAATATTTAATCTGTATGAAAATTTGTTACTAAATGTGACCAAGACTCCTAGTGGCTTACCTATGCCTCTTCTCCCCTTACCCCTTAGTTAAA
Source organism: Muscardinus avellanarius (assembly GCF_963383645.1). Classification (NCBI taxonomy): domain Eukaryota; kingdom Metazoa; phylum Chordata; class Mammalia; order Rodentia; family Gliridae; genus Muscardinus; species Muscardinus avellanarius. The sequence continues at coordinate 35,981,589 of NC_137792.1, forward strand.
AATCTAGTTTTATTCAGGTCATTAAAGTGCCTAAGAAAAAGGCTATATTTATAAGAGTTCCTCAGAAATGGATGGCCTACCCATTGCAGTAAGAGCAAAGTACTCATGGGCCCCTAGAAAATCTATTAAAAGAGGGATAGCTTAGGTAGGAAACCTAAAATATTGACTTGGCTGATGCCTTAAAAGCCATCATGTAATTATGAGGAGGATAGAACTTATGAACTAAGGAGTAGAGAAACAGAAGGCACTACTTTTTCTGAGGACTTCATGGAGCTACCATGACATCTCTGGACTACCAACTTCTAGAATTATTTCCATCCAAGAGAAATAAGTCTAAACCAAATAGAGGCATTATCTAATTAACATCAATAACCCATTTCAGAAAATAAGATATGCTACATAAAAATCTAAAATAAGATACCCTATGTAAAATGCTATCATTATTTTAAATGAGGAAAATTATGGGTTAAATGTCACCAAAACCATCTAACTAATTTCTTAAAACATAATTAAGAGCTGGATATGGTGGTGTACTCTTATAATCTCAGTACTTGAGAGACTGAGGCAGGAAATTTGCAGGTTCAAGGCCAGCCTCAGGAATTTAGTCTCTCTGCAACTTAGATCCTGTTTCCAAATATAAAACAAAATAGGACTAATAGGAGTAAGGATGTAGACAGGAGGTAGAAAATCCCTGGGTTCAATCCCCAGCACCACACACATACACACACACAATTAAAACACATTAAAATGCAAACATAAAAATCAATTGTGTTGAGATATAAAATAAAATATCCAAAATATCACTTTCTGATGTATAACCAATTAATACAGCTATTGATAAACAACTGAACTCCAACTTCCAGACCAAAAGAAATAGTAGGCACCAGATTTACTAAGTTTATCCAACTCACCCAATCTAAACAATAAAAATTAAACAAACTATTAGAAATAATTGTTTTAAGGCATTGAAATTATGTGAAAGAGGACATTGATTCCTGAAATATTAAAAAAAGAAGGTGACCTATTATACTGACTTTGAGGAATTACCAGGCTGACATTCTGGGAAACTGAGGCAGAGCCAGAAAAATTTCTTGAGTTAAGGAGACATGGTTAATGATCTGGGAGGAATGAATTACTTCAGTTTCAACCTTAATAAACTAGCGAAATAAGATCTTTACCAAAAGTAAGCATCAAAAAGGGAATAATAAACTTCAGAGCAGAAATTGATATGAGACTATCATACACCAATAAAAACACAAAAAAGACAAAAAGCAACAGTAACAAGTTATAAAACCATAAACTTGGACTGAGGTGTATCTCAGTGATAGATGTATAAGACTTTGAGTTTCATACCTAGCAGCCCCAAAAGCAACCCCCCACAAATCAAGTCTTGGAGAAAATCAATAAAATTGATAAAATTCTCACCAGAACAATCACAACAAAGAGATAGAGAAATAGGCAGAAGAAGAGATAAGAAGGTGCAAATTACTAACATCAAGACTGAAAAAGGACTCAAAAGATCATATAACTATGATTCAAAGGATGAGGATTATTATGTACTACTTTATACAAATTGATTTAATAAATTAGATAAAAAGGCACAAACTACTAAAGTTTTCTTAAGAAGAAATGAGTAGTATGAATAGTCATGTAGCTATTTTAAAAATTAAATATAGAGTTAAACTCTCTCACATACACACACAAAAATCCTTAGGCCTAGATGATTTCACTAGAGAATATTATGAAACATATAAGGAAGAAAGAACACTGTTTTCATAAACTCTTTTATATAATGACAACTGTAAACAGGCACATGAGAAAATGTTCAACCTGATTAGTCATTAGAAAAATAAAAATTAAGACCCCAGTGTGGGCCAGGCACAGTAGCATGGGCCTCTAATCCCTGATACTCAGAAAGTTGAAGCAAGATGATTGTCAGCCTGGGCAATTTAGTAAGACCTTGTCTCAAAGTAAAAATTTTTTCCACTCAGTTAAGGATGTAGTTCAGTAGTAAATTCCTACTTAGCTTGCCTGAGTTCCTGGGTTTAATCCCTAGAACCACAAAAACAAAACAAACAAAAATAATGAGATACTTCTACATTATTACAATATGTTATTAGTATGATCTGCTTTTTCGTTTGAATTATTCTAAGTGTTGATAAGTATCTAATGGAATTAGAACATGCATATACTTCAGTGAAAGTATAAGAAGAAACAATCACATTGGAAAATATTTTGTTGGTTTCTTAAAAATTTAAAGGTATATCAGCCATATGACCAAGCCATTCTACCCCCAAGTAATTGTACAAGAAAAAAATAAAAATGTATGTCCATACTAATACTTGTTTAGGTAGTCAATAACATATTCCTAAAATAACTCCAAGCTAGAAATAACTCAGACTTCTTTGACCTGGCAAATGGCCAAATAAATTCTGAAATATTTATATAATTGGATACTACTCAGCAATAAAATGGAATGAACTATTTTATGCATTTTGAATTCTACAGAAAGATGAATCTCAAAATAATTATGCTGAGTGATAGAATCTAGACAAAAGAATATAGGTGAGTATATATTATATGGTTCTATTAATATAAATTTGAGAAAATACAATTTAATCTATAGTTTGAGGTAATATTTAATCAGTGGTTTTCCAGGTAAAAAGTGTTGAGCCTGGGAAGGAAATGAGGAAGGTACTCCAAAGAGACACAAAAAAACATTCAACAGTGATGGATATATTTATTATTTTTATTGTATTTAGGGTTTCATGCTTATATATGCATATCAAAATTATCAAATAGCCTGCCTTAAATACTTACTTTATTTCATGTTAATTATACTTCTATAATTATGCTTTATAAAAATCAATTGCTTCATTTACAGTTACCTAACACTATCAGTAGCATGCTAGTTTAACATTCCCTTTGTTGTCTCTTTTCAAAATGTCTCCTTCACATATTATGACATTCTTACAATTGTATTTGGAATGATTCTTGAGACTTCTCCTACACAGTATTTTGTTTTAAAGTGGTGCAAATGTTTAAATGTTAAAAATGTCTTAAATATAATTTTTACTATAGAAATCTAAGCCCCAAAATGATCTATTGCAAGGTACCTACATTTGTAACTTGGATTCAGCAGAAAGCAGAGCCTGAGGCTCCTGATGCTTATGTGCTTGCATTTTATCAGGAATCCAATTCCAAGGGAGCAGGAGAGGAACAAAGAGAGTAGAGCAATAAAGTTCATCAAAATAAAATCTCACTGTTGAGTTTAGTGTTGCTAAATGCAACAGTGGGCTAGGTCTGTGGAACATGGCTCCCAAGAAGCTATCTCTATGAAGTACACTCAAGGACTCTACTAGGAGCAGTATGTAGCTAAAGAGGAGGGTTTTATCCACTGGTTTGTGTTCCCCATTACTCAAAGGTTTACTCCACAGGATAATAATTTGCCTATATTTCTGGGGTAAACAGGCCAGGGTGAGGGTAGAGAGCACAGAACCAAATTGCAGGCAGAAGGCAAAATGCTCTCTGGGAATATCTGAAGCAATCGCCCCCCATAGGGCTGCCTTCTATCATAGCAGCTAAAGTAGTGGAAAAGGAAAGACATATGAGGCCAGGAGGATCTGAAGTATCAGAGATATTTGGTATATGTGTGTTCTACAGCTATTAAGAACTGCGGCAATATCAGACATGGTAATTCATGCTTGTAATTCTAGTACTTGGGAGGCTGAAACAAGAGGGTTGCAGATGTGAGGACAGCCTCAGAAACTTAGTGAGGCTATTTACAACTGAGAACCTTTTTATTATAAATGAGAACCTTTTTTAAACTGAAAAAAAGGTCTTAGGGTATAGCTCAGAGGTAGAATGTCCCTGGGTTCAGCCCCCAGTACAAAAACAAAACAGAACTGGAGCAAGCCTAAAGTCAAATATTTTGTTTTATGTCCCAGCTACTACCACTTGACATATGTATCCTACTGCTTTGTTTCCCATGAGTACACTCTTTTTAAAAATTTTTATTGGTGCATTGTAGTTATACATCTTAATGGGATAAAAGATGTTGGAGACATACATGCACACATCACCCAAATAGCCCTTACCCAATTCCCACCTCATTCTCTCCCTGTCCCTCCTTCCCATGCTTGGCTTAGTGATTGACTTTGATATGTTTAAGTACATCACATGCTTTAGAGAGTTTCCCTCTTCTCTCCTCCCATCCCCTCAGTTAGGTCGCCTTATTTGCTCATCTGTAGAATCTCATTCATCTAGAGTTCCTCCTGTTACTCATTTTTTCCTAGCTTTCGCATATTAGAGAAAGCATCAGATTTCTTTTTTTTTTTGTAACTGACTAATCTCATTTAGCATAATGTCCTCCAGACAGCAAAGGAAACTATCAAGGACCTCAACTAAGAGCCAACAATATAGGAGAAGATTTTTGCCAACTACTCCTCCAACAGAGGACTAATATCTAGAATATACAGAGAACTCAAGAAACTAAGCACTATGAAAACAAATAACCCAATCAAAAAATGGGCAAGTGAATTAAGTAGACACTGCACAAAAGAAGAAATTCAAATGTCCAATAATTGCATGAAGAAGAGTATACTCTTTTAATCACTCTTACAGCTCTCATCCCTGAGGTTCACTGAGTTGGCTTGGATCACTTTTATAAATTGTTGACTTCTGTACTCCATCCCATACCAACCAAAATGGAATATAATAAAAATCAGTTTTTTAAAGGTTCTAGATCATTGTAATGTGTATCCAAGGTAGAAAACCACTGAATGAATTCTGTCTTCTAACTACCAATAGTATTCCCACCTTCACCACTTAATGAAAGGTTCTCTTATTTCCTTATGTGTAACTTGTTATTCAAATTACATTCTGTCTTATTTCACTAACATATCTTTCCCTAAAAGTTTTATCTTTCACAATCTTTTTCTTCTTTGACTCTACCAACTGAACTAATGAAGCATCTGCTACACCTCCCTTAGCAATCTGTAGGGAAACACTATTATTTCCAACGACTTTTGCCTTCCTTTTTCTTTCACCTTTGGGTTACTAGATGTTAATTTATGTTCTTAAAATCTTCCTCTAAAGTTTTAATTAGTTTTTATTTTAAATAAGTTTGTCAAACAGATTTTAAGGTGGCCCCCAATAATCTCCACCTTTTTGTGTTCATGCCCTTATAATATCCTCTCCTCTTGAATATAAGTAAAATCTGTGAATCACTTCAGGTTGATAAAACAAACAAAGATAATGAGATGATATCATCTTTATGACTGTGTTACATTGTATAAAATGCCATTTTGTTAGCAGTCTCTCTCCTGCTCTTTGTCTCCATTGCTACCTTTAAAGAAGTGAGTTTGCATGAACCTTACAACCACAAAGAAATGAATTATAACAACTACCTGAAGGAGTTTAGAAATAAATCATTCCTCACTGGAGCCTCTGATGAGAACCTAATCTTGGCTGATGCTTTGATTCCAGCCTGGTGAGACACCAAACAGAGGGCCAAGGTAAGCAGTGCTCTGGTATCTGACATAAAGAACCTGACATAATAAATGTGTGGAGGCTTTTTGTTTGTTTTGGTACTGAGTATTGAACCTGAGGACATTCTGCCTCTGAGCTATCCTCCTAGCCAGTTTTATTTCTTATTCTGAAATAAAGTCTCATTAAGTTGCTGAGAGTCTTGCTAAATTGCTGAGGCCAGCCTCCATTCTGCAATCTTCCTATTTTAACCTCCCAAGTACTGGGACTAAAAGAATGAACCACCATGGTCAGCTATGTATATTGTTTTAAGCCAATAAATGTGTGGTGATATGTTGCACAGCAGTAAGAAACTAATAGATATTTTGATATTAGAAGTGGAATGTGGGTATAAGAATATGTGGAAATGTATGAGTGCCTTTGAAACTAAGCAGGAGGTGGGCACTAGAATTTGAAGAGCATGATAGATAAGTCACCTTGAGTAAACTGTTGGTAGAAATACAGAATTGGAGCCGAGGGTGGTAGTGCATGCTTGTAATCCCAGTACTTGGGAGGCTGAGACAGGAGGATCCTGTAGGTTCAAAGCCAGCCTTGGCTACTTACTGAGGCTCTCAACAACTCAGTGAGACCCTGTTTCCAAATAAAGAATAAAAATAGGGTTGGGGGTATAGCTTGGAGGTAGAATAACACTGGGTTCCATTCTCAGTACCCCACACACACAAAAAAAAGAAATACAAAATTGGAGAATATTCTGGTGAGGGCTCAGAAGAAGTGAGGAACAAGTTACTGAAAACTGGAAGAAGCAGAAACCTTTGCTAACTAGGGGCAAACAGTTCATAAAAATTGTTTCCTGCAGTTATGTGGAAAATAGAACTTGTATGTGATTAACTTGGCTAGATAGGGAGATTTATGGCTGAAATGTGTTATTCTTGTTATCTATAGTAAAATATGAGAAGAGAGGTATAAACAAAGTGAAGAACAAAAATTAATGAGGAAAAGATGCTTTTGCAAATCCAGTCTCTTCAGAGGGCAAGAGATGCTAAAATTAAGACAGCTTGGCTGAGCGTGGTGGTGCATGCTTGTAATTCCAGCATTTGGAAGGCTGAGACCGGAGGATCACAGTTCGCGGACAGCCTCAGCTACTTAGTGAGGCCCTCTGCAACTTAGTGAGACAGACCCTGCTTCAAAATAAAGAATAAAAAATAGGGCTGGCGGTGTAACTCGGAGGTAGATCCTGGATTCCATCTCCAGACCCCCCCCCCCCCCACACACACACACAAAGACAGCTTGGTTTACAGGAAAAAGAGAGGCCGTGACCCTACAACCTTTTGCTAAAATCCCAGAAAAACCCGAAGAACAGAGTATTCTGTCACTCAAAGGGCTCTTTTCAGGCTTAAAAGGGTGTGTCTCACAGATCCTCTAAATCAGACGATAGGACTTTTGTGAGGCTAAAGAATATTGTCCCTGAGTCATTTTATCAGGAGCTCAAGATAGAGGAAGTAGATTTTTGAAAAAAAAAAAACATGGGTGTGGCGTTTGTCCAATGAAGATATAAACACTACTGAAATGCAAGGGACACACTAATTTTCTGAGAAAATTATGTCATAAGAAACACAGCCAGCTTGAACAAAAAGGGACAGAGTATAACATAAAGGAAGGCTGTTGAATTCCCCAATTGATACCAGCAGGAAGGAAGTTGATAAAAGTAATTAGCTGCAAACAAATGCTACTTTTCATGAGGAAGGAAGGATGACCCAGCAATGAGTTATGAGGACCTATCCACATGATATTGATGAAAGCCATGGAAGAATGATTCTTAAACATTGAAGTCTAGTCACATAACTCCAAATATCTTCCTGGATGTCTTTTCAGAATTTCTGTAGACTATTAGCTGTTTTTACCTTCTATTTCTTTCCCCTTTAGAACTGAAATATCTATATGCATTATGTTATGCCTGCCACACTATTGTTAGGGTGGTGTTTTAGGTAAAAGAGTATACCTCTTTAGTTTCATAAGTTCATAGCAGCAGGGAGATTATGGCCCAGTAATTGTGCTAAGAGACTTCATCTAGGAACCTCATCTAAATATAGATATGACTTAGATTATAACATTTATTTTCTCCTCTCACTCCCCAAATTATGAGATTTTAGACTTTGAACTGATAACAATACAGAATGAGACTGTTAGAAACCTTAGTACATGGATAAATTCACTTTCCATGTAGGAGAGACATAAATCATTGGAGGCCCGAGAAAAGGTTGAACCAGAAAGACTTTAAGATGTCTGCCATTATCTTCACCTTCCTATGTTTGTGCCCTTGAATGTAGGTAGAACCGATAGCTTGTTTGGGACCAATAAAATATTGAAAAGCTGATGGTTTAGAAGTTCTGAGATTGTATTATTTTATATGACTCCTCTTTGTTAGCAGTCATTTTCTCTTCATTGATGGCTTTGAAGAAACAAGCTTATATTAGTCCTATGACACAAGAAAATGAATTGTCAACAACTTGAGGGGGCTTAAAAGAATATCCTCTCCAGTCAAGCCCCTGATGTAACCCCAGTCCCAAATAATACTGTTATTTCAGTTTTATGAGACACTAAGCAGGACCCAGCTAAGTTGTGCCTGGACTTATGGCACACAGAAACTGAGATAATGAGCATGTGTTCTTGAAGTTAGTAAGTTTGTGGTAATTTGTTATATAGAAATAGAAAATAAATACAATCAGACTTTTGTTTTGGTACTGAGGATTGAACCTAGGGGATTTTACCTGAGCCACACCATCCATGCATTTTCTATTTTGAAACAGGGTTTCACCAAATTGTTGACCTGTTATCCTCCTTTTTCAGCCTCTAAAGTATTGGGATTACAGGTATGCACCTCCATTCCCAGCTACAGTCAGAAATTTTATTGTATGTATTTTAGTTACCAGTTCTATTCAGCTAAACCATAAGTAAATTATAAAATCATATTTGTACATTTGGACATTGAGAGTGGAAGCTGAATTTTCTGACCCTTAGATTGGTGGTTCTTATATTTTAGTATATACTGGGATCACTTGGAAGTCTTCTCAAAGTACATATTACTAAGCCCCAGTCTTAGAATTTGTGATTCAATAGATCTGGAGTGAGACCCATTAACCTACATGTTTAATAAGTACTGAGGTGATACTTATGTTGCTAGTCTGGAACTAGTACTTTGGAAATAACTTCCACAGACCATCTTTACTATTGCTCTTCTTTCTATGGCGATTATATATATATATATATATATATATATATATATATATATACATATATATATATATATATATATGTTGCATGATTACTGATATTGCAAGCTGCTGGAATTTCCAGGTTCAGGCTGGCAGTTGCCATGGCAACCTACACAGGGTTGCCCTGTGCCTGAGGGCCTGAGTGAGGATGGCACCAGATGAATCTCTGGCATGATTGATTTGTAAGTGGCACACAAACATTTCTCTAGAGTTGTCTATTTCCTCCTGTGACCTTATTCTTGATCCTTCCCTTTCTGTGAATGTCCTCTTTGAGTCTCCCTTAAGATTATTATATCAAAGCCTTATATTTATGTCATTCTTTGCATTTGTAAAACAAGCTGTGTCTTTTCCAGCACAAAATTAAATTTTATATGCATAACAATCTTTAGAGGTATGTTAAATAGGTCTTATTATTCTTCTTTTGCAGATAGTGACTATAAGGCTCAAAGACACTCAGATAACTGAGATCCAAAGTTACACAAAGAAGAGAATGGCAGAACCAACTCTGGAGCCCAGAGTTCCTGATTTTTAACTTGATGTTTGTACTACCAAGGCTATAGGCAGTAAACTGATGCCATAGTCAAATGAAAAATAGAGGGAAGCTTAAAAGAATCCCATGACTGAAAGTACTCCCTGCTAGCAAGGGTCAAGAGGAGAGAGTGATTTATGAAACCTGAAAATAGAAATGCCTTTATAGTAGGATTCCTGTATTTGTCTTTTTTTCTGTTAATATAACTAAATACCTGAAGCTGAGACACTTACAAAGAAAAGAGGTTTATTTAGCTCACAATTCTGGAGGCTAAAGAGTATTGTGCCAGTATCAGCTTGGTACTGGTGAGGACCTCAGGGCAGAAGACATCACAATGACAGGAATGCATGTGGGAGTGAGAGATCATATCACCAAACAAGAAACCAAACTGTGACTGGGGATTAACTGGGGTCCTATGAGAACTATGTTAATGTCTTCTGAAGGCACACCTCCAATGACCCAAGGACTTCCCATTAGGTCCCACCTCTTAAAGTCCTGCCACCTAAATACCATAACACTGAGGACCAAGTCTCCAACACATGAACCCTTGGGAAACAAACCACATCCAAACCATAGCAACACCCAATGGATGCTGTAACTTCTAATGGAGGAATACTGCAGTGACAACCCACAGCTCAGTAAGAAGAAGACCAAAGCAGTAAAGAACCCAATTTATCTTCCCAGATTAGAAAGGGAGCCTGAAAATTAAGCAGAGGCATTTTGCTTCACTGCTGCCTGATTAAGAAACCATTGTAGGGAATGATATATGGAAATACAGTAATAGAAGAATTGGTCTGACAGCATGATAAAGGCCAGATTGAAGGGAGGAGGAACTGGAGGCACGGGGATCAGTTAAAGATAGAACTCAGAACATCTTCCATTTTTTCCACCCTGCAATGGGTCTTAACAGAGTAGGAAAGGGAAGATTCATGAACATTTAGAGGGATGTTACTCCTCCATCCCCAGGACATGATGATTGTTTAAAGGATTTACCCTACTATGCCTGGATCTTTTCAGGTTCTAAGTGAAATGTGACTGGTCTTGTGACCTTGGTTTGACTTCTTTGTTCCTTCCTTCCTTCCTTCCTTCCTTCCTTCCTTCCTTCCTTCCTTCCTTCCTTCTTTGGTACTGGGGATTGAACCCATGGACATTCTCCAAGCTCCACCCCCACCTCCCAGAATTATTTTATCCTGAAACAGGATCTCACTAAGTTTCTGATGGCCTTGCTAAGTTTTTGAGACTGGCCTCAAACCTGTAGTCATCCTGTCTTGGTCTCACAGTACTGGGATTATAGTCATGCACTGCCATGCTCAACTTTGGTTTGGTTTCTTGAAAAGACCCTGAGATAAAGATTTGAGGATAAGTCATTTATTTATTTGGGACATGCCAGGAACACTAGCAGAGAAATAAAGAAGTGATGGAGAGAATATAAGAAAAAGAAAGTCATCAATTCAAAGGCAACAGTGAGGACTGATGCTGAATCCCATGGTACATTCTGGGAACTAGTATAAAACACACTCCTCAGAATCATTGCACTTTAAGGAGCAAAAGAGAGTTGAAATATTTGTATACCAGCTCCTGAGCATGACTAATTGAGGGTTCCCAGCTCCTGTGAAATAATAATTTCTTATACTCCCAGCATACCATATGCACAAACACAGTGGCACCCTATGGTTCTAGGAACAGTCTCCTGACCCAGAGACACAAATACTGATGGTTGGAAGTCATATTGAGTTCAATGAACTGGACAGGGTGAGACAACAACATTTGCTACATTGTTATTTTCAGGACAGCCCTCATCATGCACTATGGTCTCTACCTACTTGATTCAGTGTTTATATTGCTATATCCACATAGAATTATTCTTGGTCGTATACAAAATGAGGCCAGAATGGTTGTTTTGAAGTATTAGTATCAAGCAAGTAATATTGCTTGATAATAATAGTAATGGGAAGCAGAATTTGTAGTAAAACACAGGAGATAAATGTTGATAAAATTTTACAGTTCCAGTGGAGGGAATACATATTACCAAATAATCAGAGAATAAATGTTGCTAACATTTATACCTAGGACTCCAAGCTGCCAATACAAAATACAAAATACAAATAACAATACAATAAGGAAAGTAGCCCCAAAGAATCCACTCTGCACTGTATTTGTATGTTTGTTTATTGTTCTGACCTGGCTGCAAAAAATATGAAAAACAAAAGCTTCAAAGTGCTTTCATTTCCCATCAAGTTTCAGAACAGCCAATTGCCTCATGCACTCTTTCTCTACTTACCCCTTACTAGGTTTGCATCTCTCAATTCTGTGAGGACATCTGTCCTGCTCTACATCAGAAACCTCAGCATGATCTTGAATCCATGCAGACACAAGTTTTAAAAAAGGAAGCAGAGGGAAGTATATTCTGTGCCACACTGTGCTGAATTATTTACTCCTAGCCCTGGGATTCAGAGAGCAAACTCATTCTCAGCCCTGAATTTCACTGCCATACAAAGAAAGAAAATAAGTAAATAAAAAGAGAGAGGAAATAAATCCCTTGGAGACCTTATGCATATGAAATATCTTTTGAAATTGAGTCTGATGCTGATAAAATCATGTCATTTAGAGTGCAATACTAATATGCTCGTGACTATGGCTAAATGCTGGAGCAAAACAATTTTGCAGCAATACATTTGTGGCCATTTGTTTAAGCAGAAAAAATGAATATAAAATTTGCATAAATTTAATTAAGCAGCCCAAAATTTAGAAATTGACTCCAAAATAATGCCATCAAGCATTGTATACAAAACAACAATAAATATAGGTAATGGAAATGAGGATGTCTCTATTTCCTCTGAGATTAGAACAAGGGAAAGGGATATAATATGGGTCAGGAGGTATTTATATGGTCACAAAAGAGAGTAATTCAACTTCTCTCATGATATGTGTCACGGAGGGGGGATCGGGAACATCCCCAATGTATTCAAAAGGGACTGTAATCACCTAGTCTCATAAATATAATTTTATTTTTGTCTCCTACTATTCCTTTACATTTATTTAAAAGGATAATTCCTTCCTAGCCTCTAGACAAAATCCTGGGCAGCTTGAGTTCTTTTCTGGGGCACTTAAGTATAAAAAATTCCAATGGTCACTTTAAATTTAAAAGAATTTGCTTTAATTATTTTATTTGTTGTTCAATTTATTATATTTTATATGAAGCACTTTGTTTCAGGCTTTATGAAACTTTGAACGTATTTTGTTTGTTTATTCTAATATTGATACATGGTTGCACATATTTATGGTGTATGATGTGCTGTTTCAATCCATGCATACACTGTGTAATGATCAAATAGGGTGATTAGCATATCCATTACCTCATTTATCATTTCTTCATGGCAAGAACATTTGCAGTTCTAGCTTTCTATTACACAGTCGGATGACTATAGTTAACAATAATGTATTGTATATTTCAAAATAACTAAAAGAATGTTCTCAGAGCATTCTCTTTTTAGTAACTGTCAGTAACTATAATTTTCAGGTCTGTGTAATTATCAAAACTTTGAGCATGACTTGATGCTAAGAGTAAGTCCAGGGCAGGGCAAAGGTGGGAGAGACATGGTTGGTATTTTGGGGGGGGTGAAAGAGAATGAATAGCACGCATCTGTCTTCCTGCTCCAGCTGTTTTCTTACTACTTTACCCGTGCTGCACTAGTGTGTTGGGAGAGAAAACCCCACGAAGAAAGAAAGCCCTGTGTAACTGGAATGCTTGTGAACCCTGTCTACTAGTGGTCTGTTGGACATGAAATTCTGCCTATTTTCTTCATGGGCGTGGTTGTGGCATTTTTAGAGATTTCCTTTCCCACCAAATGCCAGAGGCCTCTTTCCTACAATTATCTTTGCCCAAGGTCATAGACTCCCTCCTGTCTCACATCTGTGCTATATTCGCAGTCCCTGGATAGTCTCTTAGGTTTATTACTAACTTTTTTATTCTCCAGAGATCCTTTCACTCTTACATATGGGCCCTCTTGCCTGACCCTAAATTGGTCTTATACTTATTCTCTCCATCTCTTTCTTGTTCTTGCTCTTGCACCAGCACTCATACACACATAGACACACATTGTTTCAAGTCTGTTAAACAGGAAACATTTATGCATCCTTTTCTCAGATAAATTGCAGTAGTATGGGTGGATCCCAGTATACCCACCTGAGTGGTGGCTTTATACATTCCACTTATAAGATAGACATTCATTAGTTCACTGTCTACCCCTCAAATCTTGGCAAATATGTATGACTTCACAAAATGGTCTCATTAAACCCGCCCTCTCGACTTGAGGCAAGGAAGGAAATACTTCCTGGCATTCTCAACAGAGCTCAGCTGAATAAACTATTTCTAAAAGATATTCCTCTGTGGCATTTGGGAGACTGAGACAGAAGGATCTGTGTTTGCAGACAGTCTCAGCTTCTTGGTAAGGCCTTTTGCAACTCAGTGAGATTCTGTTTTGAAATAAAGAATAATAAAATAGGGCTGGGGGTGTAACTCAGAGGTAGAATGCACCTGGGTTCCATCCTCAATGTCAAAAAATATTCCTCTGAACTCTAGCCCACAACCTATTTTCCCTATGCTGTGGGTGAGAGTAAGAAAATGCATAAAATTGGTGTTTGGTCATTAATTTCTGCAAATCCTATAGCAAAAATTTATCTCACAAGTGACTTTTGTATCTGGTATCTCTGAGTATCCCAGCAGATATTTCTATTTTAACATCCAATTACAAAATAGAAAGTGTGAGGAGGTGATGTTTCCCTCAGTCATACTTGGAACTGCCCAGAGCAATAAGGAATCCCTTGACTGTTATTTTTGGATTTATAGAGGGCTTCAGAACCACTTCCACTGAAGGCTAGCACATCAACAGCATTTACTGGTAAACTACTGTGAGTCCCCAAGTTAGCTATGATGTGTAAAGTGCTATTTCTTTCTTTTTGAAGAAAAAGACCTGGAGTTATAAAAAATGAAGTGGCTTGCCTAAAGACATTAATGAGCTGTTCGAACTTGAGAAAGAACTCTATTATAATGTGCTCAGCAAACTAACTAAGCTTGTTAACAAACATGTGGCATAACTTAATCCTATTTATTTCTGTCCCTTAGGCCAGAGGTTGAGATCGATTTGAAAGGCAGGATTATCTGTAATCCAGAATCAGAAGACTCAAGCAAGTCTTGGAATTTCACCCATGGAGCAGAAAGTAAAAGTATTCAGCAGCCAGAACTGGTAATGAAGTTCGAAGGAAAGAGATCATTGGACTAAATCATATTGGCAGACTGGACATCAGAAGAATCAATGCACCAGGGGCAAAAAGAACTTCAAGTCAGAATAAAATTCCCTCAGAGAATTCTGCACTCTCTTCTCAAATATGAATTCCTTTCATGAAGTAAAGTCCACTGGCCTAATTTTATGTTTCCCTACTTTTATTCATCTTGCTCCAGATGAGTCATCCCATGTCCAAAGATGATATGTGTGTATTTGTAGGTATATATATATATATATATATATATATATATATATATATATATATATATTTATGTGTGTAAGTACATATGTATGTATATATAGACATATACTCTATGGCAACAAAGAATGGCAGCTATTCATTAAACCTTTTCCCTTGTCTTCCTGGACACACAGCTAGACCACATTTCCAAACCTCCCTTGGGGGTCCATGTGGCCATGTATCTGAGTCCTACCCAGTAGAATGTTACAGGGAACTGTTATGTGCCATTTTCAAATCTGGTCCCTTAAACCCTCCCCCATGCTACCATCCATATTGTTTCTCTTTCTCCTGACTTGCTGAAAATGAGCCCAGAAAGCTTGAAAACTACTGAGGATGTTTTTTTAACATCAACAAAGAATCCTAGATCCCTATATCACTGCTTGGAGGACTGCTATTCATCATTTGGACCACCCCTTTCAGATTTCATATGAACAAAAAATAAACTTCTTTTGTGTTTGAACCATTATATATGTCTGCATTTGTATGCCACATCAGCTAGGATTGCCTTAACCAAAAAAGACTGAGAAAAGTTGTTGGATCAATATATATTTCAGCTTGTGTTTTGATTAAGAATTTTACACACCAAAAATGGTAAGTATAGCCAGGCATGGTGGAGTATGCTTATAACCCTAGTACTTGGGAGACTGAAGGAGGAGGATCACAGATTTGAGGTTGGTAGTACAGAAACTTAGTAAGATCCTGTTTCAAAATAAAAACAAATTAGGGCTAAAGGTGTAGCTCAGAGGTTGAATGTCCCTGGATTTAATCCCCAGTGCCACAAAAATACAAAATATGACCTTGAGTTTATTTATTCATTTATATATTTACTTATTTGTTTGTTATGTCCTGGGGGTTGAACTCAGGGATATTCTACATCCGAGCTACACCTTCAGCCCTTTTTCATTTTTAATTTGAAGCAGAATCTCACTATTCTCACTAAGTTGTTGAGGCTGGCCTCAAACTTGTGGTCTTCCTGTTTTGTTTCCCAAGTACTGGGATTACAGGTATGCACCTTTATATCCATATCCAACTCCTTGAGCTCATTTAGACAGAACTCACATTTTTTATCTTTGTATACTTATAATAATCATTCATGAAATGTTCTTCCATATAGTAGAAATTCCATTACTATCTGTTCACAATTTTTAATGGGGTGGGAATTGGGTAGGGGTTAAATCGGTGATGTGTACATGTATGTCCACACACGTTTTTACCCCAATATGATGTATGAATATAACACACCATCAAAAATTTTTAAAAAAGTAGTTCCACCTGGACAAAACATATAAGAAGTTTTTAGGAAATATGCGCGGAGTGAGAAACTGCATTTTTCAAGTTTAAGTATTACTTTGTTCAGTATACTTGTGTTGTTCTTTCTGAACCTGGCCTCTATAATGGACTTATTTTCCTAAAAGTATTTATGGATTTGTAGATGTTTCCACCTACTCTGTGGCTAGGATTAATTTTGGTCTCTGTGGTACAGAAGACCCTGGGAAGGTCCAAACACAGTCTTGGATCTGTCTCATCAAAGGGCATGGATTGCTTAGGTGAGCATGGTCAGACAATCCCTATAGCAGGGAGCTTCCTAGTTTTCCCTTTAAATAATTGTCCCTAGGGACTCACGCAGCTCAGGACTGTGACTTCCAGATACAGCCCAGAGAAAGTGAGAGAGGAGGCTGCTGTTGGACATAACAGAAGCCCTGACAGACTCAGACTTTGATCAGCAGAAAAGGGGGAGATCTAGCTAGACACATTTAATAGAAGCTCAGGGACCAACACAGACATTTCATTTGGGGTGAGCGGGAAGCAAGACCATACCAGCAGTAGCTGCAGAGGTCAGATTATCCAACAGTGAGTTTGGTCTCAGAAGCAAGTGTCACTAGAAGTGGCAGGGAGATATCTACTTTCCAAACTTGTGGAAAATATGAGACCGACCTGTGTATAGTATATAAAACAGCCCAAACAGTATTAGGCATCTACATAAACTGAGAAAATTGCAGAAAACCAAACCCACAATAGGAACGGGACAGAAGGTACTCGGTTTCTGCACAGAGAAAGACTGTAGCAGATCTATCGGTTAAATGGACATTTAATTGTAGACCTGCATTAAATTGTAGTGGAGGTTATTTTTTTTATTTTTTTGTTTTGCTATCATATTGGTTTTGGTTTTTTGTTTGTGTTTTTGTTGTTTGTTTGTTCTTTTTATTGTATATGAGTGTGTATAACTGGTTGGTTTTGTTGTTGTTTTGATTTTGGTCTGTTTTTTTATTTTTAACCTACTCCCAAAACCTTGCCCAAGATTCTTCCTTTGTACAAACCAACTCTTATCTTGCTGTCCCTTTCCCATCTTCCTCCTGCTTTCTATCCCTCCCCTTTTTAATATAAATCCTACTTTATGACTTTCTGCCACTTTGGGCGCAGAGCCTCTGACAACCAGAATGAACACCCTGCGGCCAGAGCCTGCGTGGCCATGGATTTGGGACCCACGGGGTGGCAGATGGCATGCAGTGCAGGCTCCCCTATAAAAGTTTCTAAGTGACTTCCGGGAATATGGTGACCGAGAAAAGCAGTGTTTACAAATCCCGCTAACAACTGATCTCTATTGCCACAAATCCAGCACTTTTCAAAGACAGAAAACACCATCAGCAGAGAAATAAAAACTATAAATACAAGGGACAGAGAAAAAGAACACTAGAAGAACAACCAGAAACCAGAAAAGAAACCAGCCCACATTGCAATGGCAGAGCTGCACCAGCACCATTTGCCTTGCAGCATCACGCTCCAGAGAAGAAAGGGACTCAGACCGGAGCTCAAAACCAGAAAAGAAATGTGACAGACTCATGGCCGAGGGAGCAGCAGCAGCGCCATATTGCCAGCAGCAACATCTAGTTCACCGTGCCCATGACAGCTCCAGATCAGCACACTCAACAGCCCACCAGACTCCAGACAAGAAAGGTAAATAAGAGTTGAAGTGAGCAGCTGCGGATCATTCAGGTGTAATTCAGCAGTTTTTTTTTCAGTGCAAAGAACGTCTAAAACTCCCAGGGGCCAAGCTCATCACACCCTACAGGGATTCAGAATGAAGCTCAAAACCAGAAAATAAATACACCAGCCTCATGCCTGAAGAGGGCGTGGCAGCAGTGCCATATTGCCAGAGGCAGTGGTGAGTTCACCGTGCGATGACAAATCCAGATCAGCACACTTCATAACCGTAAGTAAAATTACGGCCCCTAAAGGAGAAATCCCAGTACTGCACCCCAAGGTCTTTGCGCATCTTTGCTAATCTCCCTGGGTCTGAGATTTTGCATTTCAACCCAGTGAAGGAGTAGCAGTGGCAGAGATACCACACCCTAGTTGCAGCTCACCATGGGAAAACACCCAGCCTGGTACCCCCATGGTCTCTCGAAGCCTTGATTAACTCCCTGGGTGTGAGACTTTGCAATACAATCCAGTAAAGGAGTACTGGTGACTGAGATTACCACAGACTTGGGATACAGAGCACCCTAAGTGAAGTCGTAGTGACCCAGGGAAGAACCCAGAGAAGGCACAAACTTCTGAAATCATTGGAAAGAAAAATAAAAATAGAGCAATAAAAGCCCACAACATGAAAAACAACCTGAAAACACAGAAATTCAGAGATCTCCAGAAGATCAAATCAGGAATATAACTGTAGAAATAATATAGGACCTTCAAAAAGAATTTAGAGAGAGTTTACAAGAAATAAAGAATGCAATCATTGAAATAAAGGCCTCAATTCAAAATAAAACAATCAATTATACCACATGGAGAGTAGAATCTCGCTCTTAGAAGATGAGCAATCCAAAAATGAACGCATAGTTTCTAATTTAGAAAAAACAAATTGACAGCAGGAATCTGACATTGAAGAAATATGGGCCCATTTTAAGAGAGCTAACCTAAGAATAATTGGAATAGAGGAGAGAAAAGAAGGTGAAATCAAAGGGATCAATAATCTCTTCAAGGAAGTAATAACAGAAAATTTTCCAAACATAGAGCAAGAGATTGATACACAGGTCCAGGAAACTTATAGAACTCCCTCTAGACAGGACCAGAGAAGAGATTACCCATGCCACATAATTGTCAAAAAGACCAATGTGGAAGCCAAGCAGAGAATCTTAAAGGCAACAAAAACAAAAGACAAAGTGACATTCAGATGCAAACCAATTAGAATTGCTACAGACTTCCCAAACCAAGTCATGAAAGCCAGAAGGGCTTGGCATAACATATTCCAAACTGTGAAAGAAAACAATTTCCAGCCCAAAATTTTCTACCCAGCAAAACTATCTATCAAATTAGAAGGGAAAATAAGAAGCTTCCATGACAAACAGAAACTGAAGGAATGTCTTCAAAACTAGCGTTAGAGAAAATACTCAAAAAGATAAACTACAAAGAAACTATGAAGATAAAGAAGAAATAGATAGTACACGCCAGGACGAGATTTTCCATCCAGCAGACAACTAAGCAAAGAAGAATGAACAGTATCTCAAACAGAAATAAAATCTTAACATGTTAGGAATTAAAAATTATCTCTCAATAATCACACTGAATGTAAAAGGCCTTAACTCCCCAATAAAAAGACATAAATGGATTAAAAACCAGAATCCATCCATCTGCTGCTTACAAGAAACACACCTTACAAGTAAAGATAGGAACAAACTCAAGATAAAGGGCTGGAGCAAGGTAATTCATGCTAATGGAACTCGAAGGCAAGCAGGAGTAGCAACTATGATATCAGATAAGTTAGACTTCAAACCCAAATTTATGAGAAGAGACAAAGAAGGCCATATTTTACTGGTAAAAGGAATAATTCACCAAGAGGAAATAACAATAATCGACATATATGAACATAGGTGTAGCTACTTTCATAAATCAAACTTTTTGTGACATGAAATCACACATAAGTACCAATACAATAATACTGGGAGATTTCAACACACCTCTCACAACAGTAGACTGATCTTCCAGACAAAAGGTCAGTAAAGATGCCTCAGAACAAAAAAAAAATATTAACCAAATGAACCTGTTGGACACATATAGAATATTTCACCCAACAACAGCAGAGTTTACATTTTTCTCAGCTGCTCACCGAACCTTCTACAAAATAGATCACATCCTAGGACAGAAAATGAGCTCTAGAAAATTCAAAAATTTTTACATACTTGTCTGTGTCATTTCAGACCATAATGGAATGAAACTAGAAATCAACTATAAGAAGAACCAGTGAAACAACATAAACATGTGGAGACTGGACACTACACTTCTGAATGAAGAATGGGTCATAGAAGATGTAAGAAGTGAAATAAAGAAATTTCTAGAAACAAATGAAAATAAAGATACAACATATCAAAACCTCTGGGACACTTTGAAGGCAATATTAAGAGGAAAATTTATAGCACTGAGTGCTCACATAAGGAAAACAGAAAATTTTCAAATAAATAACCTAATGACACCCCTCAAAGCCCTTGAAAAGCAGGAACAATCGAACCCCAAAGCCAGTAGAAGACAGGAAACTATTAAAATTAGTGCAGAAAATAAATAGAGAATAAAAACACAATACAGAAAATCAACAAAACCAAAAAGTGGTTTCTTGAAAAAATTAACAAGATAGATAAACCATTAGCCAACTTAACTAAGAAAAGAGAGAATCAACCCAAATTATGAAGATAAGAAATGAAAAAGGAGACATTACTACTGACAGTGTAAATACCAAGAGGATTATCAGAAACTACTTTGGAAAACTATACTCCAACAAAATGGAAAATCTGGAGGAAATCGACAACTTGCTAGATAAATACAACCTTCCTAAACGGAGTCAAGAAGATATAGAACACTTAAACCAACCAAGAGAAATTAAAGCGATTGAAACAGCTTACCATCAAAGAAAAGACCAGGACCAGATGGTTTTCCAAGTGAATTCTATAAAACCTTTATAGAAGAGCTAACCCCAATACTCCTCAAACTTTTTCAAGAAATAGAAAAAAATGCAATTCTCCCAGATACATTCTATGAAGCCAACATCACACTAATACCCAAACCAAATAAAGACAGTTCAAGGAAGGAAAACTACAGGCCTATATCTCTGATGAACTTGGATGCAAGAGTATTAAACAAAATACTAGCAACACACATTCAAAACTACATAAAGAAAATCATACACCCTGGCAAGGTAGCCTTCTTCCCAGGGATGCAAGGCTGGCCCAACCTATGAAAATCAATCCATGTAATTCATCATATAAACAGAATCAAAGACAAAAATCACATCCTCATTTCAATAGATGCTGAAAAAACATTTGATAAAATCCAACATCCATTTATGATAAAAACACTGCAGAGAATTGGAATAAAGAAATATATCTCAACATCATAAAGGCAATCTACAATAAGCCCACCACCAAAATCATATTAAATGGGGAAAAACTTCAAGTGTTCCCCATAAAAACAGGAACGAGACAAAGATGTCCATTATTACCACTTCTCTTCAATATAGTACTAGAGATGCTAGCCAGAGCAATAAGAAAAGAAAAGGAAACCAAGGAGAACAAATAGGAAAGGAAGAACTCAAACATTTACTTTTTTGCAGATGACATGATACCATATTTAGAAAACCCAACAAACTCAACCAAAAGGCTTATAGAACTGAATAACAAATTCAGCAGTGTCTGGATACAAAATCAATCTCAAAAAATCAGAAGCTTTCCTGTACACCAACCATAAATCCACTGAAAAAGAAATTCAGAAAATACTTCCACTCAAGATCTCCCACAAAAATGAAATACTTAGGAATAAACTTAACCAACAAGGGAAAAATTCTCTACAAAGAAAATTATAAAACATTGAAAAAAGAAAAAGAAATCGAAGAAGATCTTAGAAGATGGAAAGATCTTCCATGTTCATGGACTGGCAGAATAAATATCATTAAAATGGCCATCCTTCTGAAAGTGATCTACAGATTCAAAGCAATGCCCATTAAACTACCAAGATTATTGCTCATCAACATAGAAAAATCAGTCCTTAAATTTATTTGGAATAACAAAAATCCCAGAATAGCCAAAGTAGTTCTCAGCAACAAAAACATGCAGGAGGAATCACAATACCTGTCTTTAAACTATACTCCAAAGCCATTGTAATAAGACCAGCATGATACTGGCACAAAAACAGATACATAGACCAATGGAGCAGAATAGAAGACCCAGAAAAGAAGTTCACACTCTTTCAGCCAATTGATTTTTGACAAAGGGGCCAAAAACATACACTGGAAAAAAGATAGCCTGTTCAACAAATATTGTTGGCAAAACTGGTTAACCATAGGCAAAAAATTGGAAATTAATCCCACTTTCTTACCCTGCACATGAGTCAATTCAAGATGGATCAAAGACTTGGATATTAGACCAGAGACCTTGAAGCTCCTTGAAGAGGGCATAGGTCCAACACTGCAACAAATAGGCACAGATAAACACTTTCTCAACAAGACCCCAAAGACACAACAAATTAAGAGGCGAATCAATGTGGGATTGCAAGAAACTGAAGAGTTTCTGTTCAGCAAAGGAAACTGTCAAGAACCTCAACTGAGAGCCAAGAGAATGGGAGAAGATTTTTGCCACCTACGCCTCCAATAGAGGACTAATATCTAGGACATACAGAGAACTCAAGAAACTCAACACTAAATAAAATCACCTAATAACAAAATGGGCAAGTGAAATAAATAGACACAAAAGAAGAAATTCAAATGTCCAATAAATGCATGATTAAATGCTCAACATCATTGGCAATCAGAGAGATGCAAATCAAAACTACCCTGAGATTTCACCTAACTCCAACTAGAATGGTCATCATTCAAAAAACAAACAACACCAAATGCTGGCAAGGATGTGCAGAAGTGGGAACTCTAAAACATTATTGGTGGGATTGCTAATTAGTACAACCACTTTGGAAAACAGTATGGAGAATCCTCAGAAGAATGGGAAAAAATCTATCATTTGATCTAGCATACCACTTCTAGGTTTTTACCCAAAAGAAAAAAAAAACAAACTACCAAACTAATGCATGTGTATCTATGTTCATAGCTGCACAATTAAAACTAAGAATAGCCAAACTATGGAACCAGCCAAGATGTCCATCAACAGATGAATGGATTACAAAACTGTGGTATATGTACACAATGGAATTTTACTCAGCCATTAAAAAAATAACTCAATTACATCATTTTCAGGGAAATGGATGGAAGTGGAGGACATTATGCTAAGTGAGATTAGTCAGTCACAAAAAGTAAGAAATCAGATGCTTTACCTAATATGTGAAAGCTAAGGATAAATGGGTCATAGGAGGAACTCTAGATGAAAAAGGAAATCCTATAGAGGAGCAAACAAGACAACCTAAATGAGGGGATGGGAGGGGGTAGAAGGAAATTCTCTAAAACACACAATGTACTTAAACATATCGAAGTCAACCACTAAGCTAAGCAAGGAAATGAGGGATGGGGAGGGAATGGGTTGGGAATTGGGTAGGGGTTACATCGTTGATGAGTACATGTATGTACACACTAGTTTTTTTACCCCAATATGATGTATGAATACAATGCACCAATAAAATTTTAAAAAACCCACTTTATATCATTATACCACAAATTCTACATTGATTATCAAAATACTACTTCATCCTTACTACCTCTAATTCCTAGTATATTCTGCTCTACAAAATACATACTTTCATTCTATTCGACTCTATCTGAGATTTTACCCCATTCTTACATTCACTCCTGCACTTCCCTCCTTTCTCAATCTTCACTAGTGACTACAATACAAGCTCCCCTCAGATATACCATCAGACATCTAGAAACTGAGAGAAGTCTACCAGAAGCAACAAAGGCAAACATCGGAAATCATGAAAAGGAAGAATAACAAAGGAGCAATGAGCTCCCACAACTCCACAAATACAGAATCTGAAAACACAGAATTGCAGAGATCTCCAGAAGATCAAATCAGGAATGTAACTGTAGAATTCATACAGGAATTCCGAAAAGAATTTAGCAAGAGTCTGAAAGAAAGAAAAAATGCAATCATTAAAGTAAAGGCATCTATTCAAACAATAAACAATCGCTTAGACCACATGGAAAGTAGAATCTCACGACTAGAAGATGATCACTCCAAAAATGAACAAATAGTTCATAACATAAAAAAACAATTCGATAGCAGGAATTAGACATTGAAGAAATATGGGCCCATTTAAAAAGATCCAACTTAAGAATTATTGGCATAGAGGAGGGAAAGGAAGGTGAAGCCCTGGGGCTCAATAATCTTTTGAAAGAAGTAATAGCAGAAAAATTTCTGAACATTGAGTAAGAGATTGATACACAGGTACAGTAAACTTATAGAACCCCCTTTAGACAAGATCAGAGAAAAGATTCTCCACACCATATAATAGTCAAAATGACTAATGTAGAAGCCAAAGAGAGAATCTTAAAGGCAATAAAAACAAATGACAGAGTGACATTCAGAGGAAAGCCAATCAGAATTACCCCAGACTTCCCAAACCAAGTCATAAAAGCCAGAAGGGCCTGGAGTAGCATATTCCAAACTCTGCAAGAAAACTTGCAGCCAAAATTTTTGTACCCAGCAAAACTATCTCTCAAACTAGATGGGGAAGTAAAATTCTTTCATGACAAACAGAAGCTCAAGAAATTTGTCTTCAAAACCAGCACTAGAGAAAATACTCAAAGAGATTAACTACAAAGAAGAAAAAGAAATACATGACAGAACCAGAAAAACAAGAATGTCTATCCAACAGACAAGTAAAAAGAGAAAAACAAACATTATTTCAAACATAAATAAAATCTCAACATGTCAGGAATTAAAAATCTCTCAATAATTACACTGAATATAAATGGCCTCAACTCCCGAATAAAAAGATATAGAGTTACAAAATGGATTAAAAACCAGAATCATTCTATATACTACTTGCAAGAAAAACACCTTACAAGTTAAGACAGCAATAAACTCAAGTAAAGGGCTGGAACAGGGCATTTCATGCTAATGGTACTTGAAGACAAGCAGGAGTTGTAACTATGATATTAGATAAAATAGACTTCAAACCCAAGCTTATCAGAAGAGACAAAGATGGTCTCTTTTTACTGGTAAAAGGATTACTACAACATGAGGAAATAATGATAAACAACATTTATGCCCCAAACATAGGTGCAATTACTTTCATAAAACAAACTTTGTGACATCCAGACACATATAAATGCCAATACAATAATACTGGGAGATTTCAACACACCTCTCTCACCATTAGATCGATCTTTTAGACAAAAGGTCAATAAAGACACCTCAGACCTAAAGAACACCATTAATTTAATGAACCCATTGGACACATACAGAATATTGTACCCAACTACAGCAGAATTCACATTTTTCTCAGCAGCTCACGGAACCTTCTCCAAAATAGATCACATCCTAGGCCACAAAGTAAACACCAGAAAGTTTAAAAAAATGTGATATACTTCCCTGTGTCTTTTCAGACCACAATGGAATGAAACTAGAAATCAACTATAATAAGACTCAGAGAAATCACATAATATGCAGAGACTGAACACCACACTTCTTAATGAAGAATGGGTCATAGAAAAAGTAAAGGGTAAAATTAAGAAATTAGAAAATACAGATACAAAAATAAAAATACAAAAATAGAGATATAACTCATCAAAACCTCTGGGATATATGGAAGGCAGTATTAAGAGGAAAATTTATAGCACTGGGTACTCACATAAGAAAGACAGAAAATCACCAATCACCTCAAAGCCCTTGAAAAACAAGAACAATCTAACCCCAAAGCCAGTAGAAGACAGGAAATTGTTAAAATTAGAGCAAAAAAAAATAGAGAATAAAAAACAATACAGAAAATCAAAAAAACCAAAAGCTGGTTCCTCAACAAAATTAATAAGATAGATAAACTACTAGCCAATCTAACTAAAAAGAGAGAGAGAATCAACCCAAATTCTGAAGATAAGAGATGAAAAAGCAGATATCACAATGGACAGTGAAGAAATCCAGAGGATTGTCAGAAATTACTTTGAAAAACTATACTCCAACAAAATGGAAAAGCTGGAGGAAATTGACAACTTCCTAGATAAGTACAACCTTCCTAAACTAAGTTGAGAAGACATAGAAAACGTAAACCAACCAATAGCTATCAAAGAGATTCAAACAGCAATAAAGATCTTACCATCAAAGAAAAGCCCAGGGCCGGATGGCTTCACAAGTGAATTTTATAAAAACTTTATAGAAGAGCTAATCCCTATACTCCTCAAACTATTTCATGAAATAGAGAGAAATGGAACTCTCCCAAATACATTCTATGAAGCCAACATCACACTAATACCAAAACCAAATAAAAATAGTTCAAGGAAAGAAAACTATAGGCCTATAACTCTAATGAACTTGGATGCAAAACTAGTAAACAAAATAATAGCAACACGCATCCAAAACCTCATCAAGAAAATCATACACCATGACCAGGTAGGCTTCATCCCAGGGATGCAAGGCTGGCTCAACATACAAAAATCAATCCATGTAATTCACCATATAAACAGAACCAAAGATAAAAATCACATGATCATTTCAATAGATGCTGAAAAAGCCTGTGATAAAATCCAATATCCATTCATGATAAAGGCACTTCAGAGAATCGGAATAGAAGGAACATACCTCAACATAATAAAGGCAATCTACAATAAACCCACAGTCAATATCATATTGCAAGGGGAAAAACTTCAAGAATTCCCCCTAAAAATAGGATCAAGACAAGGATGCCCATTATCACCCCTTCTCTTCAATATAGTACTCGAGACCCTAGCCAGAGCAATAAGGCAAGAAAAGGAAATCAGAGGAGTTAAAATAGGAAAAGAAGAACTCAAACTCTCACCTTTTGCAGATGACATGATATTATACCTAGAAGACCCAACAAACTCAACCAAAAGACTTATAGAACTGATCAACAAATTCAGCAAAATATCTGATACAAAATAAATCTTATAACCAGGAGCTTTTCTGTACACCAATCATAAATCCACTGAAAAAGAAACCCAGAAAACACTTCTACTCAGGATCTCTTACAAAAACATAAAATACCTAGGGATAAACTTAACAAAGGAAGTAAAAGATCTCTACAAAGAAAATTATAAAACACTGAAAAAAGAAATTGAAGAAGATCTTAGAAGATGGAAAGATCTTCCATGTTCATGGATAAGCAGAATAAACATAATCAAGATGCCTATACTTCCAAAAGTTATCTACAGATTCAATGCAATACCAATTAAATTACCAAGACCATTCCTCACAGACATAGAAAAATCAGTTCTTAAATTTATTTGAAACAACAAAAAACACAGAATAGCCAAATTAGTTCTCAGCAACAAAAACCATGCAGGAGGAATCACAATACCTGACTTTATACTACAAAGCCACTGTAATAAAAACAGCATGGTCCTGGCACAAAAACAGATACATAGACCAATGGAGCAGATTAGAAGACCCAGAAAAGAAGTTCACACTCTTTCAGCCAACTGATTTTTTACAAAGGGGCCAGAAACATACACTGGAAGAAAGACAATCTGTTCAACAAATGGTGTTGGCAAAACTGGTTATCTATATGCAGAAAAATGGAATTAAATCCCACCTTCTCACCCTGCACAAGAGTCAATTCAAGATGGATCAAAGACTTGGATATTAGACCAGAGACCTTGAAGCTCCTTGAAGAGGGCATAGGTCCAACACTGCAACACATTGGAACAGATAATAATTTTCTCAACAAGACTCCAAATGCACAAGAAACTAAAAGGTGAATCAGTACGTGGGATTGCATGAAACTGAAGAGCTTCTTTTTAGCCAAGGAAACTGCCAAGATCCTCAAACGAGAGCCAGAAGAATGGGAAAAGATCTTTTCCACCTATTCCTCAGACAGAAGACTAATATCTAGGATATACAGAGAGCTCAAGAAAATCAACACCAAAAAAACAAATACTCCAATTAAAAAATGGGCAAGTGAACTTAATACACACTTCACAAAAGATGAAATTCAAATGGCCAGTAAAGGCATGAAAAAATTTTCAACATTATTGGCAATCAGAGAGATGCAAATCAAAACTACTCTGAGATTCCACCTAACTCCACCTAGAATGGCAATCATTCAAAACACAAACAACAACAAATGCTGGTGAGGATGTGGAGAAGTGGGAACTCTAAAACATTGTTGGGGGGATTGCTAATTAGTGCAACTACTTTGGAAAACAGTATGGCAGATCCTCAGAAGAATGGGAACAAATCTACCATTTGACCCAGCAATACCACTTCTTGGCATCTATCCAAAAGAAAGCAAAGCAAATTATCAAACTAATCCACGCGTATCTATGTTAATAGCTGTGCAATTCACCATACCCAAACTATGGAACCAACCAAGATGTCCATCAAGGAATGAATAGATTACAAAACTGTGGGATATGTACACAATGAAGTTTTACTCAGCCATAAAAAATACAATTACAGCATTTTCAGGGAAAAGGATGGAACTGGAGGCATTATTAGTCTGTCGCAAAAAGTAAGAAATCAGATGCTTTCACTAATATGTGAAAGCTAAAGTGAAATGGCCATAGGAGGAGCCCCAGGCGAAAAGGAGAACCTATAGAGGAGCAAATAAGGCAATCTGACTAAGGGAAGGGGAGGTGGGGAAAAAAGTTCTCTGATGCACATGATGTATTTAGACAAATGTATAGATATCAATCACTAAGCCAAGCATGGGAGGGAGAATTAGGGAGGGAAGGGGGTGGGGATTGAATGGGGGCTCACTGGGTGATGTGTGCATGTATGTCTACACAAGTCTTTTTTTATTACCCCACTATGATGTATGAATATAATGCACCAATAAAAAAGTAAGAATTTAACTATGAAAAAAATAAAGAATTGCAGTTAATTATGTATCAACTGTTTTTAGCTTTAAATACAATTTAATTTTGTACTTCTTGAAAAAAACTGTTTAAATGCCTAAGTCTAAAGAAAAAGAATAGGTTATAAGAAAATTGAAGAATCTTTCATGTAGTAAGGGCTAAATGCAGATATATTGAATAAATCAATGAATGATTGAGTAAATATTATTTTTGGTGAAATCAAATCACACTTTAGAGGTTACAAGTAAATTTTCTCATTTGTAAGATAATAATTATAAGACCTTGCCCTTCATACCTTACAGGTAATATATCAGTTTCAAATTAAAGAATGTACTTTCAAGCATTTAATTCCAAAATTACTATGCTAAGCACATATAATTCTCTAATATAATTTGGATAACTTATATATAATGTGGCAGTATGTTGATAAGTGCACTGAAGCTTAAGGAAGGAAAGTCATCTTGTGAAGTACTTCTAAACATCTTAGAAAAACAAAAATAGTTATATTGAGGGCCTAAAGTTTTTAGACCTCTTAAAATTTCAAATATCTACTAGTTTGCAGTTTAAATTACACACTTTTGCCAATATTCTCAAAAGAACATTTTTGCATAATCAGTGCTCTGTGATTGTGAGCGGACATGTGTCTTCTGTGTCTTTCCAGAGTATATCTGCCACTTCTTAGGATTCTACTTAGTGATAAGGCTTAGAAAAGCATTAAATAAATCTGTACTACCAGATTCTATAGAAGTTAATTCAGCTATATGATTGAAATGGCCTTATACTTAAATACTTTCAGGCATAATAAAACATTTGAAGATGTTTGGAACAAAGCTGGTAAAGAATTAGCTATAATGGAATTTTTCTATAAAATGGGTAGTCCCACCATCTAGGGGATGGTTCTGTGTGAACTTTCGATCAGAAACTTGAGAGTAGAGATTGGACAACAGTGGTTGCCACTGTATCCATGATAATAATAATACCTTACTAGCCAAAGTTGGAGAGCATATGCAGGAAGCTTCAATGACTATATTAATTGCTGAAAGCATATTTCTTGTATTGCCTAAGCAGATGATGCTCACTAGGGTTAAGAATTCCTGTGAACTGAACACTATAGCACATACCTGTGTTCCCAGTATTTGGGAGGTTGAGACAGGTTGATTGAAGGCTTAAGAACAGCCTCAGAAACTTAGCAAGACTCTCAGCAACCTATTAAAACCACATTTCAAAGAAAAAAATTAAAAGAGGGCTTGGGTATAATTTGGAGGTGGAATGCCTTTGTGTTCAATCTTGACTACTAAACAAACAAAAATAAATAAATAAAAAGAGTTTCTATGATTTTGATGCAATATTATATCTTTTAGTCCCCAGTCTTCCACCATCAAAGTCAAGAAGAAGACCAAAGCCCAAAGCTTCTTCTATTCTAAAAGATAGAAACAAGATTTTCTTTATCAATGTTCCCTCATTCATCAGTAGGAAGCAAGTGGTAGCCCTTTAGTTCTCTCAAACTACCTGACACTCACTACCACCAACTGTTTTGGATCATGATGTCCTATACACTTGTTGAGTCAGCCATCAGAAATGTAGGGCTCCATAATCTCCTTATACTCTGTCCATTAATCTCTTTATGGCTTCACACATTACCTTTTCTGTCACCATCTCCCCCTTTACTGTCTTATCTCTTGAAATAACTGGAACTTGTGTGATTGTGTGTTTGTATGTGGGATTGAAATCGGGGCATTCTACTTCCAAGCTACACCCCCAGCACTTTTAAAAAGTTGTTTTAAAACAATTGTTTTAAAACCCTGCTAGGTTACTGAGAGTCTCACTAGAGTTCAAGGCTGGCCTAGAACCTGCAATCCTCCCGTCTCAGCCTCCCACGTATTTATGGGCATGTGCCACCTGGCATGGCTATAAATAGAACTTTCTGATGAGTATCTACCAATCATCTGGTAAATTTCCTTTATCCCTTCAAACTTACTTGATTATTCTCATTTTTTTTCTTCAACAGAAATTTACATATCTGCTGAGGGCCCTTCTCCGCTGGGTCTGGGTGTGGGGTAGTACCCACCTTCCTCTGCATTTCTAGATCATTGTTTATCATTTGTGCCTAAAACTATGCAGCTTGAATGACCTTCATATTGTCAAATCTAGTGGTCTGGACTACTTTTTGCTTACTAAGTTAACAGCATTTTACCCAGTTGCTCACTCTGCCTTTATACATTTCATTTAGCTTCCAAGACACCACACTCTTCTTGCTTCCTACATCAGTGGTTGCTCTTTCTTCATTCCCTTTGCTGCTTCCTCCTCAACCCACTGACCTGTAAATGAAAGGCCCAGGATTGAGTCTTTATCGCTTCTCTTTTCTAGATACACTCACTGTCTGGATGGTCTCCTTCAATCTCATGATTTTCTATGTGCCTTATATGTTGATGACTACAAATTATTTTTCCATCTCAGATCTTTCTTCTGAACTTCAGATGAATGTATCCTTGGGCTTACTTGACATCTCCATCTGAATGTTAATGAATATTTGAAAAGTAACCAATATAGAAACTGGGATCCTGATCTTTTTCTCTAAACTTTTCTTCTTTAAGTCCCTGAAACCCTCACAATCTCAGTTAATGACAATTCCAATCTTCTAGTTATTCACACAAAAAATCTTGAAGGTATCCTTAATTTCTCTCTCTAATGTACATCATCTTCTCACAGAATATATAAAAATCTGACCATTTCTAACTTTACTACTACAACTCGGGTACCAGCCCCTGTTACCTCTGGCTTGGAAGGCTATGGTAGCCTCTTTAACTGCTCTTTCTACTTCTGCCCTCATTTCCTACATATCTACATTTTCCCCCTTTGCTACTAGGGATTGAACTCAGAGACATTCTACCTCTGAGCTACATCCCCAGCTCTATTTTATTTTATTTTTTGAAATAGCATCTTTGTAGCTTTCTGAGGATCTCATTAGGTTGTTGAGAGTCTCGCTAATTTTCCAAGGCAGGTCTTGAACCTGTGATCCTCCTGTCTTAGCCTCCCAAGAACTAGGACTACAGGCATGGGTCACCACATCTGGCTTACGTTTCAATTTTTAAGACAGAAGCTAAATTAATACTGTTAAACATAGAACATATAATTCCTTTATTTACAACCCTACAGTAGCTTCTTAGCTCACAGTGGATAAAAGTCAAAGTTCTTGCAGTAACTTGCAAGCCCCCACACAATCTGGTCACTTGCTATTTCTCTGACCTCATCTCCTCCCAGGCCAGTTCCCAAAGCTTTCTTGCTGTTTTTTTTTTTTTTTTTTTTTTTTTTGTATATTCCAAGTTCATTTATGTCTCAGGACCTTTGCTACTGCTCTTTCCTTTGTATGGAATATTCTTTTCCAAAATATCCATATAGCACAGCCCCTCACTTCCATCTTCTCTATCTAAAATGCAACCATCATTCTTCTTTTGGACACTGCCTATTTCCATTTCCTGCTTTATTTTTCACCTCAGCACTTATTACTATCACAATATAGTCTGTCTTTCCCACAAAAATATATCTTTTTTCAAACAAAAAATTTATTATTTAATTAGGTTCTTGATAAGAAATTTAGAACATCAATTTTTGAGGATACATTCCATTTGTCAGAGCACAAACAGATAAAAATATGGAACGCTTCACGAATTTGTGTGTCATCCTTGCGCAGGGGCCATGCTAATCTTCTCTGTATCGTTCCAATTTTAGTATGTGCTGCCGAAGCAAACACAAAATATATCTTGTATGTGGATCTACTGCTGTATACAGAGAATCTAAAGGTATTCTAGTACATAGTAGGGACTCAAATATTTTCTGAAATAATTATTTTTCAACATACTCAGTTCATAGTAGGTGATTAGAAGATGTTAATTGAATATGTTGTTGTTCTTCTTCACTGGTCAGCAATTCAATGTAGGATTCTTGCTATCCCCAGCCACCTTAGTTATTACCAGTGCCATTAATCCACATTCACTTTCTAGATCCTCCTTCAAACACAACTTCCATTAGTATGACCTAGGTTGTGTCACAATCCTGCTTAGCCATCAGCTAGCATTCTATCCCCATTTACCATGTATTCTGAGTTCAGTTTGACACTTTAAGGTATATCAGTACTTTCTTGAGTGTCCATAAATCGTATCTGAAATAGTACCAGAATACCTTATTGTGGACCTAGAAGAACAGTGTTGAGATCACACTTTAAGTCCAAATGGATCTCAATTCTCTTGAATGACTTTGGAAGGGCCAAATTTTGGAACTATCTACCATAATTTGGAAAGCCACTAAGAGATAATTATGTCCAGATCTCTAGAACATAGGATTCTGGTTCCCAGAACCTCTTTGGGACATATTGTGATGGCTGTTATCATTAACCTTTACAGAGTCCTTACAATGCATAGTTCTATGCATTTTACACAGCTAACACATTGAATTCTCTCAATAACATAATGAGGTTGGTACTATAGTCCTTATTTCAGATGTAAGAAAACTAAAGCACAGAGAGGTTAAGAGACTCTCAAAGTCACATAATTCAAAAGTAGCAGAGATTGCATACAAACTGAAATGTTAACCACTACCAGGAA
This sequence comes from Muscardinus avellanarius, assembly GCF_963383645.1. Classification (NCBI taxonomy): domain Eukaryota; kingdom Metazoa; phylum Chordata; class Mammalia; order Rodentia; family Gliridae; genus Muscardinus; species Muscardinus avellanarius. The sequence continues at coordinate 36,014,958 of NC_137792.1, forward strand.
GGTATGGAAGTTGTGGATCAACACTCTATTAAGCTTCAATCACAGTTCCAATCCTATGATTCTGTCTCCACTGAATGAGAAGGAAGAGCAGCAACTAAGCTGCCTTCCCTGACTTCATGGGAATTTGCTTTTTTTTGCTGTATATTTCTCCCTCCTCTGCCTTTTTCTATATTGACATGGTGGGCAGGGCAATAGCCCCAGCCTCTGGTGACAGACAAGCAAAGATTAGACTCACTTTTCTATCTCTTGCTCAGGCTCATACTTTAATGGTTGGAAGTTTCAAATCACACCCCAAGCTTCATGAAACTCAAAATTGAGTTATCTGACTCGGCAAAATGTAGCTTTCTCACTTAAAAGGATTTGCCCAAGGGGCCTCTGGGATTTCAAATATACTTAAAAGCAACAACTGTGTTGAATCACAGAATCATAAGGGATTGCATTTCCGCTGGAGAACACACAGGATGTATTAAATGGAGGGGGAAATGTTTGAAGTCCAACAAGCTTTGAGTTTCATCCCACCCAGCACATCTGAAAACTGAGTCATTTGATGAAGGCAAAATACAGCTGGGCTCCTTCATTCTTGGTGTTATTGTGGCCTCCTCTCTTGGCATTGAAATGTTATCTCTGCAGGAACTTTTTCAACTAACCTTTTTCTACTGGAATCAGGAAAAGTCCAAAGTCTATCTGGTAGAATGACTGTGGTGGTGCAGAGCAAATAATCCTATCAACAGAAGGCTATTGTTCTCATTCCAGAAGGAAATGTAACTCAAGACAAAACAGGGAAGGGAAATAGCCTTGTCCAGAGCCTTGAGATGCTATCAAAGAGGTCACAGATCCTTCAACTCTTTCCCTGGTGATGCAGTGCTATGTAGTGTGTTTATGAACATAGATTTGAGAGTCAAACACATCTACATTTAATCCTGACTCTGCCCATTTATTTACTCACTGTGTGAGACCTTGGAAAGATTACTCTGCCTATCAATTTAGGTGTTATTGCCTTAGAACAAAACAGAGAGAGAGTTGTTAAGATTCAAGAAGAAAATATTTGGAAAGTGATTCCAGTAGTGTCAAACATTTATTCAATCAATGTAAGGTATTATTGTTGTTGGTATTACTGTCTTCAAAATCCCACTGCTTTTTTTAAACACTGAAATATGGTTTCAGATGTTTTATTCACCTAGGAGTAAATGAAAAAAATTAAAGTCTTAATTACTGTCCTAAATCCCCTTTTACAGGCTTTTAATTTTTAAAATTATTTTAAGAGTCAGGGTCTCACTATGTTGTCCAGGCTGGCTCTGAACTCCTGGGCTCAAGTGATTATCTTGATTCAGCCTCTCAAGTACATGGTGCTACATGTAGCACCATGCCCTGCTTCATGTTAAATTTTTGAATCCAGAGAGGTGCTTAAGATGGAGCTCAGAAGGTAAGGAGTAATAAAATACAGAGAGTCCTCCCAAGAAGCAATCTTGTTCCAGGTTTATCTAAATTTTTACAATGGGATAATATAGGGGAAAGACTACAGGGTTTAGAGCCAGATCTGTAGGTCAGATCTAAGGAAACATACATAATTTTGAAACCTTGGACAAATCACTTAAATTCCTTGGGTCTCTTTATAACAAATGGGAAGGTTTAGAGGTCTTAGGTAAATGTTTTTTAAAACATATCCTTTTTTTGGTACGGAGGATTGAACTCAGAGGTATTCTATCTCTAAGCTATACCTCCAGCCCTTTACATTAAAAAATTGAAACAAGAGTTTACCTAAGTTTCTCAGGGTCTTGCTAAATTCTGAGTGTCTCATTAAGTTGCTGAGGCTGGCCTCAAACTTGCAATTCTCCCACCTTACCTTCTCAAGTACTGGGATTACAGGAGTATGCCACTGTGTCTTCCCATCATGGCACTATTAATTCAAGTAAACTCTTGTAGGAAATACTATGTATAGATCAGATGAAATGGATGTAGTAGGCAAGTTTCTGGAGCCCCTATAGGCAATGGGAGTTACACAGTGCACCCTATTTACCAATATAATTACCAAATATCTCCTGGGTTTAGTTTCCTAGGCTGGCTGCTTGTTTTTCCTTAAACATCTGTCTAGAATCACATCATTCTCTGAACTTTCTCTGTTTATATCTATCTTTTATCATGGTCTTCCTCATATTTGAATTGTATTCTAATTTCTCTTCTCCATAATTACATATCTACACCAGTGGTCACAGTCTCTCACTCTTAAATCATTCTAAATGGCAGCTTTATTTCATTTGATCAGTAGTGTGTGTGTATGTGTGAGAGAGAGAATGAAAGAGAGACAGGGACAGAGAGAGAGAGAGGGAGAGAGAATATGAATGAAAATGGTGACACAGGCCTCTAATCCCAGTACTTGGGAGGCTGAGACAGGAATATCAGAGGTTTGAGGCCAGCCTCAAAAACTTAGTGAGGCCCTCAGCAATTTAGTGATTTAGTGAAACCCTGTTTCAAAATTTTAAAAATTTGGGCTACAAGTATATTTCAGAAGTACAATGTCCCTGGGTTTAATCACTAGTGCCACAACAAATATCTATATATACTAAAATCTTTCTAGATAAACATGCATTCTCTAGCTCCCAGTAAACCCCATAACTTCCTATTACTTTCTCTTATCCAAGTTGTACATTTATATTATTTGCCTGGCCCTCAAAACATCTGAATTTATGATGCCAGATCTTCTGTGTCATTTAGTGTTCTGCTGAAGTCTAGCTTTTGGACACCTCACATTGTTCTCATACCAGTGATCCTATTGTACTTATAATATAGTTATAAAGATAAAATTAACAAATATAGGTAAAAGCAGAAACTAATTTGGAAGAGTTTAGTTTTGGAGAACTGCTTGCAAAAAGAGGGCAGTCAGTCTACTTATTTTGCATCTTTTTTATAAACTTATAATAAATATACAATCTCTTCTTGATTGAGTAGTCAAATATGTCACCGTGAAAGAGAATTAATTTGGAAATATTCTACATAATAATAAAATCAGTAGTGTATTAAGATAACATTAATTTCAATTAAGAAAAGTTTCCCAAATTTCAAAAGCTTAAACAATAGAACTTAATTTCTTACATATAAATGCAGTGTAGGTATATTTAATATATGGATAACTTAAAAATTTGATTTGGGGTTTCCAGAAGAATTTCGAAGATAGTGGAGAGTTTTCACATGCTCTCTCCCTAGCTTCCCCTAATATTCATGACTTATACAACTATGGTGTAATTACTAAAACTTTGAAATTAACATTGATATAGCACTATTAACTAAACTATAGACTTTAATCAGATTTTATCAGTTTTTTCTTAAATGCCCGTGTTTTCTGTTTCCATGTTCAACGCAGACGATGATTCTGCATTTAGATGTTACTTGTCTCTAGTCCCCTCTGATCTTTATTGGTTTCACAATCTTGTTAGCTTTTTCATGGCTTTGGCACTTTTGAAGAACAGCAGAGAGGTGTTTTATAGAATACCTGTAATTTGGATTTGCCTCATAAATTCTTGTGATTATATTGGGTCATGGGTTTTGAAGGAATACTATAGAAGTAAAGTATCCTTCTTGTCACATTATATTAGTGGTATCTGAAACTAGTTAACTTTTACTGATAATTAGCCTTGGTCCCCTGATTAAGTCAATGTCTGCCAGGTTTCTCCACTAACAAGCTACTATTTGTTCTTTGGAAGCAAGTCACCAGGTCTAGCCCCTACTCAAGGAAGAGGAAATTAAGCTTCACATTGTAGAAGAAGGAATAGGGAATGTGTGAGCCTATATTAAAACAATCCCAATAATAAATAAATATCTAGGGCCAGCTACTTTGAATCTATGCAAACATCTTTTTTCATCTAAAGTGTTTCCCACTGATTTTAGTATTCATCAATGGGTTCTGCCTGCAGCAAATATTATTGTGTTGTTTTAGTACTGATTTTCTATTTTTCTCATTTCTTTGACATTAATCATACAGAATTATATTATAACAAGTGTTTCCTTTCTCTCCATTATTGATTTATTCAATTACTTGTATCAGTATAAAATCATGGATACCTATTTATTTTTGTATTATAATCCAAAATTAATGTTATTTTGTTGCTCAAATTGTTCCAGATTTTGGTCATTATGTCAACATTTAAGTTGGCTCTTGTGCCCTTTTGACATGCTTTCTTTCACCTTTTAAGCTGAATTTCTTAATTACTTTTAGCTTTATTTTTATTTATTTATTTATAGTTAGAACACTTTGAGAGTTGTCTTACTTTATATGCAGCTTTGCTACCTACAATTCCTAATACATACAATTAACTGAAGCCTTAAAATATTCAGTGGAAAATTGCAGAAATCAAAAAATTACAAATTTTAAATAACTTATAGCAAATCATATTAATATATTCCTATTATTTTTAATATTTTACTGTGCTTATTTTATAAATTTTCCTTTATGACATGTGTAAATGTATAGGACAAAACACAGTATAAGCAAGGTTCAGTAATATTCGTAATTTTAGTCATGTGAGGAACCTCCTAGAATATACCCTCTGTGGATAAAGGGGTGAATTTTCTTTCAATACAGACACTTCAGTGTCACTCTCTGCCTGAACCCTAATCAGTTCAAATTTAGGTCAAACTATTTTAAACTTTCATTGAGTTTTCCTGTTTGAGCTATAGCTTATATAGAAGTGTGCTATTTCCAAAAATTTGATAGCTTTGTGAATAGCTTTCTGTTTTTTTAGTTTGGTTACTCTATGGTCCAAAAACATACTGTGTATGACTTTTATTATTTTAAATTGGGTATTGTTGTAGAAAAGAAGTTCTGAGAAAGGACATTGTCCGAACAACCACTTTTTGGGTGAAGATGGAATACTTAGACAAATTTCTTCCACATCCTCTTGTTTTTATTTTCATTTTAATCTTAGCTAAATGGCTCATGGCCAAGTCTGTGATATTTTAGGGAGTGGGGAGAAGCACTGGGTGTTTGAAGAAGAAGGTAAGGGAATGGGCAAGAGAAAAGAAAGAGTTTAAAGATGCAATGTATTTCCAACTCTCCTGACTTTAAAATTTATTTCATGAGTAAGTAAAGGAAAGCAAGGAAATATGTGACCATGAAGCAAATGCTTAGTCTCAGAGATCAGAGGCTTAACGAAAACCCTAAAAAGAAAGAACAGAAAGAGCACAATGCCATGGATGACAGAGAAGTCCACTAATACCCTTCCTTTTATTCTTCTGATATAACACATGATTGGGCCCACCTTACCACATCCTGGCTGATGCTGACTCTATCACCTTTTCCATTAAAACCAAACTAGACTTAGTGCAATCAAATTTGGACTGTCCATATGTCCAGTATAAATATTGTATAACTGATTGTATAGTGGCCCAAATTCAGAAATTGGGGCAAAAGTACTAAGTGGTTCAAGGATTACCCAAGGATCGGTGATTTCAACAGTTTCCACCTATACACAAATGAACCTGTGAAGGTGACTGTGTAAGTACCTCAGCAAAAGGGTTACACTGTGGTCACAATTGGATAAGACCTTCAATCAACAGTCTGGGAGATGCAGGTTACAGTCATGTACATTTCTACCTATAAATATAACATCAAGAGGATGCCAGATGGGCATGATGGTACAAACCTTTAATCCCAGTATTTAGGAGGCTGAGACAGGAGAATCACAGATTCAAGACCGGCCTCAGCAACTTAGCAAGACTCAGCAACCTAGAGGGATCATTTCAAAACAAAAAATTAAAATTAAAAAATGGGCCAGGGATGTATCTTAGAGGTAGAATGCCCCTGGGTTCAATCTCCAATATGATGAGAAAAAAATAAAAACAATGCCAGATGATTATATACCCCTTGTTTTTAATTTATATAAGAGAAAGTTCCTCTGCTTTCCTTTGACCAGATTTCTTTGTTGCCAGTTCATTAAACATGCCAGAGTATTAATTATTTTATCCTATCCAGCCATTTGCTCTATGATGAGCTGTGTGTGGTTAAATATACTCACTTCTTATACTGTTTTGAAAATGATGTCTTGTCTCATTTAAAAATTTGTTTCAACTTTTTATAAATCAGGTCTGATTGTTTACATAATTTGATATACTCAAGAAACATTAAGTTTATACTAGCTACCGAATAAGATATTGTCCTGCCCTTAAGACACATTATGATGGGAGAGAAAAATATGTAAAGTGAAATAAAAACACAGCAATATAGCAATTCTAGGGTAAAAGCACAAGGGAAAATTTGGGGACACATAAAGGAGGAAAGAATGATTTATGTCTACGTTACTGCTTTAGAAAAAAAAGGAAAAGCTAGAGAGAGGTACTGATGTGCACGTTAATCTTAGAAAGAAATAGGTGTTTTCCCAATAAATGAGGCAAAGAAGATGAAACATAAGAAGTAGTAGATGGAAGTAGTGAACAGAATTATGAAGACACAAATATTACATGGTATCAATGTTCTTAGCCTGTTCAGATAACTTCTAGGAAGTTCATATGACTAGTATAGAGGAAATCATGGGAGTAAGAATTTGTTACCCACATCTGAGACTACCCTCCTTGGCTTGTAGATGCTGTTTTCGCCCTGTCTTTCCATGGTCATTGCTCTGTACACACAAGCATGGACCTCCAAGTTATTTCATCATGGATCTTTATTTTCTATCACACCACTCTCAGACTATAGAGTGTTTTATTTCACATACTTCTATTCACACAGTTGGTAAAATGCTGTCTCATACTACTCAATCTCTCAACCAGAAAGGGTCTTCAATGCCCAGGGTCTCTGGAATTCTGTTCACTTATCATCAGTACAGATGAAAACAAATAGATGACCTAATCAAATTAGCTTATGACTCAAAGTGGGGAAAAAGAGCTGCTACACTAGATAACAAAATGAGGATTTAATAACCTGGAACAATGGACAGAGTAAATAAGATAAAATCTGACAGGGATAAATGTAAAATCCTGCAGTTAGGTCAAAACAGAAATCAATGACATGAGTACAATTTAGGAAGAAGCTTGATTTCACAGTAGTTTGTGTGAGGAAGCCTGGGGGATTTAATTGATCATAAACCCAATAAAAAGAATTGAAATGCATTCAATAAACAAAAGCAAGTACAATTTTAAACCTGCATGAGTACATGGCAGTGTTCAGACTGACAGAAACTGGTATCCATTCCTCTGGCTGATGAGCTAGTCAGAGGGTGTATAGAACATTATGATATTGCTGGCATTATACTTTAAGACAGGCAATGAATTGTAATCAAGAATGTGCCTGGGTGGCATTGACTTAGATAATAAAGAATCCAACAGCAACCACCTTTTGAACAAGAATAGAACAGGTCAAGCTGGATACTCTAGTAAGATTCAGGGTGCCTGTTGGGAGTGGATAATTGTACTGGCTATTTTTCATTCACATCTCCCTATTCATTCTAGCCTGGCTTCCTGTTTTCTGCCAGGCTGGGAATTGAACCCAAGGCTTCATGCATGATAGGCTAGTGCACTAATGCTGAGCTGCATCCTATATCTTCCCTATTCATTCTGCATTGTTCTTTGTTTCCTAGGCTTCCTACAATCTACCTGCCAGCTGAAAGCATCAGTAGTAGATGAGAGGTGGGAGGAGTGTAAAACAGGTGTTTATTCCATTAGGTGATGCCTTTACCTTTAGCCATCCCCTCTGGCCTTAGGTAATCATTCCTTCACCTTGACCCTTCAGGTGTGGGATTATGTTCTTTCTAGTTCTGGGGTGCTCCTAAATTTTGCATAATCCTCCTCACATCGTCATCAATAACCCCTTTATAATTTTTTTCTCAATTGCTGCCTAAATGTGTGTTCTTTTCCCTGCTAGGACCGGCCCTAGGATGATGCTAAAATGATTAGAATGCTCCTCTTTGAATATTTCAAGGGCCTTCACATGGGAAAGGGTGAAATTAAGACAAAAGGGAGGCTGAGACAGGAGAATTGTGGGTTAAAGGCCAGCCCCAGCAACTTAGCAAGATCCAGTTTTAAAAAAATAATTTAAAAAAGGGCTGGGAAGACAGGCATGGTTATGCACGCTTGTAATCCCAGCATTTGGAAGGCTGAGACAGGAGGATTGTGGTTCACGGACTAACTCAGCTACTTAGTAAGGCCCTCTGCAACTTAGTGAAACCCTGTTTCAAAATTTAAAAATAAAAATAAAAAATAGGGCTAGTGGTATAGCTCAGAGGTAGAATGCCCCTGGGTCCCATCCCAGTACCAAAGAAAGAAAGGAAGAAAGAAAGAAAGAAAGAAAGAAAGAAAGAAAAAAAGAAAGAAAGAAAAATAGGGCTGGGAATTGGGAATGTAGCTTGGAGGTAGAATGACTCTGAATTCAAGCCTAGCACTGCCCCCAAAAAAGACAAGAGGGTGGAAATCAAGGGAGAATTGAGTTCATGTACTCAGTTGTTCACTCAATTGATCTTAGTATGTGCCAAGCATAGTGATAAGCAGTGTTCTACTTGCTCAAAGTGAAGGAAGTTAATTTAAATTAGAAGTTGGGGAAGCCTTTCCCCAAGTGCCTCCCAAATCAATGGGAATTATAGGGGACAGAGAGAACTTGGGCGAAAATGTTCCTGAAAAAGGAATTTACAGATGAAAAGGAATTACAGGAAGATTATAGGAGGTAAAAGAAGGGCACAATGTCTATAGCTTCTCTCACTTTTGGATGGTAAGAGGAGCACATCCAGGGAGGAAGCAGAGAGGTGGGAGGAGGGCTAAACATGCAGAGCTGTTGTGAACAGAGGGCTCCATTCCAAGAGCCTTATGCACCCCTTGGAAGTTTTAAAGAAAAGGAGACACTCAGTATAATTTTTATTGCATAAAATTTGCAGAGTAAAGGGAGCAAGAATGTCCAAGAATATTCAAATATAAATCAAGGTGCCTAGCCAAGAAATGAGCAGCCAGTTCCCAGAAGCATCCAACGAGAGACTGGATACCAGCTCCAGGATATTTTCAAAGGGGCAACGGTACTAAGTAGAAGGTTGTACTACAGAACATCTATGGTCCCTTGTAATTTGGAAAATTCTGATACTCTCTAGCCTGGCCCCCATGCTCCAGGGTGGAATAAAAACAGAGATTGAGCCAGGTGTTGTGACCCACGCTTGTAATTCCAGCATTTGGGAGGCTGAGACTGGAGTATCGCAGTTCATGGACAGCCTCAGCTACTTAGTGAGGCGCTCTGCACCTCAGTGAGACCCTGTTTCAAAAATAAAGAATAAAGAATAGGGCTGGGAGCCCCGCAAAAAAAAAAAAAAAACAACAAAACTCAGAGATTGTAGAATTGGTTCATTGACATCCCCCTCCTCTTGGGCCTAGAAGGCAAGATACACATCCAGACAGAGCCCCTGGGAATACACAGGGCTTTAGTGTTTGTGTTTCTCTCTCATCCTATCTGAGACAGGAAGGGCCCAGCCCCAGCATGTTCCGAGGAATGGGTCAGCCAGCATCTGAACTTCAGGCCAGCTAATAATAGTTGGCTCTATAATCTAGAATGTTAGACAACTTCACCATTATTTTTTACTTTTAAAATTAAACCCCAAAAAATATACAAAAGCAGACATCTCAGGCCCTGGGCCAGTGCCACACTTTGGTCATAGTGGGGTTTGGGCAAACTCTGAGAGCCCTGAAGGCAGAGGTATCCTTAAGCACAGTGGCCCTCTTGTTATGGAACTCATTCTCAGGGAACTGAGCTGATCTGTGTGTGATAACGCAGCTGTGTGCAAATGCCAATGCTGGGGTGATAATTATAGAAACCATCTCATTATGCTTGAATGGGGGCCAAGGCATGGCCCTGCCAGAGAGGAGGGTGTGACGCTCCAAAGCTGGCACTGTTTGAAGTAAGTTGGCTTTTGCAGTCAGCACAGGCATCTGAGGTGGGCCAGAGAGCTCATATTCCCACTTTCTTTTGGCGGGCGCCCCTAGTGCCCACTTCTCATCTCCTAACTCCAGCATTCTCTTTGTTCCCACTATAGCAAAATTTGGCAGCTTAATCGGGAGGACTCAATTTTCTAGTCAGTATTCCACATGACTTCTGTTCATAAGAGTTTTTGTGCCCCCTAACACACTTCCAATTATCCCAGCCCCTGGTTTGGATGGATTCATTTTCTTTAAAATTCCAGCTACAGAATAATATGATTTCAGAGCCCAGACAGTTTCTGCTTCCTGATACAGCAAAACATATCAGAAGCAACCTGATTTTCCAGAAACTTCTTGGGGTTTTATTTTATTTTATTCTTTGTGGTACTGGGGATGGAACCCAGGGGCATTCTACCTCCAAGCTACACCCCCAGTCCTAATTTTTACTCTTTATTTGGAAACAGGGTCTCACTGAGTTGCAAAGGGCCTCACCTAAGTAGTCGCTGAGGCTGTCCTTGAACTGCGCTCCTGCTGTGTCAGCCTCCAAAATGTTAGGAATACAAGCATGCACCACCACGCCTGGCAACTTCTTGGGGTTTAATTTATTTATTTATTTTGCGGGTGGAACCCAGAAGGATTTGACTTCTGAGCTACACCCCCTGCCCTATTTTTTATTCTTTATTTTGAAACAGGGTCTCACTAAGTTGAAGAGGGCCTCACTAAGTAGCTGAGGTTGTCTGCGAACCATGATCCTCTGGTCTCAGCTCCCGAATGCTGGGATTACAAACGTGTGTCACCACGCCCAGGTCTTCTTGGGGTTTTAAATGAGGACATATTAATTTTGCATGAGATATCCATTAGCAAAAGATGTTTAGAACATTACCAATCTATAGCTTGAGTTGGAACAACTTTAACAAGAAGACAGGTCACTCTAGTCCTGAATGAATCACCAGGGCTACCAGAGGGGCAGCTGGGGACAAGGAGAGAATGAAAGGAGTTTATGTAGGTGAACTAGCCATGAAGGAGGGAAAGAGTGAGACAGAGTGAAGTGCATGTGCAAAGGTTTAATTTCCCTTATGGAAAATATGCTATTATCCAAAAGCAAGCTTCCTCTACTGGCATTTTTGCTTTTTTCAATAGAAGGAAAGAAGTACAGTTTTATGTAACACATATAACAGGGAAAGTAGAACGGTGACCCTGTGAAAATTACAGCATTAAAAGTAATAAGCCTGCCATTGCCAATAAAACACACAGACATCATACTGCGCTATCTTGAGTATAAAGGTGACATTTTTACAGTTATTCCTATAGTAACTTCTCCCACTCCAACTGCATTTTTGACATCATGCTCTCAAAAAGAGACTCTGTAAAGTTGGAGTCTTTCTGAGGCATTTTCGTTAAAGGCCCAGGTCAGGTACCTCGGACTCAAGAAGACCCACAGCCTGGGTTATATGCTCCCCTAGACTTTCCTCCCTGGGGAAATTACCTAATTTATTTGGTAATTTTTGCCTATCTTTTCTACCCACTAGACTATGAGCTTCCTGAGGGCAAGAGTAACAATTTATTAATTTTTGAATACCTAAAATCTATTAGTATCTGGCTTTATATATGTTTGGTCAGTTAAATAATTAATAACCTTATTTCTTATCCCATACTATGAGCCAAGGATAATGCTACTGTGGTACAACTAAGTTAAATCAGATACCTTGATTAATCCTCCCTAACCTTAAACTGCTAAAATATTAGAAACTTCTTTCTTTTCCATAAGTGAGAAAGTTGAAGTTCTGAAGCAAGAAAAATATTTGGTCAGATGAGAACATATAAATGGAGGGAAATTTTCTCCTAAGCAGAATCCTTCAATTAAAAGGGACAGGTGAAGTCTGGCAAGGATAGAATAAAATTTTGGCCTGGAGCATAGGTAGAAGTATGCACAAACTTAAAGAAAGGCAAAAATATCAAATCTCTCTCTTTTTTTAAAGCCAAGTATTGAAGTGTAGAAGGAGTGATAATCAAAATTCTGAATGCAAGGAGAAACTTGGAACCCTTTCCTCTTTTTGTCTGAAAATGAAAAGTGACCTCATAAAAAATAAATTAAGGCAGAAAGCAAGGACTTATTTCTTTTTAGGATCAGGAGCTCAAAGAGGGCAGAAACAATTGAAAGTCAATATAAAATAGTTAATTTAGTTGGGGTTTTACTTTTCAAAAACTAGAAATATAAAACATTAATTCTTCTGAGATTTGTAATAGGAATTGAGAACAGAAAAATTCAATAATTAGAATAGGTAAAATATATATGAATTTTCATTCTTTGTTGTCTACACTTATAGGAATAAGAAAGATTATTAAAAATAAAAAATAGATCAATAGAAGAGGATTTGGATAAAGTAACAGAAGAGAGAACAACCCACATCAAACCCACATAGATATAGTAAACTTAACTAGAAAAAGGCAAACTACAAATAAAAGATCAAGCAGAGGTTTCCATGACCTAAAATCTCCATCTTGTGTTGGTTAGAACAAATTAACCAAAACTTTTGAAATCATGCTTTATTTTTCACCTTCAAAATCTCCATTCTTGGTTTCAGAATTTATGAAAAGTTATTTGCTGTGTGTGCATGTGTGTAAAGAAGATAGATACATAAACAGAAAATGTAAGGTTTTGTGTTAGTCATTTTTTCCATTGCTATCATAGAATACCTGAAATAAACAGCCTAAAAAGAAGAATGGTTTATTTTGCCTCATGGTTTCAGAGGTTTTATTCCATGGTCACTTGGCTCTGTTGATTTTGGGCAACAGAACATCATGGAGGGGAACACATGGTGGAGCAAAGTTTCTTACTTAATGGCAGCAAGGAAGTAAAGAGAGAGGGGGAGTGAAGGGGACCAGAGTCCCAATATTCTCTTCAAAGGCATGCTCCCAATGACCTAATGTCTTTCCACTAGGCTCCACCTATTAAAGGTTCCACTACCTTCCAATAGTACTACAGACTGAGAACCAAGCCTTTAATACATAGACCTTAGGAGCATATTGAAGATCCGAACCATAATAGGCTCTTTAAAGAAACAGCATGATAAATTTTGTTCAGAATATTTCAGAAAGAGAATAGTGTGTGTGTGTGTGTGTGTGTGTGTGTGTGTGTGTGTGTGTTACTGGGTATTAAATCCGGGGGCATTCTACCTCCAAGCTATACCCCCAGCCCTTTTCATTTTGTATTTTTTGAAACAGGGTCTTGTCAGGCTGCTAAGAGTCTCACTAAGTTACTGAGGCTAGTCTCAAACCTGATATCTTCCTGTCTTAGCTTCCCAAGTACTGAGATTACTGGCATGAGCTACCCCACTATCATCATGAGATTTCAAATGTGTCTCATTACAATATCATTTTGGCTGCTAAAAAAGGCAAGATGAGGTGCGAAAGACAAAAATAGGTTTCATTGGCTGTTATTTCCATCCCTAGAGATTTCTGAGTCATCTATTTATATTCACCTCACACATGTCAAAGATCCCAGTGTATGATGATACTAGAAGTTGCTTATACTACTTTTATTTATTTTTAATTTTTTGGAGTACTGGAGGTTGAACCCAGGGGCACTACCACTGAACTACACTCCCTTTCCTATTTTTATTCTTTATTTTATTTTAGGGTCTCACTAAGTTGCAGAGGACCTCACTAAGTAGCTGGAGCTGGCTGAGAACCTATGATCCTCCTATCTCAGCCTTCCAAGTAATAGGACTACAAGCATGCACCATCATGCCAGGCTGTTATACAGCTTTTAACACACTGCATCATTCATGACACAATGAAAGTGGGTAAATGAACTCGGCATATAAGATTTTCCATCTTATGAAAGAGACATTTAAGGAGAGAACTATGCCTTTATGCAATATAATTAACCATGGTCTATCAGTGTGTTGACTAATAAGTATTTGGGGGAACATTTCTGGATTCATTCCATGCTTAATCTTTTAATTTTTTTCTCATATGAGTACACACTGAAGATATCTTCATTATTAATTTCACAGTTATTGATTCAGGAAAAGGGTAATATGTAAAAAATAGGGTTCATTTTTTCAGGGACTTAATACACTCATAAGTCATTGAATGTTGTCTATCACTGGCTGCTTCTTGTGCCCATGTTATTTTGCTTTATTGATCCACAAAGACTTTGTGATAAAATCATTTCTTTTCTATCCTTTCTATTGATGCTCTATTCAACATCATTTAAGACTCCGTAACTCAAACTCAACTGTGCTATTTTTGTTTCGCAAGTAAAACTGTTCTTGGGTTTATACCTTGAGCCAGGTACCATGCAAGCCACTTAAAACAAGTGGCTGGTTGTGGGGCTACTGCTCTACAAAATGGCAACTAATGTTGACTTATGACCTGTTTGATTTATCCTCACCCATGTGTTTCATTTAAATGAAGCCATTAATACAAATGTTTTTTTATCAAAGAAAAATACACCTATTTAGGTGGGTGTTTAAAACAAATCAGCATCAAATATCCACTTCTAACATTTTTTTACCTTGGTCATATGGTAAAATATGAACAATAAGCCAGCTGTGGTGGCACACACCTATAATCTCAGTACTTGGGAGGCTGAGACAAGAGGAACACAGGTTTGAGGGAAGCCTCTGCAACTTAGTGAGACCCTTAGCAACCCTATTTCCAAATGAAAAAACAAAATAAGGCTGGGGGTGTAACACAAAGGCATAACATCCCTGGGCTTAATCCACACTACTACTACTATACACACACACACACAATACAATCACACAAATAACAAATAGAAATATTTATAGACTGTGATTTCCTCCAGTGAAGACATAAATAGTTTAAAGGAGATATTCAAGTTTATCAGATATCAAAGCTTGGCTGTGCTGGGCTTGAACCAGGAATAGTCAAGGCCTTGAATTTAGACCCCTTAACAAGATGGATGAAATCCCATCTGAAGTACTACAGAATATCATTCAATCCCAGTAAAACAGAACAATGATAAGACTCCTCATTCTTTTTATTTTTTATTTTGGTACTAGGGGATAGAACCCAGGGGCATTCTACCACCAAATATACCCCACCCTTTTTTTATTTTGAAATGGGGTCTCAGTAAGTTTCCAAAGCTGGCCCCAACCATGTGATTTTCCTGTCTCAGCCTCCTACATTACTGAGATTACAGGCATGTGTCACCACACTGTGCACTAACTTACTCTTTTTTACTTGAACCACGTCAGGTCTTTTTCTTTCTCTTCCAGTGCTAGCTCTAGAAGTAGAGGTATGATCCATTTTTCTTAAGGGCATAGAGTTTAATAGTAAGCATAAGAACAATTATTTGGCCATATCATGACCAGTACAAAGTTATTTTTTATTCTATGCTGTATTTTAAGTTAAAATATACTCACTCTCTGATCCTTAAACATGGCTAAAGTATTTTGCTTCTTTTCTCTCCAAGGAGAGAAAATCATAACCATATTCTACAAGAATATATCTAAAGTTATTTGTCTGAAACTTATATTACTTCCTCTTAGTCTCAAAGATTAGATAATATTGGCAAAATTTTAGATATTTGAATTCAAGGTGCACTAAAATATGAATTACAAAATGAAATCAAAGTCAACAGAAATGAGATATATTGATTATATTGGAAGTGGGCGACTTGTGACCAAGAATGTTTCACAGAGGAGAAGATTTTTAATGACTTTAACTGCTCCTTAGCCTACTTCAAGTATTTTTACAAAGAGAAGATTATCAGTTATAAGGGAAAACATGCTGGGATTACAGCATTTAGATATTTGAGGAAAAGAAATAGTTTCATGTGGTCATGATATCCAAAGAATTATTTTTAATCTAATTCTGAAGTGTCACTACTGGGAAGCAAAAAGGGTATGCAGAGGTAAATAATCAGTATATATACATACAGCCAGACCATTTCATTGATTCATATCCACAAAACCTGTCAAATCACAAGGAGGGGCTTTTCTCTAATGGAGTTATTTCACGCTAGATCCTAGGCAGATAACTGGCACATAATCATTATTGGCTCAATTGGTTTAGACTCAAAGTATCAGATATCTATTGCCTTATATAATGCTGCATAACAATACCCCCTCACTTCCCTTGAAATACAGGTAGGGCTCATTGGTCTGTGGATCAGATAGGTGTTCCTTCTGGTCTGGGTAGTGCTAATATGATTACCATCTGGAAGCACTCATGAGTCAGTAGTTAGTTGGCTGATTGTCTGGGGCCTGGCTGATCTATAATGACCTAATTTCAAATGACTTTCCTCCATGTGGTCTCTCAGGTGGGTCCAGCCCTTTTTCTTGAGGATCTCTTGGGTCCAAGAGAGCAAGCAGAAGAAGTATGCAAAGGCTTTTGAGGAACAGATGTGGAACTACAACACCATCATCCCACTGCATTCTATTAGTGTGAAAGCAAGTTTCAAGTGTTGAGAACATAAACTTTGGTTCTATACAGGAGAAATTTCTAAGTCATAGGGCAAAAGGTTTAAGTTCAGAAGGGCACTGACAATTGTGCCATTTTGTAATCAATCTATCTTGGAGAAAGAAGCTTAAAAATTGAAAGTCAGGTATCAAGTTAAGAAAATGCCTGCTAAAAATGTTTAAGGTATTTTGGGGTAGTTAGGAATGGCACCAGGACACACACACACACACACATACACACACACACACACAAACACATGCATGTGTATTTATATATACACATATACATAAACAGTATGGATTTGCTTCCGAGTCTTCTATTTTGCTCCATTTTCTATGCATCTGTTTTTGTGCCAGCACCATGCTATTTTTATTACTATGGCTTTGTATCATAGTTTGAAGTCAGGTATTGTGATGCCTCATTCATGGTTTTTGTTGCTGAGAAGTACTTTGGCTATACTGGATTTTTTTGTTATTCCAAATAAATTTAAGGACTGATAAAATATAATATATAATATTTCATAATATGCTCTGGATAATTAAAGATTATAAAAGCATCAAATTATACTGGAGTTAGGATCTTGATTTTAAAAAGAAATCAACTTTGTCAAGTTTAGCTCACAGAAGATGGATAATCTATAAATCTATATCTATAATTAAGAGAAGCAGACTTCATGAGTAAATATACAAAGCTTATTTTAAATTTCTTTGAATCAATCAAAATGGAAGTGTTAATTTCATAAATGTCAGTTTGCGTGTAACACAGTGGTTTGTAGTTTGTGATTACAACAAACAATAAGGTATAAAACAGGTCAATTTCTGAGGAAAATCATACCTCATTTCTTGGAAATTCAGTAGATCTATATAGTGAAATGCTAGACAAAAGCGACTTTTTGCTCCCTCCTCATGGTAAATAACTGGAATTGCAGTTCAAATCAAGCATAAAGCATGACAGCCTACCATCATAGGCTTTGCAGCCTCTTTATTTTCAATGTGTTTGACTAACAAACTATTTTTTTCTCAGGGCATATCCCAGACTAGGTTTTTCTAAATACCATCTGGGAAGATAAAAGGAGCACTGTCTTAAGAATAAAAGAAACATAGTAAGTAGGGTTATAATTCTCATATTAATGTTACATACTCTTGTCTGTGCCCTGATTTTCTAGATCACTTAATAGCAATGTTTTAAACTTTGCTGCATAAATATAAGCACAAAAGAAATCACATTCAAAAAGTGATTAATAATTGTTGGGAGAATAAATTGGCAAAATATTTTAACGGGTATTTTTGGCATCAAAGGCCCTCAAATTATGTATAACCAGGATGTGCAAAAAGCTTTTGTTTCAAGGACACTCATTGATCTAATTTCATGATGGCAAAAATACTGGAAACAATCAAAATTACACAAATTAGGGGTTTGTAAAAATAAATTTCAGTAGACCTATATATTAAAATGCTAGGCAATGGTGAGAAATGATGATGCAGAGAATTTTAATGAATGTGTATTGAATAGTTCCCATGTCACTAAATGAAAAGCATATAACAAAATGTTTTGTATAATTAAATTTTTAAGTTAAATATCTATATAAGAAGGATGAACAAATACGTGCTAAAATGCTATTAGAAGTAAACTATGTCAGAGATCAGTATAGATTTTATTTTATTTTTTCCTAACACTATTTTATACATGTATTACTTGTACCAAATAACTTTCACTTTTTTTCTTATTTCAAAAGATTTATGAAATAGAATTTATAAATATAAAACATTTGTATGCTTACCTCTTGAATCTGGACACTATAATAATGAGAACTTAAATTCAAAACTCTGCATCTTTAAGAGCTTTGCCAACTGACATTTGTCCTTGTCACAGACAAAACACTTTTCTATTTATGTTTACATCATTGAAAAATGCACAGTATCCTACAGCACAAGAAGGGAGATTTATAATAAAGTCCTTCATCTCAGTGTATGAGTGTACCTGTAAATCATTCAACAGACTCTCATTAAGTATAAACCTTAAAGCAGCAGATGTATCAAACAAACAATAAAATTTGAGCATGTCTGCACTATCTGCATCTTTGTTTCTCTGTGTAAGCATGAATGTCTTGCTAGACTCTATTCCAGACCCATCTGATTGTTCATTCAACATATATTTATTTTCGGACTGTATATTATCAGCTGAGCCTGGTACCATGGTTTTTAAAAACCAGGTTGCCAAAGATTCTTGGAATCAGAGTCTTTATAGATACTCAACAATGCCTTCAGAATAATGCAGTTCTTACATACAATATCAAATAATCAAAAGACATTTAACTTGTTTTCTGGTTGAAATGGGAAAAATGCATGAATTGAATGACTAAGAAGACATGTAATCCATTTATTCTTTATTTATTCTGAATGTACTGATGATGAGTAGCTTGCCATACAAAGTAGAGAGAATATATGTTCCCATTTTAGCATATGATTAAGACTCGATTAATGTTAAATTCTGTAATTTAGGAAAGAAGACAGTAATCTTAGTCCCAGAATACTTGCTTCAGAGATAGAAGGGACAGAAAGAGAATCTTGTCTACACAAAGTTAGCATGATTTTACAATGTTGGAAATGAAACACAGTAGATAGGGAAGGCTTCCTACTGGAAATAGAGGTTAGGGTAGGATTGAAATGATTGGTAGAAATTGGTGGAGAAAAATTACAACGTGATATTTAAGAGAAGAAACAAAGGATCTGAACTATGAAAAGGGAATTACCTATGACGAGACTGAGATGTAAGAGTAGGAGCTGAGCATTTCTCAAAGCCCAGAGAAAAGTTCTCTATTGTTCACAACATACCCAAGGTATCACATAATGGAATTCTTGTGAGCATTATTCTCCCTCAAAAGATAGGTAGATTTTAAACAGTCAAATTTATTCCTTAAAATAACATGTAAGAGTTTAACATAAAATGAACAATTATAAAATATTGTAGGTTGGAGAAAAATTTCTATAGATTTTGGAGCAGGAATCAAAGAACTGAGTGTTATTTCTAGCTCTACAACTTACCAAAATAGTAAGTCTTCTTTGAGTTCTAAATCTTAGTTGGTTTCTTTATTTTCAAATTGAATAATCATATTTCTACCTCTGAACAGGATAGGGCAAGAGGGAACATATTAATGTCTCCACTAAAATATACAGGAAACCAAATACAACATATAAAATAATGGTGTTTCAGTTACTGGAAATCAGAAGATGAAGGGCAATAAGTCCTGAAAAATGAAAACAACAGAGATGAAACCTGTGATTGCCAGAACTTGTCCTAAGAGAATGTCTAGGTCCTGGTACAAAAAGAAAAATCTAGGCAGAGCCTAGAATTATCACCAAATCAAGGTGATAGCTTAAACTCTGGTGGAACCAAGGCAACTAGAGACAGCTGGATGTAATACTAGAAAGGAGAGAGGTGCATAGAGGGAGAGCCCTGAGATTGGAAAATAGTTCTGCCCAAGCACTCAGTAGGGTATCAATCAAAATATGTAATGTGAGTAAACTACCTGAGGCTGGGGAGAGATCCACTCAATAGTATTAGAGAGAATGGTACCTGACATTCACATCAAACCAAGAATAATGTGTTATCACCAGCCAGGGTAGGAAAAGTCATAATTTATGGACATTGAATAAAGTATCCAGGAAGTGCTTTACTCAGTAATTGGAAATAATTAGACATAATCAAACTTCCATGTCTGAAAAAAACATGGAAACTACCATGAAAACTATTATATCTAAGACAGAAAAAAATGAACTAGATGGGATTGTCAGAGGATTAGAAGTGGCATAAGTAAAGATTAGTGAACTTAATTTTTTGGGTTTTAAAGAAATTTTTGGCGCTAGGAGATTGAACCCAGGGGTGTCTTACCTCTGAGTGACACCCCTAGCTCTTTTTACTTTTTATTTTGAAACAGGGTCTAGGTAGGTTCCTGAGTCTCACTAAATTGCTGAGATTGGGCTTGAAACTGCAATCCTACCTCAACCACCCAAATAGATTACAGGCATGTGCCACCATGTCAAGCTAATTTAGAGAACTTTAGAATATAGCAATAGAAAATACTCACAATAAAAAAGAATAAAAACAGGAAGATAAGTAGGTGGGGGGAAAGAGGGGGAAGAGGGGAGTAGGTGGAAGAGGGGAGGAAGAGGAAAAAGGAATACACATAACTACGAGATATTTTCAAGCAATACAAGAGATGTGTAATTGGTGTTCCTGAAAAAGAGGAAAAAAGTTTTCTTTAAAACTTTAAATCAGTAATGTGTACATGTATGTACGCACAAGTTCATTACCCCAATATTATGTATGAATATAATGCACCAATAAAAATATTTTAAAAACTTTTAAATTTCTACATTTGATAACAATGCCTAAATGTTCTATATTTGATGAAAAGTATAAACTAAGAAGCTCAGCAAACCCCAAACACAAGAAATGATAAGGAACCTATTCAAAAGTCCATCAAAATCAAATTGATCAAAACAAGTAATAAAAATACCCTAAAATCAGCCAGAGAAAATAGCACATGTACAATGCAAGCTCAAATATAGTGAAACAACATCTATAAAGTATTAGAAAAATAAAAAATTCTACACTCAGTCAAAACTATCTTTTTCATACTTTTATTGATACATCATAGTTTAACAACATAACATATTTCATAATGATAGTGACATGGATGCACACAGCAGATGGTAGGGTTTTTCCCCTTTCCCATCCAGGGTACTAAGATTGGCATTGGTATTCTCATACATACATAAGTACATAATGTCAAGGAAAGTGCTTCATTCACTGATCTTACCTTTCCTCTCACTATCGTCCCCTAGACCGTTTTTCTGGCTCTACTGGAGTTTCTTCTCCATTATATGGAGTCCCTTTGGTACTACTATCTTTAGAAAATGAAAGCCAAACTGCGCATGGTGGCACATGCCTAAAATTCCAATACTTGGGAAACTGAGACAGGAAGATCACAAGTTTAAGGACAACCTTAGCAACATGGCGAGGCTCTCAGAAACATGGCAGGTCCCTGTTTCAAAATAAAAAATAAAATAGGACTGGGGGTGGGGCTTGGAGGTATAACACACTTCAGTTCAATTCCTAGCAACACACACACACACACACACACACACACACACACACACACACCAAGCCAGAGAAAATGGTTTTTGTTTGATACAGAGGAGTTAATCCAGGAGTATTCTATCTATAAGCTACAACCTCAACCCTCTTTTCATTGTTTGTTTTGAAACAGGGTGTTACTAGGTTAATGAGAGTCTTACTAAATTGCTTAAGATTTTACTAGTTTGCTGAGGCTAGCCTTGAACTTGAAATCGTCCTGTCTCAGCTTCTCACTTACTGGAATTACAGACGTGTGCCACTATGACAGACAAAATGTCTTTTACATATTTAACATTGAGCTGGGCATGGTGGCATACTTCTGCAATCCCAGTACTTGGAGACTGAGACAGGAGGATCATAAGTTCAAAGCCAGCCTAAACAATTTAGCAAGGTTCCCAGCAACTTAGTAAGATCATGTTTCCAAATAAAAAATAAAATAGGGCTGGGAGTGTAGCTCAAAGATAGAATCCACCAGAGTTTAATTCCCAGCAACACACACAAACACACACAAAAAAGATTTAACATTGAAAGAATTCATCACCATCAGACCTTAAGGAAGTCCTTAATACAGAAAGAAACTAGAAGACAATATGGATCTATACAAAGGAATGAGCAGCACTAAAAATGATAAAAAACTAAGTAAATTAATAAAAAAATTTTACTGATTTAAATATTTAAAAAAATAATTGATTACTTATGCCAATAAGTACATGATGTATATTAAAAATTTATCAATGTCAATCACTAAGCCAAACATGAGAAGGAAGGAGGGAGAGGGAATGGGGCAGGAATTGGGTAAGGACTAATTGGGTGATGTGTGCATGTATGCCTCCACCATCTTGTACTCCGTTAAGATGTATGGCTACAATGCACCAATAAAAAATTAAAAATAGAAAAGGAAAAAAAAACAAGCAGAAGAAAAGAGATAATAAAGATCAAAGCAGAAATAATCGAAAAGAAAAGCAGAAGAAAAATCAATGAAATCAAGAGTTCTTTCCTTGAAAAACAATAAAACTGACAAATCTAATCACACTGTTCTGAAAAATGAGATATGAGATGCAAATAATAAATATCAGCAATGAGAGAAGTGATATTATAGATCTTACATATATTAAAAATTAAAGCATTATGAACAACTTTATGTTAATTATTTGGGCAATTTAGATAAAACAGAAAAAATTCCTTGAAAGACACAAACTACAACACTTACTCAAGCTGGGTGTAGTGGCACAGGCTTGTAATCCCAGCATTTGGGAGGCTCAGACAAAGGGATCACCATTCATGTACAGCCTCAGCTATGTAGTGAGGCCCTTTGCAACTCAGTGAGACCCTGTCTCAAAATTAAAAATAAAAAATGGGGCGGAGGGTGTAGCTCAGAGAAAAAAATTATTCAAGCAGACACAGATAATTTGCATAAGCCTATGTCCAGTAAAAAAATTGAGTTTGTAGTTAAAAAAAACTACACAAAGAAAACTCCAGGCCCAGATAGCTTCATTGATAAATTCTATCACGTATACATACTTTGAGGTGACTATTACCCTTACACAAAAGCCAGATTAACATCATAAGAAAATTATAAACATTATAAGCAAAAATTTACCAAGTATACATAAAAAGGTTAATGCATCATAAGCAAATACATTTATCCTAGAAATTAAGTTTTTGTTTAATATTTGAAAATTTATCAGTGCAAATAACTGTAAAAAGTTTATCATATAAACAAGCCCAAAATAGAACCACATGATTATTTCAATAGCAGTAATATTTATTTTTCATAAATCAACAAATATTTCTGATAAATACTTTCAGCAAACTAGGACTAGAAATGAACTTCTTCAGTTTGACAAGGGCATTATGGTAGACAAACTCTAAGATAGTCTCCCAAGATCCCAGCCTCTTTTGTAATCCCTTCCTCTGGGTGTGTGCCAGACTTAGCAGTGATTTGCTTTTTATAACTAGAATTCAGAAAAGAGACAAGATGTCACTTCTTAGATTAGCTTACAGAATGAGTGTGACTTCCTTCTTGTTTGCCATCTTTTCTCTCTTGAGTGACTTGCTCTATGGAGAGCTGGCTGTCAAGGTATGAGCTGCCCTATGGAAAGCTCCATGTAAAGAACTGATGGAGTTCCCTGGCCCCACAGTCAGCAAGGAACTGATATCCACAATCAAACAGCCTGTGAGAAAATGAATCCTGTCAGCAACCACATGAGAGAGTTTGGAAGAGAAACTTCCCTGAATCCAGACATCAGATGAAACAACATCCCATACCTAGTGCCTTGATTAGTCTGTGAGGGACAATGAGGTAGAGGCACCCAAATAAGTCATATCTGGATTATTGACTCATTGAAATTGTGAGACAATAAATCTTTGTTGTTTTGTTGCTAACTTTTGAGATAATCTGTTATGGAGCAATAGAAAATGAATATAAACATGTGCAAAAAAACAATTGCTAATATTAGGCTTAATTATGAAAGACTAGATGCTTTCCTCCTAGATCGGAAACAAGAAAAGGATGTTTGTTTCCATCATTTCCTTCAATACTGGGGTAGAGCCAGCACAACCAAACATGGAAAAGCAATAAAAAGCATTTAGTTTGAAACAACATGATCATCTGTGTAGAAAATCTAATTGAATCTATGAAAAATCTACTATAGGGCTGGGGGCGGGCAGCCTGGCCCGCTCCCAGGAAGGCACAGTGCCAAGCTGGTGGCGGGTGGCCCGGTCCGCTACCAGGAAGGCCTGGTGCCGGGCAGGAGGTCAAGCTGCAGGTACTGAGGAACTCAGTGCTGCTGTGCTGCACTGGGCCATGATGTGTGTAGAACAGTAGATCCTGCTCTGCACGGTGAGGCTGTGGGACTCCACTCTTGGAAAAAAATTCATTGCTACTGAGTGCCTGATCCTTCAAACCACACATACTGTCTTCTCTTATTCAATAAAAAAAGAAAAAAGATAAGAAAAATAAAAAAGAAAAGAAAAAATATTGGAGATGGATTAAGATGGCTGCGGCGGCAGCCAGGATTCTGGAGATGCAGACAAAACATAACCAACTGACCTGGACTTTTGGAAAACTTCCCCGTGAAGGGGGACTGCCTCTTCTTACATGCTTAAGAATACTGGACATCATCTGTAAGGAGGGAGCTCAGTGGAGACCTAGGAGGAAGGCGGTGTTGGCAGTGGTGGCTGCAGTGGCAGTGGAGGCTTGTACTTGGGAGAGGCAGAGATCTGATCCAACCCACCCTGATCTTCTGTAGAAATTGCGTCAAAGGTGGAATGCTACTGTTCCGCAGGCTCAGGAATACTGGACTACATGCAGTGTGGGAAAAGAGTTTGGGAAAGAATTGAGATGGTGGAGGCAGCGGCAACGGCAGCGGCCAGTACTTAGGAGAGGTAGAGATCTGATGCAACACATCTGGATCTTTTGAAGAAATAACCCCAGAGGCAGAATGCTACCACCACACATGCTTGGGAACTTGGGACAACATGCTGTGTGAAGAGGGTGCTCGGATCGAAGCCTGCCAAGGGGTGAGGCCAGTGCCAGGGACAGTGAGGCCAGGATTGGAGCCTGCCATGAGGCAAGGCCAGTGCAGGGGCCTATGAGGCCAGGATCGGAGCCTGCCGAGGGGTGAGGCTGATGCCGGGGCCACCGAGGCCAGGATCGGTGCCTACCATGAGGCAAGGCCAGAGCAGGGGCATCCAAGACCAGGATCGGAGCCTGCTGAGGGGTGAGGCCAGTGCTGGGGCCAGCCTGGTCTGGATTGGGGCCCGCCGTGAGGCAAGGCTTGTGGTGGAGCCTCCAAGGAAGGCATTTGAGCCTGCCGAGGAATGAGGCCAATGCAAAGGCCAGTGAGGCCAGGATCGGAGCCTGCCATGAGGCAAGGCCGGTGCTGGGGATTCCGAGGCCGGGACCAGAGCCTGCTGAGGGGTGAGGCCAGTGCCGGGGCCACTGAGACCGGGATCGGAGCCTGCCATGAAGCAAAGCCAGTGCCGGGGCCTCTGAGGCCAGGATCAGAGCCTGCCAAGGAGTTAGACCTGTGCCGGGACCAGCAAGGTCAGGATCAGAGCCTGCTGTGAGGCAAGGCTAGTGGTGGGGGCTCGAAGGCCAGGATTGGAGCCTGCAGAGGGATGAGGCTGGTACCAGGGCCATTGAGGCCAGGATCGGAGCCCACCGTGAGGCAAGGCCTGTGCTGGGGCTATCGAGGCTGTGATTAAAGCCTGCTGAGGGGTTAGGCCGGTGCCAGGGCCAGCGAGGCCAAGATTGGAGCCTGCCAAAGGAGTTAGGCCTGTGCCGGAGCCATCAAGGCCAGGATCGGAGCCTGCCATGAGGCAAGGCTGGGACTGTGGGCTCTGAAGCCAGGATCGGAGCCTGTCGAGGGATTAGGACTGTGCCATGACCAGCAAGGCTGGGATCAGTGCCTGCTGTGAGGCTAGGCTGGTGCTGAGGCCTCTGAGGCCAGGATTGGAGCCTGCCAAGGGGTTAGACCGGAGTTGGAAACAGCAAGGCCAGGATCAGAGCCTGCCGTGAAGCAAGTCTGGTGCTGGGGCCTCTGAGGCTAGGATCGGAGCCTGCCGAGGGGTGAGGAGGTGCCGGGGCCAGTGAGGCTGAGATCGGAGCCCACCATGAGGCAAGGCTGGTGTAGGGTCCTCTGAGGCTGGGATCGGAGCCTGCCAATTGGTGAGGCCAGTGCCAGGGCAGTGAGTACAGGATCAGAGCCCACTGTGAGGCCAGGCCGGTGCTGGGACTTCCGAGGCTAGGATCGGAGTCTGCTGAGGTGTTAGGCCAGTGCTGGGGCTAGCGAGGCCAGGGTCTGAGCCTGCCGTTAGGCAAGGCCAGTGCTGGAAACAGTGAGGTGGGGATTGGAGCCTACTGTGAGGCAAGGCCAGTGCTGGGGCCTCCAAGGCTGGGATCGGAGCTTGCCGAGGGTTGAGGCCTGTGCTGGGGCCAGTGACGCCGGGATTGGGGCCTGCCATGAGGCAAGGTCTGTGCTGGGGCTTCCAAGGCTGGGTTTGGAGCCTGCCACTGGGTTAGGCCAGAGCCAGGACCAGTGAGGCTGATATTGGAGCCTGTGGAGGGGTTAGGACAGAGCCAGAACCAGCAAGGCCGGGATCAGAGGCTGCTGTGAGCCAAAGCCAGTGCTGGGGCCTCCGAGGCTGGGATCAGAGCCTGCTGAGAGGTGAGGTCAGTGCCAGGGCCAGTGAGACTGGGATCGGAGCCCACCATGAGGCAAGGCTGGTGCAGGAGCCTCTGAGGCTGGGATTGGAGCCTGCTGAGGGGTTAGGCCGGTGCCAGGGCCAGTAAGGCTGGGATCAGAGCCTGCCATGAGGCAAGGCCAGTGCTGGGGCCTCCGAGGCTGGGATCAAAGCCTGCTGATGGGTGAGACTGGTGCAAGAGCCAGCAAGGCCAGGATCGGGGCCTGCCATGAGGCAAGGCTGGTGCTGGAACCAGCAAGGCTGGAATCAGAGTCTGCAGGGTGGCCAGGCCAGTGCAGGGGCCATCAAGAATGGGATCAGAACTTGCAATGTGGCATACACAGAGAAATATCACAGGAAATAAAAAAACAGATGCTTTCCCTAATATGCAAAAACTAGGAAGAAATAGGTAATAGGAGGAGATCTAGTTGAAGAAAGGGACCTATAGAGGAGCAATTATGCTGAGCAATCAGAGGGGATGGGATGGGGAGGATGGAATCTCTTTAAAACTCATGATGTACATAAGCAAATGTATCAAAATTAATCACCAATCAAGCATGGGATCGAAGGAGGGGGAGGGAATGGGATGGGGATTGGATAAGGGCTAATTGGATGATGTGTGCTTGTATATCCTCTCAAGTCTTGTATTCCATTGTGATGTATGATTACAATGCTTATATATATCTTAAACCTAAGTTTATAAAAGTTGTAGGATACAAGAACCATATACAAATATCAATTATATTTCTGTATCCAACAATAAGCAGAAAGTGAAGTTAAATACATTAAATAAATAATAAATTAATAACTAATACATATATAAATAAGTAATGAAATGAATAATATGAAGTTAAATAGCAACATTAAAATAGCTTCAAAAAGGAAATATTTAGGTATAAATATGTAAAAGGATGTGAAAGTATACAGCAAAGATTACAGACTATTTTTGAGAGTAACAATTAAACAATACAACTGAAATGGAAAAGTATACCTTGTTCATGGGTCAGAAGACTTTACATAATTAAGATATTAATTCTTCTTCAGTTGTTCTCTAGAGTTAACACAATTCCTACCAAAGTCTCCGCACATATTTTCTGTAGAAAATGAAACTCAGGTTCTAAAATTCATGTGAAAATGCAAAAGATTTAGAATCACTAAAACAACTTTAAGCAATCACTATTTTAGAGAACTTACATTACCCAATTTTAAAACTTTACTATAAACTATAGCAATCCAGCACTATGAGCGTCAAAATAGATAAAGAGATAAATAAGAATAGAGAGTGCAAAAATAGTCTTATGCCTATATGAAAAATCAATTTTAAACAAAGGTGCAATGGCAATTCAGTGAAGAAAGAGAGCCTTTTCAACAAATTGTTCTGGAACAATTGGATAACCCCACATTTAAAAAAGAACTTTGGTCCACATCTGTGCCCTATATGAAAATTAACTCAACATGAATCCAAGACCTCAATGTATAAACTAAATCAGCAGAAGTTCTAGAAGAAAACATAAAAGAAAGTCTTTGTGATTCTGAATCAAGTAAGGGTTCTTATATATCATATCAAGAGCACAATTATTAAAATTTGATAAATTGAACTTTAACAAAGTTAAAAACTTTTGTTCTTCAAAAAATACTATTAAGAGAGTAAAAAGACCAAACATAAATTGAGAAAAAATATTTGCAAAGAATACATCTGAATCAAGACTTGTATTCAAAATACATAAAGATATTTTTGGCAGTTGATAGAGTTTATTCAGCAATGTAACATCAGAGAACCTCCATCATGATAGACACAAGGCAGATACAGGGGTGGATATCTGGATATATTCTATATA
The DNA here is from genome assembly GCF_963383645.1 of Muscardinus avellanarius. Lineage (NCBI taxonomy): Eukaryota > Metazoa > Chordata > Mammalia > Rodentia > Gliridae > Muscardinus > Muscardinus avellanarius. Next base: position 36,043,433 of record NC_137792.1, read on the forward strand.
AATATTAACAAATAACTAGGTTTCACAACATCTGGTAAGTATGTTTATTACATGTCAACAGCCATTTGTACCCCAAGCTTTCTTCCTATAAGAATTCTGACTGTATTGTTGGAGGCAATATGCCCTACCTAGACAATGCCAACCCCATTCCCAGGCTTCTCCAGGCTCCCTGTGAACCAATACCTTTGAATGAAAGGTAAAAAGAAACCTGTTAGAGATTTTGGGGACAGATTTTATTTCCAAATAAAAGACAGACTTGAAAAGAGAAAGGCTTTTATGCCCTACTTTTAGGCTTCAGTTGGGTTTGAACTTTCTGGCACAACAACAACCCATATTTTGCTTAATGAGGAAATAACCATGAGGGCAGAGAACAAACATTGTGAGGATCCTATAAGGGAAGGACAGAAAGTAACTGAATGTTTAAGAATATTGTTAAGCGGCTATACAAGCACTGAATTGTCTAGCATCTTAAGTGTAATCTAAAAATTGTTTGGTGGTCTCTTTAATGTTTTCATCAGAATTTTCTAAGTTATCTAACTTCAACTATGGTTCCATGATTCTCATGAATAAGAGAAGGCCATAATGTGGCCAATGTCCAGCAAAACTTTCCACTAGACTGCTCATCATTCACACAGATCCAAGCGTGATAATTTTTTTGTTATAAATCTCATATTATAGGTACTTTTCCATTTCCAGGGGAGAACATTTAAGTTCAGTTAGTAGTCTTTAGTTACACAGAACCAAGTTAAAAGTGTAAACAGGCAGCTCTTTTATATGATTTTGTAAACTATGTATGTGTTCCTAGTAGAAAGTGATTTTGCTGACAGTGACCAGCTATTAATATTTACAGCCACACTGAAGATGGGATAAATTGTTATATATGAATATTATATATACATATGCACACACATACACACACACACACACACACACATATATATATATATATATATATATATATATATATACTTATCTCATTATTATTAATAGATGTATAAGAAGGATTTAAAACTATGCTTCTTATTAAAATTAATTATTCTATTAATCTAGAATCTAGTAACAATAAGGATGCTTTCCAACAGAAGTTATTATTAAAAATACAATGATGAGGCACAGTATGGGGCCTTCCCTCCAGGAATACCTTGTGATATATCAACAATTAGGCTATAGAGTTGGAATATTAATATACCTTCAGATATAGCATTTGGAAATATTTTATCCCATTCTATCAGTAACTTTTAACTCTGTTTACATTGTCTTTGGATATACAATTTTTTTTTAATTTTTAGGGAGTTTGTTTACCCTTCTGTTGCCTGTGTCATTGAAATCATATACAAGAAATCACTGCCAATTTCAATGTTGTGAGGTTTAATGACCCAGATTTTCTTCTAAAAGTTTATAGTCTTAAGATTTATATTTAGGCCTTTTATCTATTTTGAGTTAATATTTGTATATGGTGTTAGGTAAGGGTCTAATTTTATTCTTTTTCATGTAATTATTATTTTTCAACAATATTTAGTTAAAAGATTATTATTTCCTCCACCAAATGTTTGTGGAAACCTTGTCAAAAATAACTTGACAATATATGGAAGAAATTATCTCTAGGCTTTTATGTAACTCCAATGGTTTATATATCTGCCTTTATAACAGTACGAGACTGTTTCAGTTATTGTAGCTTTATATGGTTTGAAATCAGAAAATATACATCTTCTAGCTTTGTTCTTTTTCGAGATCGTTTTGGGTATCTAGAGTCCATATTCCACGTTAGGATAGATTTTTTTCTGAAAAATAAGTAAATAAATGTATGATAGTTTAACCTAAAAAAAAAAAGAAAAAATATTCTCTGGTAAGAAAGAAAGCAAAAAGAAATATTGAAATGTTATCTTTAAGTCATCAAAAGCTTGGTATCAGACAATGAAACTGTTCTGTGATATTATCATTGTTAATTTTGGATAAATTGCTATAATACTAGATGTCAACCACTAAGCCAAGCATGGGAAGGAGGGATGGGGAGGGGGCGGGGTGGGGATCAGGTAGGGGCTAATTAGGCGATGTGTGTATGTATGTCTACAAAAGTTTTTTTTTATCCCATTATGATGTATGAATACAGTGCACCAATAAAAAAAAAGAAAAAAGAAAAAAAGAAAAAAGAATAAAATTAAATTAAATTAAAAAAAACCAATTAGGCTATGGAAATACTCAGGATGGGTAATCTAGTTTCAAAACATCATTTATAAGAACTATAAACTAGTTTGGTTTGGGATGAATAGTCTGGCTGGAATACTAGCTAAATTCATACTGAACAAAATACAATTATGCCATGGAAACAGAACCAGTAAATGAGCATTTCCCTAAAGTGGTGACAGTCTGGGTCAGATTTAAGTATAACAAGGGCTGGAGATATAGTTCAGTGGGAGAGTGCTTGCCTAGCATGTGCAAGATCCCAGGTTCAATCCCCAGCACCACAAAAAAAAAAAAAGAAAGAAAGAAATAGAAGGGGGGAGTTGTATTTCCATCTTCCTTGGGCTACTAGCATAAATGCCTCTAGAGTCTCCATGATTTTTACTATTACAGTAGTCATTTATCTTGGACAAATTTTTTGTTCAAGGTTTTGTCTGTTTGGTCAAAATTAACTATGCAGGGTTAAAACCAGCTACTCTGGAATTATGTGTCCTTTTCCTAACTCATGGAGGACCCAGAAGAAATGGATGGAAAGATTTTTCAAAGGTCCACTTGGTAAGGTTTTGAGTAATCCACTCAAGTGGGAAAGACCAAGGAAGCACAAGGATTGTCAGATAACATTCTGGGCAAAATAGGCTCTGTTAATATGGTCCAAGGATACTTGGTAACACTCATTTTTACCAAGTTCAGTTTGGAACAACCAATAGCCTATTTCTAAACTAGGAAATCATTGTTATCCACAGTCAGTGTAATATCAATTATCTGAGAACATCTAGACTTCAGAAGACAACACAAGGAGCAATGTAACAGCAAGAGGCAACAATGACAAACACCCAAGTAATCAGTATTGTTACAGGTTTGGTCTAGCAATTTCTCAGTTTAACCAGTACTACTTGGAGAGGGTTAAATCTGGCTTGCATCTTAGTGCAAATTTTCAAGATTTTTCTCTCTATTTTCACTCATTTGTAACTCAGTCTCTGAATTCAGGGACTAATCCAATCTATGTTATCAGTCATTTACTAGCAGCATAGCTCTCAGAATACAGCTCCTTTAAATCCCTGCTTCTCACGAATATACAGGACTCTAGTCTAAGTTATGTTTTTCCTACAGATTATCAGCTGGTGGTGGTGACACAAAGAGGCACTTGGCTCACTCTGCTTTGTTGGTAGGGTTATTACAAAATAGAGGAGCTGATGGGTCTAGCAAGTCTCTTGTTAGTGCTGGCATTCTTGCCATTATAATACACACACCAAAGTCCTAAGGCCTTGACACTTTACTCTGATGTAGAAATGGGGAGGAAAACCTGTTAGAGTCTTCTTGAGCCTGAATCCAATGAAGTCAGTCTTGGGAGTACCTTACTCTTGACCCAGTCGCAGAGAAGTAGCTTGTGTGGAGTTGGCTGGAGGGTCTGGGATTGCATCACATACGAGTTCCAGCAGGGCTCTAGGTCATGGAACTGTCAGTCCTAAGGGAGCCCCTTGGCTGTTCTCCCACTCCATGATGCCAGGCTGCACTCTGCAGCTGCACTGACAGAATGTTGTCAGGTCATCCAGCATGAGATGACCCATAAAGCATTTTCAAATCTCAATAAAAATGAGTATCACTAAATGTATACTGATGCCAAATAAGAACACAAAAATGCCACTAAAATGCAAATTAAAACCACATGAGCACCTGTAATCCCAGTACTTGGTAGGCTGAGACAAGAGAATTGCAGGTTTGAGAATAGCCCCAGCAACTTAGCAAGATTCTCAGCAACCTAGCAAGACTCTTTTTCAAAGAAATAAAAAAAAACTCAAAAAAATTAAAAGGGGCTAGGGTGTAGCTTGGAGGTACAATATACTTGAATTCAATCCCTAGTAGAATGTATCACTTAAATTTAATTGAAATGGTAAAGACTGACCTTAAATTTTTGGCAAGATGCAGAGAAATTAAAGCTTTCATCCATTGCTACTGATATTATAAAAATATGCAACAGTTTTGAGAACATTTCTGAAATTTCTTATAAAGTTAAATATTAAGTGTAAACTTACCTCGTGGTTCAGGTATTTCATGTATAGGTACTTATCCAAGAAAAAAGAAAGAGCATGTTCATACAAAGATTAATACATGCATGTTCATAGCAACTCTTTTGTAATAGCCCAAAACTGAAAAAACTCAAATGTTTGGTAAGTTTCACACTGTAGTATATCCATATGACAGAATGCTACTTAATAAAAGGAATGAAGTACATACATGCACCAATATGGATAAAATTTAAAAAGTACATGTTGAGTGAGGAATACAGACTTCCTACCTCCAAAAGAGTGCTTAGTGATGATTCTATAACTCTCTAAGAAATACTAACCTGTATCAATTAATTGTTCTAAAAATTAATTATCTAAACAAGCTAACCTATATGAGCTAATCTATGCCAGAAACATTAGAGATTGCTTGGAAGAAAAGCATTATGAAATCTTTGGGGGTAATGCATATTGCAATAATTTCATAGTATACATACACATATAAAACATGTATAGCCTATAGAATGCTAATTATTTCTCAATAAAGCTATTGAAAATTAAAGTAAAAACAGAATGATTATGATACTTACATGAAAGACTCTTCTGATGATGAAATTAAAGGTCATATTCCCAAGGAGTTTGGAAATAAGTAGTATATAATGTGAGCTGTTGTTATCTGTGCTTACCCCTTATCAATTTTTAAAGCATTAATGATGAGGTTTACTAACACTAATTTTCACAAGACTTTTCTTGGTGGGTGGGCAGTGTGTCCGCAATTATTGTTTTAATTCCTTTAAGCCTAGTTTGGCATAAGTTGGGAACCCTTCGCTTGTCAGGACATGACAAATATTAAATCTTTTTCCCTCCTTGTCTTTCTGTCTCATCCCTGATTATCTGCCAGCTGCTCTGTGATCATAGCAGAGAGTACTATTGGTTCATCATTTATTCAGCATATATAACATAGCTACTAAAAAATTTACCACTCAGATGCATATCTCCAGTTATGTTAAACTAAAACAATTAAGTTTAAGTTTCAATTTTCAAAAGGTTTAGCCAGTAAGTCAAACTTAAGAAGGTGGAAAGTTTGGTTTTTAAATGTAGAATTAAGAAAACTATTTGTGCCTTGTCCAATAAAATGTTTGAGGTCAAGCAAACATGTTGGATCAGCTTAATTATTTTGTTGCCAGTTTCTATGAGTTTAGGGATGAGATAAATGTTATAGGACTTTCATTGTGAAGCCAGAAAAATCAATATTTTTCTGTTAATAGACAAACTTTCACATAAACAAATCAGCTGAAAACTTCCATTTAGCAGCTCAGGGAAAATACCTCCTTCAGACATACACTAAAGCCAGTTCTTTGTTGTATTTTGATCTCATGACTGGGCCAGCAAAGCTCTCATTAGCTTCTGTTTTAGAAAGTGCATATATATATACTTCCACACCTATTCAGAGGTATTTGAATTTGAGGTCTTCTGTTATTTCCATTTATCATATCCCTTCTTCTCCCCAAGGTACAAACATAATCATAAAGTCTCCTGGAAAGACTGCAGTCAGAACTTTGGAGGTTAAAGAGGAAAAGAAAGACTTTGAAACTAAGATATCTACTTTTCTTAGGGTTTGTTATTCACAGAGCTTTATCTGTATTATTGTTTTCACCCTTCTGAGTTCTAAAATAAAAGCAATGCTTATGATCATTAAATGGAGATAGGATTGATGTTAAGGTGTACCAATCTGTGCTGAAGGAGTTTCTGATTTATCATCAGCTATACAAGACCTACTCCCATTTGAACAAAATGAATAGTCATTCAATGAACCAACACTAAATCAATGTATTTTAGGCAATAGGCATTGTGCTAGGTGCCAAGATCAAATCACCTTTACAATGTAGTGCTTTCAAATAACCTTTAAGATATAGTCCTTCCCCTGAAGGAAAATATGTGAATGCAACATATTTCACATTTAAAATAATATATGAAATAAGATTTGCAAACAACCATTTCGAAACAATTTATTGTATACAGTAAGATATTTCTCTGCATGTATATTCATGTATATGCCACATTTGTATCTTTTAGCAGCTCTTATAGTGCAGTACTGGTAAGAAATGTGTCAGTCAGTGTGGATCAAAGTTGGTTATGTACCACCTCCATCAAAACAACATGCAAATGCTTGGAATAAATGCAGCCTTGGGCCCCACTCCAGTACAAATTAATCAGAATCTCTGGGAGGTGGGCCATATGAACCTGAACATTAACTTAGTTCCTAGGTAACTCAGTACATATGAAGTTTTAGAAAGCATTGCTGTTATGAACAAGTTAGAATGACCTCAATTTCTTAAATGTGAAGGTGGCCTCTGTGATGTGATGACAGAAAAGTACAGATGGTCTCTCACAACTTGTGAAGTAAACATACAGTCATTCCTCAGTATTCACCAGGGATTGGCTCCAGGAACCCCCACGGATACCCATATCTGTGGATGCTCAAATTCCTTATATAAAATGGCACCATATTTGCATATAACCCACACACATCCTCCCTTTTCTTTAAATCCTTTTTAGATTACTTATGATATCTAATAAAATATAAATGCTATGTAATAGTTGTTATACTGTACTGATAGAGAATAATGACAAGAGACCCCAAATATTTTCAGTCTATGGTTGACTGAATCTATGGATATGGAACCCACAAATATGTAGGGCTGACTACACACAGAAGTCAAAGTAGTAGATTATTTCATAGTGTCAGTGGTAGCTCAGAGTCACTATCTCTAAATTAGTAGTGCTATATGCTCAGGACAGAACAGGAACATGATTTCAGTTAGCATTCTTACTGCTGTAATAAAAAAAAAACACATGACTACCACAATTTAGAGGGAGAAAAACTTATTTGCTCATAGTTCTGGACATATCAGGGGTTCAGTACATGTTAGGTCAAGTGAAGTCTGCAGAGCTCAATGCATGGTGGTAGAAGGCAGAGAGAGCATGAGCTGAGGGAATCTGCTCTTACATCATGGAGGCCAGAAGCAAGAGAGAGAGCAAGGGGAGGAGGGGCAATAAATAATTTTCAAGGCCATAACACCAGGAACACCTCTTAACAACCAAGCCCTGCCTCCAACATGGCTGCCTTATCTCTGTGAGATCTAGGGGGACATTCTAAATCCAAGCTATACATGTTTTATAGGAGAAGGTCTGAGCATCAGATAGGGGCAGTAGAAATAAAGGCTCAGCAATGAGGAAGTAGCCCATTGCTTCTCAGCTGCTTCTCCTGCCCACTGGTTTTGTGCTCTTTTTAAATGCAAGGCACAAATCGCATAAATATGCTTTTACCACGTCAAATGTAAATCAATGCCTTTCTTGCCTATCTAATTGGGTCATTTTGAAATACCACTAAAATAGTCATGATAGTGGCTTGAAGAGAATGGAATACTTAGCAAATGCAAAACATTTATCTTATTCATTCTTTCATTAGCATTTCTCCTACTGAAAGAACCTGAAACAAAGTAATATCCTCTCTATTTGACTGGAAGAGTGAGATGTAGCTGGCTTTCCTTTACCACCATCCTTCTTGCCAAAGACTAAGTAATAATTTCACATATGGTCCCTTCTCCTCAGTCCTGAAGCCGCCACTGGAATGCAGAACAGGTCACATTGCTGATTACTAGAACGAAAGCCATGTGAGAGGGTCATTGTCTCTGCTCCCTTGACACTTAATTCTTATTGTTTTAGAAGTTAAGCTCTATTATCATTACAAATATGATTACACATAAACAGACCACTTTTGATACATAATCTGTGTGTAGCACACAAATCATATGTAAATTTATTCCATGTCTGAACAAAAACTTTTTTAAAACTTTAAAAGCTAATACATTAGCTTATTAAAATTTTAATACAGTACATGTTTCTAGTCACAGAATCTGTGAGTTTCTTCTCATGACCAAGAAGATATTTAATTCCATGATATCATTTTACTTGTCTACAATAGTAGTATAGAATTTGTCACAGCCTTTTTTGGGGGGTGTGGTCTGACACTGGTGATTAAACCTGAGGGCATTCTACCTCTGAGCTATACCTCCAGCCCTTTTTAGTTTTTGTTGAAACAGATCTTACTAAAGTACCACACATGTTGGCCTCAAACCTTCTATCCTTCTATCTCAGCCTCCCAAGTACTGTCACAGACTTATATTTTTAAAAATGAGACTACTATATACAACTGTGTAATATAGTGAGTCTATATTATAAAAAATATATATATATATATATATATATATATATATATATATATATATATAAACACACAGAAAATATATAATTAAGATCGAGATGTACCTCAGTGGCAAAGTGTTTGCCTTACAAGTAAAACAGCCTTGGTTCAATCCCCAGAATCAAAAAAGAAAAGTCAAGCCAGGAGTGGTGGTACATGCCTGTAATCCCAGAGCTCCATCCCAGCCCTATTTTTTATTCTTTGTTTTGAAACAGGGTCTCACTTTCTCCCCCTCCCTCTGCCAAATGCTGATACTGAGGATTGAACCTAAGGACACTCTATCACTCAAGCTTTTTTTTGCAGTACTGGGGATTGGACTCGGGGGCTTCCTACCTTATATATTTTAATTGAAGAAATCTATGACCTCAGAAGCATTGTGGTTATTATCCAGTGTTTATACTGGGCTAAAGGAAATAGCAACTTGTTGCCATGGCAAGCAGCTTTCAGTGAAATTTTTTTAACTGGACTTTTTAAAGTAGCTCTGCCACTTTTGTTTGTCATGAGGACAGAGTAGCACCATCTTAATGATTTATGAGCTCATAATAAATTACCCCAAAATATAGTGGCTTCAAATGACAAACATCTGTAATCTCCCAATTTCTATGGAATCTAGAAGCCACTAGTCTGGATTCTCTGAACCTGGGTCTCTTAAAGCTGTGATCAGGCACCATTATCAGCTGAGTGTAGCTGTATCTCAAGAAGGATCAGTTTCCAAGTTCACTTACATGTTCCATGGCAGGATCCATTTTTATGGGAACTGTTATACTGAGGGTCTCAAGTTCTTGCTGGCTATTACCAGAGACCTCCATCAACCCCTTGGCATATGGACACATCCACAGGATAGTTCACAACATGGTAGTTTGCTTCCCTCAGAATGAGGACTCTCTTGAGAAAAGTTAGAAAATTTTGTGACCCAATCCAGAAGGGGTATCCTATGATTTTTGAAATATCATAAAGATTATCCCTAACTTGTACTGGTCTACTTAAATAAATTTTCAATTTCACAATAGTGCAAAAGTGATATGCATATAACCAGTATAAACTGCACTTCCAGTTCTGAATTTGTATTGTCTCCTGTGATAGTAATTGGTGATATAATCTGATCTTCTTGTGTAATGTTGGGCAGTGACAGTAACCACAGTGCCAGTGAGCAATGTAATGCTCTCAAGACTGTGCTGTGTTGCTAAGCTAGGTCATTCGGTAGATTAGGCATGTTAAATACATTTTTCCACTTATGATATTTTCAACTTAAAATTGGTTTACCAGCATATGACTTTGTCATAAGTATAGGAGCATCTCTAATTAAAATCAAGTCACTTTGTCCAACATGCACTCAAGGGCAATTATATAAGCACATGAATTCCAGGAAGTAGGGACTACTAAGTCCCTCTTAGAGACTACCTTCCAAAGGCACTTAACTCATTTTGTTTAGAATCCTGGTTAAACTTTTCTTCCAAGGTAAGTTAATGATAATGTTTCAGTCAATGAACACTATTTGTTGCATATATTCTCCATGTAGCAGGTAAATGGTTAAATGTTCACACAGCACAAAATGTCCTTGAATCCTGAAGCATTTGCTCTATTTCATCCTATTATCATAGGATTATATCCTATAACATACAAATACATAGTCATAGTATAGAGAAAGTAAAAGTTACCTGAGGACATGAAATGGCATCCATCACCTATTCTCAATAATCATGTTGGAAAAATCTTCACGAGCACAAAACTAGCATCTATGGTTATAGAGGAAACATAATATAGAGATTGAAAATATCGATTTGGGAATTAAAGACTTTTTAATTCAAATCCTGGTACAGCTGCTTAGTAGTTGCATAACTTCAGGCAAGTAAGTTAATTCCTCTGTCTCAATTTACCTAAATAACAAGAGTAACAATTTACTTAAATAAAAAGAGTAAAAATAGTTCCTGTATGACAGGGTTACTATAAGTACCAAATGATCCATCCATTTGAATAGAGTACTGCTAAGTCAGGTGCACCAAACACAGCATAGGTACCAAATAAATACTGTGCTTTAACATGATTTATTGAGATCTTGAAATCAGTTGGATGTCACTAGATCACATCTGTTTGAGGAACCTAGAATTCGGGGTTTATCCTTAGTTAGAACTCACTACACTATGACATTACACTTTATTTTTCTCACTATATGAAGAATTTGGCCATACTCAATATCTTCTAAGAATACATTTCATTCTTTACCTTCACACATGCCTGCCTCTTTGGGGTCAATCTTTATGGTTTTGACATATTTCTTAGCAAAAGCCATGATTATAGTTTTATAGTGACCCATTTTGAGGTAAATATGATTTATTAGACAAAGAATTCCTGCCTCCACCAAGCTTGAGAATGATTTATGTACAATGACAGGCTAAAATGAACTAGTTTCCCACGTTGATATAAAACAGGTACTGGGAATATTGCCCTTCCTGATATCTGACTCTGTTCACTTAAAAGGTGATTTATTTTGATCCACTTCTCTATTTTTTCTGAGTTCGCCATTATTTTCTCACGAGTGAACATCACTCCAAGTTTTACTAAGGCTTTTGTAAGAAAGCAAGTCTCTGGAAACCAGTGGCCAAGCACCCTTATGTTTATTTTGATCATGTTTTCTTTACTCTTTATAGAAGAGTCAGTATGTTCTCTCTTGAGTTTACCTAAGTCTTAGTCTTGGGATTTTTTTCTGCCCCATTCCTCCTCTGCCACTACTCTTATGCTTTCACCTGCATCCAATATCAACCAGAGTGGACTGGTGGAACAGAGGACCCTTATTATCCCTATTGTGCTGTGCCTTCCTGGGAATTTTGTAGCTTAGCATTCATGCTTATCTGTTCCTTTGAGTTCTTATTAGTTTGATGCCATTGGTTACTTAGAGAATTGGAAAACAACATGCATTTTGACTGATAGCTTTAAATTATAATAGATAATTGATGCTGTTCATCCTTAGCCAATTACTAATACCTATCAGTATAGTTTTGTATGACAAGAACAATATCCTGATTTTAAAAACCTGGATATCAGCAAGTTACTCTTATAAATATATACATGGTTTGAATCTATGGTTTGAATGCCCTCACCATAACACATGTTGAAATTTAAACTGATTGTGAAGTATTTAGAGGCTGTAAAATAATATAATTATGGTATCTGGGGGTGGGACCTTTTGGAGGTAATTAGGCTAAATGACTCCATAAAATGAAGACCTACTCCTATGGGACTATGACTTTATAAGGAAAGGAGTAAAGCTGTTATGCTGTGTCACATGATGCCTTGTAGCACTCTAAGACTCTACAGAGAGTCACCAACAGTAAGAAGAACCTCCTCAAATTCAGTTCCCCCGTCTTGAACTTCCCAGCCTTAAGGACAATGAGCCACATAAACTTTCATTCTTTTAAATGTCTCAGTCTGTGGTATTCAGTTATATCAACAGAAAAAAGATTAAGACAATACCCTTTTATATATTCCTTGAAACCAACTGAACTAAGCCTTTGCCATGAAACTTGGGTGTACTCTGTTTAACATTCTTGAAGAGTTTAAATTCTCTTCTTTTCTTGCACTGAGAAAGCTGCAACCTATGTAAAATCAAATGGAAAGATTAGATGCCAAAGAAGTCAACAGTTACTAAATGTGCACTACTTGCAAGGCTTTGAGTTCAGTGATTTACCTGGTTAATCCATCCAGTGCCCACAATAACCTTGAGAAGTAGATATTACTATCCTCATACTATTGGTGGGAAAATTGAAGCCCAGAGAGGTTCAATTACATGTACATTGTTGATCTAGAACTTCATCATATCTATAACTGAATTTAAAAGTTTATTTCTGCTATGCTGATCAGAAGAGCACTGTACTGGCCACTATCACTGCAGCCCAGCTATGTGTCATAATAAGAACTAAAATATATATTGTGCTTCTTAATTTTCTAATTAAATACATCATCAAAATGAACTTGTGCAGTAATTATTATTCTTATCTCCATTTTATGGACAAGGAAACTGAAGCATGGGTTGCTCAATGTCATAGAGGTTTTAGGTGACAATGCAGAATCTGAAGGCAGGTGGTATGGCTCCAGTTTCAATAATATACTTAACCTCCTACACCTCCAACTATGTTAGGCAGCCTTCCATCACTGTGACAAATACTTGAGATAAAGAACATAAAAGGAGAAATGATGTATTTTTGCACCTGGTATCAAAGGATTTAATCCATGGTCACTTGATATGTTTGCTTTAGACATGTGGAATTGCAGTACATCATGGAGGAGGCAGGCACCCAGAGGAGGCCTGTTCATATCATGGCAGCCAGGAAAGAGAGAGAGAGAGAGAGAGAGAGAGAGAGAGAGAGAGAGAGAGAGGGGGGGGGGGGATGGAAGAAAAGAGAAAGCATAAGGGGCATACCCCCAAGGATCCAATTTCTTTCACTTACTTCCATTAAACCCCACCTTCTAAAGGTTTCAATATCTTCCAATGATGGAACAGGTTAGTGACCAAACTTTTTTTTTTTTTTGGTGGTACTGGGGTTCCTGGAAACCCTTCTACCTCTGGGCTACACTCCCAGGCACCTATTTTATATCTTTATTTGAAAACAGGGTCTCTTAAGCCAGCAAGGCTGGCTTTGAACCTGCCTGATCTTCCTGTCTCCACCCCCCAAGTGTGGGGATTAAAAGTGTGTGCCACCATGCCTGGCCCAGTGACCAAACTTTTAACATGCCTTTTAGGGCATTTAAAATAAAACTGAGCCCAGTGTGGTAGCGCATGTCTTTATTCCTAGTACTTGGCAGGCTGAGAAAGGAATATGGCAGATTTGAGGCCAGCCTCAGCAACTTAGTGAGATTCTGTTTCAAAATAAAACATAAATTAATTAGGGCTGGGGGTGTATCTATCTCAGGTAGAATGTTTCTGGGTTCACTTCCTATATTTGACTTCTTATTCTGGTTATTAGCAAATCCCTTTACTTCAGTTACCTATTACTGCATAACTATTCCCCAAACCTAGTGTACTGAAAGAAATGTTTTATTTTATGATTTTATGAATCAGGAATTCAGGAAGGGCTAAGTTGGGTCATCTCTGAATCATATGGCATCATTTGGGATGACCAGGGCTAGAGGATCTATTTCCGAAGTAACTTCACTTATATGCCTTCTTGATTCTTGCTCTCCTCCCACTGCTTCATATGGCATTTCAACTTCTATGGCACTTCACCTACTCACACTATAGTGGTTTCAGTGTGCTTATACTTCTAACTTGGTAGCTGTTTTCCAAGATGCAGGAAGAAGAATTTGCCAGGGCAACTACTGGCTTTGCCTAGAATTGGCAGTGTCCTTTTTGCTATAGTCTAAAGGTTCAAAACATTGACAGAGCCTACTGCATTTAAAGGCATAGAGAAATAAATTCCATTCCTTAATGGAGTGGTGGCAAGGTCACAATGCAGAACAGCATGTGGGGTAGGCCATTTTAAAATAAGGCAATCTGCCACGCCCTCCTCCTCAGCATAATCAGTCATGGTTTAGAGACTTAAATGTCATCAACAGAATCAAGCTGGTAAAGGAATTGCTATTTACCTCACAGTGCTGTGTCATCTATTTTAGCACTGTAATTTAAGAGTGTCCTTACATAATATATGATGGCATGCCTTGTACATTATGTCTGCAACAAAGCAATTTAGTGGTCTTTCTTGATTGAATGAAGCTTTCTAATTTTTGATGCCCAAGAAAATTATTTAGCATTAGGCAGTCAGATTTGAACAAGATTTAAAATAATTTTGGAGAATAAAATCTACCAAGGGCAGGGGTCATATATAAGACAAAGCTCATTTTGTGGAATAAGTATTGTACATAAGCCACAGATATAGATCTTTTGTTATCCAGACTGACTAAACACAGGGAAGCGGCTGATAACTGTGGACACATACCAAAAATTCGAGACCCTGAAGAGGCCGAATGTGGATTGTGACTGAAGTTGGCCCACTTTTGAAAGAATATCCCAGCTGGAACTGGTGGTGCACACTTGTAATTCCAGTATTTGGAAGGCTGAGACAGGAGGATTGTAGGTTCAAAGCCAGTCTCATTAATTTAGTGAGGCCCTCTGAAACCTATTAAGATTCTGCCTCAAAATAAAAAATAAGCTGGGCGTGGCGGCGCACGCTTGTAATCCCCGCGCTTGGGAGGCAGAGACAGGAGGATCGCACAGTTTCGAAGCTAGCCGCACGCGCTGGCTTAGGAGACCCTGTTTCCAAATAAAAATGTAAAAATAGGTCTGGGAGTGTAGCCCGGAGATAGAAGGGCTTCCAGAAACCCCAGTACCACCAATAAATAAATAAATAAATAAATAAATAAATAAAAATAAAAAATAACAAATAAAATAAAAAATAAAATATGGCCAAGGGGGTAGATTGGAGGTAGAATACCCCTGGGCTTAATCCCTAGTACCAAAAAAGAGAAAGAAAAAAGAAAGAAAAGAATGTACCAATATAAGGCTATTAAACTGAATCCAAGAGCTAGGAGAATTTGTCACATGACCTAGTTTCAATGCTATACTGCCTCTGCACCATGAGATATCTTCATTAATGTGCTTTAGGTACTATGGATTGAAGACAAAATGTCTCTGTTGTGTGGAATCCATCAATAGTAACACAGCTTCCACTATTTTTCCCCAAAATGTCTTTTGTCAATGTTTTTAAAGTTATCAAGTATATTTCAAAATAATAATAATAATAATAATAATAATAATAATAATAATAATAATCTTTCTGTGGATGTCACATGCTGCTATAATTTATATTAAGTTAGTTGAATTTATTGTTCTAGAAACCTTATCCTTTTGTGTATTCACTAAATATTAATCTACCATACTTATACTGTTTGCTATCATGTTAAAAAAGACCATATCAAGAAAAATTTGGACATGGTTCATTTATCATATTGAGTATCAGAGTCAAGCCATACTATGGTTGCAATTATGTGTCTTCAGAAATTTTATAACAGTGTTTTCAAGGCACTATGCAAGACCCTAGGAGATCACAAGAATAAAACTCTTTCAGTTGGTTCCACATTTGAAGCATTTAACAGGAAGAATAAAAACATAACTCTTTATCTAAACTTAAAATGAAAAAAAATCATTGATTTCTAATTATATGTAGTATCTTTGAACAAAACACATTATCTAAGCTTCCTTGTCTACACATTATTCCTTTCATTATTCTCAATGATAAAAATGAGTTTGAGGTGATCATAGAGAAACAAGACATCTAAATAGCACTAACATCCTATTTCTGAACTCTGACAAACTCCTTAATATTCTTTCTAAGGTAAAGGTATTATATGATTTTATCTCACCCAATATTACCTCATTTGTCTTTTATAACCACAATCAGGACCAATTACACTGATTCATCAAAAATTAGTTTACATGTAGGACTTTTGGTTCCATTCTGGACCTGGCCATTGTTTCATTGTTTGCATTCTCAGATTATGAGATGACTGCATCCAGGTGTTTTGATGAGGTCTGATTCAGGGACCAACTGATGGTGATCTTACTGATGAAGTTAAACCTTTAAGAAGTATTGTAATAAACACGTGAAGATATGTCTGTGAAATATGGAAATGAAATATCAGAATGTCCATACTTTTATATCACTGCATCTGGTACATATGCTACTCAGTTTGTACAAAAATAGAGTCTGAGACAGTAGGAGGTTTAATGGGAAGTCCTTATGGGATCCATAATTATGGAAAAATGGAGCAGGCAGGATTAAGTGGAAAGAACTACTGAATTAGAAGCAATTCCAACAAATACCTCAGCCAAACTTATGGAAGCCTAAAGACATCAGATGCTTCTAAGGAAATTTACCAAATTAGAGGAAGAAGGCAGAATCTGTATACATCCATACTGGCCAGCCACTGAATATCAGTTTCCCACAGGAAGGTAATATGACCTCGGTTGAAGCAGATCTCTTTAGCTAAAGGTAATTTCTAGAAAGCGTTAATATTGATAAGACTGTCAGGTGCCAGCACACCTAAAAATTCAAGGACTAAGTGATTAAGTCTTGAAGGTAGTATCTTAGAATCATACCACAGCATCCATTACAATGCTTGGGATACATAAACAAGCACTCCTGAAGCAATTAAGGAATTTGGATCTTTCTTGTTTTTAATGTCTACTAAATTTTTCTTCTGCAAATAGTATCTGTTCTCAGCTACTTCATGAAATACTGAAAAAGACATTTCAGAAATGTCAAGCAATCGTTGATTTCTGAGACTACTAGTGCATTTTCATTAATATATATTACTTTTTCCTACAATTCATGCTTTATCTTAGGGGAAAAATAATTCCAGATAGTTCTGAAGCATTGATTGCTTTCTACTAAAAATCAATGTCATCTGCATAACCAAAATTTCCCGAAATTGAAACCAAAAGGCTTTGCTATTACTTCAGGACTCAAACATTTTATGAGTACTTCTATTGTCATGTCCTAACAATTTGTAGTAATTACTTCCTAATTTTTTCTGAGATAAGACTCATTCATTTATTTGTTTATTTTCATTTATCTAGTTACATACTGCTTACTATATGCTGGGCCCTGTGCTAAATGCTTTACAACTAGTAATTCATTTATCTCACAATAGAATAGGTTAGGTAAAATTTTTAAGACAATGTTATTGATGAGCAAATTGAGGTGTGCATAAGTTAAATTAAATCACACAGCTCTAAGCAGTGCAGCTGTGACTTTAAGCCAAATAGTCTGCCTCCAGTCTGCTCCTCATCCTTATGTTATCTTACCTATACAATGTCATATGCTGATGCCATGTGTCTTCATATGCTCTATAGAAATATGTATGTGGGATATTAAATATAAGATCTACATCTTATACTTTGATGGTGATCAGCATTATGTTAATCCTAGAGAACCCAAACAGTTCTGTTTCTCAAACATTTTTATTTATGTAGTGTGTGTGTGTGTGTGTGTGTGTGTGTGTGTGTGTATAGAAAATGATAGTGATGGTGGTAAGGGTTTAAGCAGATTATATAAGAGACAAGGCTTTTGTATATTTATAATTTACTTTCTTATTCCAAGAAGCAGTGATCCTATTATCATGTAAAGGTTAGGTTATAGAATATAATGGAAGTCCATATTGGATGCTAGTATTTTATTACTTTTGATGAGTAAAACACATTAATACAGTTCCATCTAGTCCAGATTAATCAGAATGGCCTATCAAAATAATCTGTTTTTCCATGTGAGGTTAGCTAAAAAACTTTGGTCAAAAATGCATATCCAGGGTGTACTCATTCGAGTCATCCCCCCATGCCATTTTGGCATGGGGCTATATTTCTATCTCCTGTATTTCTATCTTTTCCTCTTTTTCTGTTTTGTTTTTTTGTTTTTTTGTTTCTTTGGGGAGTTTTTGGGAAATTATTCCCAGGGGTCTAACAAAGATCCTTGGGGAAAGTTTCCCCAATCTGTAACATATTTGGCGCCCACGCGGGGCTGACTTTGTTTTGGGTGCCAATTCGTAACATATTTGGTGCCCAACGTCTTGGGTCAATGCGGAGCACGTGGCTCAGTAATTTTCATGGCACTTTTTGTCCAGTGGGCCAGTGGGGAACTGCAGCAGTTTTAGCTCCAGCTGGTGAGCTGTTGAGCTGTAAAACAACTATAGAGCAGCCTTTGCATCACTGCAGCTCTGAAAGTGACTTCTAGGGCATCTCGTCGGTGGTCCTAGTACCACTGCACCCCAAAAGGTATGTACCTTTCTGGAGTGAGAAGGAGTTCCCCCAGAATGACCGTGATCGTCCAGCGTCTGGTAGGCAATTCTGGCTTCATGGGGAACCCCCGACCAAGAGATTAGCCCCCGGTCAATCCCCTCCAGGAAGAAACTCCTTTAAATAGCGTAGGCTTGATAGGCCCAATGAGTGCCCATCCATTCTGCCCACATTACAGATGGGACACTTTTAAAAGCTCCATACAAGGTTAAATCTAAAAGAAGAGCCCATTGCCCACCTCCAGAAAAAAAAATTCCCAAACAGAAAATGCCAGCCAGCACCCCTTTTCTAAATAGCAGTGAGTTTTTCCCCGGCAATGGGAAACAGGTTCTAGGGAAATAAATTAAAGGAGGATAAATGGACAGAGAAAGCTCCCCAAACAGGATGCAAGCCAGCAAATGGTAATAAGTTTTTTTTGTTTTGTTTTGTTTTTGTTTTGTTTTGTTTTGGTGGTTAGAAACTGGCTCTAGGGAGATAAACTAGTTTGTTTTTAGCAGCAGGGTCTAGGAAGCGTGGCCATTAGCAACTGCGGCCACATGCACCCCGTTGGTCGCTATGGCAGGTCATAGTCACCGGCAACTAGTGGAAGCCATAATGGGTAAGCTTTTCCAAAAGCTCAAGAAAAAAAAAGCCAGGTAGTCAATCTCAGCTAGATAACGGCCAGCCATGTCTCTTCGGTGAACAGCTGCACGCTGGAGGCTTTGTCTGGTTGTAGGTAGCTGGCAGATACAGCTCTGTTGGCATAAGAAAGCCATCAGGAAAGGAAGATAAGATAAAGAGTGAGAGAGCTACTTTGCACTTCTTGTCAGCTAGGAATCCTTAGGCACACGAAAGTTGGAGAACATTTTCAGAGAGGCAAAGTATACAGCAATATTTTCATCTGGGAAACCTCCAGAGAAAGAGAAAAGATTCGAAGGGAAGAAGGCTCAGAGGTAGGGCAGGAGTAAGAGTGGCAAAGCTTCAAGCCTACCCTGGTCTTCTGATGGACTATAAGGCTACTCTCATGGCTCTAGCAACACAGGCAACCCAGCCAGACACCCCTGGCTGGCACACTCAGTTTCGGAGGAGTGCGAGGGAGGAGGGCGAACTTCCACGCACTCTCCAATCACGCCCTCTCTCTTTCTCAAAGGGGGTCCCAGCATTCCAAAATGAAAGCCAGATCTCCACTTGCATGTGTTCTCCAAAGCGGAGGAAATAGCTGGATCCCAAAGGCTAAAGAAAGCTCTCGTTTTTTTTTTTTTTCTGCACCCAAGTATGGCTACAGTATGTTCTGGGGAACACGTGGCCCAGCCTGGGAGGTTTAAAGTAGCTTATCTTCAGCTGTTCTTTAACTTCAGAGACCACCCAGATTTATTTAATGATTGCAGGGTTGAGACAATTGTGGTAGCCTTGGCTAAGGTAGTATGGGGAGGGAGAGTTTAAAATTCAATCTGTCCATATGCGGTAGTTTTTCTTTTTTTATGGGCTGAGTTTAGAGCGATATCACCAACTCAAGCAATAGGTGTTGGCATTCTTAAATCTTTACCTGGGAGAGCGAGAGGCCATCCTCAGACTGCAGGCTGCCAATATGGTTTAACAGGGACTTGAAAAGGGAAAGACAGATGGACAAAAGCTATTTAAGAACTCTGGCTGAGCACAGAAGCCTAGGCTCAAGTCTGCTTAAGGATGGAAAGCAAGGACATCACTGGAGTAATGCTCTCAACCAGGAGGCCAGAGAGGCCGTCTGAGGCCTGGCTCACGGTGCAAAGGGGGACCATTAAATGGCTGAGCACCCCCAGTTCCGAAGGGAAATGGGGTCCCCAGACCTAGGTTCCCAGTAAATTACCACCACCTGAGTTGACTAAAAGAGCCTTAGGCAATCACAGTGAGATCTCGGAGGCCAGATCTAAGGTGTTTTCCTTTCCCGGCCCAAGATCCAAAAGCTTAACCAGGGTGGGGGGGCTTAACAGGCCAGCCCTGAGCCATCTCTTTACTCAAGATTTAGCCTGCGGCATCCAGAATGACCTTCCCCGGTCTACCATTCTTAGCCACACCAGAGAATTCAGCTCCTCTGCTAACAAAAGTATTTTTTTCTCTTTTGCTGGCTGCACTAAAGTTATTGCTCAAAGATACATTTTTTTTAATCTCAATCAGTCTTAGCTAAAATGGTTACTTCAGAAAAGTTGTCCAATTAGACTCCTGTGAGAGGTGATTAGATAAAGTTATTTTCTTCTTTGACAAAATCAATGTTTTAAGACACTAGGGATTTCCGTGGTAATTTATCATACAGTTTTTAAAGTGAATTTCAGCCTAAATCAGCAAAACAGGTTTTAATTTCTCATTTAAGTGTTATCTTTTGGGTTTCACGGTTAACCTGTATTGAGTATTATCTCATAGGATAAAAGCTTGCCGACAGACAGAACCTGACAGACATCTATCGAGGCCCTTTGGATCATCATGGACGCACACGACATGGACCCATCTGACTCCCCCATGCCAACTACATGCATGAATGTTACCCTAAAGCTGCCCCCCCCCCAACTTCGCCCCGTACAGCTCAAAGCAGTTTATGACTGACTCGACATCCTTATTCCTTTGCTGAGGGTTACATTCATGCAATAGAAATAGGGGGAAATTAATGGGAATTGATCTCATGTTAAATATTTGTAAAATTGTAAATGTCAAAATGTATTTTCTGTATCTACCTTTAGCCTGACAGGTGTCAGGAAGTTACTAGACAAAGGGGGGAATGTACCAGTATTGGAATGGCCTAGGAAGATTTGGGAAAGCTCTGATTATTAATATATTTCAAAAGAAAATAATTGGTATATTTCAAAATAGTTGTGTCAAAATCGCAGCAGACATGGGTAAAGAAAGGACTTGGTTTCTGCCTAAAACAGGCAGCTATTCCAATGTAAATCAACCTAGCTCAAAGTAATTAACCAGTCAATAGAGGAGAGGGAGGGCTTCTTCTTTCTAAAGACAGGTCTACATGATGATCTAGGGAGGATGGGGAAGGGTTTGACCTTGCCCTTCATGAAAGGAGACACCTCACTACACCTTGCTAGGGGAGGTACCTTATAAGGACGTTCACTATGTCAGAGTCATGCAAACAAGATGGAGGTCATGGGTATAAAAATTCCGGTCCACATATAAGCCTTTTTACTCATTCGAGTCATCCCCTCATGCCATTTTGGTGTGGGGCTGTATTTCTATTTTCTGTATTTCTATCTTTCTAATAAACTTCTTTAAATCTTCAAAAAAAGCATATCCATTTTTCTAGACCATCACATGGTAAATTTTTTTTTCTTTTTCATTATGCTTAATTCCCTCTCAAATTTTCTTGGAGTTCTCCCAATTACCTCTTAAATGTCACAGATATGCACCAGTTATTGTAACAGATATTGCCAACTACATTCATTCCTAATAGTGATGCCCTACTTATTTCTCTTATGTCATGCTCTTTGGGAGAGAACTTTGTCAGAATTGTCGTTCAGAGCCAGGCATGGTGGCACACGTTTGTAATCCCCATGCTTGGGAGGCTGAGACAGGAGGATTGCATAGGTTCAAAGCCAGCCTCAGCTACTTAGTGAAGGCTCTCAGCAACTTAGTAAGACCCTGTTTCCAAACATATATATATATAATAGGTCTGGGAGTATAGTCCGGAGGTAGAAAACCCCTGGGTTCCACCACCAGTACCACACACACACACACACACAAGAATTGTCGTTCAGATCAGTGCAGTCTCCTAAGACTAAGACATGGGCAAAAAGAGTTTTCCTTTGCTCAACATGTCCCTCTCCCTTCAAATCTAAGGCCCAGTCTTCCCACATAACTAACATGGCAACATCACAAGATTTTCTTTCAGGCTCTCCATTTTGTCTGACTTGCATATTTGAGGCACAATAGAAATGGCAGCCAGGTGTGGTGGTGTACACCTGTAATCCTGGTATTTGGGACACTGAGACAGAAAGATTGCAGTTTTGAGGCCGGTTTAAGCAATTTTTTAATTAATTAATTAATTAATTAATTTGTTTATTTTTGGTGGTACTGGGGCTGGAATCCAAGGGCCTTCTACCTCCGGGCTACACTCCCAGACCTATTTTATATTTTTTTAATTTGGAATCAGGGTCTCTTAAGCCAGCTGAGGCTGGCTTCGAACCTATGGCATCCTACTGTCTCAGCCTCCCAAGTGCATGGATTACAAGCATGCGCCACCACGCTTGGTTAGTTTAAAAAATTTGATGAGACTCTCAGCAGCTTAGGGAGACCCTGTTTTCAAACCAAAAAAAGAAAAGAAAAAAAGAAAAGAGCTGGATGTGTAGCTCAGTTCTTGGTTCAATCCCCAGTACAAAAAAGAAGGAAGGGACAAACAAATGAATGAATGAATAAAAGAACGAAAAAGGAAAAGAAATGAAGGAAAGATGCAGATGCTGCTTTGCCTCTCCAGCATCTTCTTGATACTAGAAAATGAACTAAACTCTTTTCTGCCCAGATTGTTGTGGGCAGAGTATGTACATGATCTAAATGACAGAAGCATTTCTCATTGGGGGGGGTACTAGAGAACTAGAAATTTTTATAAATTATATTTTTATGCAAGCATCTTATTGATAAGTAAAATAAACAATTATGCGAGTAAAATAAAAAATAATGTGAGTACGGCAGAGTGTGAAAAACATGAGAGAGGTCCAGTACACATGGCATGTAAAGTTTTAATTGCACGACTCTCCTGGGGATCAGGGCGAGGCACCGTGGGGCCCGCGTGCCTGTCCGAAGCTTGAGGACGTGGGCTCTCCTTTTCAAGGTATGCATCTCAAGAGATGGGGGTTTACTCGTGGGAACGCCCAATTCTCCCGGGGGTTTCAGCCCCTCCCTTGCCCTGCAGAGGTCATGTGACACAAAGTCACAGGAGTGCAGGACCCAACTTATCATCCCGGCCTTTTGATGGTAGGGATAACGAATGACGATTGGACCCTCTAGCTTCTTCCTGCTGTGAAGGGGCGTCGTCAGGGGCCCCAGACCGGGAGGAGTCGGGAGTCCAGTCCCCCAGAAGTGGGTGCAGGTGGGTGCATAGCTGCAGTGCGAATTGGAGGTTACCCTGGACAGCTTAGTGATGTGCGCTTGAGGAGGCTTGAACAGGCAAAGGCTATTAAAGAAAAAAAACAAATCATGAGATTGAGCAGGAGACCAAAAAGGAGACTGGCTTACTCAGTACCTGGAGAGCTACCCTGAGCTGGCAAAGAGGATGGAGGTTGAGGGATCCAGGAGCCGTCAGTCTTCAGCCAGGCTGGGTAGGGCCAGCGGCGGGGCCTGGTCTGGAAAGGTGGTCCCCCTGTGTTGAGGCACCTGGGGCTCATCCTTTTCCAAGGGCACTGTTCCAGTGGCCCTCCTGGCCACACGCCGGGCACAGTCTAATTGCTGGGCGTGGCTTCGCCCCACTTCAGGCAGGCTCCTGGAGGTAGTCATTGTTGCAGTCCTCCACACCTAGGTGGCGCTCCAGAGGGCTGAACTCCCACCGCCAGCCGAAGGGCAGCTACCAGGGATCTGCTTTTTGGCAAAGTTGGAGTGTACACTCCATCTCCGCCTGTTTCTCTCTGGAATTAAAACTTTAGATGCCATGTTAAGGTTCTGTCAGCTGTGACAGACCTATACTCATATACAAAGAGCGCGTCCCAGGACGGGTGTCCAGCAAGAAAGGCAACGTGGACTCCCCACGGGCAGACAGAGGGTGTCGCCCCAGCCCCGGCCTGGCCCCAGCATTTTCTGCAGCACCTAGGGCGTGCCCAAGTGGGCCGGAAAGGGAGCCAGAAGCCGAGCGCGTTTAGGACCATGTGGAGCAGCCGGGCAGCCGACCAACAAAATTGTAGTCTGGTGGGGGCCAAGATGGCGACTGTGATGTCACCAGGCAATGACTGCACCATCACAAAATGGCGGCTGGTGGGAAAATAACTGGCAGCTGATAGGGGAGAGCATTTGGAGGGATACCAGACCACTTAGAAAAGTTCCTAACTATTCCTGGGCCACCGCAACCCATTTCCCAACTCGTATCAAGGCAGACAGGTGGAGCATGGAGATGTGGGCATCTGCTAGTATAAAGGTTCGACTCCCCATAATTGGTTCGCGGGCGGAAACGAAGAACAGGAAATGGGCGTCCCCAATTTCCCTGCTCAATCGTTCGGAAACGGAGGTTAAGAGATAGAGAAGAACGTCTTCATCCCTTCTCCAATCCAGAGGATGACCTGGTCATCCGGAGGGTGGTCCCAGTGGACCGGGGGACAATGGGTCACCAAGCGCCTGAACTTTGGGGTCCCAGTGGACTGGAAGACCCAAGTCCAGAACCCACTAACCAAGGGAAGGAGGCAGTTTACCGGAGTGAAGTGTTGCCGGCCAGCGCTGGCTGCGACAGAAGCGCTGAGAAGCTGCTGGAGGCGCAGTAGAGCTGGGGCGCATGGATGCTGGTGGCTGGTATGTACGGCACTGGCGGCTGGCGCAGGCGGGATCAAACGGTGGCACACAGGCGGCATGCCTTGCCGGGTTTGTGGCGTGGAGACAAAATGGCTTCCAGGCATGCGGCAGTTGCTGAGGCTGTGCCCCAAGGAGCACCACCAGTGAGCCTGGCTTGGGTGGGCGAAATGGAGCAGCAGCAGCGAGTAGAGCTATGCCTGGCGCAGGTACTGTGGCGGACACCGAAGACAGCTGTGCGCCGCCCAATGAGCCTGGCTCGGGGCAGGCGGGGCAAACCGGCCAGAGGTCCCGGCGGTGACTGAAGTGCCGAGCTGGAACGGCGGTTTTAGGAGGTCCAAGCAGCAGGCAGAGGTCCTGGTCCATGCAGGAGGTCAGCAGGCAGAGCAGGTGCCAGCATCACCCAAGGAGCCTGGCTCCGGGCGGGTGGAACTGGCAGCCTGGCGGCCGGCGGAGCCTGCACGCCCCAGCGGTGGTGGCCGCGGCAGTGGTGGCAGTGGAAGATGGCCGTCGGTGCTCCAGAAGAGAGCACATGGGCGGAAAAAGATGGCACCGGCTCTCAGCAGAGCGCAGGGCCGGAAAGATGGCTGCAGAAACTCAGCAGAGCGTGGGATCAGAAAGATGGCCACTGGCTCTCAGCAGAGCACGGGGCCGAAAAGATGGCCGCAAGCTCTCAGCAGAGCCCGGGGCGGGAAGAAGGCCGCCGGCTCTCCCGGAGAGCGCGGGGCTGGGGAATAAGGCTTATGGTCTGGGCAAGCACGGGATGGCAGCGGTGGCAGTGGTGGGAGCAATGCCTGCATGCGGAGCGCTGGTGTGGGACCTCACAGTCGAGCTGCTGGCGGGTCGGAGAGTCCGGGGCTCAAAAAGAGAGTAAAAAGAAAAAGAGAAAAAAAGAAAAAAAAAGGGGGGGAGGAACCCAAGAGTTCTCCCGGTTTGGCACCAAATGATAAGTAAAATAAAAAATTATGCGAGTAAAATAAAAAATAATGTGAGTACAGTGGAGTATGAAAAACACGAGAGAGGTCCGGTACACGTGGCATGTAAAGTTTTAATTGCACGGCTCTCCCGGGGATCAGGGCGAGGCACCGTGGGGCCCACGCGCCTGTCCGAAGCTTAAGGACGCGGGCTCTCCTTTTCAAGGTATGCATCTCAAGAGATGGGGGTTTACTCGCAGGAACGCCCAATTCTCCTGGTGGTTTCAGCCCCTCCCTTGCCCTGCAGAGGTCATATGACACAAAGTCACAGGAGTGCAGGACCCAACTTATCACTTATAAATTCTCCAAATCATGTGTTGAGTCGTATTTACCCACATCACAGGTACTATAGCAAGATATTTGTTTCCATACTAATTAGTGTAACAGATAACCTTGAACCAGCCAGTAAAAGGCCAATTTCAGGATGTGAGGGTGATCTGGCTGAGACATCTGTCACCCCATTGATCTCCAGGGTTGATTCGGCTGATCTGGCTGGCTAGGCGGGTGTCCCCTTCCTCCCTCAGCACCCCATGTGCGTCCCTCCTGAAGCTGCATGCTCGGTTGAAGATGATGACCTTCCCAAATAGAGGAGGACTGGTCTTCAGTCAAGGAGTAGCTGCGCTCCCCTGCTAGAACCTCCAAACAAGCTCCTAAAGTCCATTTGTAGAAGAACATAGGGTAGACAAGCTTCCAAGACTCCAGACACATCCAAATGAGGCACTGCATGTGGCAGTCTGCCTTTCTTTAAAAAATAAATAAAGGGTCCGGGCCCTGGGCTGACCCTGGGCGGGTGGGCAGGTGCAGGCGGGGTGCCCCTAGGCGACCCCCATCTCAACCCAGAAGGACCACGTGGTCCGGGCCCCCAGGCAACCCTGGGCAGGTGGCCCGGCACTGGCGGGGCGCCCCTAGGTGACCCCCCTCTCCACCTTTAAGGACCCTGGGCCCCCCACCCTAGGCGGGTGGGCAGGCGCAGGCGGGGCACCCCTAGGCGACCCCCCTCTCCACCTGGAAGGACCCCAGGCCCCCGACCCTGGGCGGGTAGGCAGGCGCTGGTGGGGCGCCCCTAGGCGACCCCCCTCTCCACCTGGAAGGACCCCAGGCCCCCGACCCTGGGCGGGTGGGCAGGCGCCGGCAGGGCGCCCCTAGGCGACCCCCCTCTCCATCTTGAAGGACCCCGGGCCCCCGACCCTGGGCGGGTGGGCAGGCGCTGGCGGGGTGCCCCTAGGCGACCCCCCTCTCCACCCAGAAGGACCCCGTGGTCCAGGACCCCGGGCAAACCCTGGGTGGGTGGGCAGGTGCTGGCGGGGTGCCCCTAGGTGACCCCCCTCTCCACCCGGAGGGACCCTGGGCCCCCAACCCTGGGCGGGTGAGCAGGTGCTGGCGGAGCACCCCTAGGCGACTCCCCTCTCCACCCGAAAGGACCCTATAAAAAAGGAAAAGAAAAAGAGAAAAGGAAAATATCGGAGAGGGGTCAAAGAGGTGGCGGATGCCAGGATACTGGAGATGCAGACAAAACTTATCCAAATGAGCTGGAATTATTGGAAAAATTCCCTGCTAAGGAGGACTACTTCTTCTCTACATTGTTAAGAATCTTGGACATCACCTGTACGGAGAGAGACTTTAGTGGAGACCAAGGAGAAAGGCAGTGGAGAATTGTATTCAGGAGAAGCAGAAATTGGAGCCTACCAACCTTATTTATTTATTTATTTATTTATTTATTTATTTATTTATTTTGGAGAAATTACACCAAAGGTTGAATGCTACCATTGTGCATGCTTAGGAAGATTGAACAACATTCAGAGTGAAAAGAGAGCTTGGGAAAGATTTGAAATGGTGGAGGCAGTGGCAATGGCAGTGGCCAGTACTCAGGGGCGGCAGAGATCTGATACATTACACCTGGAACTTTTAAACCGAGAGGCAGAATGCTACCTACCACCACGCACCCTCGAGAACATGGGACAAATAGTTGGGCGAAGAGGGTGCTCGGATTAGAGCCTGCCGAGAGGTGAGGCCGGCGACGGACACAGCAAAGCTGGGATCGGAGCCTGCCGTGAGGCAAGGCCAGTGCTGGGGCCTCCGAGACCTGGATTGGAGCCTGCCAAGGTGTTAGGCCAGTGCCGGGGCCAACGGCCGGCATCGGAGCCTTCCATGAGGCAAGGCTGTTATTGAGGCCTCCGAGGCTGATATCGGAGCTTGCCGAGGGGTTAGGCTGGTGCAGGGGCCAGCAAGGCTGGGATCAGAGCCTGCCGTGAGGCAAGGCCGGTGCTGGGGCCAGCGTGGCTGGGATCGGAGCCTGCTGAGGGGTTAGGCCGGTGCTGGGGCCAATGGCCAGCATCGGAGCATTCCGTGAGGCAAGGCCGTTATTGAGGCCTACGAGGCCGAAATCGGAGCCTGCCGAGGGGTTAGGCCGGTGCTGGGGCCAGCGAGGCCAGGATCGGAGCCTGCTGAAAGGTAAGGCCAATGCTGGGGCCTCCGAGGCTTGGATCAGAGCCTGCTGAAGGGTTAGGCTGGTGCCGGGGCCACTGGCCAGCATCGGAGCCTTCCGTGAGGCAAAGCTGCTATTGAGGCCTCTGAGGCTGGGATCGGAGCCTGCCGAGGGGTGAGGCTGGTGCTGGGGCCAGCAAGGCCAGGATCGGAGCCTGCCGAGGGTGAGGCCGGTGCTGGGGCCAGCGAGGCTGGGATCGGAGCCTGCCGTGAGGCAAGGCCAGTGCTGGGGCCTCTGAGGCCAGGATCGGAGCCTGCTGAGGGGTTAGGCCGGTGCTGGGGCCAACGGCCAGCATCGGAACCTTCCGTGAGGCAAGGCCATTTTTGAGGCCTCCGAGGTTGGGATCGGAGCCTGCCGAGGGGTTAGGCCGGTGCTGGGGCCAGTGAGGCTGGGATCAGAGCCTGCTGCGAGGCAAGGCCGGTGCTGGGGCCTCCGAGGCCGGGATCGGAGCCTGCCAAGGGGTTAGGCCGGTGCCGGGGCCAATGAGGCCGGGACAGGAGCTTGCCATGAGGCAAGGTTGGTGCTGGGGCCTCCGAGGCCAGCATCGGAGCCTGCCGAGGAGTCAGGCCGATGCCAAGGCCAGCGTGGCTGGGATCGGAGCCTGCCATGAGGCAAGGCCCGTGCTGGGGCCTCCGAGGCCGGGATTGAAGACTGCCGAGGGGTTAGGCCAGTGCTGGGGCCAATGGCTGGCATCGGAGCCTTCCGTGAGGCAAGGCCGTTATTGAGGCCTCTGAGGCTGGGATCGGAGCCTGCCGAGAGGTTAGGCCGGTGCTGGGGCCAGCAAGGCCGGGATCGGAGCCTGTCGCAAGGAAGGCCATGCTGGGGCCTCCGAGGCCAGGATCAGAGCCTGCTGAGGGGTTAGGCTGGGGCTGGGGCCACTGGCCAGCATCAGAGCCTTCCATGAGGCAAGGCCGCTACTGAAGCCTCCGAGGCCTGGATCAGAGCCTGCCGAGCGGTTAGGCTGATGCCGGGGCCATCGGCTAACATCGGAGCCTGTCATGAGGCAAGGCTGGTGCTGGGGCCTCCGAGGCTGGGATCGGAGCCAGCTGAGGAGTTAGGCCAGTGTCAGGGCCAGCGAGGCCAGAACTGGGGCCTCCCATGAGGCAAGGCTGCTGCTTGAGCCAGCGAGGTCTGATCAGTCCACCGAGTAGCCAGGCCACAACTGGGGCCGTCAAGAGTGGGATCGATATTTGCAACACGGCATGCACAGAGAAATATCGCAGAAAATTAAAACCAGATGCTTCCCCTAATCAGCAATAACTAGGAGGAAATGGGCAATAGAAAGTGGTCGAGCTATAGAAAGGGCCCTATAGTGTAGCAATTAAGGTGACCAATCAGAGGGTATGGAATAGGGGAGGATGGAGCCTCTTTAAAAAGCAGGAGGTACATAAACATATGTATCAAAGTTAATCACCAAACAAGCATGGGATCGAGGGAGGGGGAGGGAATGGGATGGGGGCTGGATGAGGGCTAATTGGATGATGTGTGTTTGTATATCCTCTCAAGTCTTATATTACAATGTGATGTATGATTACAATGCACCAATAAAAATAAATTTAAAAATAAAAAATAAAAAAATAAAAATAGATACTTCCAAAAAAATAAAAAATAAATAAATAAATAAATTTAAAAAGCCAATTTCAAAAGCATCCTTCCTTATATATTAAATTGGGGTTCCTCAAGCCATAGATATCACCAAGCATTCCATAAAAATTTAGTAATTCAATATTTGTATTTTGAATTAAGGACATATTTGGTTAAGGATAATCAATATAATTCTGCTGACCAACTAATCCTGAATCCTGATACTATATTTATTGTTTTTTATTATTGGCTATGGAGATTGAAAGCAGGGCATTCTATCTCCAAGTTACACCTGGTAATGTGGTCTTACTAGTTTGCTGAGGCTGGCATTGAACATGAGATCCTTCTGTCTCAGTCTCCCAAATACTGAGATTACAGGTGTGGGCCACCATGCTCCACCTGTCCCTGTAGTTTAACTCCAGCATATGTGTATTTAGACTTACTATAATGTTTTTTTTTTTGTGTGTGTGTGTGTGTGTGAAAGAGAGATACTGGGGATAGAATCAGAGGCATTCTACCTCCGAGCTTACCTCCAGCCTTTTTTTTCTTTTTTCACTCCAGCCTTTTTTTTTTTTTTTTTGAGACAGGGTCTCTCTCTAGGTTACTAAGGGTCTCGCTAAGTAGCTGAGGATGACTTCAGACCTGTGATCCTCCTGTCTCAGTTTCCCAAATACTAGGATTACAAGGGTGGGCCACCACACCCAGTTATGTTATTGTTATATAGTATCAATTCATAGTTATTGTCAAATTTTCAAAAATAAGGTGGATTTAATATATAAAAATAACATTAACTTCCAGTACAAATGCCCTTACAACCAACACATTAAGGTCAGGGTGTTTTTTTTTGTGTGTGTGGTACTAGTGTATGAACCCAGGGGCACTATTCTACCTCTAAGGTACACCCTCAGCAATAATTTTTTATTCTTTATTTGAAACAGGGTCTCACTAAGTTGCAGAGGGCCTCACTAAGTAGCCAAGGCTGGCTGCAAACCCCTATCCTCCTGTCTCAGCCTCTCAAGCACTAGGCTTACAAGCATGCACCACCACACCTGACTAAGGTCTGAGGTTTTAAAGTATAGATATTCCTTGACTTTAAAGAGGTTATTTCTTAGGCCGGGCGTGGTGGCGCACGCTTGTAATCCCCGCACTTGGGAGGCGGAGACAGGAGGATCGCGCAGGTTCAAAGCCAGCCGCGCTGGCGTAAGAGACCCTGTTTCAAAAATATAAAATAGGTCTGGGAGTGTAGCCCGGAGGAAGAAGGGCTTCCAGGAACCCCAGTACCACCAAAAAAAAGAGGTTATTTCTTGATAAACTCATTATAAATTGAAAATACATGTAATACATCTAAACTATGAGCACTGCCATTCCCTGGTGACACAGCACACCATTAAGTGGGCCTGTTTTTTTTCTCTTCTGAATGCATAGATGCCTGGGAGCTTAGCTCTCTGCTACTGTCCAGCATCATAAGAAAAGATCAGCTTGATCTCCTATTGCTAGCCAGGGAAAAGATCCAAATTCAATGCTTAGTTTTGTATTAAATGCAAATGGCTTTGGTACATCATACAATCAAAGAAACAAAAGTCAAAATATTATAACTCAGGGACCTTCTGTATTCTAAGAAAAGGAAAAGTAATAGCAAAATTGATTGTCCCCTTGCCTATTATTACAAAAGTTTGCTGAACTCAAAGGAACCTGCCTTATTGCAGAACGTGGATGCCTCAGAACCATTGTTACCTGTGTCTGTTACATTCACCCCTTCCCCATCAAGTAATACTCAAATACTAACTCCTTCACCTTCTTAAAGTTTTTTTTTATACAAACATCACCTTTTTCATGAAGCCTTTTCTACATTACATATTGCAACTCCTTTTTCCTCTAACTCCATCTACTTTTCCTAGATTTTTCTCCTTAGCACTCATTAATCCACAATATATATTATATAATATTTATTTGTTTTGTTATCTGCCTTTCCCTACTAGAATGTTAGCTCCATGAAGACAGGAATTTTATTTAACTTACCGACAAGTGAGCTAAATATGAAGTTCCTAGAAAAGTGCCACTGGACATAGCAGGTGCTCAGTTGATGTAATGTGTGAACTGATACACATGAATGAATACATATTTACACCATACCTACCACCTTGCCTTTGTCACATCTGCCTCACTTGTCATATTAATGTTTTTAATTTCTAGTTTGTCACATTGTAAGTTTCCTCATTTTATATATAAATGTATTTTTGATTTATAATTATATAAAAATAATCCATATTAGGAACATATCATACCTAGTTAGGTCCCTATATATTTAAATAGCACAAGAAAGAATAGTATAGATAAAAATTAAGGTCCTTTCCCTCTTTAAAAGACATTGGAATATTGTCCACACTGTGAAAACAATGTTGGATAAGAAGATTGTTGGCTAGTGAGATTGTCAGGAAGGGGTTCTGTTTGCTGGGGCACTCTGTGATTATTTCATCTCTCTGTTTACTCTTTCAAGCTCTCCTTCTATTCCTACACCCCACCCTGGGCAGCAAGAATTGCAAAGAATAAGAAACAGGATATGGGCTGTTGAGCAGCATTTTTACAAAAACATAATGCTAGAGCACTCTTACCAAAGCAGCCAGCTCTTCTCCTGTCCATTAACGTTACTCAAAAATTGAGACAGCTTTAAGAATCCATCTTTTAAATAAGGTTTCATTCCTCTGAAATTGTAACTATTGTAAAGCACATTCAGAGGTTTATATCATAGCCTGTATTTTCCCCTTTAAGTCAATGGGTGTAACTATTAGGCAGAATGTACTGAAAAATCAATTGTTCCGGAGATGATTTCCTCACCAATCATTCCATCCCAAAGTATTTCCATGGTGCTAGCTCTGTTTCAAATGTTTGCTAAGTTCTTTTTTGTGCTACTTATTTTATTATTCTAGAAGGCCTATGACAGTGCTTGCAAATACAGAAGGAATGGTATAATTTTAAAGGCGTTTTTGCAAATAGGCTTTTTTTTTTAGCTAAAGTCTTAGAGAGGAAGGAATAAAACACTGGATTATGGGATTTAGAATATCCCCCATCTTCTACTTCCTATCCCTACACTGACCATAGATACTAAATATAGAAATTTTTATTTCCCTCGTTTAGCTAAAAAAAAAAACTATTATTGAAGCTGAGTGTGGTGGATATGCCTTTAATCCCAGTAGTTGGAAGGCTGATATAGGAGGAGAACAGGTTCAAGGACAGCCTCAGCAAATAGTGAGCCCCTCTGCAATTTAGAAGAACCTATTTTGGTTAAAAATAAAAAGTAAAAAGGACTGAGGGTGTAGCTCAGAGTTAGAATGCATCTGTGTTTAATTCCCAGAACCACACATAAAAACATCACTACCAACAACAATAACAACAAAAATATTCTGGAGCTTAATCCTCAGAAATGTGAGTAGAAAATTCAACCACCACTAAATTGTCACAGTAAGAAAATGGCTTCAGTTCTCATGTAGAAAAAATGGATTACGGATGGTGAAATTCCCCATTTCCTTTTTTTCTAAATAAACAAAGTATCTATTGCTTCTAGATCCCATGGCTAAAAACAAACAACAACAACAACAAAAAAATCACCCTCAGCAAAACAAGGGTCCCTAGTGATCCCAACCATCATATCACATCTTTCCACAGCCCAGAGATTCACCTTTTAGTGTGTTATCCCACTACTTCATTGCCATAGTTGAAGTCTAGTATGATTCATAAGGTCCCATTTGTTGCTTTGTGCCCAGCCCAAGGCTCTATTGGAAGGTGGTGAGACCATTAGGAAATAGAGTTGAGTAAGATGTTATATGTCATTGTGATGATGCCCCCAAAGAAGATTATAAAACCATGGTCTCTTCTTCATCCTCTCTTTGATTCCTGGCCATCATGAATGAGCATCTTGTAAATAAACTACTTGCACTCAGACCCTTATCTCAGAGCCTGCTTCTGAGTGAATACAAGATAACAGTAATTGCTTCCAATTTATAGGCCCCATGTGTTGGGAGGAAGCATCAAAGACAAAGTAAATGCATATACATATAAAATTGCATATGCACATACAATTACATATACATATACATGTACATATACATTTGGTGGTATTGGGAATTGAACCATGGGCATTCTATCTTTGAGCTATACCCTCAGCTCCTATTTTATTTTTTATTTTGAAACAGGGAGGTTCTGCTTAGTTGCTGAGGTTCTCACTAAGTTGTTAAGGCTGGCTTCAAACCTGCAATCTTCCTGTCTCAGCCTCCCAACTACTGGGATTATAGGTGTAAGCCATCAGACACAGCTCAACAAAGTATACTTGAGAAACCCTATTTCAGAAGCTCTGTGATTAAAAAATAGGTTCTTATGAGAAAATTTCCCTGGTTCTCATCTCAATCTTCACCTTTGGATTTCCTCTTCTTTGTTAAGCAGTTTCTTGGAGTTGCCTTGTTTTTGAAGGATAGTGTGAACTTTAACAAAATGAGTGTTTAAGTCCAACTTCTGAAAACAATGTTCACAAAATTCCATTGGCATATTGAAAACACATGACAGAAGTCATTACATGCTTCTACCTTTAGGAAGTCCTCCATTCTCCAATGGGTTCAGTGTGTGGTTTTCTTACTGATCTCTACCCAAGAAGACCTAAGAGCCATTGAGCAATAATCACACTGTATAGCTGCTCAGGCCACCTGTGTTAAGCAGCCCTGATTAAAAGCCTCAGTAAATCAAACTAATTTCACTGAGAATTACTGAAACTTGCTGGATTTCACTTTTGACTGTCTTAGAGATACACAAAACAGATTAGAAAGAGAATAGTGATATGAATAAGGTATGTTTTCAGTGGGTGACATCTTGTTGAAGAAGTGGCTCATGGAAAAAGGCCTTTTATTTTAATAGGTTTAACATATATACAGTTGTATTTATAAAAATTTACATGCATAGTGTCTTAATATGTGTTCTGTAATTTGGTATAGTGCTTAGTGATGCAGGTTAGCAAATCATGTCTTAATGTTTGTACATTCTAAGTTGATGTTTCTGGCCCTTTTAAAGAGAGTTTGTAAATAGTGGAGCCAGAAATACCTTTTTTACTAATTCTTGAAGGATATAATTAAGTTTAATTTCCTCTAAATTTAACCATCTTCCTCAAGTTTATTAATATTTTAAGCCATGATACTACTAGGGGATGAGAGGAAAGGAAGAGAAAGGAAAAGGGAAAGGAAGGGAAGACAAGGTAAAAACATGGTACTTTTTGTATGTGCATAGTATTGGGGATGGAGCCAAGAGACATTTTACCTCTGACCTACACCCCCAGCCCTATTTTACTTTTCTTTTACAGGGGCTCAAAGCCCTTCACCTTGAGTCTCAAAGAAGACTTTAGACGTGGGACTTTTGAGCAGTGCTGGAACTGTTAAGATTGTG
This sequence comes from Muscardinus avellanarius, assembly GCF_963383645.1. Taxonomy (NCBI): domain Eukaryota; kingdom Metazoa; phylum Chordata; class Mammalia; order Rodentia; family Gliridae; genus Muscardinus; species Muscardinus avellanarius. The sequence continues at coordinate 36,078,573 of NC_137792.1, forward strand.
GGAACTCTTGAAGACAAGATAAATGTATTTTGCATTGTGAGCTGCCCATTAGGTCAAAGGACTCAGAGTAAGAGTGTAATGGATTGGACTTAGAATGTCTCTAAACTTCATCTAAACAAGGTAGCAATGTTGGAAATGGAGTTTGGTTGGTATGGGGTGCCACTGGGGGTGTAGCCTTGGAGTTATATAGATTTGTTACTCCTCCCACTGTTAGTTCTCTCTTCTCTCTCTCTCTCTCTCTCTCTCTCTCTCTCTCTCTCTCTCTCTCCCCTCTCTGTATGTGTGTGCGTGTATATATATACATATATATATCTGTTTCCAGTTTTCAGGATGAGGAGCAGAGTTCATGCTCTCTCTCTCTCTCTCTCTCTCTCTCTCTCTCTCTCTCTCTCTCTTTCTCTCTCTCTCCCTCTCTCTCTCTCCTTCCTGCTGCCATGACAACTGAAATCCACAGATGCTGGCCTCACATGGGCCACATGGGCAACACTGTGAATCTTCAAAAACTGTGAGCAAACAAATCTTCCTTCTTTTAAGTTTTGTGGTCAGTCATTGTGGATTATATCATTGAGACTATTGACCAAGAAACAGAGCTAGATAGGGCACTTCTGTTGCCCGGTCCATGGTTAGAAATTAACTAGTAAAAAAAGATCCCTCAATTTGTGCCCTGAATGGGGTGGAGCCATAGAACTCTCATTTCTCAGCAGATGATGAGAGCAATCCCCTTGTGATAGGGTATTTTAGTTTGGGTTCTGGAGGAAGCAGATGCTGAGCGAGAGGCTTTCACACAAGAAAAATTTTAGGGAGCTCCACCAAAATTATGCCAACAAAGTAGGGAGGGAAGCCTGATTACTGACCTTCAAAGACCTCAGCTACAGGTAGCTCTGAAAGTAGAATGGTTCTTCACAGATATCCTGATTAAGGTGATTGGGTGGGCCTTTTTTCACTCATCTCCCTTTAGTCAGTCAGTGGATACAAGATATCCCTGACAATGGGCCTGTTCTTGGGCAAAGTACAGCCTAGGGCAGTGGTTAGCATGGTATAGCCCATGAGTCATATATCAAGTGCTTTCCCTTTCTGTAAATAAAATTTATTGGGACACTGGCACAGTTATTCAATTAGTTATTGCTTTTACTTGCTTCCATGCTACAATGATAAACATGAGTAGCTGTGACAGACACTGAATTGCCAGCAAAACAAAATCATGACTATGTGGGGCCATTTATAAAAACAAACAAAAAAAAGCCAGTTTGATAACATGAAGCCCAGGTTGATTCCCTGAGAAGGATAATTTAAATTATCAATATCCAGCATTCGTGGCAACTGAAAAAAATAAGTGCCTAGGTTCTCTCCAGTACACCATCTACTATAGGGAATTAAGGTCCTATAGAGCAAACTGAACTAGTGAATTTTAGTAGACAGATGAGAATCAGAGCATAACTTCTTCTTTCTTCTACCATTATGGAATGTTCTGAGATGTGATAGTTTTTATAGGCTTTCTGAATATGTCTCATAATACAAGGAGATTGTCTGTTCTTGTTTCAAAGCAAAGTCTAGCTTAAAAGCATATCCTCCATTATCTTTTTCCTGCTTTCTCTACTTTGGTACCTCTTTCCCTTTACTCATGTTTTCTTGGATTTGCTATTTCCAGTAAAGTTTAGCACACTAAGCCTCAGACTGCTTCCTAAGGCAAACTGGGCTAAGATCTGTGAAATCCAAATCTTTAGAATTTGGCATGGAACTAACATAAATAAAGTTAGAATAGTAGAGCATTAAGAGGAATAAGGACATCTGCTGCCTGTCATCTCATTCTGAAACCCAGGGCATTTTCCTTTCATAGTTGATGCTGTAAATGAAAAATATTTTGTTCATTTTAATTGCAACATTTATATGACAAGAGCATTTCTACAGTTTCAAAATGACTTTAAAATGAATTAATAATTTCCTTTTATATGTATACTTGCTAAATGATTTTCTGATTCTCATTGTCTTCTAACTGATGAAAATCCTTTCTTTAGCCCAGAGCATTTTTCAAAAATACCTTTCCCCTTACCCTCAAATATCTATTGGATGTTAATTTTGTCCTGATGTTACCCTGAAATATTAATACTTCTGTCACTCATGGTCCCATGTGCCCACACCTAAGAGAATCCTTGTCCTTTCTCCTGAGGCTCTTGTTCCAGGGATGGGAAGCATTATTATACATGATACTTCCTTTACTTACCCTGAGGGTATTCTTGTTGAACTTTTGGGGTATCATGGTTAACCTTGTGAGTTATAAAACCACTATGGGAAAAATAGTAGTTCTAACCAAGATAGAGTTTTAAGAAGACAGGCAAAATAAAATGGAGAAAAAAGGCCCTAGGGCTGCTCTGTGCTTTTAAAGCTCAAAAAATGAAATAAGAAGGCCACACACAAGGAAGCAGGCAAACTTTGTTTTGCTGAGAGGACTTTTTTTCCTTGGGTTAATTCCAAGAGGGAACAGACACTGAGTGAGTCATAGAATAAGTAGGGCAGAGTTTGCCTTTCAGGGAATGCAATAGTGTGTGGGTGTACTTATAGCATCTTGCAGATACTTAGTAAGGCCAGGTTTCCAAAGTCCAGCCAGTGTCAGGATCATTTATTATGAACTCTCTCTGCTTCTGTTTACTGGTCTACTGCAAACTGAATTTTGAGAGGGAGTTCATCTCTGTGTCTGTTCTGTCCTCGTGATGAGAAGGCTGAGGGTGACAAGGTTGGGTCTGTGAGTGATAAAGGAATCACCAAGCTGCAGCTATGCCAAACTGTGGGACAGACAAACAGAAATCTGAATAGTATGGATTTACATATACTTAATGGGATATCATAGCAAGTAGATCCCACTTGAGTCCAGAGACCAGTGTATGAGGCCAAAGGTGGTATATGCTACAGGAAGAATTTAAGGAGAAGATCAAAATGGGCAAGGGAAGGTAACCTTGGAAAGGTAACCCTTGAAAGTAGCAGGCATAAAACTGGATAATTCTAAGATCACTAATTCCATGTGAGTCAAGGACCAATGATGCAGAGACACTACTCTAAAGTTAATAAAGATGTTGTATATATCAGTATGAGAGAAAAACTTACAATATAATAACTCATGATTTAGTATACCTATCACTTGATATCTGGGGGAATTGGTTTCAGGACCCACAGGATACTAAAATCTGTGGATACTCAAATAATTTCTGTAACATGCCATAATACTTGTATAGAACCAATGTACATTCTTCATATACTTTAAATCATCTCTAGCTTACTAATATCCAATACAATGTAAATTTTGTGATGCTGTATAAATAGCTGTTATCTTGTATTGTTTAGTGATTAATGACAAGGGAAAATGCCTGCGTATGTTCAGTATAGATGCATTTTTTTCTCCTAAATGTTTCAGATTCATTATTGGTCAAATCTGCTGATGTGGAACCTGCAGAGCTGACTGTAGTTATTTTGATAACTACAGGCAATTATTTCCAGTGGAAGCAAAGTATTTTATCATATGAAAACTGACTAGAAAGTAAATAGATAAAGCAGATAAGACAGAATCCACTGTAGTCAAGAGATAGTGGACATAGATGGGTTAGATGTAGTTATTCCTCCTCCAAAATCTGGGACTCTTAGGCCCTTCTATAACATTTCTAATGATCTATGCCATAGAAGACCCTTTTTGTGATATATCTTGAGACAAAAATTCTGTGCTATATGTCAGCAGGTGAATAAGATATTTGTGGCAGAGCGCTGGTAAAGTTAGGCTGAGATAGTTTCCATTCTTCTTGCCAATGATGAATTGAATATTCTGGAGTGCATTTTTTCCTCTATGGCTTTCATTGAGAATATATTTAGTAAGTATTCAGACTTCTATTTATTGTTTAAAAAACAATGATAGCTTTGAATGATCTTCCATTGTGTGTGTGTGTGTGTGTGTGTGTGTGTGTGTGTGTGTGTGTGTGTGCATGCAGGTGTGTACATTCCATAAAATGAAGACCTCTTTCTTGCTTTTTATCCTCTGAATAATTTACCCAATACTTCCATGCCTCATTAGGACAAGATACTTGATCTTAGCATTTCTTCCCTATCATAAAAAACTAAATTATATTCAAGTTGGCTTTAGTGTTAAATGCATTTATTATATGCCACTTAAAAAAAGTCACTATAATATATAGTTAGTAATAGTCTCTTTCTATTTAATGAACATTATTTTCTAATAATGTATGTAAAAGAGGATGTAAAAGAGGATGTTTCACAGTGTTTCATTCCCCTCTAAAAACTCTTAAATCTCCCATCCTTCTTGCCTTCTCTAACTCACTTGGTGAGAATTACATGACATTTTTTGTTGTTTTTTACTTTGACCATGTTCTTTTATTTTTAACAATTTTTCTACTCTAGGATTTTTAAATGCCCATCAAAATTTCCCTACTGACAAATAAATCATATGTTTTCACCTAATCACCAATATCACCTACTTGAAAGTCATATACTTTGTAAAAATAAATCCACATGATCAAGGAAATTCTTCACAGAACCTTTAAATGTCTGTATTTACTTCTAACCTGTTGTTCTAGAGTCTTGTTATAAATTGTCATATTGGAATTTCTTTTCATTACAGGATAGCTTGGCTCTCAAATAGTCCTCATTTTTCTTGAATTTATTTATACTTTATATATACGTGAATTTATTCTATTTTCAGTTTTACTAAACTACTTTCTCAAGTAACTCATACTTTTTAAAGAAGTGTGTTGTTATTAAACTTTTTCAGTCTTCGCCTGTCTGAAACTGTATTTATTTAGCTCCTACACTGGTAAATAATTTTCCTAGGTATCTAGCACTGTATGGAAAAATATATCTTTAGAACTTTGATACATTGCTCTCATTGTCTTCTAGTAACTAGTATTTGTAATGTTATGCATCAGTATGATTTCATTTTTCAACCCTGCTAATCTCTCACCCTCTAGAAGCTGATCTCTCACTTTTTAGAAGCTCATGTATTTATCAGCATTAATCTTAAATTTTAGTTGTGTCTGAATGTGAGTTTTTCCATGCTTGTTCTTCTGGATATTTATTTATTGGTCTCTTTAAAGTTGAAGATATAATTTAGTGAAATTCTGGGAAGTATTTTTTTATTATTTCTTTGGTTATTTCCTTTCTACTATTTTCTTGCTCCATCTTTCTAGAACACTGATTAGAGAAATATTTAACTTCCTGTATGTTATGTTCCATATCTCCTAATTTTCGTTTGTACTTTCTTTTTTCATTTATTTAATGGATTCTATTTTTAAATTCCACAGACATTTCTTTTTCTTTGTACATTGTTTTTTTCATAATGGTATCTTCTTATGTTCTGTATGTAATATTTTCTCAAATGTCTGTGAAGATTTTTTTCCTGTATGTAGCTTACCCACTTATTACTATCCATCATAAGTTTAGTACCCTGACATGTGTCAAAATAGTCTTGTAAATAGACCTCCTATGCTTAGAAATCTCTTTCTAGTATCACTATGATAAAACTTGACAGGTTTATCATTACTTTATTTTATGAATATATTCTGAGTACTTTCTATGTTCAGAACTATAAAAAGCAATGAGATATGTAGAGTCTCTAGGCAGAGCCTCTGTAGAACTTTACAGTCCACTGTAGAGCTTATGCAAATTTTATTTCTTAATTCTTGCTAGGTACATTCTTTTATAGTAGACTGTTTGCATATATCTAAGAAAATTCTGTCAATGTATAATTTTAGTAATTTGCTTTAGGAAATTTATAGAAAACAGTGAATTTCAAAAACTGTTTTGCCAAATTTCACATTCTCCCTCCTTTCAGTGATTCTGATCAATACTCTTCAGGAAAATATTAGGCAAACTTCTTGAAAAATCTGTGGTTGAAATGAATACATTAATGCTATGGTAAAATTACATAATTTCCCCATATTTCCATGCTTATTGATATCCACAGGAAGGGAAACCTAGCAGGGCATTCCCTCCTTGAAATGATAATACACTGTGCACCTGGGGACCAACAGTCAGCACCCTCCCCTTCATGCTTATTGCCAAACACTGGGGTTTCGAATAGCTTTCTGTTTAGTTAAGAGATCTGGAAAGTTCACTGTCAACCAGATGGATGCAGAGGGCAGAAGCAGATTTAACAGGTATCATCACTAAGTTCCTGAGGAACCTTCCATTGCTGCAATCCTGGGAATATACATGTTGTAATGGAAAGAGAACAACCTCTGGTGACAGATAGGTCTGAGGTCATATCCTACATCTATCAGGGGTTTCTAAGTTAACTTAGAATGTCTGAGCTTCATTTCCATCTTTTTACTACTTCATAAAATGGGAATTAATCATTATCATAACATCTATAGTCAAACCCAGACTATAGATATCATAATATCTGTAGTCAAAGGCTATTGGCAGGTTTGTTACTATTCATCTCAAGTACAAAATCTGAAAGATCACTGGAGACAGCTTATGTATAGGCATTTTCTTTGCTAGAACTGCTTACTGGTAGTTAATATCACTTTTCTCTTTCAAGTTATATGAAGTCTAGAGCTCAAGAATCTGCATGTTTCTCACTACAGCATGTTGGAAATAAATTTTCATTTATATTATTCGATAGCAAAAGGGAATAGAAATTATAGTCCCATAATTATCTACCTCCTTCTTCCTTCTATATCATCAAGGCTAATTCAACATTTAACAGAATTTTCAACTCCTAAAAAATTACAAAACTATATTATATATGTTATAGTTTGAGTTATAAAATTTCATGAAAAGCTCAGAGGACTTCTGGGAAGATGGTGACGGAGAAAAGTGGGGCTTACGAGCCCTGCTAACAACCAATCTCTATTACCACAAAATCAGCGCCTTTCATAGCCAGAAAACACCATCAGCAGAGAAACAAAAAATGTAATTACAAGGGACAGAGAAAAAAAGGGCTGGAAAAACGAGAAACCAGACCGCAGTGCTGCAGCCGGAGTCGCGGCGCGGAACTGCGCGGGCGCCATCTTTTCTTGCAGCACCAGGCCCCAGAGAGGAGGGGATCTCAGAATGGAGCTCAGAGCCACAGAGGAGACACGCCGGCCTCACACCCGAGGACACAGCAGCAGCACCTTACTGCTCGCCAGACGGCACCAAAACAACGCACTCAACAATCCACCAGACTCCAGAGAGGAGCGGCAGACAGCGAGCCGAGGTGAGCCGCTGAAGATCAGCCGGGAGGAATTTAGCAGATTTTTCGGCTCATGGAGCATCTAAAGCTCCCAGAGGCTGGGCTCAGCACACCCAGCAGGGACTCAGAGTGGAGCTCAAAAACAGAAAAGAAATACGCCAGGCTCACGGCCAAGGGTGTGTCAGCGGCGCCATATTGCCACTGGCAGCTGCAGCAGCGAATTCACCGAGTTCACTACTGCTCCATCTGCGTATTCAACAACAGTGAGTCAAATTGCGGCCCCTGGAGGAGAAATCCCAGTACTACACTCCCAGGGACTTGACCCAGTGGGGGAGTGGCGGTGGCAGAGATATTACACCATAGGAGAACACCCAACCTGGCACCCCCCATGGTCTAAAGCAGCCTTGATTGACTCCATGGGTCTGAGACTCTGTGATACAACCCAGTACAGGAGTAGTGGGGACCGAGATACCAGACTCGAGATCCAGAGCACCTTAAGTGAAGTCATAGTGACCCAAGGGAAGAACCCAGAGAAGGAACAAACTTCGGAAATCATGGGAAAGAGGAATAACAATGGAGCAAAGAATGCCCAAAACCCCACAACATCAGAACCTGATAAAACAGAAATTCAGAGATTTATAGAAGATCAAATCAGGAAGATAACTGTAGAAATAATAGAGGACTTTCAAAAAGAATTCAGAGAGAGTCAAAAAGAGATAAAGGATGCAATCATTGAAGTAAAGGCCTCAATTCAAAGTACAAACAACTGACTAGACCACATGGAGAATAGAATCTTGATCTTAGAAGAAGCTCATTCAAAAAATGAATGCATACTTTCTAATTTAGAAAAAAAAAGTCCGACAGCAGGAATCTGACATTGAAGAAATATGGGCCCATTTTAAAAGAGCTAACCTAAGAATAATTGGAATAGAGGAGGGAAAAGAAGGTGAAACCAAAGGGATAAGTAATATCTTCAAGGAAATAATAGCAGAAAAATTTCCAAACATAGAGCAAGAGGTCAATACACAGGTCCAGGAAACTTATAGAACTCCCTTTAGACAGGATCAGGGAAGAGGATCCCCCATGCCACATAATTGTCAAAATGACCACTGTGGAAGCCAAGCAGAGAATCTTAAGGCAACAAAAACAAAGGGCCAAGTGACATTCAGAGGCAAACCAATTAGAATCACTCCAGACTTCCCAAACCAAGTCATGAGAGCCAGAAGGGCTTGGAGTAACATATTCCAAACTCTGAAAGAAAACAACTTCCAGCCAAAAATTTCCTATCCAGCAAAACTTTCTATCAAATTAGATGGGGAAATAAGAAGCTTCCATGACAAACAGAAACTGAAGGAATTTATGTCTTCAAAACCAGTGCTAGAGAAAATACTCAAAGAGATTAACTACAAAGAAGAAATAGGTAACACACACCAGAACCAGAGAAACTAGATTTTCCATCCAACAGACAACTAAGAATGGTTATCTGTGGAGATTCATTATTTATGTTAGTGTTTTACCTATCTCTAAATTGCATTGTTTGCCTTTATTGTTGTTAATTTTTAGGATGTCTAGTTGGAATACTAATATACCTTCAGATATAGCATTTGGAAATATTTTATCCCATTCTATCAGTAACTTTTAACTCTGTTTACATTGTCTTTGGATGTACAATATGTTTTTATTTTTTAGGGAGTTTATTTACCCTTTTGTTGCCTGTGCCATTGAAATCATATCCAAGAAATCACTGCCAATTTCAATGTTGTGAGGTTTTATGACCCAGATTTTCTTCTAAAATTTATAGTCTTAAGATATATATTTAGGTTTTTTATCTATTTTGAGTTAATATTTGTATATGGTGTTAGGTAAGGGTGCAATTTTATTATTTTTCATGTAATTAGTATTTTTCAACAATATTTAGTTAAAAGATTAGTATTTCCTCCACCAAATGTTCGTGGAAACCTTGTCAAAAATAACTTGACCATATATGGAAGAATTTATTTCTAGGCTTTTTATTTTACTCCACTAATTTATATATCTACCTTTATAGCAGTACTACACTGTTTCAATTATTGTAGCTTTATATAGTTTGAAATCAGAAAATATACATCTTCTAGCTTTGTTCTTTTTCAAGATCGTTTTGGGTATCTTGAGTCCATATTCCATATCAGGATAGATTTTTTGTGAAAATAAATAAATAAATATATGATCGTTTCACCTTAAAAAAGAAAAAGAAAGAAATATTCTCTGGTAAGAAAGAAATCAAAAAGAAATATTGAAATATTATCTTTAAGTCATCAAAAGCTTGGTATCAGACAAATGAAACTGTTATGTGAGATTATCAATGTTAATATTTCATAAATTGCTATAATACTAGATGTCAACCACTAAGCCAAGCATGGGAAGGAGGGATTGGGAGGGGATGGGGTGGGGATAGGGTAGGGGCTAACTGGGCGATGTGTGCATATATGTCTACAAAAGTATTATTTTTATCCCATTATGATGTATGAATACAGTGCACCAATAAAAAAGTTAAAACAAAAGAAAAGTTCATGTGTAGAAAGCATGGTCCCTAATGCTAGAAGATTCATAAATGGGGCATGGCTGGAGGATGTGGGTCCCTGGGGGCATGGCTTTGAGGGATATATAGGTCCCTAGTCTCCCTCCTCCTCCTCCTCCTCCTCCTCCTCCTCCTCCTCCTCAACTCTCTCTCTCTCTCTCTCTCTCTCTCTCTCTCTCTCTCTCTCTCTCTCTTCCCCCCTCTCTCCCCCATCCCTCTCCTCTTCCCTCCCTCCCTCCCTCCCTCCCTCCCTCCCTCCCTCCCTCCCTCCAGCTTCCATTATGGGAGACTTGAGTACACCATGCCTAGAAACTTGTTTCTGTTTTGGAGCCAGCTGACTATGGGCTGAATTTCCAAAACTGTGAGATCCAATGAACCTTTCCTCCTCTAGGTTGTGCTTGTCAAGTATTTTGGTCACAGCAATTAATAAGTTGAATAAAACAACCTATAACTGTGTTTCTCTTTTGTATCCTTCAGAACCACCAGAAGGCTTATTAAATCATTCACTGTTGGCACCACCAAGAGTTTCTGACAATATGTCCTAGATAGGGCCTGAGAGCTTGCATTTAACAAACTAATAATCTAGGAAATATATCCAGAAAACACATGATGGTTATATTATCAATTTTTTTTGTAGGACAGGCATGAATAGGACATTAAAAGGGGAGATAGAGTAGTCAACCTTGTACTAGAAGTAAAGTTATAAGGATAAGAACAGAATCCCTGAGGATGAGAATATGGTTGGGTCCGAAAAAAGAAAATGTTCTTTTCTGACTGATCATCCTTCCAGTGACCCTCAAGTTCACACCTTTAGTTGGAGGCTATGGTTCTGCTTTAGGTTTGTGAAGTACAAATCAAAAAGAAAGGAAGCCATCGGCCCAGGCACATTATGCAATCTGGGATGATAAGAAGGAAGAGTAGCTACAGGTTAGAGAACTGAAGTACATGGCCCTGCCCACAAGGGCAGCAGGAGGGAGATGAACCTGAAGCAAAGTAATTAGCTACAACTGAAGATTTTAAATAGATTTGTTTTGAACCTTATCTCTTCTTTTAATTATCCATTTTTCATCAGGGGTCTTTTAAAACATTATTACAGGATTCAAAATGGTGACTGTGGGAAACAGCACTTCTCAGTAGTTGAAAATAATAAACGTCAACTACTGAGAGAGCAGTGCCAACAAAATAAATATATCTCAGAAACCCCAAGAACCTCGGCGGAAGAAATTCAGGAACCCTGATCTGGGAAAAAAAAAAAAAAAAAAAAAAGGTCGAGTATCGGATCTGCTGCAGCCACAGCAGGGCCGCTGGTGCTGTGTGGGCTGTTGGCCCAAACCGTAGTCTCGGGACCTGACTTATACCAACGTGGCAACAAAATCCTAGAGGAAAAGTCTTCCGGGGACCCAAAATGCCAGCAAGCTGAGCCATCTCCACGCCAGACCGCCCGCTGCCAGTAAGCCGCCCCGAGGGCCCCGCAGACAGGTGGGCTCCACTCCCCCTATTCCCCCCTGGGGTTCTGCCACCTCCAACACCAGCGCAGCCTCTGCCTAGCCCCAGCCGAGCACCTTCTCAGCTGCTGCAGCCTCAGACCCCAGCACAGACACAGCCCAAGCCCAAATCCACGCAGGCCCATCCAGATGATCCAAGGCCCAGCAATGAGAGGGCATGGCCCAGCCCAACTTAAGTCCCAAAACAGACTCTGGGAATACTGCAAAAGGAATCCAGTAATTTTGACCCACAAGAGTCTCCACAACACGCACAAAAGGTGCCATATGAGCCGCCAACCCAAAATGGATTTTGGGGAATGGCAACACTGGCAGCCTTGTGAACTGTCTAAGAGTCTGAAAGTGATCATAGAGTTCTAACATCCCAAACTTTGAGATTAGCCGAATCCCTGAGCGGCACTGTTGGCTCAACAGAAGAGGCACCCACAGAGACACTGGGAGACCTGCCAGGTACCCGACATGGACCTGCCATCCCCCAAGAGAACCAGATATAGAAGTACTGCCAGCCTGTCAGAGCTCCTGACTGGACTGCCAGGTAACAGTGTGCACTCACATGAACCACAGGAGCCAGTGGGCACGCAGTGAGTGTCACTAGACACTGCGACAACTGAGGGTGCCAGTGTCCGCACAGGGGAACACCCTCAACCCCACTGACACAACAAGGGCACTTAAGGCGTGACACTTGCACAGAGCCACACCATATGTTAGTAAAATAGTAGGACTGTTTCCTTCTCTTTATTTATTTAGTTTTTTTTCTTCTTTTCTATTGTCAATTTTGGTTTTTTTGTTATTATTTTTCTCTTTTTTTGGTTTCTGGGTCTTTTTTTGGTTTTTCAGTTTTTTGGGGGGATTATTCCCTATTTTCTTCCTTTTTTTCTTTCTTCTTTTTTTACTTTTATTTGGGTTTCTTGTTTGTTTGGATCTTTCACTTTATATCACATGGTTGTTTGTTTTATTTTGCCTTATGTTTATCCTGTCTCTTCTCTTACTTCTTGTTCTCTTCTGGTTGTCCATTATTGTGTTGTCAATGCTGCTGTTTATATTTGATATATAATAGTCTTTCTACTTTACTTTGTTACTTTATCCATCTGTGTGTGACCTTCCCCCCACTCCTTCCACAAAAGTATACAATTCCGACTATTAACTAGCTTCCTTCAAATCTTTCCCCTTGTCCCCTAACTGAACCTCTTTCTTTAAAACACAAAGTTTCTCACATTTCCATACTTAAATATTCTAATACAAGAGTCCTATTATCTAAGCTTCTCACATTCTCAACCAGATTCAACCCCATTATACTTAAATTCCTCCACAACCTATTATATTCTCTGACTCCTGCAACCATCACTCTAGCTAGTCCACCATCACCCAATCCTCACCACTCGAAAAAGTACTGCTTACCTGTTGGCTCTTCTAAATCCCTACTACTAAGACTGGACTATACACAATATCCACAATCAATGGGAAGACAACAGAAGAACAGGCCTGAGAACTTTGAAAATATGAGAACCAGGAATAGTGGAGAAACAATAGAGGTCACGAATACTGACCTACAAGAAATCCAAGAAGGGGAGTTCCAAATCTTGATGTACAATATGATGAAAGGATTTAAAACAAGTCTAGAAGAGATGAAAGATGAGTTAGAAACACTAAGAAAGAATCAGAAACAGGTCTGGAATGAAATGAAAGAGGCAATAAGTGAAATGAAGACAGCAATAGAAAGAAATTCTGGAAGATTAGAAGAGATGGAAAACAGAATATCAATGTTAGAAGACAGTACATCCAAAACCGAAGACACGGTCAGCAATATACAGAAATCTTTACAGCAACAAAACCTAAACATCCAGCAAATATGGGATAATATGAAGTGTCCTAACTTATGGATAATAGGCATTGTGAAGAAGAGATAGAAGTACAGACCAAGGGCATCCATAATCTCTTCAAATAAATAATTTCAGAGAATTTTCCAAACATGGAAAGAGACTTGGATCTTCATATCCAGGAGGGAAACAGAACACCATTGAGACAGGACCAAAGAAGGACCTCCCCACGCCACATAATAGTCAAAATGACCAACATAGAGACCAAGGAAGGAATCATAAAAGCAGGGAGATCAAAAGGACAGGTGACATATAGAGGCAAAACAATAAGAATCACCCCAGACCATACAACCCAGGTCATAAATGCTAGGAGAGACTGATATGACATGATTCAGACCCTGGAAGAAAACAACTTCCAACCAAAACTACATTACCAAGCAAAACTACTATTCAAAATCAATGGAGAAACAAAAGTGTTTCAGGATAAACAGAATCTCAAAAAATTCATGAATTCAAAGCCAACACTAGAGAATATTCTTAAAGAAATAAACCATAAGGAAGAAAAAAGAAGCAGACTTCAGAACCAGAGAAGAGAGGAAGTTAATAAGTGGACCATTTAAGTAAAGAAGAAAGACCAAACCACCCAATAGTAGACAGAACACAAAATGGCAGAAAACAAAAATCATATTTCAATAATATCTCTTAATGTCAAAGGACTTAACTCACCAATCAAAAGACATAGATGGGCAATGTGGATTATAAAACATAATCCAAATATATGCTGTCTGCAAGAAACTCACCTTAAAGCCAAAGACATTTACAGACTGAAAGTGAAAAGATGGAAAAAGATATACTATGCTATTGGAGACCAAAAAAGAGCAGGGGTAGTAACTTTGATATCCAACAAAACAGACTTTAAAATAAAACACATCAGAAGAGACAAATCATGGCCCTTCCTTTTATTAAAAGGAACAATAAACCAGGAAGATATAATGATAGTAAATATTTATGCCCCAAACGTGGGTGCAATCACATTTGTAAAACAAACCCTTCTGGACATCAGATCCCAAATAGACCCAAAAACAATAATTCCGGAAGACTTTAATACACCTCTCACACCACTCAATCGATCTTCAAGGCAAAAGATGAGTAAAGACTCTTTAGATCTAAAGAAAACCATAAACCAAATGGACCTCATAGATATTTACAGAATATTTCAGCCAGGAACTACAGAATACACATTCCTCTCAGCAACCCATGGAACCTTCTCCAAATTAGACCACATATCCTAGGACACAAAGAAAGCACCAGCAAATTCAAAAGATGTAACCTAATTCCTTGCATCTTTTCAGACCATAATGGAATAAAAGTAGATACAAACAACAGGAAACTCAAAAGAAATTATTCATATACATGGAGGTTGAATGATACACTATTGAATGATGAATGGGTAAGAGCAGAAATTAGGGAAGAAATAAGGAAATTTACGGGAACAAATAAAAACAGAGACACAACCTACCAAAATCTATGGAACACTATGAAGGCAGTATTAAGAGGAAAGTTTATTGCATTGAGTGCCCTCATAAGAAGGACAGAGAATCACCAAGTAAAGAACCTAATGACACAACTCAAGGACCCAGAAAGATTGCAGCAGTCTATTCCCAAAGCCAGCAGAAGGCAAGAAATCATTAAAATTAGAGCAGAAATAAATGAAATAGAGAACAAAAAAAACAATTCAAAGAATCAATAAAACAAAAAGTTGGTTCTTTAAAAAGATTAATAAAATTGATAAACGCCTGGCCAACCTAACCAAAAGAAAGAGAATCAACTCAAATTATCAAAATTAGAAATGAAAAAGGAGATATCACCACAGATAGTGAAGAAATTCAAAAGATTATCAGAAACTACTTTAAAAATTTATACTGCAATAGACTTGAAACCATGGAAGAAATGGATAGATTTTTAAGCATAGTTAATCTACCTAAAATCAACCAAGAAGACATAGCAAGCCTAAACCGACCAATAGCAACCAAAGAAATAGAAATGGCAATAAAAATTCTTCTACCAAAGAAAATCGCGGGCCCAGATGGGTTTCCAGCTGAATTCTACAAAACCTTCAGTGAACAACTAATACCAATACCTCATAACTTGTTCCGGGAAATTGAAAGGGATGGAACTCTCCCAAATTCCTTCTATGAGGCCAGTATCACATTAATCCCCAAACCAAATAAAGATACCTCAAGAAAGGAAAACTACAGACCAATATCCTTAATGAACATAGATGCAAAAATTCTAAACAAAATACTAGCCATACACATTCAAAACTATATCAAGAGAATAATACACCATGACCAAGTTGGTTTCATCCCAGAAAAACAAGGCTGGTTCAACATACACAAATCAATACATGTTATTCACCAAATAAATAGAACCAAGAACAAAAACCACATCATCATAGCAATAGATGCTGAAAAATCATTCGACAAAATCCAACACCCATTTATGTTAAAAAAAAAAACTGCAGAAAATTGTGATAGAAGGAACGTACTCCAACATAATTAAGGCAATATACTCTAAACCCAAAGCCAACATTATATTGAATGGGGAAAAACTGCAAGAATTTCCTCTAAAATCTGGCACAAGACAAGGATGCCCACTATCACCACTCCTTTTCAATATAGTCCTTGAGACTCCTGCCACAGTAATAGGACAAGAGAAGGAAATCAAAGGAATACACATAGGAAGAGAGGAATTAAAATTATCCTTATTTGCAGATGACATGTTGCTTTATCTGGAAGACCCAAAGAACTCAACCAAAAGACTTCTGGAGCTGATTGACAAAGTCAGAAAAGTCGCAGGATACAAAATCAACCTAAAGAAATCAGTGGCTTTTCTTTATGCCAACATTGAATCCACAATGAAAGAAATAAAGAAAATAAATCCATTCACTAAAACCTCAAAACCAATAAAATACCTAGGAATAAATCTAACCAAAGATGTAAAAGACTTCTACAACAAAAACTATAAAACATTAAAGAAAGAAACTGAAGAAGACCTTGGAAGATGGAAAGATCTCCCATGCTCATGGATAGGCAGAATAAATATCATCAAAATGGCCATTCTGCCAAAACTGATCTATAGATTCAATGCAATTCCCATTAAAATACCAGCGACATTCTTCATAGACCTAGAAAAATCAATCATGAACTTTATATGGAGAAAAAAAAGACCCAGAATATCCAAAGCAATTCTCAGCAATAAGAAATATGCAGGAGGCATCACAATCCCTGACTTCAAATTATACTATAGAGCAATAGTAGTAAAAACAGCATGGTACTGACACAATAACAGATATACTGACCAGTGGATTAGAATAGAAGTTACAGAAGCAAATCCACACATCTTTAGTCAATTAATCTTTGACAAATGGATCAAACTCATACGCTGGTGAAAAGATAGCCTTTTGAACAAATGGTGTTGGGAGAACTGTATATCCATTTGTAGAAAGATGAAACTAAACCACTATATCTCACCATGCACAGGAATCAACTAGAGATGGATCAAAGACTTAGAAATTAGACCAGAGACTGTGAAGTTATTAGAGGAGAGCATAGGCTCAACACTACAACATATTGGCACAAGCAGTAACTTTCTCAACAAAACCTCCAAAGCTCAGGAAATTAAAGCAAGAATTAACATGTGGGATAACATCAAACTTAAAAGTCTCTTCTTATCAAAGGAAACTATCAATAACCTAAAGAGGAAGCCTACAGAATGGGAAAAGATCTTTACCAGTCACCACTCTGATAGGGGGCTAATATCCAGAATATACAAAGAGCTCAACGACTCTACACTAGCAAAACAAACAACCCAATCAAGAAATGGGCAAATGAACTGATTAGACACTTCACAAAAGAAGAGATACAAAGGGCCAATAGATACATGAAAAGATGTTCTACATCATTGGCCATCAGGGAGATGCAAATCAAAACTACACTGAGATTCCATCTAAGCCCAGTCAGAGTGGCAAGCATAAAGAAATCAAATAACAACAAATGCTGGCAAGGATATGGGGAAAGAGGAACTCTTTTACACTGTTGGCAGGAGTGCATACTAGTTCAGCCACTATGGGGATCTGTGTGGAGATTCCTAAGAAAGCTAGGAATAGATACACCATATGATCCAACTCTACCACTGCTGGGTATTTTTCTAAAGGGTTTGAATTCAGAGAACTATAGCAACATATGCATACCTATGTTCATAGCAGCCCAATTTGTAATAGCCAAAATATGAAACCAACCCAGGTCTTCATCAACAGATGAATGGATTGCAAAACTTTGGGAAATACACAGAATGAAATTCTATTCAGCCATAAAGAAGAACAAAATTATATCATTTGAAAGAAGATGGAAAGTCCTGGAGAGCATTATGTTAAGTGATATCAGCCAAGCACAGAAGGAGAAGGTACTTATGTTTCCTCTAATATGCCCAAACTAGGAAACACAGAGGATACCAGTGGGACTCCAGATAATGAAGGGGAAATATCAGCAAAGCTTGAATGGAAAGATAGGAGAGGAGCAAGGTTTATCTTGATTAATGAGGGTCTACATCTGAACATGTGTAAAATTATGAATATGGCATGGTTACACTGGACAATCATTGGTGGGAGGGATGAAGGGAAAATGGGGGAGGGGGGAAAGGGCACCAAGTATATTTTAAATGTATACCATTTATGCTCAATAAAAAAATTGTATTAGTACTTCCGGGAAGATGGCGACCGAGAAAAGCAGGGCTTACGAGCCCCGCTAACAACCAATCTCTATTACCACAAAATCAGCGCCTTTCATAGCCAGAAAACACCATCAGCAGAGAAACAAAAAATGTAACTTTAAGGGACAGAGAAAAAGAGGGCTGGAAAAATGAGACACCAGAAACCAGACCGCAGTGCAGCAGCCGGAGTCGCAGCGTGAAGCGGCGGGCGCCATTTTGCCTTGCAGCACCAGGCTCCAGAGAGGAAGGGAACTCATAACGGAGCTCAGAAACCAGAGAGGAGATATGCTGGCCTCATGCCTGAGAACGCGGCAGCAGCGCCTTAGTGCCGGTGGCAGCAGTGAGTTAACCGGACGGCACCAGACCAACGCACTCAACAGCCCACCAAGCTCCAGAGAGGAGCGGTGGGCAGCGAGCCGAGGTGAGCTGCTGTGGAACAGCCGGGCGGGATTCGGCAGATTTCTCGGCATAGGGAGCATCTAAAGCTCCCAGGGGCTGGGCTCAGCGTACCCTGCAGGGACTCAGAGTGGAGTTCAAAAACAGAAAAGAAATACACCAGCCTCACGGCAGAGGGCGCGGCAGCGGCGCCATATTGCTACCGGCGGCAGCAGCAGCGAATGCACCAAGTCCACCACAGCTCCATCTGCGCACTCAACAGTGAGTAAAATTGGGGTCCCTAGAGGAGAAATCCCAGTACTGTACTCCCAGGGACTTGACCCAGTGGGGGAGTAGTGGTGGCAGAGATATTACACCATAGGAGAACGCCCAACCTGGCATCCCCAATGGTCTAAAGCAGCCTCGATAGACTCCCAGGGTCTGAGACTCTGCGATACAACCCAGTAAAGGAGTACTGGGAACTGAGATACCATAGACTCGAGATCCACAGCACCTTAAGTGAAGTCGTAGTGACCCAGGGAAGAACCCAGAGAAGGCACAAACTTCTGAAATCATGGGAAAGAGGAATAACAATGGAGCAATGAATGCCCACAACCCCACAACATCAGAACCTGATAAAACAGAAATTCAGAGATTTATAGAAGATCAAATCAGGAAAATAACTGTAGAAATAATAGAGGTGTTTCGAAAAGAATTCAGAGAGAGCCAAAGAGAGATAAAGGATGCAATTAATGAAGTAAAGGACTCAATTAAAAGTACAAACAACTGACTAGACCACATGGAGAATAGAATCTCGCTCCTAGAAGATCATCATTCAAAAAATGAAAGCATAGTTTCTAATTTAGAAAAAAAATCCGACAGCAGGAATCTGACATTGAAGAAATATGGGCCCATTTTAAGAGAGCTAACCTAAGAATAATTGGAATAGAGGAGAGAAAAGAAGGTGAAACCAAAGGGATTAAAAATCTTTTCAAGGAAATAATAGCAGAAAATTTTCCAAACATAGAGCAAGAGGTCGATACACATGTCCAGGAAACTTATAGAACCCCCGTTAGAGAGGATCAGAGAAGAGGATCCCCATGCCACATAATTGTCAAAATGACCACTGTGGAAGCCATGCAGAGAATCTTAAAGGCAACAAAAACAAAGGGCCAAGTGACATTCAGAGGCAAACCAATTAGAATCACTCCAGACTTCCCAAACCAAGTCATGAGAGCCAGAAGGGCTTGGAGTAACATATTCCAAACTCTGAAAGAAAACAACTTCCAGCCAAAAATTTCCTATCCAGCAAAACTTTCTATCAAATTAGATGGGGAAATAAGAAGCTTCCATGACAAAAAGAAACTGAAGGAATTTATGTCTTCAAAACCAGCGCTAGAGAAAATACTCAAAGAGATTAACTACAAAGAAGAAATAGGTAACACACACCAGAACCAGAGAAACTAGATTTTCCATCCAACAGACAACTAAGAATGGTTATCTGTGGAGATTCATTATTTATGTTAGTCTTTTACCTATCTCTAAATTGTATTATTTGCTTTTATTGTTGCTAATTTTTAGGATTTCTAGTTGGAATATTAATATACCTTCAGATATAGCATTTGGAAATATTTTATCCCATTTTATCAGTAACTTTTAACTCTGTTTACATTGTCTTTGGATATACAATTTTTTTATTTTTTAGGGAGTTTATTTACCCTTTTGTTGCCTGTGCCATTGAAATCATATCCAAGAAATCACTGCCAATTTCAATGTTGTGAGATTTTATGACCCAGATTTTCTTCTAAAAGTTTATAGTCTTAAGATTTATACTTAGGTCTTTTATCTATTTTGAGTTAATATTTGTATATATGTTAGGTAAGGGTGCAATTTTATTATTTTTCATGTAATTATAATTTTTCTACAATATTTAGTTAAAAGATTATTATTTCCTCCACCAAATGTTCGTGGAAACCTTGTCAAAAATAACTTGACAACATATGAAAGAATTTATCTCTAGGCTTTTATTTAACTCCAATGGTTTATATATCTGCCTCTGGAACAGTACTACACTGTTTCAATTATTGTAGGTTTGTATATAGGTTTGAAATCAGAAAATATACATCTTTTAGCTTTGTTCTTCTTTGAGATTGTTTTGGGTATCTAGAGTCCATATTCCATATCAGGATAGATTTTTTCTGAAAAATAAATAAATAAATGTATGATAGCTTCACCTAAAAAAAAGAAAAGAAAAAAAATTCTCTGGTAAGAAAGAAAGCAAAAAGAAATATTGAACTGTTATCTTTTCATCATCAAAAGCTTGGTATCAGACAAATGAAACTGTTTTGTGAGATTATCATCATTAATATTGGATAAATTGCTATAAAACTAGATGTCAACCACTAAGCCAAGCATGGGAAGGAGGGATGGGGAGGGAATGGGGTAGGGATCGGGTAGGGGCTAACTGGGCAATGTGTGCATGTATGTCTACAAAAGTATTTTCTTTATACCATTATGATGTATGAATACATTGTACCAATAAAAAATAAAATAAAATTAAGAGAAAATAAAAGAAAAAAATTTGTATTAAAAACATTATTACATTGGGTTCTTAAATTGTGAATTGTTAGTTTCCTTAAGTGTCATATAGTCCTAGATTGTACATTTGAACTTAGAAATGTGGGGACAGGTTAGCTTCTGAAAAAGTGGTTTGTATTGATTTGTTCTGGTATTTTGCCAGTTTCTCTCTCTGCCTGAGAGGAGAAGCATATTGTCCATGAAGAAGCCTTTTTCTGGAGGATGAAGAGGCAGAGATAAAGGAGGCAAGTTGAACATCTTCCCTATTGTCAAACAAGGAAGGCTTTACTATGTGGTACCCAAGAGCCACAGTAGGGCTCCAGACCTTTCGATTATTTTGTGTCTTTTTGTAAGAATGTGGGGATGTTACACCTGCTGAAACTATTTCTGACATATTATTTCAATTAATTATTCTAACCTCCACCTCCTTCACACCCAACCCCTCATACCTGATAACTTCTAGTTCAGAATTCCTCCACCTTCAGAGGCTATCCAGCTGCTTCTTCCCTTTATGCCTTCTGCCATGTTGTGCCTGGGGTATGTACCACTCTTACATCTGTCAAAATTATAATTTATGTTTCTGGTGTTTCTGATTTTTGTCAAAATCTCTGGTCAATCCTGCCCCTTATCCCTGTTTTAGTTGTTATAGATGCTTTCCTTTTTATACTTCTTTACTGTAATTTAAGTAAGTTTTGGAAAAAAGAAAAGTCTGCCATTCTGCAGGCACTTGATTGAATTTTAGATAAACCTCATTCTAGTGAAATCTATTCCATAGCAAAGAGAATTATAGAAAGGAGTCAGACTATTATGCTAATTTTTATTTAGTAGTTCCATAGTTCAAATTCAGTTCCCAAGAAATTCCTCTGGTATTCTAAACATTAAAATGCTGCTTGGCATACACTATTACTAAATTATACATGATGAAAATAACAATTATATGCAAATGTTAATTGTTAATTGTTATCAAATTACCCATATTGTGCAGTTAAAATTTGTATGCACATGTTTACAAAGTTTATATTTTATGAAGTATTCACATTTATCTCAGTTGAGCCCTATTATAACCATTTAAGGTAGATACATACTAGATAGTACTTAGCAATAAAAAGAATCAGAGTGCTTTGCTTGCTTTCTGTCTTAGAGTGGCTACTTCACTTGTTGAAAATGAACCTAAACTTCTATAGCCTACTTAACTTTTTTTGCACTCAATTTTCTTATCTGTAAACTTAGAATAGTAATAGTAATTCTCTCAAAAGCTGATGATAAGAAATGATAATATCTGTAAAAACAACAGCATCTGGCACAAACTAAGTAGTCAGGAAATATTATATATTGTTAGTAAAAGTGGTAGGATTATTTTTTATTATTGCCCTTATTCCCAGATGACATAACCACACAGCATCAGTCAAGTCACTCTTAGACTCAGTAAAAAAAAATAGATCCTGATACAAATTAGTGTGTCTGGACTCCAAAGCAAGATACTTGTAATGTACCATATTGTTTCAACATGTATACAAATATTAAAAAACCTAAAAATAGTATTTACTTTGGAGATGATCAAAAAAGGCTCTTGCTGCTCCTTAAACACTACCCAAATTTATCTTGAGCCCTCTGGTGACAACAAATTTACAAAGGTGAGAATGTGGCTATTTGAATGTTTTAGAAAAATGTATATCACTCATATTCTCCTCTCTCTCTCTCTCTCTCTCTCTCTCTCTCTCTCTCTCTCTCTCTCTCTCTCTCTCTCTGTGTATTTGTGTGAGTTTTACTAGGGATTAAACACAAGGGCATTCTTCCTTTGAACTACACCCCCAGCTCCTTTTATTTTTTGTTGTGAAATAGGATCTTGCTATGTTGGTGAGGGTCTCACTAAATTGCTGAAGATAGCTGTGAACCTGTGATCCTCCTGTCCCAGCCTCCCAAGTACTGGGATTACAGGTGTGCACCTCATAATTTTTATTTTTACAGTGTGAAAATCAAGACTATCACTGAGCTATATACTCCCATCCCTCTTTGTATCGCAAATGAATTTAACTATCAACACATCCAATACATAGGAGATAAAGGTTTTTCAAACACGCGCACACACACACACACACACACACACACACACACACCACAAAAAATAACTAGAAGGCCAGGTGGTCAAGAACTTGGCAATGAATACATCATCTTCAGTAGTAGTTAGTGTCATTTCTGATTCTGATATTTGAGAATATAGTTGAGAATATACCTTAATTGGTTCTTGCCTTTCAGTTTTTCCTTTTGTTTTAATAATGCTTGCACAATGCAGAGCATTACCATGTACTCTTCATAAAGCTGCAGAGCTACGGGGCTAAAGCCTTTCAGGATATGGAAGTTTTGTTTGTGTCAATAATAAAATAAATGGTATATAAAAGGTTTGGATACTCCAGGGATATATTGTATAAAAATAAATAATAAAAGTTAAGAGTATGCACATTAATTTTATTTTTCTTTATATTTTTCCAAATCCAATGTCACATAATGAATATAATTGTTAGTAATAGAAGGAATAGAAAATTAAAATATATTTTTCTTTCTTATCACAAGATGCCAGAAGGGCACAGATTAGAGCCTTGGAGTTGATATATTAATATTATGTATAGCATTCAAACTATAATAAGTCTTCAGTGAATTTCAAAGTTAACATCCAAGAGCTTCCACATTATGATGACAATTGTCATGTATTTTCTAACAGATAATGTGGCTGCTCACATTTTAAAGTATATTAGAATGGTTTTTAATAATGTAGACAAAGGAGATTCTATAGATGAGCAAATAAGGTGACTTAATTGAGGGGATGGAAGGGGAGAGAGGAATTCTCTAATGCACATGATGTACTTTAACAAACATACCAATGTCAATCACTAAGCCAAACATGAGAAGGAGGGAGGGGGAGGGAATGGGTGGGAACTCGGAAAGGGCTAATTAGGTGATGTGTGCATGTATGTCTCCATCATCTTGCATCCCATTATAATGTATGAATACAATGCACTAATAAAAATTTTAAAAAAGAATGTAGCCAATACCTGGGCTGGGGAATGTAGCTCAGTAGTAGTGAGATTGCCTAGACTGAATGATTCCCACGGATCTACCTTAGTACAAAAAAAGAATGTAGCTAATACTTATTTGATGTAAGTTGGACTTAAGACTGTCTCCAACAAGTGTTTATACTGAAACTCCCTGCTGACCAGAGTTTGATAAATTAGTGGACCAAAAACCCTAATGCATTTTTTGTGGTACTTGAGTTTGAACTCAGGGGCATTCTATCTCTGAGCCACACTCCTAGCCTTACATTATTTTGAAATGGGGTCTCACTAAGTAGTTGAGGACCTCAGTAAGCTGCTGAGGCTGGCCTCAAACCTGTGATCCTCCTATATCAGCCTCCCAAGTACTGGGAATGCAGGCCTATGCCACTTGGCCCAGCCTAATATATTCTTGAATTTGAAAAAAAAAAAAGAAATCAGAGGGACTGGCCAAGTCCCATGCCAAGAGTCATGGGCAGAAGGGTCTTGTCAAAAGAGCATCTGACTGTGGCAAAGCTTAAGGCGTGTGTTCTATGATCTATTTATTTCTTGTTGCTAACAATCCTCTGCACTTGCTCTTCCACAGTTCTGCCAAGAGCGAGCCAGCAGCACCCCAACTTAGTTCTATGATATCAGCAGCTACAGTGCACCTCAGATGGGCCCTTTCTGAGCACTAGGCACAAAAGTTTGAGTTTGATACTCGATCATATCCACTTCTGCATCTCTAATGCTAGAGATCTGTTGTATTTTCATGGGAAGTAGGTGCTGAACTGGGGATTAGCACACAGAAATCTATTAAAGGGGCATCTTGGAAGCAAACCAGTAGGGAGGGAAAGGAAAAAGACAGCAGTGGAAGAAGTTAAGCAGTGATTAAGTCTCAATGGTAGTCTTCAGCCAGCTTCATAAAGAGCTCTGCAGCTGAGATATCCTTTCAGAATTCTCACAAGTTAGTCCCAAATGGGCAGGTCCCTTAGATCCCCACAAACAACCTCAATGAGTTTGGGTCAACCCAGGAAGGGGCATGGTCTTAAGCTAAGTATTTTTCATCAGTTGAAGCAATATTGGGGATGAGGGGGACATACAGATGAGGGCCCTATACTGAGGGTACTCTTAAAAGGTATATTACTAAGAAAGGACCTGAGTGGTGAATCATAGCATTCAACATCAAGTCTAATTTTTGTGTAACCATATTTCAGTTCCAGCACAAAGCCTGGCTTTTGTTATTAAGAACACACTGATTCCTGCCTGTTTGTAGGTAACAGATTTTTCTCCTATTTAGTGCCAGATTTCAAGGCTGTTACTGATACTAGAGCCCCATCCAGAGCTCCCAAATAGTGCTAACAAGAGGAATAGTAAGTATATCCCATGTCTGGGTGTTTATAGTGTGCCTAACACTGTGTTAAGCAATCTCTATGTGTTACTTCATGAACCCCTCACAGAAACCCTATATAGGTAGTTTGGAACCTCACAATTAAGGAAGATAAGGGGACAGCAGTGAGAAAACCATGAGTGCCCCCTCTTCTGTCACTCCGTGAAGATTAGGAATTCTAGGGTGGTGGCCTATTCCAAGAATACCACTAATATTTCTTATTCTACATTATTTTATGCCCAAGTGCTCTGTACCCCTTACAACTCAAAAAGACAAAAGTGTTAGCCAGAGAGGGCATCAGGTGCTAGTCTGAGGTTAGGCTTTCTAAGAAAGGACATACTCTTCTGCAAGGATTTTCTGCATTTTAAATATAAAAAGGGTCTGCAAACCAACTTGAACACATACTTCAATCTTTCTAAAATTTATGTTCCCCATATATAAAGAGAGAGGGCTGTGGCCACATACAAACAACCTTCTCCCTTTGGCTTTATAAACCCTGTGTGATAATTTGCCCTCCCCTATTTATGTGACTAAAAACCTTACCTCTAAGTTGAATCAATTGAACTAAAGGGCCTTTTCGGTCCCTGATAGCTATAAAAAATGTTTCTCACAAAAATTTTCTATGAAAGTCAGTGGTAATTAATAAAGGGAGTTCAGAATGAAAAAAATAAGACTCAGAAACACTCTGAGAAAAGAAAGCATCATGTGTCACTATAAATAATTTGATGTGGTTCTCACTTGTGGTTTGGGTTCATGAGATAGAATTAATTCCTTTCTTTCATAAATTTGACTGTGTCCTAGAAGTTTCAATGCATTTTAAAATTAAAATGTAGATTGGCTTTACACCTAAATCTTGTTTGCTGTCCTCCCATTTCGATCTCCAACTTTGCAGACTTAGCGATGATGAAAACCTCAAGGACATTCTCAAAGAGAAGGTTACTTGAAGCAGCTGCCACTCACGCCTTTATCCTTTGAGACTGTCACCTTTTCACTTTGTCTCTCAAAGCTTGTGGAGGAGCCTCAGGGAACAAGCTATATTTGAATAGGTAAATCATAAGCGGGTTATAGAATCCAGGTGGATGGGAGGAAGTCATATTCAAGTGCAATCTCTCAGCTCCATTTTATAGTATCTGTTGGATATGTGCTGAAAAACAACAGATACATGGATATAGCTCCTGTCTGTGAAGGGATCTCAGTACAGTGGGAGAAGAGAAGTATATTCAGAAGTATCTAAGCACTACAACAGAAATGACCAATACATTAACAGATGTAGAGAAAAATGTGTGCAGATGAGAAGAATCATAGCTACCATTTACTGGATATTTAATAGAAGCCATTCTGTTTCATTTATCTCTTGTCATTTAATCATTTCAATAAAGTCCATGGAAGATAGTGTCATTATTATTTTCATTTGGTTTTCTTTTTGAATATACTTCTACTGGTGCATTATTGTCTCTAATCATAATGTAATTAATGTAATTCAAAGTGATAGGGATGTACACACACAGCACTTGGTGATCTCTCCCTGGTTTCCTCCCTACCTCATTTGATTATGAAGAAACAAGCTCAAAGAGGTGAAGCACTTTTCCTCAGGTGATTCAGCTAACATATGCCAGAACCTGGATTCAAACACAGATCTTTTAGACTCTATGTAATGTACCGAAAGTTACTATGATATTCTGCCTCCCCTAAGTCAGATTCCACTATTCTTACTCAGGAGTTTGAGGTAAGATTTACACTGATAAAGACCGAGTAGTGAAATGAGAAAACATATATTCCAGGCAAAGGGAATGGATCTAGAAAATCTGGAGATATGGAAAAATGCTGGGAGCCTGATGGCAGTAGGAAATGTCCACTACACCAATGAGAAGGGACTAGAAAAATAATTTCATGGGGAAAGTTGGGGACAGATTGAATATTGTGATCTCAATCTGGCAGCATACTTGGGAAGTTTCTTAGTAAACCTATGCACAGTACTAAAACTCATTGTGATGCACTTTTACACAATTATATATAAGGGAGATAAGGAGGGGGAGAAGGAGGGAGAGAGAGACAGAGAGAGACAGACAGAGAGAGAGATTCCACAAAATTAAGCCCAACTAATTAAAAGTTGTATTATAGAATTATAGAGCAGGTTTTCTAACAAACATCCAGAAGCATTCACTGGGGTTCTTTGTTAAAGTCTAGATGCCTGGGCCACATCTCTATAGATACTGGGTCAGTGGGTCTGGGAATTGGCCTGTGAATCTGAGTTTTCACAAGCTTCTAGGTGATGCTGATGCAGCTAGTCTGGGTACAAATCTGTGTCTGGCACTCATGTAGAGCAGGATGTGATTCTTCCTGAGTATAGGGAGGAGACTAACCATTTAAACATTATAACTAGTATCTTCCTATAGTCCATGTCACATGTTTGTGCTCCTGTCTCAAGCTGTGTCTTCTTGACCCCTTTTGTTTCAAAGTTCTATCTTCAATCTAAGTGGTATCTCAAAAATATGAGTCTGGACACTAACAACTTTACTAGCATGTACAGGGAGGGAAGAAGGGGGTAGGCAGATAGGGATGGGGGAAAATAAATCAAGAGATGCTGTGTGCCTATATGAATGTGCCACTTCGAATCTCACTATGTTTTATGATTATGTTGTATGAATAATTTTTTTTTAAAAAAGAAAGTCTAGGCCCAGCAGGATGGTGCTCACTTGCAATCCCAGTACTTAGGAGGCTGAGACAGGAGGATCACAGATTCAAAATCAGCTTCTGCAACTTAGTGAGACTTTGTTTCCAAAAAAAATATAAAATAGGGCTGGTGGTGTAGCCTGGGGTTACAAAGGCCCTGGGTTCCACCCCCAGTACCACAGTGAAACAAAACAAAAAAGTCTAGTTGGACATGATGGTGCATGCCTGTAATTCCAGTACTTGGGAGGTTGAGACTGGAGGATGACAGGTTCAAGACCAGTCTCAGAAATTTAGTGAGACTCTCAACAACCTAAGACCTTCTTTTAAAAAAATAAAAATAAAAATAAAATAAGCTGGTGGTATAGCTCAGAAGTAGACATTCCTCTGAGTTCAATCCTCAGTATCACATTAAATAAATAGTCTGAAAGTATGATCATTTCACTTTCCTGCTTAAAAATGTTAGTGTCTCCCTTTGTTTTTGTGTGGTATGTGGATATATACATATCCTTTTTAATTCCATATAGTCTCTCCTATATGACATCTTGTAGCAACATGAGAGAGCCATGTTGCCTCTTATATCTTGACTGCCAATCTTTTCAGGTTACCTGTCTTTACTTAGTTAAATACTATTTTCCCTCTGGACATTATCCTCAAAATCAACTCCATGGGAATGAACTCTATGGGATCCCTTTTCAGGACCTTGGGCAATGTCCCTGGAAATCTCTTGTATAGTGTAGAAATGGCCTGGTGGCATGGGTGGGACCTCCAGTAAACTGGCAACTCATTGAAGGCAAGAACAGAATCTCAGCATTTAGTGCAAAAATAAATAATTTAATAAATTATCATTGAACTTATGATATTCTAGCCCCAACAAGAATTAGCAATCATGCCTGCTCTTTCTGGGGCAAGAGATTGCTTTCTTGAAAGTTGGAGCTACTATGGGAAAATTCATAAATAGCAAGAGAAAATGACAACATTCCATTAATAACCCAGAAGCTTTATCTGTTTTAGAATTTTTTTCCATCTGGGCATTACAAACCCCAAAAGAAAGTATTTTGCCTCCACAAAGAACACATTTTTTAAAAGCACTCTTTCCCAAAAGGACACCTCCTCCCTCCATTGCATTTTGATATATCCTGATTTAATTTAAAGTTTGAAGATGGGGTCTGACCTTATCTATCAGTGGCTGAGCCGTTGTGTCATGGAAATGCAGTTTGAAACTCATTAATAGGGCAGCCTGTATATTATAACTTAGAAGCTCTGGGTTATCACTGATGCTTGCAATTGCTATGGAAACCAGACTTGTATGTACCTTTCAAAGAGTATGCTTTAAAACAGTGGGTGGTGGGGGAAAGATGAACAAAAGAAAGCTCCTTGGAAGAATAAGCTATTTAGTACCCAGCATGCATAGGCAGGTTCAGTGATGCAAAAATGCTCTGCCTACAAAATGATAAAAACAATTCTTTATGTTTCTTAGGAGCTAATAATGGATAACCTTGTATTTGAGAACTGTGTTTATACTGATGGGAAGAATGCCTGCGACAGCTTTCTCCTATGCCCACATGTAGGCACACAAACACAGACACACACCAACAATTTTCAGTTTTCCCCAGACTTTTTGCAGCTTGCATTCTTAAATCCTCTGAAAGATTCTGCACATGCAGCTTAGATTGGTAAAGCCAGGCCAGTATGGGTACTGTTTAAGAGGTTAGTTTCTTCTGCTTCCCCTAAAACATGCACTGAATGTTGCATACCATCACTTATGAACTGAATTTTCCAATTATAAAGTGGTAGTGCTAACTTGATCAAGGTTCTTGTTAAAAATTGTGTTCCATCCCAAATTTGGATTTTAGAGGCTCCAGCCTTTTCTTTTATTCATATTTTGTGCCCACATTTCTCCCTCATCACTGAAATGTGGTACTATGTTGGGGAAACAATAGAGTTGAGTAGTACCTTGTGGAAAATTATTCTCTACATTGACTCCCCCCAATATGGATCCATATATAAGTCCCTCTAATGTCCACATTTCCCTATTTACCTCTTCTTGTATAAATTATGATTTTCCCCTTATCTCCTCTGTATCACACCCTCAACTATAGCAAGTCACCAGGGCTGGGATTTTTCTCTCTTCATCTTCAGGCAGAAGGAACTTGGAATAGAACTTACCCCTCATAAAGACTGGTGCTTCCTTGCTCTTCAGCATCTGGAAGCTATCTCTTTTAACTCAAATAGGTATGTAATTCCAACAAGAAGAAGCCCTGTCCCTCTTAATATAGTCATTTTTCCCATGAGGCCTTTATAAACTTTTCAGAACCATACATAGTATAGAATTTTAGTGGTTGAATTATATTTCCTGTCTAACCTTCTGTTACCAATATGTATTTCCCCACACATGAAGCCCAAATAGACCTTGAAGATCAAAACTTGAAATGATACTCTTTCAAAATATTTAAGGGAACCAGGTTTGGTGGCACACACTTGTAATCCCAGTACTTGGGAGGATGAGACGTGAGGATTGTGGATTCATGGCCAGCCTCAGCTACTTAGTGAGGTCCTCTACAATTTAGTGAGACCCTGTTTCAAAATAAAAAAAATAGGGCTGGGGGTGTAGCTCAGAGGCAGAATGTCCCTGGATTCAATTACCAGGACTGAAAAAAAGAGAAATGTTTAAGGAAAGGAAGAATTCCTGTTATGGCAGACTCTGTGACTTCATAAAGGTAGGGGTTTGGGTATGTAGTAGATCAGCAGGTTTTAAGAAATAGAGAGGTTAAGATAGATATAAGGAACCACAAAGATACCATTAGATTTTAAAACTGGACACTATATATGTCCAACAAATGACATTGTTGCAATTGTAACCCGAGAGTTCACAAAAATGGCTGTTTTTGATGAGATAAATACCAAAAGCAAACTAAGTTAAATTTTAAAGTTGCTAGGCTAAGGAAATTCAACAATTCTTACATTTGCTCTAAAACAGGCAAATAATCCTAAAGACAAGTGTTTTACAGCCTGAATATCAATCTAGACAACCTACTGTACCAATTGTGTTTGATTTTTCTTAAAACATTTCCTATCAAAAGCTAGTACCTCTTGAAGTGGACAGAAATTAGCCCCCCTTTAAACCTCCGGCACATTAAAAAGCTATATAATATAAACATTAACCAGTAATTTGTCAAAGTTATGTGGTTACGAACGATTTTCGCGATTGTATTTGTGGCAAAGAATTAAACACAGAAACATCAAGCAAACATTTTCCACAAAATCTATTATTTTCTAAGATTTCCATTTAATTACTGCAGTTCAATTTAACAGATAAGCATTTTGGTAGTTTAAACATGAGTTATGGTGGTGTATCTGGCGAACAGGAGCAGTGGAGAAGAAGCATCTTTAGGCTTTGCATGACTGAGTGTGTAGTTCATCGCCCGTGGAATCATCTTCTGTAGTACACTTTTCTTCAACTGGAAAATGTAGACATTCTTGGTTCTTATCTTCCTCTGCTTCAGCTTGTAGATCTTCCGAAATGAGTTGTCTCGCTAACTTGATGTTCAGTCCTTCGTTGTAGTGAAGCTTCCTCTTCATCTCGAATTGCCGCTGTTTCTCATGTTTGTTGAGAAGGTATTTGCTGGTATGTGCCTCGCTGCTCTCATACTCCTCCGCCTGACAGTCGGACCCAAAGGTGTTAGTGGCTGCTAGTCTCATAGCTAAGATGTCCGGGGTCATAGTTTCCTTCGCTTCGACTTCACTCGTGGGATCGTCCCCCTCACCTTGCACACTGATGCAGGGAGTGCTAGGTTCATTTATCTTCATTAAATCATAGTCTCTGTATGATGAGCGGTGTGTCGCCAGAATGTTTGATTCATCCCACCTCTGAGATTTCTTTCGCTGAACCTCCTGAGTAGCCCCTGCGGACTGCTGTGCAGGAGATTCCACCGAAGAACACGTGGACCCTTTGTTTTTCAAGATCCCCTTGATGGGCCGGTGGGAGGAGGTGGTGGTTGCCATGCTTGGCGAACCAAGGGCCGCGCAAGGACTGGGCCGCAGAGCAGCCGCCCGCTGCGCTTCGGGCTGAAGCAGCAGCCCGATCTATCTGGGCGACCAGCTCCCAACTCCTTAGTAGCAGCACCAGAGCCGAGGCATCACAAAGGATGCCACGCGCCACGCCACAATGAGCACCTACTACGTCAGGACCACCGTCACCACTGGCTTCACCAGCTCGTGGCTAGCGCTAGTCGCCATTTTTTTTTAACAGAAGATAGGAAAGAACCATTCTTGGCACATGAAAGGGGGTGGACTGTTTTGGAATTTCTCCACACCTTATCTGTGTACAGAGACCATATGTCAAATGTATTTTTTAGTGTCCAAAAATCAAAAGGCACAAGTTTGGTTGGAAAGGGAGAACTTGGCTTAAAGGGGACACTTCCTCTCTCTCCTCTTCCCATCCACATATTCCCCCTCCATAGATGTTCATAGATCCTGTTCTTCCTCTCTCACCCCATCTCAGAGAATGGTCCTAACATCAGTCATAAAACACCAGAAGGGAACCTGCCATGACTCTTGTTCCCTTCATAGAGTTTTCTCCAATCCTTCCTTCAGGCCTAAATATTTTAAGAAACTCTCATATGTCTCTAATTCCACTCCCCTTTTTAAAGTCACCATCACAACTTGTGTTGCCCAAAGCCACACTGAACTGTAATAGCCCCTCCTGCTGCCTTCTAATCTTGTATCCACTCTCTAGCCACAGTAATCTTTTTAAAACACCCACCAGATATCTTCATGTATCTTTGAAAGCTGTGTGATCTGTTCATTCTGCTCAGGCCTCCAGATACAGCCTTCTCCCCGAAATTTTCCCTCACCCTACCTCCACCTTTTTGTTCTGGCCTTTTATTTCTGTGAGTATTCATTATCCTTCCTGCCCAAGAGCATTTTTACATATTTTTCCTGCAGCCTAGAACACCCCTTTAGATTTTAGCTCATTATTGGTTCATGAGGGCCATTTCCTGTCCCCCAAAGCAAACAATCTTCCCTATACTTTCATGGCATTTCCTATTTTCTTTGACAGGTCTTGGAGTCATTTGTAATATATGTATATATCAGAACTACATGGTTAATGCCAAGAGAAAAAAGAATTGACAAAGACTATCCTGGCTGAATTTTAATCAGGTTCCTCTGAGACCTCAACTCAGCTAGGCCCGACCTTGACTTCTCATGCTGTCCTTGCAGAATCTAGTTTGAACAAGAATCCTGCAAAGTCAGTTTAGTGAAAATCATACTGGTGTGGACTGCCTGTGATGTCCCAAACTTGTCCAGAACATCATGTGGTGAGACAGTGTGTAATAGCTCAGCTTTCTATTTTTCTTCTTATAAAGCCAGTCTCACTAGATTAAGGCCTCACCTTATAGCCTCATTTAATCTTACTTACCTCCCAAAGTTCCCACCTCCAAATACCATACTTGAAATATGCTCTTACCCTTTTAATACCTCATAATGGGGCTTAAGCTTCAGCATGAATTTTGATGGGGGCATTCAAACTATAGCAGTATTTTCTGAGCTGTAATTCTTCATGGCTTTTTGTCTGGGTTGAAGGTTACATATACTAACTGGCTCCTGGGATTGGCTTTGGAATGGAAAATTCTTCTTGATTCTTTTTTTTCTTCAAGTGGGGATTGATTACTCCCTGACTCTCTAGGCTGGAAAATTTTTATTCTGGAGATTTATGAGGCTTCTCTTTTCTATTTCATTCTACTTCTCCCATAGGAATGTCTCAATCATCTGAAACCCCAGTCCTCAAACCCCAGCTGAATATATATTCGGCTAGATCTGTCTACTTCCTTGTTATAGACATGATTTTGCTGAGGATAACTTGTAACTTTACTGGCCTCTTTAAAAAACTTTGAGATCTCCCCAAACTACCTTCTCTAAGGCTGCTTCCTTCCCATCATATTATATTTTATTTTCCTTCTTCCTCTAAACACTTTTTATGGTGCTTAGATTGAACCAAGGGACAGTCTAACTCTGAGCTACACCCCCAGCCCTATTTTATTTTTTATTTTGAGATGTGGTCTCACTAGGTTGATGAGAGTCTCACTAGTTGCCAAGGCTGTCCTTGAAACTCAGCCTCTCAAGTATCAAATTACAGGTGTACATCATCATGCCTGGCCTCTTACAATTTTAAACCTTTCCTTTAGTTCATTGAATCTTTTGATAGTTTACTTTCAGTCCCCCATCTTCTTCAACCCTCTGTAAACTCCAGCAAGACCTTTCCCTTCCAGTTCCAGTTACTCAGATTCCTCAGTAACTTCAACTTTAGGCCCGTTTCACCATTAGGGGCTCTCAAGAGATTCAGAAACTCTTGAAATCAACTCTCTGAAACTGAAAAGAAAAAAAGCTATTTGGAAACAGATTGGACATTTTATTTCCTCAAATGTACTTTGGAGACATACAGATATCTGCTTGATGTCCCTTCAGTCTTTCAACTAAAATTTAATTGTAAACCTCAATAAGATTTTTGCCCTTTGTCCCACATCAGGGCAAAACAACAGTTTGGTGGTCTTCTCCACAAAAATTGGTAAATGGCTTTATCTCTTATTGAGTAGGAACCTCAACTTGTCCCACTTTATATTTGTATTTCAAATACAAATATAAAATGGAGATAAACAAGTGATTGTTATATTAGTGTGGTTTTGAATGTGTGTTACCAGTATATTGTTTAGTAGTTTTGTGTCTAAATTCATCAACAATATATGTCTATAGTGCTTTTTCTTTGAGCTATTTTTATTTGATTTTGGTATCAATATGATGCTGGCTTCACAGAATGTATTTAGGATAGTCCCATTTCTTTCTATTTTATGGACTAGTTTGAGGACTATTGGTATTAGCTCTTCTATAAAGATTTTATAAAATTCACTTGGGAAACCATCTGATCCTAGGCTTTTCTTTCCTGGTAGGCTCTTTATTGCTGCTTTAATCTCTTTGACTTCTACTGGTTGGTTTAAATTTTCTATATCTTCTTCACTCAATCTAGGAAGGTTGTATTTATCAATAGAGTTGTCAATTTCTTCAAGATTTTCCATTTTATTGTAGTATAGTTCTTAAAGGTATTTTCTAACAATCCTCTGTATTTCTACACTGTCAGTGGTAATATCTCCTATGTTATTTCTTATCTTCTTAATTTGAATTGACTATCTTTTTTGTTATATTGGCTAGTGGTTTATCTACCTGTTAATTTATTTGAGAAACCAGCTTTTGGTTTTGTTGATTTTCTATATTTTTTTATTCTCTACTTCATTGATTTCTGCTGTGATATTAATAACTTTCTGTCTTCTACTGGCTTTGGGGTTAGACTACTCCTGTTTTTCAAAGGCTTTGAGGTGTGTCATTAGGTTATTTGGTGATTTTCTGTTCTTGTTATGTGGGCACTCAGTTGTATGAATTTTACTCTTAATACTACCTTTAAGGTATCCCAGAGGTTTTGATATGTTGTATCTCTATTTGTTTCTAGGAATTTATTGAGTTCACCCCTTATTTCTTCAATGACCTATCCTTCGTTCAGCAGTGTGGTATTCAGTCTCCACATGCTTGTGGTTTTTCTGAATCTTCTTATAGGTGATTTCTACTTTTATTCGATTGTGGTCTGAAAAGACACAGGAAACTATGTCACACTTTTTAATTTTGCTAGTGTTCACTTTGTGGCCCAAGATGTGATCTATTTTGGATAATGTTTTGTGAGCAGCTGAGAAAAATGTGAACTCTGCTGTAGTTTAGTGGAATATTCTTTATGTGTCTAATAGGTCCATTTGGTTTATGGCGTTTTTTAGGTCTGAGGCATCTTTACTGACTTCTTGTCTAGAATATCGATCTAGCAGTGTGAGATGGATGTTGGAGTTTCTCCATATTATTGCATTGGGACTTATGTGTGACTTAATGTTACAAAGAGTTTGTTTTATGAAACTGGCTGCACCTATGTTTGGGGCATAATTGTTGACTGTTTTTATTTCTTCTTATTGAATTGTTCTGTTTATAAGTAAAAAATCACCTGCTTTGTCTCTTCTGATAAGCTTGAGCTTGAAGTCTGACTTGTCTGATATAATAGTTGTTACTCTTGCTTGTCTTCAATTTCTGTTGGCACAGATTAGATTTCTTGAGCCCTTTACCTTTAGTTTGTTACTATCTTTATTTGTAAGTCATGTTTCTTGCAGGCAGCAAATAGATGGATTCTGGTTTTTAATCCATGTTGCCTCCTTATGTCTTTTTGTTGGGGGATTGAAGCTAGTTATGTTCAGTTTGATTATGGAGAGATAATTTTTAATTCCTAATATTTTGAGTTTAACTTCTGTTTGAGGTAGTGTTTGTTCTTCTTTGCTTAGTTGTTTTTTGATGGAAATTATTGTTTCTCTGGTTCTGGTGTGTATTATTTATTTCTTATTTGCTGTTAATCTGAGTATTTTCTCTAGTACTGATTTGGAAGACATATTCTTTCAGCTTCTGTATGTTGTAGAAGTTTTTTTTTTTTCCCTATCAAACTTGAGAGATAGTTTTGTTGGGTAGAAAATATTTGGCAGCAAGTTGTTTTCTTTCAGAATATGGAATATGTTGCTCCAGGCCCTCCTGACTTTCATAACTTGGTTTGGGAAATCTGGAGTTATTCTAATTGGTTTGCCTCTGAATGTCACTTGGTATTTTGTTTTTATTGCCTTTCAGATTCTCTTCTTGAGAATGGTCATTTTGGTCAGTTTGACTATTTGTGGTGTGGTGAACCTTTTTTCTGATCTTGTCTAAAAGTGGTTCTATAAGTTTCCTATACCTGTTTATCTACCTCTTGTTATATGTTTGAAAATTTTTCTGATATTGTTTTTTAAATATTTTGATCCCTCTGGTTTCACCTTCTACTCTGTTTTCTATCCCTATTATTCTTAGGCTAGCTCTTTTAAGATGGGCCCATATCTGTTCAATATCCAATTCATGCTGTTGAATTGTTTTTTCTAAATTATATACTATGCATTCATTTTTGTAATGTCTTCTAAAAGAGTGAGATTCTATTCTCCATGTGGTCTAATCTTTTGTTTATATTTTGTATTGATTCCTTCACATCAATTATTGAATTCTTTATTTCTTTCAGTCTCTCTCTAAATTCTTTTCAGAAATCCTGTTTCATTTCTACTGTTAAATTTCTTTTAGGCCAGGTGTGGTGGTACACACTTGTAAGCTTGGGAGGCGGAGACAGGAGGATGACTCTGGTTTGGAGCCAGCCTCGCTGGCTTAAGAGACCGTTTCCAAAAAAAAAAAAAAAAAAATATATATATATATATATATATATATATATATGTGTGTGTGTGTGTGTGTGTGTATATATATATATATATATATATATATATATATATATGTATATATTAGGTCTGGGAGTGTAGCCTGGAGGTAGAAGGGCTACCAGGAACCCCAGTATCACCAAAAAACATTTCTTTTGATGTGTTCTTCTGGTGATATCTGAATTTCTATGTTGTCAGGTTCTTTTATTA
Organism: Muscardinus avellanarius; assembly: GCF_963383645.1. Classification (NCBI taxonomy): domain Eukaryota; kingdom Metazoa; phylum Chordata; class Mammalia; order Rodentia; family Gliridae; genus Muscardinus; species Muscardinus avellanarius. Next base: position 36,115,946 of record NC_137792.1, read on the forward strand.
GCGCATTGTAGGAGCTCATTGCTTCCTTGTTATTCCTCTTTTTTATAGTTTCAGAAGTTTGTATCTGTTGCTTTTGATAAATTTCTCTCAGACTCTAGGTGTCAGCTGGTATATAAAAGTACAAATTCTATTGTATTCAGTGTTGAAGGTTGAGTAAGGAGGAAAGTGAAGTCTTAAATCTTATCAGGGTAAAGCCACTGATAGGATAAAAAAGAATGAAAGTATGAGTTTGGTAAGGTAATACATAGTAGAGATTAGAGAGAATGACTATGTAGTAGGATTATAGTAAGCAATGTAGAGTATTTAGTATATAGTGATATGAAGTAGATTTAATACAAGACAAAAAAGAGAAAAGTAAATAAAAAAGAAAAAGAATGGAGAGAAAAGAGTAGGTGTATACAAGTGAAGAGGCTTATGAAAGGGGTGGGGAAGAGCACAAACAAATGAGCAAACACACACACACACACACACAAAAGAAAAAACAAAACAACAAAATAATGCAACTCTACAAATATATGAATACTCAGCTGACTTGGCCTCTGCAGTCTCTTTCTATGTAAATGCCAAGTACAACAGGCAGCTTTCCTGAGGCAAATCTGGTTCTTTGAGTCTCTATCAGTTTATGTATCAATGGGGCTGGGTCTTTTGTTAAGCATAAGTCTCCCTCCATGCTTTCCACCAATACAGAGCCTTAGTCTCTCCCTGCCTGTGTAGGCAACGGGTGCCTCTGAAACCAAATCCTGTGTATATGTAAGAGTCTCTCTTTTCCACAAGTAGGTTTGGGTTGGTCTGACTTGTCCCATTTGCCATGATTGGGTGGTCTGTGGTGATCTCAGAGATCCTACTAGTTGAATCTAGTGTTAAGTGTAAGTTACCCTCTATACTTTTTTTGTGTGGTACTGGGGTTCCTGGAAACTCTTCTACCTCCGGGCTATACTCCCAGACACCTATTTTTATATTTTTATTTGGAAACAGAGTCTCTTAAGCCAGTGAGGCTGGCTTCGAACCTGCATGATCCTCCTGTTTCCATCTCCCAAGCATGGGGATTACAAGTGTGCACCACCACACCCAGCTTCCCTTTATACTTTTAACTGATGAGGAGCCTGAGTCTCACCAAGCCTCTGCTATGTCCAACAGCAGATCCCATCTGCACCTTTGTGGGGTTGAACTGCAAAGTCATAGACTCTACAAGTTTATTGCAGATTCACAAGTCCCTAAGGCCACATTGGGCCATTTCCCATGGGGACAGCAGGTTCACTTATGGTATTGTTGAGTGCACTTTGGATCCTTGGAGAGTGTGGTGAGCTCAGCCCCCACTGCTGCAAGTCATAGCTGGTGTTTGAGCATGAGAAACTTATGACATACAGTACTGATGAGCTTCAGCTGCTAACTTCATTTCAAGTCATTTTTTTTCCTTTGAGTCTCTGGCAGTCCCACATTGTGAGGCAAGATGGTGCCATCATGACACCCGTGGCTGCAACTGTTGGATATGGGCGGAGTGCTTTTCTGCTCTCTGATCAGCCTTCTAGCTTTTTTGTTGTTGTTGCATTTCACTTGTCATGCTTTTTAAAAAATTTACACTGCTTTTGTCAGAATGCTGGTTTTTATTGTGTGTGTTTGGTACTGGGGGTGGAACCAAGGGATTTTCTACCTCCAGGCTATACTCCCAGATCTATTTTATGCTTTGTTTGAAAACAGGGTCTTACTAAGTTTCTGAGAGCCTCACTGAGTAGCTGAGGCTGGATTTGAACCTGTGCCATCCTCTTGTCTCAGCTTCCTAAGTGCTGGGATTATAAGTGTGTGCCACCACACCTGGCTCAGAATGCTGTTTTGAAGGCAATGGAGATTGAGTGTCAGGAGGATTAATATGTGCTGCTTCTATTGGTCACCATCTTCCCAGAAGTTTATTTCTTTATTTTATGTGGTTAATTTTGACATTAATCAAGTTAATTTGTAAAATCATTTAAAGGAGGTCTGTTCAAATTGGCATCAAGATAAATGAGATCTATTTAAATATCCCTAAAACTAACAGAAAGAGATACTAATTTAGATGTTTTACAATTTTACATGACTTTGTAAATTTTTTGGTAAATAAAATAGGTTTAAATATTGTTGGTTCAGTAAAAAATGGGCATGTCTTCTGACTTAGCATCATTTAGTAGAATAGGCACATAATTTGTATTCTACTTGGTTTTACTAGTATATTACCTCTACTAAATGTTTAAAATCATAAATTCATCCTAAGAGCAAGTATACAAGTAAAAATATATACCTGCTACTTCATGTCTATCCAGCAGAGAAGTTAAATGAACAAAAAAGTATATATAGTTAACATTTTTAGGTTTTGTTTTGTGATGCTTGCCTGACATGTACAGGGTATGAAAATTTTTAACAGAGAAATAACTTGGGTTGATGGTTAGCCTTGTTTGATGCTATCTCTGCCTAAAAGCTGTTTTCAATACCTTTGGTAGTATGAAACAATGTTACACAAAGTTGAATCAAGTAATAGATATTGAATATCTAGGTAAGTTTTTTGGTACTATGGATTGAACCCAGGCCATTACTGCAACCTATACCTCCAGTCCTTCCACTTCAAATAAAATTTGAAATAGTCTAAGTTGCTGATGGTGGATTTGAAACTTCCATCCTCCTGTCTTAGCCGCCCAAATACTGGGATTTCAGTAATGTACCACTTTGCTAGATCACTTCTAAGTAGGATAAAATACCCAACCACTAATCCACTAATTCTGTAATCTAAGTTTCAACTTATATACTTCTGTATTGTATTGGTATTTTCACATGGGATTAGAAAGAAATATACATATATATATATATATATTATATAATATATATACATTACATATATATATACACACACACACATATATATACATATATATGTACATATATGCCTATATATGTGTATATTGGTCTATTAATAAAACATGAAGGCTTTAAGGAAATTGTATAATCATTTAAGAAATTTGAAATGATATAGTATTAAAATTTGCTAGTCTACTTTTATAAAAGGCTGGTATGTGACTAATACCTAACAGTGGTCTACCTTGAATGGTCTACTTTATAATTAAAAACTAAAAATTCTAATCAAAATATGTAATTAAAACCCTATAAATAATAAGAGTAAGGGAAAATGACTATGTGGAAAATATGCAAGTAAAGTAAGATATGGTTTGGTTTTTTTTTTTTGGTGGTACTGGGGTTCCTGGAGGCCCTTCTACCTCCGGGCTAAATTCCCAGACCTATTTTACATTTTTATTTGGAAACAGGGTCTCCTGTCTCTACCTCCCAAGTGCGGGGATTACAAGTGTGTGCCACCACTCCCGGCAAGATATGATTTTAATAAGGAAAAGTATACAGGGTATGAAGAATGTGTTTTCATTAAAGGAAAAAAAGGGAGTAATTTTTTTTCCTAATGTAAGATAACTATAGTTTTTGCACAGTGAGAAAAAAAAGAGTTAAAAACAAAAATGATTAAAAATATTAAAACCAAATGGATATAAAAAGTTGTAGAAGCTTTGTAGAGAGTAATTTTGTGTGTGGTCAAGCTTTTAAGATTGGACGGAGTATTTTAATACAGTTTACTTTCTTTTTTGAGAACATAACAATGACCTAATATAAATCTATTTTTTGTTATCTCTCTATTAAAAGGACAAAGTTATCTCAGATTATAATAAAAGAGGTCTCTTTACTTATTGAGTACTTTACCTATAAAATAAAGATTCTATGTCTTATATAATTTCCTTAAGTATAGAAATCTTTTCGAGTAGTTGTTCTTTGGACTAAAAAATTGAGTTTCCAGGGAATAGTCCTCCTTCTTTCCTTCCTTCTTCCATCCTTCTCTCTCTCTCTCTCTCTCTCTCTCTCTCTCTCTCTCTCTCTCTCTCTCTCTCTTTCTCTCTATCTTCCTTTTCTTCTCTCTCTTTTGTACTGAAGGTTAATGTTTTCTTTAGTTCTCATAAAATTTCTCTCATTAAATGTCTGCCTACTTGCTTGTACCATCCAGCAAATGCTATCAAACCAGAAAGGACTTTTATCTTTCAAAGGAAAGAAAAATGTCTATTTTTTTGCTTGAACAAGATGTGTTATTGACAAAGCCTCTCTCTTTGAACAAACTTTAGTCTGGCTCCTTTGAATTAGAAGTCTATGTTTTTCCAAAGGCAATACCCCATTGTAGTTGTGATAGTACCCTCTTTTTTTTTGGTGGTACTGGGGTTCCTCGAACCCCTTCTACCTCCGGGCTACACTCCCAGACCTATTTTATATATTTTTTAAAATTTGAAAACAGGGTCTCCTACGCCAGTGTGTCTGGCTTCAAACCTGCGTGATCCTCCTGTCTCTGCCTCCCAAGTGCAGGGATTACAAGCGTGCACCGCCACGCCTGGCTGATAGTACCCTCTTGATAAGAGTCTTCCTAAGTATCTTTAATGAGGGTCACAAATAAGTTTTCCTTTAACAAAAGGTGTCTATTTTATTCACCATTATCTCCATCTTAAAGTCTTTATGATATGATGCTACATCTGGCATGTAGTGGGTATTATAAAATGCTTATTGAATAAATGCTCAAGAATAGTTAATAGGACATTTGCAAAATGAGATTTGAGTGGGGGGGAAAGGGTTCTAGGGACTTCACATTCAATTATGGTTTATCTGGTCATATAAACATATAAAATTTGGGAGATGTTATAGAGAGTGACTTTGGAGCATTTTCTGTCCTTCATAGGCCTCATTTTTCACAGGCAGCAACTTTCTTTGAAAAACAAAAAGGAAATTAAGATCTACATTCACATTCTCCCCTCCAGGTAGTATTCCTAAGATTTTTTTACCTTCTGATAACATTTTGCTTCCCCTTCTCTCCCTCAAGGTCTTTCTGCATTTTAGAACACAAAAGCAAAAGCATGAAAGAACCATAAAACTTTTACAAGTGTCTTAAGTACCTTAAGTTCAAGCTGTCCTATATTCTCTAAAGTCCTACTAACTTCAGGAAGTCTGCAACCACTTTAAAACTTTGTCATTCATCCCAGAAAAAGAATGTCCCAATACCATTCTCTTTGAAAAGGCTGTATTGTACGGTGAGGACTTTCAGGGATTCAAAAGCTGATATTTAAGGCTACAGGAAAACCCTCTGGTATGGCATAAAAAAGTAGAAAAACAAATGTCATTACTCAGAAATACTTTGGGCTACCCTTTAAAAAGCCTAACTGAAAGGCATCATGGAGCAGCACACTTGCAATTTCTCTTCCTGGCCGGTGGCACAGTGGGCTTATGCAGATGTAGCTGAAAACAGGATGTTTAGGGAGATGCTGATTCCAGTGTATTGGGACTTTACTTTTATGTGTACACAGTATCCACTCCTACATACTGTGATCTGAATATACAAGCTGCTTAATATATAATGAGTCAGTGATCCAACAGTTCTTGCCAGTTCCAAAACTCATCATTCAGTAACACAGTGGCAATTCAGGTTACCATAGGAACGTTGGGCCATAAACAACCATTTAAGAACAAAATCATCAGGTATTATAGATTTCAGATGCACATTATTTTAAAATACTCCCTCTTCACCTTAATTTTCTGCTTAAGAGAAGTTATTCTAAGAAAAAACTGAGTTCTTGTATTTAATGAAAAATATTCAACCTAATCAGCATAGGGTATGGCTCATCACCCTAAGCCTGAAAGTTAGAAAATATCAGCTGTCTTTCCAACATACTTCTTTACACAATTACAATTATACAATCCACTGTTATCATCCTAGGATAGAAGCTGAGCAGATGTATGAGGTTCCATCACACACACACACACACACACACACACATTGGATTGATTAAAATTCTTCTAGCCATTGATACATTATATGCAATTTAGATACTTGCCTAGAAATTCTGTCTTTCAACAAATATTTAGTGGCCATCCACTAATATTTCCAGTAGAAGAAACTTAATTTATAATGAATGTACAGAAAATGAGATTGTGCTTCAGTGGCCTTTAATATGGCACACATAGCAATTATTCTTATAATTTTAAAATAATGGCATATATAGCTGACTGTGATATACCTGAGATAATCAGCTTAAAAAGGGAAAAGTTTGCTTTGGTTCACAGTTTTAAATGTTTCAGTCCATGGTCAGTAGGCCTCGTTGTTTTGGGGCTTGTGGTAAGATAGCACATCCTGTTGTGTATGCATGAAGAGAATATTAGAGTTCCTCATGGTGAGGAATCCAAAAGAAAGAGAGGCCAGTATCCCATAATCCTCTTAGAGGGTATATCATCAATGACCTAGAATTTCTTACTAGTCCTCATCTTTTTATGTTTCCACTCTCTCTTCAAAGCACCAAGCTGAATATCACATCTTTAATACATGGGCCTTTGTGGGACACTCAAGATATGAACTATAGACAATATTTAAAATATAATTAGAACTCTGATCTGTTGGCATAGGAGCTGAGTATTCAGCTGAGGAATCAGTTAAGTATTCTGTAGAGGACTATTATAAATCATGACATTGTAGATCACCCCACAGCTTTGTTTGTTCCATTGAGAATCGTATCCTTTCTCCTATGGAGACATTCCAAAAAATGCCATAAGAATTCCAAAATATGCCATAAATACAGAAATCCAATCCAAAGGAGAACTGAGCAAGGAATAAAGAAATTCTCAACCAGAAATGGTAACACCTAAGAAGGTAAGAGTTACAATAAACAATGAAACTATCTTAGATATCCCACTGAGTATCATTGTGAGATATTAATAAGATATTAACAGGGCAGTAGATTCTTTCAGGACAAATAATGCCTCTGGAAGTGGAGATTTATACTTGTTCAACTATGTAGCATCTGAAGCCTTGCATCAGTCCATCTGAGAATCTTCTCCAGTACTTGGAAAATTATCTTAGATACTGTGCGATATCAACCTAAAATTTTAGCTGGGTTTGAATCTATTTCTTGCTCAATCTCTCTCATATTCCAAACCCAAATTTCTGATATTTTACCAAATAGCTCTATCATCAATTGAATGCCTTTAGAAGCAGAGTCTAAAGAAAGATTTCTGTGTGAGTAGTTTACTTTGTAGATTTACACAAAACACTGGTAGGGAAATGGCTAAGTAAGACAGAGAACTGAAGGAGACAAAGGAGGGTGCTTTATCAAAGCAGTCATCACTGTGGATACTTAGGGCTTGATCCTGATGGTAAACTCCTAGAGTCAATGTAGGAAAGTTACTTCCATGGCCCTATCTCCAGCTCATGGGTGAGGGCTGGAGATATATTTATACATCATTTGCTGGCATCTTTACTTAAGAAATGCTGGGGGTAGGAAGGGGCAAAAAATCCTCAGTACCAGTATGCCAAGTGCCAATTTTATGAGTGGCCACTTGTTTTAAGAATGAGGAAGAAGAGATTTTATACTGAAGTGATCCTAAATAGCATATTAATTGATAGCAGATGACAAAGGAGACAGTACCTCACTGAGAAGTTCTAATGTTCCATAATAAATATCAATTTCCCTTCTTACAAGAGGATGATCTCTCTCTCTCTCTCTCTCTCTCTCTCTCTCTCTCTCTCTCAACTTTCTCTCTATCTTTCTCTCCCTCCTTCCTTGGAATGTTAAAAAAAGGAGAAAATGGCTCATCAGTAAGAATCATCCAGAAAGCAATGTCAAAGATATCAGAAAATGGGCTTTGTCATGATTGGCTGAAGACTTTGTAATTAGAAAAAATGTTCTTCCTTCACTATAAAGTACACTAAGAAGTGGTAGTCACAAATACTATAAATCATTGTAATGTGCTGACAAGTTTCCTGTCCTACCTCCCTGAAGATGTATATTTGATCATAACATACTCTTCAGATATATTGATGCATTGTATTGTACTCATAAAAATGTAAAATTTTTAAGTACCCACTTAAAATTAAATTTATAAAAGATGTCTCATGTTAGGAAAATTAATCATTATCTAATTTGGTCATTCTCTTATCATTCTGCTTGGTCAGGAAAGGAGCTGATGATAAAACAGAACATGCCTTTGTCAGCTATTTTTAAATAAACACTATAAAGTAAGCTTCCAGAAAGTATTATTTTGGTTCAGGAGGAAATCCTAAAAGCCAGATCATCCAAGATCCTCATTGCCTAAATGAGAAGACTGAAGACCAGAGAAGTATGGCTGCCTGCCCAAAGTCACACAGGTGGCTGTTGGTACAGCCATCCTTAAAGTCCATGTCCTTTTGAAATTTCCATATCAGTGCACATTCCTATTCTCTACAAACCCCATCTAGAAGTAGTAGGAATGAAGAGTTCCAGCACCTGTATCATATTGAAATTGAATACGCAAATTTAGATAAAATCCCTTCCTTATCTCTCCCTTCTCAGCCTGCTTCATTTTCCAATAACACTGGCACTTTTAAAGAAGAAAAAGAACAACAGAAGCACCATTTTCCATAAGTAATAAAAACCTGAACCTTGTACCTCTGAATAGCAAGTTAAAATATGAGGTGCGAGTTCAGCTTAAGGCATGAGTAGAAACGATTTTTGGGCAAGGAATCAATAGGCCAGCTGACCAAGTTTCCTAGTGCTGGATAAGCCATAGTCAAATTAGAAAAGCAATAATGTGATCCAGGGCAGCAAAATTCAATTTTGCCAACAACACTGAGATTCCTTGAGGCAGCCCTTTAAAGATGACATTATAAGACAGAATTACTTCCCCTGTGTACAAATATGGCTAGGGAGAAACACATACATACATACACACACACACACACACAGAGAGAGAGAGAGAGAGAGAGAGAGAGAGAGAGAGAGAGAGAGAGAGATATGTGTGATTCATTCTATTCAGGAAACAAATTTTCTTGTTATTATATATCTATATTTTTTATAAAGAGCATTATAAAAGCAGTGGGAGAGTGTAATAGAAAAAGAAATGAAACACTGGAAGTCTTTTTATGATATTTCACATACAAAGTAAAATAACTCACAGAATCATCAGATTTCTTAGGAGATGCAGTAAATATATTGTTAGCATCTCCATGACTCACTAATGAGATGTTGTCTGCAGGGAGGTGGGGCAGAAAAGCTGTCACCAAACTCCAGTCAATGATTTATAGTGTTTGTGACTACCACATGCAAAGAGTGTCAGCTGGCAATTTATTCTCACTGATGTAACCCGACAGAGTTTTCTTCCTTTCTGACAACCAGTCCAGTAAGTAAGGTTAACACATTTCAGCTCTAATAAGCAGAAGTAAAGCCAGCAATGGTGTTTGGTTCTATCTTAGTTGTACCTGTGTGTTGGGTGTGTTTCAAAACAGTTCATGGCAGCCAATCAGACACTGTGACACAAAGGAGGAAGTCAAAGAGAATAGAACTGTGCTTGTCAAACTTGTGTGTGCATCTGAATACCCTGGAGGGCTTCTTAAAACGAAAATATCTAGGCCTTCCCCTCAGTAGGTCTGGGATGGGCATTTCTAAGAAATGCTCAGATGAGGCTGCTGGTTCTGGTCTATGGGCCACATTTAGGACCGCTGGAGTAGAACGTGGCCCTGCCCCATTGGTGACTGCCCCATATAGTGACTCAGATGTATTCAGATCCACAGCTGGGGACAAGAGTCTGTATACTCTAGAAAGTTGGGTGATACCAGAAAAATGAGGGATAGGAAGTCATCCTGCCAAAAGTACCAGAAAAGCTTTCTATAAGTGGTGACTTGAACTAGGTACTGAGCTAAGTATTTTGTTCCTGATGACTAGGTAGTAGGTGGAAAAAGATTCTTTCTGTAGGCAAAAAGTCAGGAAACAGAACTTCAGGCAGAGGAGAAGTGAAGATGAAGTTTATGGAGGATGAATAGAAATGGTCTCAGGCATGGTGGCACACACTTGAAATTCTTATAATTCCAGTACTTGAAAGGCTGAGACAGAAAAATCACAGGTTTGAGGCCAGCCTCAGAAATCTATGGAGACCTTCAGGAACTTAGATATACCCTGTTTCCAAAAACAAAAATCAAAAGGGCTGGGGGTAAACATCTGAGGTAGATTGCCCCTGGGTTCAATCTCAGGTACCAAAAAGGAAGTTAAGAAAGAGAGAAAGGAAAGAGGGAGAGAGAAAAAGAGTCTTTGGAGTTAATTCTAATATGTTACAGCATTGATAGTGCTAGTCTACTTACAACCATATACATTCAGGGGCCCATTACACTTAGTTTAATCAAATATTTGCACTAACTGCTTGAAGGGGTTGGACATGCAGAAGGAAAAGTAAAAGAAATTGGGAGCATGGATTCCCTTGCTTCCCCTCCATCTCATTCTCTACAATTGCCTATACTTTCTCGATGCAAACTGGCATAGCATCAATAATTACACCTCACAAAAAATAAAGTTTTCTTAGCCAAGAGGACTTGATTATGCAGGGAAGCTTGATGGTCTTCTTTCAAATTGTTGAGAGGCCAGCAGCAGCTTAGAGGCAGCCCCGGTGTAGCAGAACAAACACCAAACATATGTAAAGAAGGTTAGGTTTGTATCCAAGCTTAACTACCTCAAGCAACAGTCATAGTTTCTCTGAGCCTCACCTGATTCATCTGGAAAGTGGAATGATATCTAATTTCTAAAATAAGTTGTGTGGGACAAAATGAGGAAGCTGCTCATGAACTGTGAAGTGCTAGCAGAGTGACTATCAAGATGTACTCTTGAATAGCCTTGCAGCCTTTGAGGCCAAATGATTTAGAAAATCTGCTAGTGTGAATTATGGTTAAAATTGATGATTCTGCCATAGAAGACACACCAGGAATCTAGTATAAATGGCTGGCTGTCACTTTGTTCAAATGAAGACAGAAATATACATACACATGTGATTTAATATAGAGGGGCTGCTTATTTCCTTGCAGTATCCATCCTTTCCTTTCCTTACATCAGAATCCCAATTTATAGCTGGGCACATTGTCACCCAGAAAAAAATGATTTATTTTATCTTCAAGTCTCTTTTACTTCTAAGCATGGCAATGTGACTAAATTCTGGCCAGCAACTATCCCATCTGGGACTTATGGGAAGAATTGTCAGAGAGCTAACTCAGCTGGGAGGGGCACTTTCTTGTCATCCCTGTTTTTCCTGCTGCCCACCTGGGATATAATATAATGTCTAGAGTGCCAACAGCCATCTTAGACTGTCATGGACTATGAAAGACAGGAGCCACAAGCTTGGATGACAGAAGAGAATGAAAAGATCCTTTGTCCCCAATGACAAGGAGAGGTGGCTATTTCAATCCTCTCCTGCCTAGCTCCAGACTTGTTTTAAGTGAAATGAACTTTTCGGTGACATATTATGCTGTTATTTCCTTATATTTGTGGCTCAGTTTAACATTATCTGATACATATGACTTAAATTATCTGTTCCTAGTGGCTACCGGAGCCCATTTTCATTGCATTGTTACATAGGCCTCATTGGCCTCATGATTCTATAGACACCCAAAATTCATATTTCCCAGATGCACTAAAAACACACTTGTAATCTAAGAACTGCTCAGTTGCTGACTTTTCCTGTATTTAACAAGTCAGTAGACCTTGATAGTAGGTATATTCTGTTCCCGGACTCAGCACCTGTTTCTTCCCTTCTTTCCTATGTCCTATGGATTCCTTGAGAAATTGGATGTCAAGATATTTTTGCCTGCTTCCCTTCAAAAACTGATTGCAGGGAAGATGCTGATGAATTCCTAATTATGTTAGCACTACTCACTGTGATAGCTTTTCCTACAAGATTATCACTGTAATAGGTTACATAATCCTATGAATATTTAATAGGACACTGTGGTAGTAGGATTTTAGGAAATTGATAGTATTTATAGGATATATTCTTTTGAACAGTGCAAGTTTCTTGGCACCACTGAAATCTCATCATATATATGCCCCCCAAACATAAAGCTGGTCTTACTTGCCCAAGCAGGCTTCATCCAACAGCTCTCAGTCTCAATGGTTCTCAAGGCCCAATTTTCACAAAGACTCCAATTGACAATAGAGAGAAAGTATCTCACATGTAAGGGTCATGTTTCCTAAATCCTGATGTTCTCCATTTTCTCTATACTTCCTGAAGTACACAATAAGGGATTGATAAATATTTTTATTAGTAAATAGTGAGGATCAATGCAGATGCCTCCATCAGACAGATATTATTTGGGATGTTATATCCAATGGCTGCCTTTGCCCTAAGAGAAAATTTTCCTGCAATGGATGGACACTAGTCTTTAAAGTTATCAACCCTAATTCAAATGTAAATTACTTTCTTTAGATAATGGTGCTCAAAATGATATATTTTATCACCCACCTTTTTAAGAAGCATGCACTTAGAAGGAACAAAACAGAATATTGCTTCATGGCTCAGGTAATATATCTCTGTCTCTATTGTTTGTTTAAGTCTTATTAGGGTCAGTGGTGCCCTGAATTATTCCATTTCCAATTTCTCCCTGCCATTATACTTTCAAATATTTTAGAAATAAAGCCCTTTTTACATTTTACTTTTGCATGGGGAAGTATTGAGTATGACAGGGCCTGTCATCACCTAATGAGAAATGCACTTGGGCCACTTATGACTATTATTAAGATGACATTTTCCCCTCTGAACATCAGCAAGGAACTGAAAAACAACAGAGGACCAAAGAAAAGACAATACCAAAAAATAAGAAGAATCAGGCTTTCAAATTTATGCTTAGGCTGGTAACATTTTCAAAGGTTCCTTGAAATTTTCCTTTAAACAAAAGTACAGAAAAGCAGAGACATGAAAGAAACATATACCATGGGAGGTTAATTACTTTTCAGTAGACTTCTTGCATTAGTGACCCAACCTTTTTATAAAGAAACAAGTTCCTCCCATTGTCTCTTATCAAGGAACACAGAGAGAGTCAATTCCAAACTGGTTTTGAACTACAAGAAAAATCATTAATAGGACAGGCATGCATAAGTAATGCATTGCTGCAAAACTGACCCTCACCATCGCACTGCAGATGTGGAGTAATGCATTAGGAAGCCACCATGAAGAATCGAACACTTAAAAGCACCGTTTTTCTTTTTTTGACAAGTGTAATAAAGAGTTTCAAAGCATTCTTGTCTTTCAAATTGTAGTACCAGTTTATTTTTTATGGTTTTCCAACAGATCTTTAGGCATGTGCCAAAAGTCATGGGGATATCCAGATGGTATGAAGATGAATGCACAAATGCAAACCTTTGCAACTAATGCTTGGAATCTTGAAAGTTACAGCACAGGCCTGTTATGAATTGAAATTTGTGTGGAAACAATCTGTCAGCAACTTAATGCTTAGAAGCAACTGCTCTCCAGAAAACAGCTTATTCTCCTTCATAGAGTGTCTATGCTTAAAGGATGAAAGGTTGTCTGAAAATGTGAAGACATGGAAGCAGGGACATGTCCCTGCTTTACTGCAAGTCCTAGCATCATATCATGTCCTTTCATATTTATATACATTAACACTTGGAATTCAACATTTATCTAGGCCATATGAATTACCTGAAGATCTTGGTAAAATACAGATTCTGATTAAGCCTGCCTCAAGTGGACCCTGGGATTCTGCAAATCTAACTAGCTCCCAGGTAAGGTCAGCACTACCTGTCTGTGGAATACAATTTGAGTAGCAGCAAGATCTAAGACAAGTTTCATTTGGGTGTTTTACCTATAGTTCTTAGACATTCTGTTTTTTAAAAGTAATGATGTCACAACTAATTTGTTACTAATACTACTTCAATCACTAGGATTTTCTTCTACTGTAACTGCATCTATGGTAGCTATGTCTGTAATATACTTCTGTTTCTATTACTCTGCCTATCTCTATATCTTTATCTGAGAATGGAATCAATTCAAGGTTATCCACATAATAATCTTATTCTCCTTGACATCTAGCTTTTGACACACTATCATTAGTAAAAGAGAAAAAGGTAGATTCCTGCAGGGGGAATTACACATAGGCCTGATTATGCCTTTGGGAATGTATTACACATGTGAATATCATCTACATTGAGTTGAGAAAAGATTGGGAATTGCTAATAAAGTTCAGTCACTTAACTCAAACTTTCATGTCCTTTATAATGTGCCTAATCTTTACTTGAACACTACCAGTGATGGGCAGCTCCCCACATTTTAAGTCACCATACCACATCTTTGGAACCCTCTAAAAATTAGAACTCCATCATATTGAATCATCATTTTTGTCCCCTTGTGGCATTCATGCATTAGTTGTAAAAAGGAGACAGTCTACATATCTTTATGACAGGTCATCAATTATTAGCTGTCAAACCTGCCTTAGGCTTCTATTCTTCAAGCTCAACTCTCCCAGGTTAATACTTCTACAAGTGCAGGGTGTGAATTCTCAGGTTACAATTATGGGACAAAATATGCTTTTTTTCTGCTCCCTATCCCCAGGTGTTTTCAGGATACTCTGTCTCTACTCACACTTTCAGCAAAGGAGGAGAAAAAATTTCCCCCAGTTCCTTTTCTCATCCACCCATTTCCTCTCCCTTAGTGGAGGTAACAAGTTTTATTAGTATTATCAATTGTGTATATGTATGTCTCTTTTTAACACAATGCATATTGAGGCATAAAGTTCTTTTTTTGGAAAAGGCAGCTGCAATTCATTTAATTGATTAAATGTACCTTACTTCATTTAAACAGCCCCTATTAAAAGACATTTGGGTTGCTTAGTATTTTACTCTTAGAAACATTTTGTAAGAATATTTGAAATGAATTACTCAAATGGTATATTAATTTTCAATTTTGACAGATGACAAACTACCATAGGTTTAATTATAACAATTTAACTCCTAACAACACTATATAAATGTGTTAATTTTCTATAAACTTTCTAACACAGTCATTATAGGAGTTTTAAAATGTAATCTAATTATTATTTTTTATTTTATTGGTGCATTGTAGTCATACCTTGATGAGGTTCAGTATGGTAGAGGCATATATGCACACAGCACTCATTTAGCCCTACCCCAGTTCCCACTCTAATCTCTCCCCCATTCCCTCCTTCCCATAATCAGCATAGTGATTGATTTTGATAAGTTTGTGTATGTGCATCATGTCTATTGACGTGTTTTCCTCTTATCCCTCCCATCTCCATCAGTTAGCTCTGTTATAGGAGTTTTAATTGTTTTCACAGGAGTATAAAAATGTTAATGGAGTGTTTAATTTATAGTTTTCTTGTTATAAGGTTGTACATCTTTTCACTTATTGAATTATTACCTTATTTTATCCAAACTATTTATATTATTTACTCATTTTCTTTAGGTTATTCATCTTCATCATATTGATTTGAGAAAGTGATTTATTTTTATTAGGCTAACATTAATATATGAGTAGCCCTTTTCTACGGTGTGATTTGCAAGAATTTATTCAATATTTATCTTTTTAAAATAATCTTTTCTATTTCTATTTTAAAAACTGTAGTCTTATTTATCAATTATTCATTAGCAACTGGTAATTAATTTATAGTAATTTAACTCTGATTTACTTAGAATTTATACTTGTGTATTTGTGATGTAAATAACTACCTTTTTAAAAATTTCAAGATCATATTCAGTTGTTGTAAGAACATTTTTAAAATAAGCCATGTTTTTTCCTGTTGAGATAAAATGTCACTATTTTAACTTTTTATTCACTGGGTTCTCTATCCTATTTTATTGATATCCTATAATATGCTAATATTAAAGATAACAGAAAAGATAGAATACCTCATAGTAAATTTTAAGCAAATATGCAAGAACCATATAACCTAAGCCTTAAAATACTCTTAAAGAAGCCCCCAAAAATATACAAGTGGAATTAAATGGTATGTTCTTGGATAAGGAGAGTTGATTTCATCAAGATATCAATTTCTACTTCTGGGAAGATGGCGACTGAGAAAAGCAGCATTTACAAGTCCTGCTAAAACTCGATCTCTATTGCCACAAAATCAGCGCTTTTCATAGCCAGAAAACACTAGCAACAGAAAAATAAAAAATGTAAACACAAGGTACAGAGAAAAAAAAAAGACTAGAAGAACAACCAGAGAACAGAAAAGAAATCAAACCCACAATGCAGTGGCAGAGCCATGCTGGCACCATCTTCCCTCACAGCACTAGACTCCAGAGAGGAAAGGTAAACAAGGAGCTGAAGTGAGCAGCTATGGATCATTCTGGTGTAATTCAGCAGTTCTTTCAGTGCAAAGAATGCCTAAAACTCCCAGTAGCCAAGCTCTTCACGCCTTCCAGGGACTCAGAACTGAGCTCAAAACCAGAAAAGAAATATGCCAGCCTCCCAGCTGAGGGCGTGACAGCAGTGCCATATTGCCAGCAGCAACAGCCAGTTCACCCAGCCCCGTGACAGCTCCTGATCAGCGCGCACAATAACTGTGAGTGAGATTGCGGCCCCAGAAATCCCTGTACTGCACTCCCAGGGAATTGTGCAGCTTTGATAATCTCCTTGGGTCTGAGATTTTACAATCCAACCCAGTGAAGGAGTAGCGGTGGCAGAGATATGACAACCTTGTCACAGCTCCCGTGGGAAAATGACCAGCCTGGCAACCCAACAGTTTCATGCAGCCTCGATTAACTCCCTGGGTCTGAGACTTTGCGATAAAATCCAATAAAGGAGTAGTGGCGACTGAGATTACCCCAGACTCGAGATACAGAGCACCCTAAGTGAAGTCATCGTGACCCAGGGAAGGCACAAAATTCTGAAATCATGAGAAAGAGGAACAACAATAGAGCAATGAATACCCACAACCCCACAATATAAGAACCTGATAACACAGAAATTTAGAGATCTCCAGAAGATCAAATCAGGAATATAACTGTAGAAATAATACAGGACCTTCAAAAAGAATTTAGAGAGAGTCTAAAAGAAATAAAGGATGCAATCACTGAGGTAAAGGCCTCAATTCAAAGTATAAACAATCGATCAGAGCACATGGAGAATAGAATCTCGCTCCTAGAAGATGATGACTCAAAAATGAATGCATAGTTTCTAATTTAGAAAATAAAATTTGACAGCAGGAATTTGACATTGAAGAAATATGGGCCCATTTTAAGAGAGCTAACCTAAGAATAATGTAACCAATGCCAAATTGGCAGCCTTACACTCCAGGATTGTTCAAAATGGCATATTAAACAACAGGACTTCCCTCTCTGTTGTTAAAAAGAAAAAGAAACCGTGAATGCCTAGAAACCCATGGAAGGAGGCATGGGGTATTCAAATAACTACACTCATGCTCCAAGGTGTTAGAAGGGAGCAGATGAAGTCTACAATTCATTCCCTGGATGGAACAGCAGTGGCATGTATCCCCCTACTCCCGTTCCCATCTGAATGTCCAGTACTGAAATAAAGACCTTCCAGTATCAAGGACATAATGTAAGTCTTACTCGGTCTTCATTTTCTTAAATTAGATTTTTTTCTGCAAAGATTAACACCTTTCCTGCTCCTAGTTTGTTGCTCATCTGATAACTGATTTAGTCTATTTATTTTAAATGATTAAGAAGCCAAGTGTCCACCATTTTGAAAAAAGTCAAGCTTACAGAATAAGAACAGGCTTTCAGAATGGGAATATGTGCTAATCATTAGGGCTGTTCACAAGTAGCCTGCTATCCTTTCAGGAACATGGTGACATGCTTTGGCCAATGAAGGAGTGCTGAAGTTTTGTGCCTGTGTAGAAGTGGAAAGAGCAGTGTATGATATATTAAATTTCTTTTCCTCACTGCAGTGATACTGTAAGCATGCAATGACATGCAATCTCTATAAAACTACAACAATCAGATTCTCCCTGACAACCAGTGCTGGATAAACAGCAGGAATGAAAAATAAACTTGTCTTGTACAAAGCCACTGAAATTTTAGGTTTGTTGCTGTAGCATCCCTTTGTCTATCTTGATGCACCTTTATTTCTATTAAAATGCTCATAAGAGAGCAAAATAAGATACAAAGCCATAATGGTGATGAAAATTTGAGTAACAGCAAATAATTTGCTATCTTGCAAGACATTTTCACTAAATGATATAGAGATAGGACTAAATGTTTGAAAAATGTTGAGAAATTCTCCTGTAAAATAATAGTAATATTTAAAAGACACAGTCTTTGTTGGGTCTTTGACCTACCTACATTTTACTACCATAAATACTACAGGGTTTATGGGGGAAAAATACATCCTGGCAGCCACGACAATTTTGCACTGAACCTTCCTTTTAAAGCAGCTGCAGAAAACTCTCCCAACTCTCAATCCATTGAAAGATGCTTTTTATTTTAATCTTCAGTGAGTTAGAGTGAGCCAATACCACATTGCATAGTGGTCAATGACAGCAGCAATGACAGCAACAAGTACCTTAATCAAGAAAATTCATGCGGACTTCTGGTAAGATGGCGACTGAGAAAAGCAGCGTTTACGAGTCCTGCTAAAATTTGATCTCTGTTGCCACAAAATCAGAGCTTTTCATAGCCAGAAAACACCATCAGCAGAGAAATAAAAAATGTAAACACAAGGGACAGAGAAAAAAAAGACTAGAAGAATAACCAGAGACTAGAAATCACGTCTGCAATGTAGCGGTGGAGCAAGCCGGCACTATCTTCCCTCACAGCAGCAGGCTCCAGAGAGGAAAGGTAAACAAGGAGCTGAAGTGAGCAGCTGTGGATCATTCGGGTGTAATTCAGCAGTTCTTTCAGTGTAAAGAACGCCTAAAACTCCTAGTGGTAAAGCTCATCACGCCTTCAAGGGACTCAGAACGGAGCTCAAAACCAGAAAAGAAATACCCCAGCCTCACAGCCGAGGGTGTGGCAATGGCGCCATATTGCCAGCAGCTACAGTGAGTTTGCCGCACTCCGCCACAACTCCAGATGTGCACACACAATAACCGTGAGTGTAATTGTGGCTCCTAAAGGAGAAATCCCTGTACTGCGCTCCCAGGGACTTGTGTAGCTTTGATCATCTCATTGGGTTGGATATTTTGCAGTCCCACCCAGTGAAGGAGTAGCAGTGGCAGAGATACCACACCCTAGCCGCAGCTCCCTGTGGGAAAACGCCCAGCCTGGCAGCCCCATAGTCTCGCGCACCCTCAATTAACTTCCTGGGTATGAGACTTTGTGATACAACCCAGTAAAGGAGTAGTGGCGGTTGAGATTACAACAGACTCGAGATACAGAGCACCCTAAGTGAAGTCGTAGTGACCCAGGGAAGGCACAAAATTCTGAAATCATGGGAAAGAGGAACAACAATAGAGCAATGAATGCCCACAACCCCACAACATCAGAACCTAATAACACAGAAATTCAGAGATCTCTAGAAGATCAAATCAGGAAAATAACTGTAGAAATAATAGAGGACTTTCAAAAAGAATTCAGAGAGATTAGAAAAGAGATAAAGGATGCAATCATTGAAGTAAAGGCCTCAATTCAAAGTATAAACAATCCATTAGACTACATGGAGAATAGAATCTCACTCCTAGAAGATGATCACTCCAAAAACAAACACATAATTTATAACTTAGAAAAAATAAATCCGACAGCAGGAATCTGACATTGAAGAAATATGGGCCCATTTCAAGAGAGCTAACCTAAGAATAATTGGAATAGAGTAGGGAAAAGAAGGTGAAACTAAAGGGTTCAATAATCTCTTCAAAGACATAATAGCAGAAAATTTTCCAAACATAGACCAAGAAGTCAATAAACAGGTCCAGGAAACTTATAGAACTCCCTTTAGATAGGATCAGAGAAGAGGTTCCCCACGTTACGTAATTGTCAAAATGACCAATGTGGAAGCCAAGCAGAAAATCTTAAAGGCAACAAAAACAAAAGGCCAAGTGACATTCAGAGGCAAATGAATTAGAATTACTCCAGACTTCCCAAACCAAGTCATGAAAGCCAGAAGGGCTTAGAGTAACATATTCCAAACTGTGAAAGAAAATAATTTCCAGCCAAAAATTTCCTACTCAGCAAAACGATGTATTAAATTAGATGGGAAAATAAGAAGCTTCCATGACAAACAGAAACTGAAGGAATTTATGTCTTCAAAACCAGCCCTAGAGAAAATACTCAAAGAGATTAACTACAAAGAAGAAATAGGTAATACACACCAGAACCAGAGAAACAAGATTTTCCATCCAACAGACAACTAAGATTGGTTATCTTTGGAGATTCATTATTTATTTGTCTTTTACCTATTTCCAAATTGTATTGTTTGCTTTTAATGTTGCTAATTTTTAGCATGAATATTTGGAATATTAATATACCTTCAGATATAGTATTTGGAAATATTTAATCCCATTCTATCAATAATTTTTAACTCTGTTTACATCGTCTTTGGATGTACAATATTTTTCTATTTTTTAGGAAGTTTGTTTGTTTATTCTTTTGTTGCCTGTGCCTTTGAAATCATATCCAAGAAATCACTGCCAATTTCAATGTTGTAAAGTTTTATGACTCAGGTTTTCTTCTAAATGTTTATAGTCTTAAGATTTACACTTAGGTCTTTTATCTATTTTGAGTTAATATTTGTTTATGGTGTTAGGTAAGGGTTCAATTTTATTATTTTTCATGCAATTTTTATTTTTCAACAATATTTAATGAAAAGATTATTATTTCTTTCACCAAATATTCTAGGAAACCTTGCCAAAAATAACTTGACCATATTTGGAAGAATTTATTTCTAGGCTTTTTATTTTACTCCACTGGTTTATATATCTTCCTTTATAGCAGTACTGCACTGTTTCAATTATTGTCACTTTATAAGGTTTGAAATCATAAAATGTACATCTTCTAGCTTTGTTCTTTTTCAAGATTGTTTTGGGTATTAGGAATTGATATTTCATGTTAGGATAGATTTTTTCTGAAAAATAAATAAATAAAAAAATGTATGATAGTTTCACCTTAAAAAATAGAAAGAAATATCCTCTGGTAAGAGAGAAGGGAAAAAGAAATATTGAAATGTTATCTCTAAGTGATCAAAAGCTTGATATCAGACAAATGAATCTTTTATGTAAGATTATCATCGTTAATTTTGGATAAATTGCTATAATATTAGATGTCAACCACTAAGCCAACCATGGGAAGGAGGGATGGGGAGGGAATGGGGTGGGGATTGGGTAGGGGCTAACTGGGTAATGTGTGCATGTATGTCTACACAAGTGTTTTTTCCCATTATGATGTATGAATACAGTTCACCAATAAAAAATGTTTTAAAGATATTAATTTCTTTTAAAAAAAACTATAAATGTAACATAATAAAAATACTGGCAGGTTTTTTGTGGACAACTAGAGAATAATCTTAAAATTTATATAGAAAAATAAATGAGTAAAAGATTTTAAGAAAATTATGGTAATGAATTTTAATGAGAAGAGGCTAACACTACCAGATACATTAATATTTCACAAATCTATATAATACATAACCAATATATATACATGCCTTGATATGTATTTCAGATCAGTATGCCACTTTTTCTAGGAACATTTGTTTAAGTGTTTTGTCTTAATTATTGTAGATTTAACTGTGTTTTTTAAAATGATCTTCAAATTCAGGTTGTTGAAGATGGATGGTTTCAAGTGGAGTGGGTGAACAAGGTGAGAAAAGATAAGTTTTCTCGCTGACTTATGAACCCCAGTACATGGGAAGCCTCATCACTTTGCATACATGCTATATTACTTTTTATATTACTTAAACTTATACTTTTTATATTAATTAAGCTTTTTGATATAATATTTACTATATGATGCTTTGATTGAAATTGAAATTTTTATCCGATGGATATTTAAATGAATAGATTATTTTAAATAATTTTTCTAGAAGTATATTTTTTTAATACTCATGCTTTCTCTTTACTTTCTTTCTGTTATCTTTTGTACATATATCATATAGTGAGATATTGACCATGACAAAGAGAATTGCTGGATCTTGTAATCCTAGAAATTATTTTAGCAATATACATTCCAAGAGTAAGAAAACATTGACACATGTAGTCAAAATACACTAACAAAAAAGAATGAACCATATGATTTCCAATCAAGTGAAAATAAGCCTTAAGTAAATCCATATTGGATTCCTATAATTTACAAAATAGTGCATACCATTCACCAAAACTAATGGATGGGTATGTTTGTAAAAGAAGAAGTAATCAATTCTCTGTAATCCTTTCAACTCTGTGTTAACTCTTTAGTGTATAAACATCAGATGGAGATTATGTTATGCTAATATAAGTCATAATTTTTTAAACAATGTATACCTATTGCTATTCAATTTGCTATTATTTAATAATTTGTAAACTATTGCAAGTCTTTTTGAAAAATGTCACAAAATATTTTTATTTAAATTTAATCAGCTTAAATATAATTTTCTTGAGCCTTAATTCTACTCCTATGATCCATAATATTTTTTGTCTAGAGGAAAATCAACACTACCAAACTGTTTTCAATGGACACTGAATTCTGATGAAGGTCAGTACTTTTCTCTCTCTAGATCAGATATATCCCAGGATCTATAACACTACCTGGTAAATGATTATTTAATGAATCAACTTCAGCCATTCAGTTTCAGGACAAGTGGGAAGTGAGTGGGGAAATCAGGATAGGCTGTCAGAGCAAGGGCTGAGACATGCTCTAGATTTATTAAATGTTTAGAATATACATGTTAATTGAGTTGATTGTGTTTTTGCCTTTTTGTTAGCTGGATGGTCATAGAGAGCAATATGTTTCTTCCTGATCATAGCAATGTGATTAAATGGATATATATTTTATTTATCTTAATGCAGTAAGATTAACTTAAGGAGATTAGTTAACTTAAAAAATGGGAAATTCTATATAATTAAATTCTATCAGGTGATTTAGTGATATTTTCTTCCCTGATAAAAAGAATCACAATTTACATACATAAGGCATGTGCGTGCATACACACACACACACACACACACACACACACACACACACACATTTCTGCCCCCAGTTCTTTCCATCATTCAGAAAATATTTACTCATTCACTAAACAAATATTTAAATATTTATATCTCCAAACCAGGACCTAAAAAATATGCACATAGATCTTGGCACATAGATACTATTATGGTATGAGGACAGGATAAAGGCAACACACAAAATGAGGACTCTCATTCTTTACACAGTGCTATCTATGAGAATACTGGAAACCTTTATAGCCACTCAATAATTATGCTAAACCTGTAAAAAGAATCCAGGTATTCATTTTGTGAGAGAAAGATGCCTGGCTATATTTTTTACTGTACCAGCAACCCTTAAATGCACTCTTCTGTGGTCTTTGGTTATATCTGGGGACAATAAAACCAAGTCAGATGATCCAGGACATCTTGAATTTTGAAGTTGTTATGCAAAGGAGGAGAACAAAGATTTCTTTCCTTCAGGGGAATTTGTTATAAAGATTCACTTGGGCTTTGAGCTTGTTTATATGCAATTCTACACCTTTTAAGATGCAAATCACTTCGTCAGATAAACCAGAGCAGATCTGTTGAAAAATACCTTGGACTTTGGCAGTTTAATAAAAGGTCTATTTTGAAACATTGCCTTTTGAAGTGTGGGTCATGTCAGGTGATTGCCTTTTGATGGTACTTTGAGTTAATGAAGGGGGATAACTTCTGACAAATGGTACTACAATTAAATAAAAAGAACATACTTTGGTTGGAGGAGGATAGGTCTTGTTCTCATTTCTACATCTGAGTATCTTTGTGAATCCAAATTACTTAATCACCCTGAGCCTTGGTTTCCTTATGTACCAAAAGAATAAATGCTAATATCTTCCTGGAAGGATTGTAGAGAGGATCAACTGAGACATCATGTGGAATACCAACTCAGTGCCTGGTAAAGCATTCTTATTGATAAGAATAAAAACTACTTTGACTTACCATTATTTTAACTTATCCCTTCATCAGTTCTCCTTTTTTCCCTCTTCTTCTCCGTCTCCCCATCCCTTTCCACTGTTCTACTGGTCTCACTCATTTATATGAAATCCCTTTTATTTCCTATTTTCTCGTTAGCTTTCATATATTAGATAAAACATAAGACATTTGACTTTCTGAGACTGGCTGATTTTTTTTTGTGGTACTGGGGTTCCTGGAAACCCTTCTACCTCCAGGCTACACTCCCAGACCTATTTTTATATTTTTATTTGGAAACAGGGTCTCTTAAGCCAGCCAGGCTGGCTTCAAACCTGCACGATCCTCCTGTCTCTGCCTCCCAGCATGGGGATTACAAGCGTGTACCACCACGCCTGGCAAGACTGGATGATTTTACTTAGCATAATATTCCCTAGTTCTACCAATTTTCCTGCAAAGGACTGAAAGTATCACTACCAATCTCGTTAATATGTATGGGAAAGGGTGGGTCATGAAGTGGGATCCAGAGGAAACACACCAAATGTTAAGTGCATGTATTTTTGTATCATTTTCAAATTCACTTTGATTATAGTTATAATGCACTAATAAAAGTATAAAAATATGAAGAAACAGAGACCCATAGGATGGTGAAAGGGATTTGAGGGAAGAAGGTGGGGAGGAGAAAAAGGGAGCAGTTCAGATAATGCCTTGTCTATATATGAAAGTATCACTATCAATCTCATTAACATGTATGAAGAGATAGGTGGGGAGAGTGGGGCAATATGAGGAGGGAAATGGAACTAGTGATATGTGCCTGTGTGATGTTTGGATTTATAAATTGTCCCCCTAGCACTCACAGAAAAAAAGTGTCAGTGTTGGAAACAGGGCTTAGTTACTAAGGAGGGGTCCCTGAAGTTTGGCCTTGGGGATTATACATCCTTCCCCCTTCACCTGTTCGATTTCTGTTTCCAGCCTCTACTCTGTGAGAGCAGAGCTTCTCACTCTCTCTCTCTCTCTCTCTCCCTCCCTCCCTCCCTCCCTCCCTCTCCCTCTCCCTCTATCTCTCCCTCTCCCTCTCCCTCTCCCTCCCTCTCCCTCTCCCTCTCCCTCTCCCTCTCCCTCTCTTCTTCTCTCTCCACCTCTTACCAACATCCAAAATGCCCTGAGCTTCAGGCACTGGCTTCACCACCTGGATTGAATCCAGAATCTCCAAAAAAACTGTGAGCATATATATCTTCTTTCCTCTAAGTTGTGTAGTCAGTCATTTTGGATCACATCAGTGAAAATGTTGACTGAAACAGAAATTGGTATCAGAGAACTGAGGTCATTTCTATATCTATGTCTGATCGTGTGTTTTGTGAGTATTGGGAACTGCTTTGTGACAGGAAATTGGAAGGGCCAGAATGTGGCTAGAAAGATAAGACAGTAGAGACTATGCTCAGGAGATTTTGGAGAGCAAAGGAAATTAGTAGAAGCCACATATTTGGACAAAGAACTTATTGGCATTTTGCCAATGTCCTAAAACTGCAAGAAGCTGAATTTAGAGATAAAGGACTGATTAAGCTGGTAGAGGAAATTTCAAAACAGCAAAGTACCCAAACTGCATTATGGATATTAATGTCCATGTTCAGTGAATTATGAACTGGATTTCATGAGCAGAAATCAAAGCAGAGATACTTTATAGATTTTCAGTTTGGGCAGAAAGACATGTATAAATCTGGGGCCCAGAAAAATGGTGCTGTGAAAAAAAGAAAGATGTTTGAAGGGAATGCAGTCCGGGCAGTTGAAGATTTACATAAAAAAGAAAAAAGTGATGTTAGGGCAGTTTGTAACCATGGAAACAAGGGTGGCCATTTTGAAGACAAGCACTAAGATTACTTATCTTTGGTTTGATGGAGGCAGGCCCAGCACCGCCCATGATGGGGACTGGCTCAGCCAAATTGTTGATGGAGGCAGACCCAACTGCTCTGATTGAAAAGGGCATGACTACCTTTCCTGCTGGTGGTTAATTTGGGTGCACATGTAATACTTTATTTGCTATAAAAAGGGGGTCATGGAGGTTTTCTCCAGACTTCAAAGGAAGGACTGGGAAGCTAGGTAATGTGTGACATAGTTGGAATCCCTGCAGGCATTACCAAATGAGATAAATTGTGAAGCTGTGAGGATGAAGCCAAGGCTGCAAGAAAAACATTTGTGATTTAGAAATTCCAAAATTGTGGAACAACTGCAAAGAAAGACTACAAGCTGTAAGCCATAGAGCTAGGATGAAATAGCCAGTATGCTGGCCATTACCATCAACCAGGCCACAGAGAAAGGGCATCCAAGGCCCTTGGAGATCTCATCTTACCACCATGTGTCCCAGATGCCAGAAGTGAAGCTACAGGATCAAACTCTTTCCTTGATTGATTTCAATATATTTTGGTCCCATTTTTTCTATCGTCTTATTCCTCTCTTTGGAATGCAAATGTTTAATCTGTGCCACTATACATTGGATGCATCTAACTTGCTTTTAATTTTTACAGGGGCTCACAGTTAAGAATTTACTTTGAATTTCAGAGGAGACTTTGGACTTTGAACTTTTGAGTGATGCTGGAACTGTTAAGACTATGGGAACTTTTGGAGATGGACTAGATGCATTTTGCATTGTGAGGTGGCTATGAGGTCTAGGGGAGCAAGTGTGGAGTAAAATGGTTTGGATTATCTCCCTAACCCTCACAGAAACAAGGTAGCAATGTTGGAAGCAGGACTTGGTTGCTAAGGAGGAATCTGGCCTTGGGGATTATATGTTGCCCTCCCCTTGATCCCTCTCTGCTTTCAGCCTCCAAGATATGAGAGCTGACCTTTGCATTCTCTGTCTCAAATTTCCACTGGCATGCCCTGAGCTTCAGACACTGGCCTCACATGGACTGAATCCAGGCTCTCAAAGAACTATGAGTAAGTAAATCTTGCTTTCTCTAAGTTGTGTGGTTGGTCATTTTGGACTGTATCAACAAGAATGCTGATTGAGACAACATATGTATATTTGCATAAATTTGAATATCACTATCATGTAAAATTATAGAGTATAATAAAAGCATAAATATAAAATGAATAAAACATATATTTTCAGCATGAAAGTATTTTACAGTAAATTTTCCCTTATGCTTCTCTATTGGAGAGAAATGTAGCCAAAGTGAAGTTTAACTTCTCTGCTCTCATTTGGCCACAATTATACTTTGCTTCTCTGTGTGTGTGTGTGCGTGTGTGTGTATTTGTGTGTGTGTGTGTAGTACATGCGTACGTGTATGTGTATGTGTGCTTTACTGGGGATTAAACTAAGGGGCATTCTACCTCTCTGTTATACCATGTGTATATATATATGATATATATATATTAATATTACTGGGGGTGGAACCTAGAGGCTTTCTACCTCCAGGCTATACTCCCAGACCTATTTTATATTTTATTTGGAAACAGGGTCTCACTAAGTTGCTGAGAGTCTCACTAAGTAGCTGAAGCCGACTTCAAACCTCTTCGATCCTCCTGTCTCGTCCTCTCAAGCATGGGGATTACAAGTGTACACCACCACACCAAGTTGCAGAGGCTCACTTTGAACCTGTGATCCTCCTGTCTCAGCCTCTCAATTACTGGGATTATAGGTAAGCATGCACCACTATGCTTAGATGCTTTTAAATTCTTATTTTGGGTATAAATGAGCTCCATGGAGACATTCCATAAAATAAAGGATTATATAACAGTTGTATTTTCTTGCAATCTACCTTTGAACTGACTTGGCCAGATCTGTTTAGCTTGAAACTGAAGATATCTTTTGCCCTCTCATTGGCTCAAAAAGAGCTGTCAAGCATTGCCTTCACATTCCACTTTAATGAGCCTATTTTGAGTCATTATAATTTCCATCGTTAAGCACTTCTGAAACACATATTGTTTAATTGACAGATTATTCCAGCTCCTACAGAGCCACTGCCATCTATTATGCTGAGCAATCTTAGTATTCAGCTGTCATTACATTAATATGGATATATGTTGTAAAAACTGATATGAAGAAAAGTTACTGCACTGAGGCTTTCAATATAGAAAGGCAAATATTTCAAATCTGTCATAGTGCGGCTGTGTGGTTATAAGGCATAGCATTTTTGATGTATAATTCAGTGGTAATAAGTTTGCATCTCCCTGAAATAGAATGAGTTGTTAGGCTTGCTATTGTCCTCCAAACATGTATTAGGCTCTCATTACTATAGATATTTCAAGAGATGAATGAACTTTGCTTCCAGCTTAGTTTTTCTAGTATTTCCCATTAGGTCTACACACTAACCTGAAATAAACAATCAGACAAACAAACAAAACCATGTACAATAGAAATCAGATTCCTTTTGTCCCTTCTAATACCCAATCTCTAGGCAGAATCAAGAGTGATTATTTTAAAAATTAAATCAGATTATGTTATTCCCTTATTCAAAAGTCTTTTTTGTCTTTGCAATAAATGTAAAAGAGTCCAAATTCTTTCTTTAACAGGTCTTATATGGGTCCTGCTTCCCTCTCTATCTTTCCTCTATCGTAATCATTTTGTTTCTCCAGATTTTCTGTTTGCTTCAACCATAGGGATTTTGCCCTTACTCTGCTATTTAGAGTGTTTTGTTTCTGAATATTTGCAGTGTAAAGCTTTCAAGTTTTGGCTCAAAGTTCTCTTCCTCAGTGAGGTCTTTCTTCCACTCCCTCTAAACTAGCACCAAACTCTCAACACTCCTTATACTTCTGATTTCTTACATGATTATGTAATACAGCACTCATTACCACCCCATATTATCTTCATCTCTGTTTTCTTATTTGCTATCTGTTCTTTCCCACTAGCACAAAGGCAGAACCTTATGTATCTTATTCATCAGTATATCCCCAGTATCCTATCCAGTGCCAGGCACATATTAGTAAGCACTCAATAAATGGATGATCCATATGCTGATGGCTCTAAGAGGTGTTATGTCTCTATTAGGTATCTGATAGAGTATGCCATTCATCAGAAGCCAGTTTTGATACAACTTCTGCCTTTGTTTAGCTGTGGGATCCTAGACAAACTATCCTCATTGATTATCTGTATTTAATTCATCATTAAAATGAGGAGAATATATTAGGGTCTTTTAAACTAGAACAAAGAAATTAATAATAGATCATTTCTGTTTTTAATATTTCAAAAGGGCAGATGAAAATCTTATATTTTATCAATATTATATTTGTAGAGAGAAAATATAATATCAATTTTTGACTTTGTCTAGAATGCTATTAGTTCAGAATAATTAACAATTTTATATATCTTATTTATAAGGTAGGTGAACAAGTCAAGGATAATTTAATTTTCTGGTAAAAATATAAAAATGAGAAAGTAAATGAATAGGTTATCAAGACTGAAGCACCATCAAAGAACATGAGCTCTAAGTGTCTTATCAGCTTCAAAATTCTGTGACTCTTAGGGTATAATTCAGTTTTCAATATTACAAGCAACAGAGTCCATTCTATCCATTTAAATCAGAAGGGGATATAATAAAGAATAGCAGGTACCTCATAGAATCTCTAAGGCAACAGGTAGTGATGTCTAAATACACTGTGTGATTCTGAAATAGTGATATTTTAATTCTATCATTGTAAGATAAAATTTTTACATAGAATTTATTGGTGAAATCATTGCTATCATTTGGATCTTGAATATACCACAAAATTCCATGTATTCAAAGCTTGGTTCTCATAGTGGAGTTCCTGGGAGGTAGTTTAAGTTTTAGAACATATGGCCCAGTGGCAGGTCTTATGTCCTGGCCCCTTTCTCTTCTTTTGCTTCTAGGCCATGAGGCAAGCAGCTGTTTTCCACTTCCACTGTTACCTGGCATCCTCACCAGAGGCCTAAAAGCAATAGGTCAGCCCAATTATAGATTGGAACCTAAAACTGTAAGTCAAAATAAATCTTTTTTCCTTAAGTTAATTATCTAAGGTGTTTGGTTATAGTGATGCTGACTAACACAGGAATCATTATTTAAGTTGAATGGCAATATCAAGTTTGTACCTATAATTCATATGACCAATAGTGAATGAAAAAGCATGCCTTCATATCCTTGCCAAGAGACAACCCATAGTAGGATCAATGGTTATTTTTCAGTTTAAGGAAATATCAAGGGATCCCTCAGACCTTTCTGCATGGTTTCCAATGATTCATTTTTTCCTAGAATTTTTTACCACTCTAGTGATCCAAAATAGATATTTAAGGTATAAATCTATCTGACCTTTCACCCTCTAACTTTCCACAGGATCTACCCAATTATCTAGGATACTAACACAAAGAGAAGAGCCCAGAGTTATTTCTCTACCTGGGAATTAAAGGCCTCTGGGCTCCATGTCTTCTCTCTGTCTTTTATTCTTCCTCCCCCATTCCAAGTAATATTTTCCCAATCTGAGTAGAAGTGAGGCTCTATTGTAATGCATAGAACAATTCCTCAAAACGTCATCTATGCCTTGGGTCCTTTCTAATTTCCTTAAAACAGAGATCCCACTGTGATGGCCAAGAGACAAAAATTAGGCCACACATTAATTTGTTCAGCTAGGTAGTATTTTTTAATTAAACTTGAAACTTTTATATTGGACAAATACTTTTTGACTCAGAAAATATGTTGTTACATAAACATATAAAATTCCTCCACAAATTTTTAAAAAATCATTTTTTCTACTTGTGTGTTTCTTTACAAAATTGGAAATTTTTGTAATCTTCAAATCTCCACACTGGGCTGTCTTCTCATTTCCTACTTACTCTGCCACAGATCCCCAAAGTAGATAGTGGATAATACCAACTGGGGAGAGTTGAACCAATTGGGGGGGGCAGTAGTAGCCTCAAATGCAACTGAGGGACAGTGAATAAAAATAAGGGGGCAGTGGAACTGCCCAAGAAGCCACTGAG
The DNA here is from genome assembly GCF_963383645.1 of Muscardinus avellanarius. Lineage (NCBI taxonomy): Eukaryota > Metazoa > Chordata > Mammalia > Rodentia > Gliridae > Muscardinus > Muscardinus avellanarius. The sequence continues at coordinate 36,146,719 of NC_137792.1, forward strand.
TACTAATTCTTTTTTGAAAAGTAGGTGGTAAGCCAATAAGTCTGGGAATCTATCTTATTCACACTTAAAGCTTTAATATCCTTCTAGACCCTTGACATCTCCATGTCCATATCCTAAATGTTCTCAAATTCAAAACTTATAAAGCCAAAATAATGGTCACTCTTTCCTGGTCCTATTTCACTTTGCTCTTTTTTGGTGAATAGTACAACAGTCAAACTCATAAAAGAAAATAAATAAAACAACAAAGCTTAGAGGCACCCTTGATACCTTTTTCTTCCTTATATCCTATAACTTACTATCAGTCCTTACTACCATTAAGTTTCTTAGATTATTATCTCCAAAAAATGAGTTTTTCTCCATTTTTCCACAATATCTCCAGTCCAAGGTATCATCATTCAAATTAATTATCCATCAAAGTCTGAGTAAGCTTTACAAAGCCAAGTTTGATCATAATGGCCAAGCCACCACTTCCCCAAGTACTTCCAACAGTAGAAAGGATATCTAATTCTTAACATGAAGACTACAAGCCGGGCATGGTGGCACACGGTTGTAATCCCAGCATTTGGGAGGCTAAGACCAGAGAATAACCGTTCGCGGAGAGCCTCAGCTACTTAGTGAGGCCCTCTGCAACTCAGTGAAATCCTGTTTCAAAATAAAGAATAAAAAAATTGGGCAGGGGGTGTAGCTTGGAGGTCAAATGCTCCTAGGTTCCATCCCCAGACCTGCAAAAAAAAAAAAAAAAAAAAAAAAAGACTACAGTCTGCATAGGATACAGCTTTTGGTCCAGGCTTCTTCTAGATTGCCCTGCTCTAAACACATTGGCTTTCTTTCTGGTCTAACAACTGACCATATTTCCTTTTGCCTTAAAACACTGACAATGACCCCTATTCCTACTTCCAAGATAAATAACTCCTACTCTCCTTTCAGATCTTTACCTCAGATGTCACTTCCTTAAGGATTCTCTCTCCAACTTCACTGGCCATCGTAAGTCTCTTTGTGTTAAAATGCTATGCACCTTATTTCAACTCTTGAGTGGATATTTATTTATTTATTCATTCATTCATTTTTGTGGTCCTGGGGATGGAACCCAGGGGGCATTCTACCTTCGAGCTATACCACCAGCCCTATTTTTATTCTTCTTTATTTTGAAACAGGATCTCACTGAGTTGCAATGGGCCTCACTAAGTGGCTGCAAACCACAATCCTCCTGTCTCAGCCTCCCAAATGCTAGAATTACAAGAATGTACCACCAAGCCCAGCTGGTACTTATCTTTTTTTTTAAGTTTGTCCTGCCAGTAGTTTTCTTCTCAGTTGAGGAATTTCTTGTTGTACATATTTGGGAACTGACATATTTGGAAACAAAAGAACTAGCACTTGGTAAGGATAAAGTTCAACTGATAGGGAGAAAACAAAGCACAGGAAATCAAAGAAAGGCTGTGATTTTCAGATACATACTGTACCATGGGAACATGTCAGTATGTTGAACAGTGGGAATGGGGATCCCTACTAGACCTCTAAGGACTGTGGATTTATTTATACTGCTGTAACAAAGGATCACCAACTTAGTAACTTAAAATAACACACATTCTTTCACAGTTCTAAATGTCAGTAATCTGATATGTCACTGGGCCCAAATCAGGGAATTGCAGGTATTTATTCCCTTCAGACACACTAGGGGAGATTCTGTACAATTGACTAATTTTTTCTACTTTTTACTACATTCTTTACATTTCTTGGTCATGATTCCTACCCCCATTTCCAAAGCTAATAGTATAGAATCTTGCTTCAGTCAGTATGTTGCATTTTCCCCTTTTAGTGGTATCTCCATCCCTTCCCTCTTATAGGACACATGGGATTGCAATGGATTCACCTAAATGGTTTGATAATCTGTGGTAATCTCTATCAAAAATTATACTTATTTTATGATAATTAGAGTAGAGCACTTTAAATATCTCATTTACTAATTAATTACTTAGTATCAATGGTAATATTAAAATAGTTCTCTTATCTGTAGGGGTATATCTAAGACCCTCTGAAGTAGATAGCTGACACTGTAAATAGCATACTATGTGTACTTTTTCTTCCCTATACATAGATAACTATGATAAAGTTTAATCAATAAACTGGGCATAAAAGTCAGGTATGGTGACACATGCCTATAATCCCAGCACTTGGGAGGCTGAGACAGGAGGATCACAGGTTTAAGACCAGCCTCTGTAACTTAGCTACTGAGACCTTGTTTAAAAAAATAGGCTAGGGTTATAAGTCAGAAGTAGAATGCCCTTTGATTCAATCCTCAGTACCATGAAAAAATAAATTGGGCACAGGAAGATTAACAACAATAATCATGAAATAGATCAAGTACAGTAATATACTATAATATACTGTAATAAGAGCTATATGAATGTGGTCTCTTTCTCTCTCAAAATACCTTATTGTACTTTCAACTTTTCATGTAAAGGGATCACTTTACAGTATCACTCATGCATGTCCAAATTTCCAACATCACAGATCTTACATTTTGGCGTCATTATTAAGCAAAAATGGTTAGTAATGCAAGCACTGACATAACAAGTAATATGATAACCAAGATGGTTCCTAAATGACTAACAGTCAATAGCATATATAGCATGGATATGCTGGACAAAGGGATGATTCTCATCCCAGGTACCATGCAGGGATAGATCAAGATTTTATCCTGCTAAAGAGAACTGCTCATAATTCAAAACTTATGAATTGTTTGTTCCTAAAAATTTTCATTTAATAATTTTAGACTCAGCTGACTATAGATAATTGAAGCCATGGAAAATACACTGTGGATAAAGGAGTACCACTCTATTTAAGAGGTATTTAATAAATGATTTATATAAATTTAGATGTGCATGATAACATGTCCCAAACTTTATTTCACAGTGGAGGGAACAGAGGTTTAGGGAACATAATATGATCTGCTTAAGAGTAGACTGTGTGTGTGAGAGAAAGGCCCAATTAGGATTTTACTGATTTTATGCTTGTACTGATCATCTGGGGCCACTATAACAAAATACCACAAACCAGGTGTCTTAAACAGAAGATATGTTTTCTCATAGTTCTAAGGGGTTAAAGTCCAGGTAAGAGTTTTCAGCAGGTTTGGTTTCCGATGAGGTCTTTCTTCCTGGCTAGCAAATGGCCATCTTATCACTGTATCCCTCACATGGCCTTTCCTTCATGCAAGCTTAGAGAGAGGAAACTCTAGAATCTCTTCTTCTGATAAGGACACAGTTCCTATCAGATTAGGGTCCCACCATCATGACCTCATTTAACTCTAATTACCTCTTTAAGGCCCCTATCTCTAAAAAGTTAAACTGGAGGTTAGGGCTTCCATGAATTTTGAGAGAACATAATGTAATCTGCAGCAATGCTCATTGAATCAAATGAAATCATGTGATATATTGATATCATTCCCATCACCTACAAATTATAAGAATAAAAAAAGTTACTTTCTATTTCCAGGATTTAGTTATATCTTTGGTAAAATGGTAAAATTAAAGTGGCGTTCATCTTTAGTGTTTACTTTTAAAGATTAAATTATACAATATCTATCACCATACTGTGTATCTAAGATACCAATAAATACTGTTAGTGACTCTTGCAATTTCCTTAAATAGTTGATGGAATAGTTAAGCTTCTGAATTAATTTCTGCTATATTCTCTCAAGCACAATCACTAAAAATCACAAAGAAGAGACTACTTAATAGACTACCAAAGACTGATTTCATGTAAGTAGGATTATGGATTATCTTGAAATTCTTTTTTTTTAGTATTAGGGATTGAACCCAGGGAAATTCTACCTCTGATCTACACCTCCATCCCTATTTTAATTTATTCTGAAATAGGTCTCACTAAGTTGTTGAAAGCCTCACTATATTGCTGAGGCTATCTTTGAACCTGTGATCCTTCTGTCTCAGCCTCCCAAGTATTGGAATTTCTGGCATACACCACCATGCCCAGTTTGGAAACCTTAAGAATAGATTTTTCAAGACACTACTGCTGGACACTTCTTAGTTATAAGAGCTAGATAAAATAATTTACCTTGATAGCCCACATTGCCAATAATTCAAAGCTAAAAGTCATAAAATTTAAAGCTTTAGAAGTTTGATTTTTACCTGTAAGTATTTGTCAAGAAAAGCATCTTAGGGAGTTTAGTTCCATCTTTGTCCCTTGAGATAAAAAAATCATAATTCCATAATACTGAGTAAATGTCTCAGTGCAGAAATAAATCATAAAAATGATAGCTTAGAGATTCCTGTCAGAAGGCCCTTTAATCTTACTCAGTACAACAGAGAAGGAAAGAAAAGATCATGAACTCTGTGTGACACAACAAAATTACCACATTCAAAGAAAGCTAAAACAGGGAGAAAAGGAGTTATTTGGAACATTCATTGTAGTTAAAGAAAAAATATAGAATAGAATTTTTCTGTAAAAAATTAGAGGATCAAGCCCTAGGATACTTGCACAATGATGTTCACTGTATAATTGCATAAGAAAGAAAAAATACCTGGAACATTCTAACCCTCCACTAATAGCTGAGTAACTAAAAAGGTCATAAGAATCCATTTATACTCTGGAATACAATAGAGTAGTTGAAAACAATGCTGTAAGTCCTTGTATATATGCATACAAAGAACACAAATATGCTCTTAAGTTGAAGCACCAAACTTCTATTTATGTTAAAAAATGGAACAACATTTATGTTTCATTTATATAAAAATCTAAAATAGAAACCATAACAAATGATGTAAATGATTACCTGTGTTTTTGCTTTAGGAGAGGTAGTACTATTATTGAATATAGTGAACAAGAAGTATTTTAGTTTCATCTATGTCTATATAATGTATTTTTTACTCTACATTTGTTTATATTAGTTATGAACTAATTATTACAAAATAACAGTTATGATAATTTGGTTGGAATATAATTCTAGGTAAAAAATATTGTTTAATGGTACTATAACAAGAAAGCCCCTGTCTTCTAATATCTAATGCGGATTGTTATAATAAGATTAAGCTAATTCTCATTCCTATTAAAATCATCTATTTTTATCTCTCTGAAAGGTTTTGGATTTTTTTATTCTCAGTATTTTGAAATTCCACAGTTTTTAAATTTCATATGGTGAATTTTAAATTAGATTTTCCAATTAAAGGATAACTTCCCTTCACATTTTGGAAATTTCCTTTATTTGTTGGCTTCCTCCTCTGTACTTTGGTAGGTTTTTATGGAACTTATGGATTTCTTTGCTGAATTTGTAATATATTCTTTAAAAATTCTATTCACATTGCCCTTTGGGGTTGGCATTTTGAAAACTTTTATGAACTTTATTGACTAACTTAATGAAGTTGATATTCTAGTAAACATATTTTTATCTCAAATAGATTTTAATTGATCCTGGACTATTCCTTTAGCATTGTATATTCTTTTTGTTCTATGTATATAATAACACATTTACCTTGGTGGATGTCCCCCTTTGCAAAAATGATTGGTTAATATCTTGGTGGGATAAAAATTTTATTTTTTTTTGTCAGTATACTTTGGATCAGTGTACTCTTATGTTGCTTAATTAATTTTTGTCTAAGGCTAAGAAATATTACATGTGATAAAGATATTTAAAAATTATTCAAAAGGTTTACAGTGAGGTTCTATTAAGAACCTGTGTTTTCTACTTTGTTTTTTAACTCTGTGTAACTATAATACTATATTTGTGCTTCCCAAATGTATAAATAAGTATTAGATAAAACACCAGTCAGTTTAGCTATCCCAGGTGATCACAGCTGCCTGAGGTCAGCAGCCTCAGAGCCAAGTGTCCCAGAGATAACCAGGAAACTGCTCTCGAAAAATCTATATGGTTCCTCATGGGTGACATGGCTCCTACTTTTTGGGCCATGTCTGCTGAACTGTACTGTAAGTTTTGTTTCTCACAGACTTAAAGCTGTCAAGCTCTAGATGATGCTCTAGATAACATCCCATATAAGTATCTGGGAGCCCCTTGGACAGCCATGGACACCTCAAACTTTGGCTGATCTAACCCCCACAAGTGACTTCCTGGCACCCTCAAGGCTGGGGCCCTACTTTGACATCTCTCAGCATGGAAGTAGCTTGATTGACTTTCTTTGTCCCCATTCCTGTTGCCCTGATGGGTGTCAAAAAGTTAAAAAAGAGGGATGTCTATTTATTCTTAAAAAAGTGTTGCTTCTAGGCCAATAAGTCTAGCATAATGCATGATAACAAAATCTTTAGCTTCTCAAGGATTTGAGAAAAATTAACAACAGCAGTAGGGAATGTAATAGCAAAGCTTAAAAGGAGGCAAACTGGAAAGGAAGAAGAAAATATAGTTTTAAAATGTAGAAACTTCATTATTTTCATCCTGCAAGGTCTGCTCTTTTTTAGGCAAAACCCTTTAAAAATGCACCGCCACCCTTTTAATCACAATAGCCCATCTGGTCTGTCCTTTCTTAGGGAAGAGTATACAATAGGCCCATACTTTTAATATCATAATGGCCTATTTCCCCACCTGAAATTCCTGTGATTTTTGGTAAACAAAGGATCCCCCCCCAAAAGTTTAACCTTAGGTTGAGCCCAGGTATCACTCAGCACCTGACAAAAACAGCAGGACCTTGCATACCAGATAAGCTAACACCAGTTTTCTGCTTCTGTAAACCTGCTTGCTTATTTAGCATAATAGATTGACCACCCTTTATAAATCCCTACCCCTCACAAGTGGTGTGCTCCTCCAGTAAGATTTCTAGACTGAGGGTACTGCCACTGGCCACCTAATAAAGACCTCAATTGGCACATTAAAAAAACCCCACACATTTGTGTTCCTTCTTTTAAATTTTCATTTGCTTCTAAAATATCTTTCTTCGAAGCTATTCTCTGTGTGCTAATCCTTATAGTACATGGGTAGATTTTCTTCCAAATGTCTGAAGATTTTTGGCTTTAAATACAAATATAAGCCGGGCATGGTGGCGCATGCTTGTAATCCCCGTGCTTGGGAGGTGGAGACAGGAGGATCGCGCTAGTTCCAAGCCAGCAGCGCACTGGCTTAGGAGACCCTGTTTCCAAATAAAAATATAAAATAGGTCTGGGAGTATAGCCCGGAGGTAGAAGGGCTTCCAGGAACCCCAGTATCACCAAAATAAATAAATAAATAAATAAATAAATACAAATATAAGAACTGGCATTTTTAAGGAAGGCTAACTTTGATGGTTTATTTTATGTATCAACTTGATCACAAGGTGCCCAAATATATGGTTAAAAATTATTCTGAATGTATCTTTGAGGGTGTTTATGGATATTAATATTTGAGTCAGTAGCCTCAGTAGAGAAGATTGTTTTTAATGTGGGTGAGTCTCATCCAATCAATTGAAGGTCTGAATAGTACAAAAAGGCTGAATAAGAGGAAACTCCTCCTGCTGGATTGACTGAGCTAAGAATTTTTTTTCTTTCAAATTTAGACTAAATCACTGGCTCTTAGGTCTTGAACCTGCTAGTTTTCAGACTGGAACTTAAACCATTGTTTCTCCTGGTTCTCAGGTCTTCAGATCCAGGCTGGAGGTAAATAATTAGCTCTCCAAGTCTCTGGCCTCCCAACTTACCTTGCAGATCTTGAGCTTTTTCAGCCTCAACAACCCCATAAACTACCTTATAATGAATCTATCTTCATATTAACATATATGGATACATGTACATACACATACATATATGCTATACACATGTACACACATACATATGGGTGTTCTGTTTCTATGGAGAATCTAATATCCTAACCAATAACATTTTGAAAATGGTTGGGGTTAAGCTAGGTGTGGTGGAGCACACTTGTAATCCCGCGCTTGGGAGGCTGAGACAGGAGGATCGTGCAGGTTCAAAGCCAGCCTCAGCTGGTTTAAGAGACCCTGTTTCCAAATAAAATATAAAATAGGTCTGGGAGTGTAGCCCGGAGGTAGAAGGCCCCTGGGTTCCATCCCCAGTACCACCAAAAAAAAATGGTTGGGGTTTGTCAGTTGTATATTTTATATCAAAGGGGTATAGTTAGGGAGAAGACAATAATATTGAATCTCTCCAAATTGGTAGAGAGGTGCTTCTGGGATACCTTGATTCATCATAGATACCCTAATTTACCTCTAGATAATTTGATTTCCTTTATTTGGATAGCCCTTATTCTTTACATATTAAGAGATGGGTAATGGACAATACTATGGTGTATGCTGTTCTACATTCATATATATATTGGAAAGAAACTGAGGGAGCCAATAATTACAAGTATGGATTTAGTATGCCACCACTTTTCACTCCTGCAGCTCTTATGTCTGTAAACTCTCATGCTGAATTCTTTTCTAGGCTCTTCTAAGTCAGTGACTGTCTATGTAAACCATCCCTGTGTATGTAGTCAGTGCTTTGGTTTTCTCTTTATCTATTTTTTTCCATTCTCTTTCAAAATTCTGGAAATCATTTTAATTCCTTTATCTGATATTGATGTATATTTCTACTTTTTCATTTTTATGGGTTCATTATTCTTTCAGTAGTTTGGCTATTATTGTAATAGGATTTCTTGAGAGAGAAGAGAAAAAATTGTGATCATTAATCACCTTCTGAAAAATAAGGGTTTTGAGGATGCTATTGATTATTTAAAAATTAAGAGAAAAAAGTTATTTTGATGACCTCTCTCTCTCTCTCTCTCTCTCTCTCTCTCTCTTAAATGCATATTGAATCTGGGGCATTCTACCTCTGAGCCACATACTCCCAGACCTATTTTATTTATTTATTTACTTATTGTTACTGGGGATTAAACCCAGAGGAATTCTATCTCCAAGTTATATCTCCTTGCCTGATTTTATTTATTACTTAGAAACAGGGTCTCACTAGGCCGCAGAAAGCCTTACTAAGTTGCTGAGGCTGGCTTCGAACCTGTAATCCTACTGTCTCAACCTCTCAAGTACTGGGATTACAAGTGTGTGCCACCACACTTGACTCTATTTCATTTTTTATTTTGAAACAGAGTCTCACAAAGTTGCTGAGACTCTCTTCTAACCTGACATCCTCCTTTCTCTGCCTCCCAAATACTGGGAATTCAGGCATATACAACCAGGCCTGACTTGATGATTCTTATTCCTTAGTAATGCTTTTTTATTTTGGTTAAAACTAGCATGCATTTTATATGACTATTAGTAGTCCTATAGTGGAATATATGAGGCTTTTTAAGACCATTGACAGGTGTGTGTATTTATATTTATGATTATATAATTGTTTCCTTTCAGAGTAAATAGTTGTTACACTATATTGTTTAGGAATAGTGGCAAGGAAAATGTTCTGCACGTTTTCAGATGCAACCAACTCAGGCCTAACTACATAGTAAACATCAGCAGTGACATAACTTTTTCCTCAAACATTTATAATCCCTAGTTTTGGAACATGGAAGAGTGTCTGTATAAACCTCTTTGACCTCTGAATGTCCTTCTGAAAATCCTGTGTATGAGTACATGGCTCTTTCTTGTCTAGATGGCTATTTAATCCACAATTTTTAACAGTTCTTATTCATCATATCCCAGGTGAAAAATGGTCCTGTTTACAATTGAAACTATATTTCCAAATGAAATGAGGCCTTGGTTTATATATAAAATCACAAAAGAATGTCTTACTTTCAGTGGCTCAGTGGCCAAACTTAACCCTTCCTCAAACATTTCATAGATTGTTTGACTTTTAGTTCTTAAAGGGTCTTTATATTACTTATTTCATAAATGAAGAAGCTGAGACCCACAGATATAGTAATTTTCCCAAGGTCAAGTGTTTAGTTTTCCAAAGACATGGATCTAAAATCCTTCTTCTATTATATTCAATTCTTCTTTCATAATAATCTTTGCTGCAAAATTATATTTGCAGCCAAACTTCTATACCTATCAAGTACCAAGTGTTTTTTATTGTATCCAGATGCATTGCATTTATAGAGTCTTGTGATTTTAAAGATAACCAAATTAAATAATGAATTAAGGTATCATAGAAAATATTTTTCTTCATAAGTTCCTTTTCCAAATATATGGTAAAAACAGACTATAAGATTGTATTATCATAAAGAAAATACTGTAGATTCTCTATTCATGACATATCCACAATTCATCCATTCCTTAACCACTTCACTGAGGAGCTAACTATAATTGAAGATGAACCACTCTTACATATTGCCTGTAGACAGCCTTTTCCTAGATTTTCTATTTCTACTCTTACACATTTCGCAGATCTATTTTTTAATCCAACAATCAATGACTCAATCATATAAAAAATTCTGGCAATGTTCATCAATTTCCTTATTTTAAAATAAAGGTATTTTTACAATAATAAAGTTGTACTTCAATATTGTTGAATATTTATAATATATAGAAATTTACCAAGAGTGAAAGTAGGATATAACTACCCAGAGACACAGCTACTAATACTTAAGTATTTCAATCTAATTCATGACCTATGCGCATTTTTCAAGTTATTTTTTCAACTTTTTTAAATGCTGAATTTTATTTTTATGCATTTATTGGTTCATTATAGTGTCACATCATACTGTAGTTCATAGTGATAGTGACAAACTTCTAAGTGCCAGGTTTACATTTACCTTTAATCAGAGCACCAATGTAGGCATATGTATTATTGTCTCCACTTGACATATAAGGAAGATGACAAAAGAAGAGGTTAAGTAACTTGTGCAAGATCACACAGTAATTTGCATACCCAATATTGAAAACCAAGCAATGTGGTTCTAGGATTTCTATGCCTTACAATTATATCATCTTGCCGCCAAATGGTGAGGCCCTTATTTCAGTAGTTGAGTTTCATAAACTCAGATAAAGCTGAAGTGTAGTCTAGTGTTAGAGCACTTGCCTTGTATATGCAAGGCCCTGGGTTCCATCCCCAGCATTGCAGAAATAAATAAATTAATAAAAATAGTATCAAACCCTTATCATTAATTTATTGTATGATAAATAGTACAAATAATACTCTAAGCACAGAAATACTTTACCTGAGGCTTTGTCAATGATGAGTTGAACAGGAAACCAATAAAACAAAAATAAGAAATTAGACAGGAGAGAGATGTAGGAAGGCTGCATTTTGGCCCAGATGTAAATCGGAGAGATATTGACTCACAACTGGGACATGGACATTGGAAAATGAAATAATTAAACATGGACACTTACCTGGAATTTCAGAGCCTTTCTGTATTCTCCTATCCTCACTAAGCATTTGGCTGGCAGCTCTTACAACGGTCATACCACCTTCAGACCCTGTACATACTATTACATACCAATACTGGAAAACATTAATCAATGTAAAAACTTACCTTGTAAGCTTAGATGAAAAGCTTGGCTCCAGCAATTCCTGTAACCATGGGCTCATTAAGAAACTTGTGACTGTGAGTCTATGCAGTTCTTCTTTATAAGGGAAGCCATCTGCCAGCACCTGAAATCTTTATACACAGTTGTATCAGTTATCTACTACTATATAACAAATCACCTCAGTACTTAGTGACTTCAAGAAAGAATTTATTACTTCTCTTGACTCTATGCATTAGTTGGGTGGTTCTTCTGTAAGTGTTGCACAGAATCAATAATGCATTCATATCTAAAAGTAATGTCTAGTGGAATCTGAATTTTGCTGGAATAACTGGGAAGGCTGGACCTCTTTCTCCACACAGTTTTCCATTCCAGACTTCAAAATATGGTTGTCTCAGGTTTTCAAGAGAGCAAGAGCAAAATCTCTCAGATCTCATAGTAGACTCTGGATCTTTAGTTCAGAACTTGTGAAGGATAATTTTTTTTATCACATTCTATTGGTCCAAGCAAGTTATTAGGCTAGGTCTTATTCATTGTTAAAGATGACTGCACAAATTCATGAATTCAGGGTGGTCTGATTCTTGAGGACTATTTTGTAACAATCTATCACTCAGGCCATTAAAAAACAAGCCAGTGTTTCTCTTTCATGATTGGCTGGGGAAACAACAGCTGCAGCAAGAAGAAAAACATTCATTACTGGGGTCTTTTTCCAGTAAAAGACACCATGACAAAATGAATGTAAGAAATATAGTTATTTAGCCTTTCCTTACTATAAGTGATTCTCATAGACATCTAAGTGAGTCTTACTTGATTATAGCCATAAGAGTGTGGAACCATATAGATTTCACCCCAGGATGCAATGAAGTATTTCTGGCTTGAAGTTGGTTAGGGCTGAAGGAAGGAGGGAAGGAAGTTGTATAGAGTGCGGTGTTGTATGGGAGCTGTAATACCCTAATTTCATGGTTAACAAAATAGATATCCATGTAGAGACAAGGGAGAAGAAGCCTGCAAGAATATTAATTAAAGCATTACTCAGTAGCAAAGCTGGAAACAACTTCCAATAATACTGTTTTTTTAGTCATTTTCTAGGGCATGTTTACAAGGAAGTAGCATAGCTAGGAGTGTGTGTGTGTTTGTGTTTGTGTGTGTGTGTGTGTGTGTGTGTGTGTGTGTGTGTGTGTTGGTGAGTGCGGTATTTAGACAAAAGAGGTCTTCTGTTCCAGATATTCCACAAAAAATAGGTGTTTGCATTAGTTAATCTTACATTTCTACTCTGCAAAACCCTATTAAGTTTCCAATTTTGTAGAAAAAATGCAAGAAAGAGGCTGGGGATGTAACTCAGTGGTAGAGTGCTGGTCTTTCATGCATAAGGTCCTGGGTTCAATATCTAGCCTCACCAATAAGAAAGAAAGGAATTATAAAAGTAAGAACGTAGGCATTTGGGTACCACAAATGGGTATAATAGGAAAAGGCTTCTTCCCTTTATGTAAACAATCCCAATTATCTACTGAATGAGTGGGGTAGGTTTGATCAATGTATGACCACCAGACCATTTCTGTTTTACTCTTGTTGATATCTAATCTGAGTCAAATGCTAAATAAAAGTTAGCATCTCCCATTGGCCCCTGTAAAACTGCCTGATACTGCTGACCTCCTCTGAATAAAAGTCTTATGAATTTAGGGGCAGCGGATGAACAGAAAACTTTTTCTAGAAGAAAATATCAGTTATAAATTTTACATTGTTTGTTTTTCCTATCAGCTGACCTAAGATTAGTCCCTAGACATGGAGGTAGCTAGGATTCATTAAATGGCTCTTTAGGTCCATTGTTCATAGCTTCCTGCTTGAAAGAAAAATGTCAACAGTCCAGCTAATGTAGCCCACATACTCTGACGTCTGCACAGGTAAGAGGCTCTCAGTGTTCAACAATGGAAAGAGAATGACACTTGTTTTGCATGCTCATCAATACTAGGCAGAACCGTAATATCCTGTAGCACACAGTTAAAGATGAAGAGAAGGGGAAAGAAAGACAAGTAGAAAGAAGTAGATTGAAATATATTTTCTAATCACTTATATCCTACATGATTGAAAGATAATGTTTTGATTCTTCCACTAAATTTTTAACCATTTTTCAGAGGGCTACAGTGATGAATTGTGAACCCTCTTCTAAAGATATTTTGGTCTCCTCTAGGAACAATTTCCTCTATGCTTCTCTACCATGCTGTTCATGCCGCTGTTACAGGTCTGATTCAACTATCTCATAAAGGCTATGAGCTACTGAACTTCAGAAACTACATCCTGATGTCTGATCTTGGCCTAGCACTTAACATAATGATTAGCACATTTGTTTTTAAAAATACATTAGAATAAATTAAATGAATATGATTCAATTTGTGAAACTTCCATATTGCTATTTTAAATCCTTTAGCATGTAGTGATGAGATTTAGTAAACAGCAGATGACTTTTTATATTTAGAGCAATAATAATAATTTGGTCAGATATAATTCATAAAGATTATAACGTAGAGAAAGGAGGACTGCAGGTTTGAGGCCAGCTTGAGAAACTCAGTGAGCCCCTATTTCAAAATAAAAGAATAAAATAGGGCTGGGGGTATAGTTCAGAGGTAGAATGCCAGTTAGTGAATTCCAGCTACTTCTGTGTCTAGTGTGGCTCTCCACAACTTGGTGAGACCCTGTTTCAATTAGTAAAGTAGGGCTGGGGATGGAGCTTACAGGTAGAATGCCTCAGGGTTCAATACCCAGTGCCGGCTGGGATGGAGCTTACAGGTAGAATGCCTCAGGGTTCAATACCCAGTGCCAAAAAAGAGGGAGAGGATCTTGGGTAATGGCTCAGAGGTAGAATGGCATTTTCTTCCCCCAAAACAAATATAAGTTATAAATTTCACATTGTTTTTCCTACCACTTGACATGAGATTAATTAATTGTTATATATTATTATATATAATATACTCACTATATAAATATATAATGGTTTCCCTTAAAAAGCAAAAGACAATAATGTAAGATAAAGTGAGGATATTTATGGTCAATTATAATTCATCAACTTAAGAAAATATAAGATATTCAACACTTGACTTAGAGTTATGACAATGACAAAGTTATGTGTACATCCTTACAATCAAATGATAACATAAACCAGAATACTGTAAACGTATCCAGGCAGCAGAAAATCTTACATGAAGTAGTTTATAGTGGCTGTTCAAAACTCAGGTTTCATTTGTCTGGTGATAGAACCTTTCCTATGTTAGTGATGTAATAATAAAAAAGCTGCATGCAGATGACCTGAATAGTAACCAAGCACAGACCAACCAGGGTAGAGATAGCTCCAATTTAGGGAAGGAGAGGAGAGGAGTTTGGAGTTTGGGGAGAGCTGAGCTGTTTAAGAAAAAAATAGATCCCAAGGACAATTAGTTTGTAATGAAAGAGATTACCCAAGTCTGTGGATTGGTGCCACGTTGGTGGGATGGGGTGATATTAATAGATGAAGAAAAAAGAAAAACTATTAATTTCCTACTGTATCATCAACATCTCTCTGGAGATTCCTCTTCAAACAGAAAAGTATAAAGAAAATATTATTTAGAGGGAAACTGAGTCTAAGGTGTGAAGAAACAGAACATATTTATCTATTTTAATGAGTTCAGTACTCCAGATCAAAGATTATTTGCTCTCAAAAAGTTGACACTAAGAGCTGATCATGTTAAAGACAGTAAGGAAGCCATGCATGGCAGAGCACACCTGTAATCCCTGAGACAGGATGATCTAAGATTTGCAGCCAGCCTCAGCAATTTAGTGAAGCCTTCTGCAACTTGGTGAGATCCTGTTTCAAAAAATAAGATATGGCTGGGAGTGTAGCTCAGACGTACAATGCCTCAGGGTTCAATCCCCAGTACCACAAAAAATTAAGGGAGGAGCTAGGGTAATAGCTCAGAGATAGAATGCCCATGGGTTCAATCTTCAGTAACACACACACACACACACTAACACACACACACACACACACACACACACACACACACCCCATTACCACCACCACCACCACCACCACCACCACATTTAAACTAGGCAATTATTTTTATCGAGTAGGAGGAGATAAGCAAAACAAAGAGTGAATAAAAATAAATGAATAAATAAATTTCATATAAGGGATAATGAAAAAAAATTATATGTGAGACTGAAGAAACAAGCCTACCAGCTAAGCCTTGAGCATCTTCAGAGGATATAGCAGTGCCAGGCACCCTATCATTATGATCTATAAATAGGCTTTTGGGTCTTCTTTTAGGGGGACATGTAGAAGAGTGTCATGGTGTTCACTTCTCGACTCATCACCATGAGAAACTTTGGCACTAAAACAGACTGCAGTATTTAAGGAAACAGACAGCACCAAAAGCTTGCTTTGGAATTACATATGTTGCTTTGACACAGGGTTTCTACTCTTTATAATTTCTAAATCTTTTGCTTTCATTTTAACTTTAAAATATGTTACTTGTATTATTAATGAGTTATGTATTTCATTTTAAAATTTCAGTTTTTCAATTCTTATTTTTTAATTACAGCAGCCCCAGGGGCATTCTACCTCTGAGATAGGTTCTTTCCCAGCCCTATTTATTTATTTAGAAACAAGGTCTTGCTAAATTGACATGTGTTGGCCTCCCACCCTGCAATCCTGTCTCAGTAACCCATGTACTGGGATTACAGGCATGTATCACCGCTCCTGGCATAACCTACACAATTTTAATAGTTTTATTGAGATATAATTCACACATAAAACTTACTTGTTTAGAGTGCATAACACTGTTTTGACTCGTTGGCATTGTGAACAATGCTGCTATGCACATTTGTTCAGTTTTTATGTGGATATGTTTCAAATTCTCTTAGGTACCTAAAAATAAGTTTTCTGAGTTATATGGTTACTTTGTGTTTAACATGTTACAAAATATCAAACTGTCCCCAAATAGCTATACCACTTTACATTCCCATCAGTAATGCATGAGAATTCAAGTTTCTCTGTATGATTGCCAACTAATTGTATTGACTGTGCTTTTTATTTTAGCCCTCTTAATGCATAATGTGGTATTTCATTTGGGGTTTCCTACTGATTAGTGATATTGATCTTCCTTTTGCATATTTATTTTCTATTTGCATATATCTTTTGGATGAATGCCTATCAAAATCCTTCGTCCATGTTCCTAAGAGATACTGATTTGTTGTTTTTCTGTGAGTTATTCATGTGTAGCTTTGTTTTCTCCTTATATTTTTTTATACCCAGTATCAGGTAGTTTTGGCCTCATGAAATGGCTTGGGAAGTGTTATTTATTCTTTTAGTCTTTCTTTTTTTGGTGGTACTGGGTATTGAACTCAAAGACATTCTATCTCTGAACTACACTCTCTGCCCTATTTTTTTAATCTTTATTTTGAAACAGGATCTCACTAAGTTGTGGAGGGTCTTACTAAATTGCTGAGGCTGGCCACAACCTGTGATCCTCCTGTCTCGGTCTCCCAAGTACTGGGATTACAAGCATGCACCACCATACCCAGTTTAAATGGTTCCTTTTGTTTTTGTTTTGTTTTTTTCTGCAGAGTTTATAAAGGATTGATGTTAATCTTCTTTAAGCATTTGGTTGAGTTCACCAGAGTAGCCATCTGGAATTAATTTTTCTCTGTGAGAAGTTTTATTATTAATCAACACATAATATTTGTACATATTAAATTATTGATTTAATCACTTTAGTTGTCACAAATTTATTCAAATTTTCTATTTCTTCTAAATTTTCAGAAATTTTTGTCTTTCTAGAAGTTTGCCCATTACAAATAAGTCATTGAATTTGTTGTCATACAGTTATATATAATACTTCCTTATAATTTTTATTTCTATTAGATCAATGATGATATAACCTCTTTGATACCTAGTTTCATTAATTTAAGGTTTATCTCTTTTTTTGGTCAGTGTAGCTAAAGTTTTGTGAATGTCGCTGATCTCTTCAAAGAATCATATTTGGGTTTTTGATCTTTCCTGATTTTTTATTCTTTATTAAAAATACATCTGTTTTAATATTTGTTATTTTTCATGTTTTCTTGCTTTGTGGCTTTTCTCTAGAAAACCACTAAAAAACAAATATGCCTAACAGATAATTGCTGTTCAGTCCAAAACAGCAGAATACAATGTGTATTCTGATGCATGTCTGGACTACTATCCAGGATCAACTATGTAGTTGATCAAAATAAAATAATAATAAATGATAATATAAATATAATAATTGTAATATTAATTATTAATACTATAAATAATAATATACTTATAATTCTAGTGAGAACTAGAATTTCTTAGGCCAGAAAGTTAGGCTATTAAATTAAGATCTTCTTGTAATTTTGCTTTGCATTATTGCTTATTTAGGTAGACATTTTTAAATTAACAACTGTGTGTTAATTTTCAATTTTTATTCTGTTACTGGTTTCTAATTACTCACTCATTTTGGTTAGAGAACATACTTAGTATAATTAAAGTCTGTTTAAATTTTTTGAGGCTTCATTTATAGCCTAACATAGTTGATCCTGGAGAATATTCCAGACATGTATCAGACTACAGGTTGTATTTTGCTGTTTTGGACTGAACAGCAATTATCAGTTAGGCATATTTGTTTTTTAGTGCTCTTCTAGAGATCTGCAAGGAAGGTCAAATAGTAATACTGTTCTGAGAATAGGAGTTCTGAAGAGCATCAAATCCAATTTATTCCATCCAGTGGTTTTAAGGCTGCTGATTTTCTCAGCTACCATGATTGTGAAACTGCTCATTTTTATGGCTATTGTGGAATTGAGGACATTGGGATAGGAGAAAGGAACATTAAAATGCTACAAAGACTGCCGTTCTTCCCAAGGTTTAACATCTTATTTGAATTAATGTTTATTAATTACTGAAAAAAGTTAATTTTCTGGAGTTACAAAACATTTATCTTGATGTATTTTGCTAGTAATTTTTACTACTTTTATGGAGAAGAGATTTGTAGAAACACTCAGTGTTCGAATCCAAAAGCCTCTTTCTTGTAACATGAGTGTTTGAGTTTTTATGGGTTTTATCCACTTCTACTAATTACATGCATGTGACATTTACATTTTTCTCTTGGCTTTTCTGCTTCTTTTCCTTCCTTCCTTCCTTCCTTCCTTCCTTCCTTCCTTCCTTCCTTCCTTCCTTCCTTCCTTCCCTCCTTTTCCTTCCCTCTTCCTCCTCTTCCTCCTCCTCCTCCTTCTCCTCCTCCTCCTCCTCCTCCTCATTCTTTTTCTTCTTCTTCTTATCTGGTTTCTAAATTTTTATCTGACTAGCTCTAGGCTTTTATTTCGAATCTGTTTCTTTTCTGATTTTTTTAGTATTAATATTTATTGGAACCATCTCTCAATTTAAAAAGATAATCTTTTTACATTTTTCTTTTATCTCTGATTCTGAATTTATAGTACCAGTGTTAATGTTTTATGAATTTTTCTTTGTATTATATATTTAACATTTTCTTCTCCATATTTATTAATTTTATTCTATGTATTTTTCAGAGTTGGTGACAGTTTAGCTGCAGAGGTGGTGTTATGGTTAGACAAAGAATGTCCCCTTAAAAAGCTCATGTATTGCCGGGCGTGGTGGTGCACGCTTATAATTCTTGCACTTCGGAGGCTGAGACAGGAGGATCACACAGGTACGAAGCCAGCCTCAGATACTTAGTGAAGCTATCAGCAACTTAGTGAGACCCTTTTTCCAAATAAAGCATAAAATAGGTCTGAGATTATAGCTCAGAGGTTAAAAGCTCCTGAGTTCTACCCCCAGTACCACACACACACAAAAGCTCATGTATTGATGCTCTGAGTTGATCATGAGGGTTGTAATCTCATCAGTGTGCAAAACCACTGTAATGTATTCATTGGTTGGTAACCTAGGCATATGGGGTATAACTGGAGGAGGTGCATCAAAGAGGGTATAGCCTTATGAACTGTGTTTATGGCCTGAAATCCCCTTACTTGCTCCTTTTCTTCTGGCCTTCATGATGTGAGAGCAAAGAACTTGACTTTCTCTCTCTCTCTCTCTCTGATTCCCACCACTATAGTCTGAACTCTGCAGATATAAGCAGCCAGACATAGACTAAACCCCTGAAATCTTCATAATTGTGAGCAAATGAATTTTTTCCTTTAAGTTTTATGGTAAGGTTTTCTAGATCACGGCTGGCTGAAACAGGAGGTAACATTATCAAAAGCACACATCAGAAACTATAGAAGACACTGTACTGGATTTGTATGTGCCTATGTATGTGTCCATTCTATGTTATATACCCCTCAGCCTTAGAAAGCTGCAATAAAGCTAGCCTAGATCTATGCAAGGGTGTGGGTGAAGATTTACCAATGAGACTATTAGAAAAGTAGAAATGGATCAGGGAGAGAGGGAGAGGAGGGAAAAGGAGAGTAGAAATGATCAAAATATGTCATGCTATGTATTAATATGACACAAGAAACCCATCATTCTGTATAATTAATAAGTATTAATAAAGCAAGTGTTACCCAAGAGACATTAGAATCTCAGGCTTATACAATATGTAGCATTAACTCTCAATTCATGTTCTATATAAAAAATAACTGTAACTTGAAATTAACTTGAAGACCTCATTTGCAACTGGTTAGGGAAGGCTGTTTCTGGCTTTCAGGTAATCAGGAAATTTAATTTAATATTAATTTTCTTAGTCTACCCTAACAAATTATTACAAAGTAGATGACATAAAACAACATAAACGTACTATTTCAGTTTTTGGAAGTTGGAAGTCTGAAATTATGGTTCTTGCCTAGTTGGTTACTACTGGAGGTGGAAGAATCTGCTGTATACTTCTCTCCTAGCTTCTGATAGTTGGCTAAAAACCCTGATATTCCTTGGCTTCTTGGTACAACTTTAATCTCTGCTTCCACTTTTACATGGTGTTCTTCCCAGTGTCTCTTCACATCTTCTCTCCTTGAATACCTGTATCCAAATTCCCTTCATCTTAAAAGAATACCAGTCATTGGGTTAAGGCCCACCCTAATGATTTAGTGAACTCATAAGTCAATTATGTCTACAAACATCATATTTACTAATGAGGTCACATTCTAAGGTTCTTGGTGAACATAAATTTTTAGGAGACATTATTCTACATAGTACAATAGTTCAGATTTAAGGAGCCATCACGGATGCACACAGCTTCTGATGGTATCTTAGCAAAAATGTGAGACAGAAATATTATATCCACTAAATTGTGTTTGGAGTATAATAGGATAAAAGAAAATTGTTTTGATCATGCAAGAGCTCAAAGAATGCCATTTCCATGAATGCCATTTCCATGAATGCAATTTCCTTAGAAAACAACTGGAAGACAAATTAGAGACAAAAAAAAAAAGAATTGACTAAGAAAATTATTGAGGAAAAAACACATCACAGTGAGTTCTAAATATTTAAAACTAGAACCAAGGTGTGGAAATTAAAGTACACAATAGTATATAAAGGTTATATATAATAACAATGGGGAAATAGTATATGTAAGAGACTGTCATCGCCACATCTGTATCAGTTCAGCCTTTCCACTTCAACTTCTAGCTGACTTCCAACAACCATTTTTCCCTGAGAGCAACATTTAAGAAGTACCAAGGAGTTAAATCCCCCTAGGAGAAGCCTTCAACAAATGATTGATGGGAGTTGGTGAATAAATACCTTAGATCCTTTGATCCTTGGAGAGATAACTATGAGGCATGTGTATTACAACCTTTCTCAGAATTTCCTCACAAGATTAAGCTTCAGTCACCCACGGAGCGAGTTGGTTTAATACTTCTTTTACTGGTTGCTTTGTCTTGCTGTATGCTTCCTTACTTCCATACTGGTATTTCTTGTCCTTCCCAAATAAAGTAGTCATACTTAAATCATTATCTCCTTGTCTGCTTCTGAGGAAACCCAGATTAAGACAATATAACTGGCCAAAATTGATTGGGGAAAGGAGAAAGAGAGTAGGGAGTATTGTATATATCTAATTGCTTCATCTGTAATTGCTGAGAGTCCAAGGAAATAATTTAATGTTGCAAATGAAGTCATAGAAGTATAAGCATAGTTAAATATAAATGGTAGAAAAAAGAGTATTGTTATTAACTTAAATTGAGTAGTAAGAGTGAAGCAAGGAAAGGAAAAAGAATAACTCAACATCATTGCTTGGATTCAATAAATAGTAGATGATGATTAAGATATGGAAGATAAAGGTATCATATGAACTTACAGTTAAAGAACTAAAATGGAGAGTAGAGCTTCTCCAAACTTTCTCCTTCATTAAAACTGGAAAAATGATCAGATTCAGCTTTTTTGGAACTCTTGGAATTAATCAAAGGCTTACAAAAGAGAGAACATTTATTTTAAAAATGGCTAAGTCTTGGGGCATTTAAACTTGTCCTGCCTATGAACTATAGTGTGAGAGAGATAATAAAAGTACAAAAAGAAATAATCTTGCTCTGGTTTTATTCTTTGTTTTCCATTCTGTAGTAGTCTTGAAAAATAATCCCTTTTGGTGGTAGAGACTGGTAGCTACTAGAGAAAGCAAAACAGGAATAAAGCTTTTTCAAAAACATCAGCCAAGAATTGTCAATTTGTGACCTGTTTGTTTCTTGGAAGACTATCCTTGCAAGCTGTCTGTTTACCTGACTTAGAGATTGCCCAATGTGAAAAGCCTTTTTCCTGAGGATATGCATCAAAAGGAAATTATAGAGAATTGCTTAACTTTTTGGCTGCTTGAAGCAGTGGATAACTGTTGAAGTAAATAATAGACTAATCAAAAAGCTTGAAAGGGAAAGCTAAGGAACAAGATTCTCTGAGGCTTTCACAAAGTCTAAAATATTCCTCAAAATTTAGAAGACAGGCACATGCCTGAGGCTATTTCCATGCCCAGGGCTGTGTACATGTTCACCTCTCTGACCTTAAGGCTCTGTGTAAGCAGAAAATGTAACACAGAATTATAAACTGCCCAACTGAGTATTGGATGCATATGTCAACATATACACAGAACTTCTCATCAAAGGCAAAGAGAGATTTACTAGTCTCACTCACTTAAAAAATCTCTCTCCAATCATTAGATGACTACTAAGCCAACCAAGTAGATACTTCAATGGCCACGTATGATAAAGATAAAGCAAGCCTGGTTAATTTTAGGTGTCAATTAGGCTGGATTAAAGAACACCTAGAGAAATGGTAAAACATTTCTTCTGGGTGTTTCTGTGAGACATTGATGTGCCACTTGGTAGATTGAATGAGGAAGAAAACCATATATAATGTTGACAAGTAACATTCAACTGGCTGGGGTCCCATATAGAACAGAAGACTGAGAAAAAGCAAGTTCTTCTAACTCTCTCATAGAACTGCGATATTCTTTTCCTGCCCCTAGATACCAAAGCTCTAGGCTTTTTAGACTTTAGCCTGTAAGACTTAAACCAAAAGGCACGCAGGTTCTCAGGGCCTTGGCCACACAGTGAAAATCACACCATCAACTTCCTTTGTTGTGAAATACTCAGACTTGGACTGAGCCATGCTACTGTCATTCAAGGGTATCCTGCTTGCTGACAGTCTGTCATGGGACTTCTTGGCCTCCATAATCATATGATTCAATTTCTCCCAATAAATCCCCTCTCCTATTTCTGTCCATCTGTCTTGCTCCCTCTGTCTATCTATCCTATTGGTTCTATTTCTGTAGAGAACACTGACCAATAGCAAAATCAAGAAATTGTCCCCAAGAAATCCTAGATGTTGAACATACTAGATAAAGACTCTAAATAGATTTTTAATGTGTTCAAAGGTCTAAGGTAATCATGGCTAAAGAACTAAAGGAAATTATGAAATTATATTTTATAATGTATAAAATATTAAGAATGAGATACTAATTATAAAAAGAAACCAAATAGAAATTCTGCAATTGAAAATTATAATTATTGAAATTAAAATTAATTATAGGAGCTTAATAGGAGATTTGAGAAAACAAATTAAAATATCAAGCTGGATGTGGTGGCATATGCCTATAATTCCAGCACTTAGATGGCTGAAACAGCGGGATCACAGGTTCAAGACCAGCCTCAGAAACTTAGGAAGATTCAGTTTAAAAATAAAGAATAGGCTGGGGTATAGCTCAGAGGTAGACTGCATTTAGGTTCAATCCCCAGTAAAACAAAACCAAACAAACAAACAAACAAACTATATATATATATATATATATATATATATATATATATATACACACACACACACACACACACACACACACACACACACACACATATACATATGGAGAGAGAGAGAGAGAGCGCAACAAACTTGAAGATAGATGAATTGAGAATTTCTCAGTTTGAGTAATAAAAAAATAAAAGAAATGAACACACCCTAAATAACTAGCATAGACATAATGGAAAGCCCAAACAAAAAAAGAGGAGAAAGAATACTTGAAGAAATATTAGCCCCAAAATTTCCAACTTTGAATGAAAAACAAAAATTTATGGATTCATAAGCTCAGTGAACTCCAATTAGGATAAACTCAAAAGATATTTACACATTATAAACTGCTGGATGACAGAATCTAGAAAGTGGCAAGGAAAAAGGGACTCATCACACGTAATTGATCTTTGATAACATTAACAGCTGAATCCAGGCATGATGATGAACATCTATAATCCCAATGACTTGGGAAGCTCAGGCAAGATGATCACAAGTTTGAGGCTAGCCTCAGCAAATTAGTGAGATCCTGTCTGAAAAATAAAAAGGGCTGGAGGTATTGCTTTGTGGTAGAATGTCTCTAAGTTCAATCTCTAGAACTGCAAAATAAAATAAAATATAAAAAGATTAACAACTGATTTATCATCACACACTAGGAAAACTAGAATGCAGGAGAATGACATATTCAAAGTACATTGAGATTTTTAAGGCTGGGCGTCGTGGCACATGCTTATAATCCCAGCATTTGGGAGGCTGAGACAGGAGGATTGCTGTTTGCAGATAGCCTCAGCTACTTAGTGAGGCCCTCCGCAACTTAGTGAGACCCTGTTTCAAAATAAAGAATAAAATATAGGGCTGGGAGTGTAGCTCGGAGATAGAATGCCCCTGGGTTCCATTCCCAGTGCCACCAAAAAAATGAGAATTATATATTTGGTAAAACCATCTTATAAAAGTGAAGAAATTAAAACATTCTCAGCGAAATGAAAACAGTTAATTCATCTAGTATAACAGTCCTATAAGAAATATTAAAGTATCCAAAAAAAGATATTAAAAGATCAACAAACTCATAAAAATATGTTTGACAGAATTACTCTTTTAGAAAATGCAAATAAAAACCACAATGAGATACTTCTTTCAGTAGTATCAGTAGTATCACTCACTCAGATGACTGAAATAAAGAAGTCAGATAGTAGGATTGAGGATGTGCCTTGGGGATAGAGCACATGTCAACACATGTGTGAGGCTATTGATTAGATCCCTAGCACTGGAAAGAAGAAAAGAAGGGAGAGAGAGAGAAGATGGGAAGGAGGGAGGGAGGAAGAAAGGAAGGGAAGAAAGATAAGTGTTGACAAAGATGTGGAACACTTGAAATCCTTATACATCGATGGTAAGAATGAAAATGGTGCAGACACTTCAGAAAACAGTTGGACAGTTCCTCAAATAAACATACACTTATCATATGATTCAGTAGTTGCATTTCTAAGTCTATACCCAAGAAAATTTAAAAATATTTTGACAGAAAGACTTATAAATAAATGTTTATAGTAGCATTATTATAACAGCCAAAAGATAAAAAAGGTAGACCTAAATGTTCTTCAACCTTGAATGGGTAAGCAAAAGGTAGCATATCCATACAATGGGATATTATTCAGCCATAAAAATGAAATACTGGTAACTGCTACAACATAGATGAACCTTTAAACTATTTTGTTAAATGAAAGTAAATAATTGCAAATGACCATGTATTGTGATTTTATTCATATAAAAATGCAAAATATGAAAATTTATAAAGAAAGTAGATTAATGGTTAATGTAAGGATGTGAAATGAGTTGGAGACTTGGTAGGTTTTTATCAAATGTTATAGGGTTCCTTTGTGAGGTGACAAATTTCTTATAAAACTGCAGCAACAGTTGTATATATCTCTGAGTACACTAAAATAATCGGATTATACACTCTAAAGAGGTGAATAGCAGAATGTATAAAAGATTCTAATTAGTACTATTCAAAACATAAAAAATAAAAAGGGAGTCCTTCAGACTGAGATGAAAGGAGAGTAGACAGTAACTTGACTCCACATGAAGAAAAATAGAGGACCAGTGAAGAGTCAACCATCAATTCTTTCTCAGGAGCACCATGCTTCAATGCATTTTTATGGAAGGCCTTCTATACAGTAGGTCTCATGTTGATAAAACCAGGAATCCCTACGTCTTTGGTAACTTTAGAGAACAAGACGAATACTAAACAAACTTTTGATAAGTGCTAAAAGGGAAGATTGCTAGGACACTGCAAATTAGCCCCGGGCTAGAGTCTTTCTCTGCATCAGGTCATAGTCCTTGATATTCCTGTAAGGTGGGGACTGATGACTTCTTTGGGAACTCATTTTTTCTGTTTGTGAAATAAGCTCAAGTGATTTGTTCCAAGTCTTAATTCAACAAAAGAAAAAGCTTTATTTTTAATAGAAAATAGGCCAAATGCAAAATTCCATTAAGTTAATTATCATGTCACATCAATTGAGTGGAATATTATGTAGGAATTCTTTATATAATAATAAAGATTATGTTCCATAGTCTTTATAATTATATAAAGGCATTATAGACCACTTTACTGTTATTCTGATAGGTAAAATCAATGAAGCATAATACAAGGTTCCACTTATGCTATATTTATAATCCTGTGACATAACCAGGCATGGTGGTGCACACTTGTAATCCTGGTACTTGGGAGGCAGTAGCAGGAGAATCATGGGTTTGAGGCCAGTCTCAGCTACTTAGTGAAGCCCTCTGCAACTTAGTGAGACCCTATTTCAAAATAAATAATAAAAATAGGACTGGGGGTATAGCTTGGAAGTAGAATGCGGTTTCTATCCCCAGTGCCACCCCCCAAAATAAATTATAATAATAATCATTTGACATATATAATGTTATGTAAAAATAAAACATTATAGCAAAAAAGATATCACTGGTATAAGAACACAGATATTCCTAAAATATGAAGAGTCCACATAAAGAAAGACTAGAAAAGTTATAAATGAACATAATATAAAAAATTATGATAAGAATAAAACAATCATATCAATAATCTAAATGGGTTAAATCCCTATATTAAGAGAGCTCTACGTTATTTTATAGAATAAATGTAAATGTAAACACATAAAAATAAATAGTTGAATTTCTTCTTTCATGAAGTATCTATATAGTTCGCTTGCTAATTTTTTGATTGGATTATTTGTCTATGGAATCAGCCAAGATGTCTATCAACAGATGAATGGATTACAAAACTGTGGGATATGTATACAACGGAATTTTACTCAGCCATATAAAACCACAGTTACATCATTTACAAGAAAATGGATGGAACTGGAGGACATTATGCTAAGTTAGATTCGTCACAAAAAATAAGAAATCAGATGCTTTCCCTAATATGTGAATGCTAAGGAGATGGGTCATAGAAGAAATTCTAGATGAAAAAGAAAATTCTAAAGAGGAGCAAATAAGGCAACATAACTGAAGGGATGGGAGGGGGGAGAAGGAAACTCTCTAAAGCACATGATATACTTAAACATATCGAAGTCAACCACTAAGCCAAGCATGGGAAGGAGGGATAGGGAGGGAAAGGGGTGGAGATTGAGTAGAGGCTAACTGGGAGATGTGTGCATGTATGTCTACACAATAATTTTACCCCATTATGATGTATGAATACAATGCACCAATAAAAATTAAAAAATAAGTATTTTAGAAAAATTAAAAGTAAAATATTTGATAAATGTACACTGCCAAATATAAACCTGAAGGATGGTTTGTGATCCTAATTTTTAATGAAATTTAGAGAGGAAAAATATAAAGTTAGAAAGAGAAAAGAACTTTTTGAAGTTCAGTATAAAAAAAATCACAAGGAGAATATATAAACCACCTGTAGGATCTCATTTTAAGTCAAAACTACAGGAGAAAATAGTAAGTAGAAACTCACTAGTAGTGGAAAACCTGACACAGTTTCATTGTCCAAGGTAAATCAAGTTGTTAAAAAGTGAGGAGCTGAGTGTGGTAGAGCCCACATGCAATCCCAGTACTTGGCAGGCTGAAATAGGAATATCCAGGGTTGAAGGCCAGCCTCAGCAACTTAGCAAGGCACTTGGCAATGTGGTGAGGCCCTCTTTAAAAATAAAAAATAAAAAAGGCTTGGAGCGTAGCTTAGATGTAGAATGCCCCTGAGTTTAAAAAAAAAGAAGAAGGCTGTATAAGACCTGAACTGGATCTTTGACTTCAGATACATATTCTTTCCATCTTGCTCAGGTACCCTGGGAAGCTGAATTCTTATTGTATACCCGCATCCCTGGGATCCTTTGCCTTTGGTATCTGGCTACATTCAGTATCAATGAGAAATACTAGTAATATAATAGAGGATGGAAGGAGAACAAGAACAGGATATTCATCTCCATGGCTTCCCACTGTTCTTGCTAGTTGGCTGCATCCTTCTACTGAAGCCACACTTCTTGTCAGGTGGCCCTTTGCATGTATGCTCTCTGTCTCAAGGTCTGTAACTACTCTTTCTCCTTCACTATCAGGCTTAAATGTAGTAGTGCTACTCCCTGTTCAAATATTCAAGTTACTATTCTATGCCTTGCACTTTCCCTCTATTCTACCTACATCCTCAAAAATTAGTTCTTTATTAATCTGTCTTCATGTACGGCCCACCTGTTCCCATGATACAAGAGCCAGATATAGTGAAACACATCTAAGTTGCATATATCAATCTCTCTTCTGAAAATACAAAGTAAATCTTTTTTTGTAGTCATTAAACAGTTGTGAAAATGTAAGGACCACACATTGGTCTATGAAAAAAATCACAAATGCAAGGCTCAAAAAATACAAAAAATTACCTTGTTCTAGTGCAATAATACTAGATATTAAAATATAATTCAAAAAAGATCCCTACCTCCTGAAAATTAAAGAAAAAAATCAAATTACTTTTCAGGAGAAAATGACTAAAATTGTATGCAGATTCTCAGGCAGAATTAATAATGTGTAGAACAACAAAGAAAAGATTTTTAAAGAACTCAAGGAGAAGAGTGCTTATCTAATATGATAGACAATAAACTTTTCGTCATGCCTGACAGAAGAATATTGTGTCCAAAGTATTGAGGGGAAATACTTATTACACTAGAATTCTGAGTCAAATAAAGACATTAGAGTTTTATGATAACCAGGAGAGTTTACTAGTCACAGAAGCGTGCAGAAAGAATGAAAGGATGTGATTTAGCAGTAATTCAGAAAAAAAACACAGGATACAAAAATAGGGAGCAAAGAATTGGCAAGAAGTATAGTAATTCTAAGCAGTTATAGAATGTTGAGGGGAAAAAAGGCTTATTTTGTGTGGTATGGTTTGGGTGTGTCCTCCAGAATTTGTGTGCTGGAAACTTAATCCCCAAGTTACATATTGGTGGTGTTTCGGTGTTGGGGCCTTTGGTAGATCATTTGGATTAGATGAGGTCACGAGGGGAAGGGTTCCATGATTACATTGGTGGCTTTATAAAATGAAGAAAATCTGAATTAGCATTCTCAACCTTGGATCTCTAGAACCATGATCTGAATAAACCTTTATAAATTATCCAATATGTAGCATTCCGTTAGAGTACAGAAAACAGACTAAAACAATATGTTTAAAAGAAGAGGGAACAAAAATCCAAAAATATGAAAATGGAAGAGTAAAGTAAACATTTTCTGAGTTCATTCTATTGCTTAGACTAGAGTTGAGGAAGATTTTTTTAAAGTTTTATTTTGTATGGATGTTAAAAATCTGATCACAAAAATTCAAGTATTAAATACTTAGCACCCAAATGACATTCACATTTGTGTTGCAGTCAGATTTTAGTAAATACCTAGCAATTAAGGAAAAAAATAAGGGCCAGCCTTCCCTCTGAGCTATAATTCACATAGTGGAAGAAAACACTACCAGGTATTATTGATACCCAGGCTACTCATTTTTGTCTCCTGTGGAAAAACAGTTTTATACATTATACTCTACATCATAGTCTGTTGCTTCTTTGGTGACTTACTGGGTGTTAAGTTCAGTAGCCTGTATATCATGGGCAAATTCTTATTCAGAGCATCTGTTCTCGGAATAAAATAAACATAAATAAATAAACAGCCTGTTGAAAAGATTCAAAGACACAAAACAAGTATTTGGAGCTTTGAGACATAATAGACTGCTTTCTAGCTCAGTGTTGTCTGATGGTAGCTTCCTTTATGATAGACTTCATTGCACTATTATTACACACTGGCCTTTTTATATGACTGACTTAGTTGGCCTGCTGAGCTAAACATGTATAGCTCCAGAGACCAAAACATGGGGACTATTGTGGGTAGTTGCACAACATTTTTAGCCCTGGGGAATAAAGACCAAAACCAGTATCCAATGTAGTTTCCTTCTATTCCAAAAGAGTATTTAACTATCCAGCTACCCTGAGTTTCAAAGGCTGAAAGTTGCTGGGGATTTCATTTGATGAACACTTTTGATTGTTCTATAATGAGATTAATTGCCTTGCCCCCTAGATATCAATACCACATTTGATCTCCAAAGTCTGGGAGAGCACTCATATCTTTTTTGTAAAGAAGACTCATGTCTTTCTGGGGACTGAGGCCCCAGAGGTTCAATGTTCAGGCTTGCACAAATTGGAAGGAAATTAAGGGAAACTCCTTGTCCACATTATATTACTTTTTTTTCAGATTCCTAGGATTTTGCTGAGTCTGCTGCTAAGAAAGCTTGCTCATTTCCCACATCAAATCTAATTTACTTGAAATTAACCTTTTCATTAACCTACAGATTTGGAAGGTCAGCACATGTATTTCAGCACGTATAATCTTACATGAATTCTCATTGGTTACTATTAAAAACTAACTTCCAGCTCATATATGTAGAAGAAATAAAGGCCATTTGAATTGGATTTCTCATTAAAAATTGGTTCCAAAGCCTTAATTTTTGTCAACTTTGCAATATAAATTTTAGTTTTTATTAACATGATATGGGTATTTTTATGGGATACAGTATAATATTTCAACACATGTGTACAGCATGTACTAATCAAATTAGGGTAATCAGCATTTCAGTTTCTTTATCATTCATTTATATTTGGAGCCTTCAAGTTCTTCTTTTCTAGCTCTTTACATATATGTAATATGTCATTGTAAACTATAATCATTTGCTGAAATCTAATTGTTAAATAAAGAAAACATTCATCTCAGATACCTTATTTTGACTTTTCCCTATCCTATGCAACCAACCTAGTAAGGAACATTATGCCCAGCCTTTTATATGTATGATGGTTTACTTGCTGCCCAGGGAATATGTGGGTCTCCTAACAATCCATGCCTGCATTGATGTCATTACTTCTGCTAATCCTTTCCCATGTTCAAAGCTCAATATTCTCCCCTTCATCAAGCCTAACTTAACAAAGTGGCTCTGTTATTGACTGCCCATGACCATAGGCACTAATTCTAAGGCAATCTCTGCTTTTTGATGAGTTCCAGTAAAATCTTATCCCTAATTAACACCAGTACCTCAATTCTCTCTCACTTCAGCTAGTCTTTTGGAGTTTTACTGCCAAAATCCAAGTATAAAAGGCAAAAAAAAAGCAGACAATGGCTTTCCACTTTTATGCCTGTCTTAGCAATTCTGTGATAGATGTTTTGAAGCTCCTCTTGAAATATCTGTGCCAAAGACCTGGTAATTGTTTTTTATGGTTTTCCAATGAAGTGTGAAGTCCTTCTAATAGCTGTCAATAACTTTCTCTTCTCTGTAGCTGCGAACACTAAGAAATGGGACTTTAACAACTTTTGGATTTTTTCTCCCTCCCATCATGCCTACTTTGGTCCCATATCTGGTTAGTTTGGTTAGAGATATAAATCTGTATAGCCTAAGGAGTAAAGTGTAGGTAAAAATCAATCATACTGGATCCCTTCTTACCTTCAGAATAATAATTTATTTTAAAAGCATAATCTAGTAGTTCAATAAGGAAAATTGTTAATTTTTACGGTGTCAGGCACATTGCTAGAATCTGAGGATATGTAGATATTAAAGGGAGGTCGTATGCTCAAGTAACTCACAGCCTAGTGGTATAGAGAGAGATGTAAATGAAAACAATATACGAGCAAATGCAAAGTCTGACCTGAGGAATTGCAATCATAGTTATGTCCTATGCACACTACATTTTTAGTATTTAACACAGGGTCCAATCTTTAGTAGATATGTAATAAATATACACCAAATTAAATCTTATCACCCTATGCTTACTAAGATATTAATAAAACAGTATGATTATCTTCAACAAATTATTTTACTATTACAAAGTTTATTAATAGAAAAAGGGGCATCTATTTAAGCATTCCTAGATACCTTTTCAAGGATATGAGACAGTCAAATCATTCCTTAAAAAAGTCCTTTAATTTTTAAAAAGTACATATAAAAGTATTACTAAGTAAATGTTTAATTACTGTTTATTATACTTAGCATAAGAGTTTAGGTCAAATTTATAATTCACAAGGGTTGTATTCTTATATGTTGTATATATTCTTTATGTGAACACTAAGAAAGGGGACTTTAACGACCTTTGGGATTTTTTTCTCCCTCCCATCATGACTACTTTGGTCCTATGTATTACTACTTTGGAAAGTAGTCCAAAAGGGACTACATTAAAGTCCCTTTTGGATAATCAATGTAAAAATATATTTATGCTCATTATATAGGAGTCAGCACATAATTTCACCCTTCCAAATCATTATGGAGGTTTGTAATTGAATTGTTTCTATAACATGCTGCTGTACTTATTATTATTTTTTTGCAGGCCTGAGGATGAAACCCAGGGGCATTCTACCTCTGAGCTACACCCACAGCCCTATTTTTAATTCTTTATTTTGAACAGGGTCTCATTAAGTTGTAGAGGGCCTCACTAAGTAGCTGAGGCTAGCTGCGAATCTGCCACCCTTCTGTATTAGCCTCCCAAGTACTAGGATTAAAAAGATGCTCCACCATATTCAGCTCTTATTTATAATTTGTATCACATTCTTGGTGAGAAAAAACAATTGAAATTATTGCATTGTTCCTTGGGGAGAAAAGATACCCTGTTTTAGTACTAAGTCCTCTGCTCCTACAACTATAATAATGCATTTTGGTAGAAATTGATGACCACCTGCACAGTCATGTACCACTTGTTACTGTTTCATAGGAATGTTGGCATCCTTGCTGCAATCTGAATGTAAACCTCTTCTGGGATTCATTATTTGCCCCACTTCTATTTTCCAATTTTTCTTTCACCTGCCAAAATTTCTATAACCCTGGTGTCTCAATCCTTGAGCCAATCCTAGATACTGTAAATATCTGAAGACTAAACTCAGTTATCCGAAGGAAGTAGAATTACCTTCTGATGCCATAACCTCGAGGATAGGCATGCTGGCAAGATGTGTTTTCCTCTAATCCCAACGCAAAACACTAGCCATGTTAGCCCTATAGTTTCCTCCTGAGTTCACCTACCACTTAACTGGGCTCTTATGTTTTGTTAAATTCTTGTACACTTCTCTAAAGATACTGGACCTTACTTCCTGTCTCCTCCACCAATTCCAGAAATCTGCTTTGAATGGGTAATGTTCATATACATGATGTAATCCGATTTACATTAAACTAACCCCTAACACCTCAATTCCAAATTGGAATTTCCCAAAGACTTTGCCAATTTTAACACTAGATCTTCAAGGTTAGAATACCTGATTTCCCAAAATGTCACATCCTTAGGACAATGGATTTCTCATTATCTACCCATGCTTGCTAAAACAAGACTCTAACTTCCCCAAAATCATTAGTTCTGGTTTAGTCTTCTTTTTAACTATCTCATGTTTCTGAGACACAAAAATGTCTGAGTAGCACAATCTGGAACCTCATATCAATAGAAATGGACATTCTATGAATTCTGTACTTTGCACAATATGTAGAACAGGACTACACATACAGAAATTCCTACTTTGCAAATGCTGGAATCCTTTTCTGACTATACTAATGTAAATGATCTCCATGTTAATTATCTCTTCAAGTATGGTCCATTTGTTTTTTGATTATACAAAAGCCAAACATAATAAGATAGATGCTAAAAGGAGGTGTTTGTCTACAGATCTTGGTCCAGGGGTCCCTGGGGGCAAACATGGCAAAGAAATATATACTAAATATCTCTACCCTCGAGAGTTTATAACTTGATAGAAAAGAAGATGAACCACAGAAAATATGAATGACTATTGCAGACTCTCAATTTCAATTTTATGCAGATCAATGTTAATCTACCTACCCATCAGTTAAGCAAGAAAATATTTAGTCTTCATTTGACTATTTCAATATTTCTTTTTTATTCATACTATTCAAAACTAAATATTAGCCAGGTATGATGGAGAATGCCTGCAATCTCAGTACTTGGAAGGCTGAGACAAGAAGATTTCAGTTTCAAGGCCAGTATCAGCAATTTTGCAAGATCCTGTTTCAGAAAACAATAAAATAAAACAAGGCTGGTGGTATAGCTCATAGTAGAATGCCCCTGGATTCAATACCTAGTACTGTAAAAAACAAAAGAAAAGAAAATAGAAAAAAGGTTATATTGTGTGTGTGTGTGTGGGGGTTACTTAGGATTCAATCCCCAGTACTGCACAAAACAAACAAAAATAGAAAAAATACTTTAATATTTTGAGGGGAACTGAGGATTGAAACCAGGGGCATTCTACCTTCAAGCTATACCCAAGCCCTTTTTTATTATTTGTTTTATTCTGAAATAGGATCTCACTAAATTGCTGAGCCTGTTCTTGAA
This sequence comes from Muscardinus avellanarius, assembly GCF_963383645.1. Classification (NCBI taxonomy): domain Eukaryota; kingdom Metazoa; phylum Chordata; class Mammalia; order Rodentia; family Gliridae; genus Muscardinus; species Muscardinus avellanarius. Next base: position 36,181,149 of record NC_137792.1, read on the forward strand.
CCTGCAATTCTCCTGTCAGGATCCCAAGTACTGAGATTACAGACATGCACTATTGCACATGGCTTTATTTTTTTAAGTGAAGGTCTGTGTTACTTTTTCCAACATTGCTGAATAATAGAAAATAGAGATTAGATGTCCCTGCTATTTCACATACTTGTTTATTTCCAGTACCGATCCCAGAATTTAGGAATGACTTCTTTCTTCCTACACCTTTCTTCTTCCACTCCCATCTGACTTTTGGTTCCCTCACTCCACTAAAACAGCTGTCTAGGTACAGCAATAATATCATGCCCAGCTCCAAAATTGGTTTTGCTGAGCTAAAATAAAAGTGTCAGTAGAGTAATACTACTTCTGAAAGCTCTAAAGGAGAATCCATCCTTGCCTTTTTCTAGATTTTGGTGGCTGCCTTCATTCTTTAGCGCATGACCCCTTTTACATAGTGTTGATGCCAGCTGTACAGCATCTTGCTTTAGTTGTCACACAGCTTTTATGTTATGTAGTCAAACTTCTTCCTGCATCCCTCTATAAGAATACTTGTAATTATATTTACCATCAACTTGGATAATTTAGGTTAAACTATTTATCTCAAGATCTTTGACTTAATCACATCTGCACATTGTGGGGTTAGGACCCAGATATTTTGAAGGGAGATTATTTAGTGTACTAGAGGTTCCATAATATAATACTCTTTCTACATATCTCTTTGGCCACATGTTCTCTGAAGGCTTGTTGTTTAGTTTTTAAGTTTGTGTGTGTGTGTGTGTGTGTGTATGTGTTTGTTGCTACAGAAATGAACCCAGGGGCACTCTATAACTGAGATATATCTACAGCCCCTTTTATTTTTTTATTTTGATATGAAGTATTGTTAATTTGCCCAGGCTGGTCTTAAACTTGAAATCCTCTTGCTTCTGTCTCCCCAGTAATTAGGATTACAAGTGTGTGCTACTGGGCCCAACTGCAGGCTTGTCTTGCTCCATGCAAAACAAAATATTGGATTTTCTGAAGGTTTAAATCTATATCCTCTCTTCTCCATAGGCTATATTCTACTTTCTTATTTAATACTTATAAAACATAGTTCGTTTGAGAAAATGTATTTAAGTAAATTTAAATTTACCAATTTTAAATTAAGTTGGATATATGTTATTAAAATACATAAATTTTAAAATTATGAAATTTAACACACAAAAGAGACACAAAACCCATAAATAGCTAGCTTAAAAAGTATAAAGAATATGTAACCACCACTTAGATTGAGAAGTAGAACATTGCATGCAGCCTAGAGACCCTCTGTGAGCCCCTTTCCTATTACATCCCTGATTTTGTTAAATTTACTCCCAGGTGTTTTACCTTGCCTACTGTTATTGTATGTAGGATCTCTTATCCATTTTGAGGAAGATGAAAGTAGCACCAACATCTGATAACTAGCCTGTTCCTTTCCTGTTGAACAGAAATAGAAACAAAACAATACATAAACAAAAACAATTTCACATGAAAGGTAGCAGAATATATCACCCAAAATATGCAACTTTTTAATATGATTTATTTTGAGCTAAAAGTACTGAGAACAAACAGCAGGTGAAAGAAAAGCATCATGACCCTCCCCTTTTTCTTTCTGAACGTGAAAGATAAAGGCCACATATGAAATTTGTCCTTTCTATACCAGATGGAAAGTAACATTTCTATAATCAAGGATGAGAATTTGAGACCAAGTCTGAATAAATACACTTTGTCAAAATAATTCTTACCTACCCTTAGCCTTCCAGTTTAGTCACTTTTCTGCAAGTTGCCTCTTTTTGTCAAAACCAATATACAAGTATTCTTTGTACTGTTTTTTATTCTTTATTTCATTTATTTCTTTTCTGATTTTAATTATTTCCTGCCTTCTGCTGGCTTTGGGATTAGATTGTTCCTGTTTTTCAAGGTCCTTGAGGTGTGTCATTAGGTTATTTATTTGGAAACTTTCTATTTTTCTTATGTGGGTTCTCAATAAAGGTCATATATTTTCTTTAATATATGCAGGGTAGAAAGTAATTGGGATACAAGAGAAACTCCAGATGATGAGGAGAAACCTCAGGGGATCCAGGGAGGATATGTAAGGGTAGGGGTGGAGGAAGACTTAGATTCATTAATAGAAATACTACCATAGACTATATGTATACAAATAAATATATACTAAAGTCAATCTTGGCGCTCTGTATTGGGAGGGAGGGAAAAGGGGGGCACCAAGAGCGTGTGCATGTATGTCACTGTCAACATGATTTGCATTATGATCTGAGACTATAATTCACCCATAAAACACACAAAAAATAAATAAATGTCAAAAAATAAAAGTATGTAGGCTTTGCTACTCTTAGGGTTTTCATTACTTTGTAAGAGAAGCTATGTCACATAAATTTGTATTAAATGAATGTGTATGCCTTTCTCTTGTTCATTTGTCTTTTTCAGTTTCTCAGACTCAGCTGACAAATTCCGAAGAGGTAAGTGGTACAGTTTTGACTCCCCTAAGTCAATAATGTTACTCTGAAGCCCTTCCTGGATCAAGGCAAAAGCTATAGAACTTGGTGATCCATCTGAACAGACAAAAGCATACACTGTCAAAAAAATGTGAGTAGGCATCCCATGAGTGACTACTACTTTAAAAAAAAACAATTATAACTTTGACCTCACTGTAATCATCTCTATTTCCAGAGATGTATTAAGATACTCACAGAATTATCCTAACTGCCTGGATGTAAAATCCAGAGCAAAGCCTAACTTGAACTCTGACCCCAAAGCAAAAGATAATCTTATAACAAGTCTTTTTGAAATGCCCTTTATTGAGCTGTCCCCTCCTAATGTGCATGCTTTCTTCTTTTCACTGAACAGTAAACTCAACATGTTTACTTATAGGAATGTTCCTGGTGGTCTAAGCCTAAAAGAAACAGACATTTTGGATTTTCTGACTGATTTTATTTATATAATGATAGATAAGATGATTTGTATATTAATTTTATTGATTTTAGGAAGAGCCTCATTACTTATTTTCTAATTGCTTAAGGTTTCAAACATTTACAAAATTATAAAAGATATTTCTATTTCCTCTTTTCAACTTTTAGTCTTCTATTACATTTTATTACTATTATATCTATTTGCATTGGCTAGTTCTTACAGGGCATAATATTTCTGGTGATAATGAGTATTTTGCCTTGTTTTTACTTTAGTGGGAACTTGTTGAGTTTCTTAATGTTAAACATGATGCTGGCCTCTGGTTTGATATCATGGTAGGAATCATCCTGCTTCAAATTCTTGCTCCACCACTTCCATGCTTATGACCATCAGCAAGGTGTTACATTTTTAACACTAATTTCATGATCTTAATATTATGGCAAGATTAACACAATCTCATAAAATAGGATGAAAATAAGAAAAGTGCCTAGGACAGAGCTTGGTGTTCATAATAATTATAAATAGTTCAGTTGTATAAGTAAAATACAACAGAGTAAGATGGTTTCAGACTATATAACATAATACAAACAATAGTATTTCACATATCATATAAGTGCCATTTATTACTCCACTATTCTGATTTTAACCAAGAATCTTGTCAGCAATAGAGGTTAGATTTTATCAAGTGTCCTTGTGGTATCTATAGCAATGTTCATGTGTTATTTGTCTTTTCATAATTTATCTTTCTTAAACATCCATCTTATATATTTCACTTCTGTTTAACCTTACTTTGCATAATATAATGTATAACCTTAGCAAGATATTTAAGAACTTTAATGATATAATCCCAGCTTTTATTTCCAGCCTTACCTCCCTGCACTCTCTGCTCTGGACATTTTAAAGCATCTGCTCCATAAAGGTATTATATTCTACAATAATAGTTTCAACAAGAGATTTGTTGTGAGGATACAATAATTCATAAATTTAACAATTTTGTGAATAATAATACCTGGAATATTGTAAATGCCATAAAAGTATTTTTGTAACTATTTTAGTTTTATTAAAATATGGTTTTGTGCTGGTACACACCTGTAATCTAAGTACTTGGGAGGCTGAGATAGGAGAATCACAGGTTTGAAGGCAGCCTTGGCAACTTAACAAGGCCCTCAGCAATTTAGCAAGACTTTGTTTCAAGATAAAAAAATAAAGTAGGGCTGGGGGTATAGCTTAAAGGTAGAATGTTCCTGGGTTCAGTCCCTAATACAACATAAAAATAAAAATAAATGAAATATGGAATTTAGCAGTAATAAGTTGAATTTTATTAACTTCCTTTGGAGTCTTTGTAGAACTATTTATGTGGTATATTTTCATTTGTTCAGCATCTTTTTATTTTTTATTTTTTGCAGTACTGAGGATGGACTTGGGGCCACACCCATGCTAAAAAGGACTCTACCACTGAACTACCCCTCAGCCAAATTATATCTAAAAACACATTTCATCACCTTTATACTGATTCACCACTCATTATAAAGCAAGACATGCAAGATTTTCCATAATTTAACTCTGCATTTGGGGGACTTCACTGTTGCCCTGGAAATGGGTTTACTATTTTTTCCTTATTCCAAAAAATCTTCACCAGGCTGTGAATTTTCAGTGTTTTTCTGCTTTTCTTTGAGCTTAGTGTTGATGAGAATTATAATGGAAAAGCACAGCACTATAGATGTCAGCTCTTAGTTCACTGGAAACTTTTAAATTATTGGAACAATTTCTTGTCAGCCTGTATTCCTTTTTTGAAACCCAAGATACTCCTTGGTTAAGTGTTAGTATGGCTTCTATACTGCGTATGTACAAATTTCACATATATTCAGAAAGACTACCATTGCAATATTAGGTCCTTGTTCTAGCAGTTTTCTGTTTACTAAGCATACATTATAGACACCTAAACAATATTTGGAGATTCCCTAAGGCTGCCTGATAATTCAGAGATATATTGAAATCACGTCAGCAATACCTCTCTTGTTCATAATATTTTATGCCATGCGTTTATAATCTCTCCTGAGGAAACAAAATTAATTTTTTGATCTCTTCCCTTGTGAGAGAGGAGAACATAATAAATGCTCCTTCTCTGTACCTTTGGAGATAATTGGCTAGAAAACGATTGGGTGAAAATTGTTTTCTCACTCAAGGTCACTCTGCTGCACATTAGCACCACTGAGGCATGCTTTTGAATAACAGGAACATGCCCTTCAGACAAAGATTAATAGATGCAAAAGTTAAAAGAGAGAAACAGATGAATACTCAGCATGACTTTTAGAATATAAGAAGCATAGTCCATGTTAATGGTTGAGCTAGTTTTCAAAGCTAGCCTTTTGAACTCATCTTATTATGCATCTAGTTTAAAAGGCTTGTGTTCTTATTGATAATAAAATTTTAAAATGAAAGAGAGCCATATAATGATCTAGGATTCACGCAAAGGAAATAATTATTTACCATAAAAGAATTAATTAACAGGTATCATCTAAGGAGCCAAACTGAGGAGAAACCCCTGCTTTGCTCAGCCTCTTTCATCCAATTGTAATCTGCCATCCTGCTGGAAAGGGCTGTACAGGGGTTGCAAAGAGGGGTCTAATGTGGTCCCACTACTTGACAACAAGTTCCTTAAGAGCAGCAGCCAGGACTATTATACAAATACCTTTGGTACAATGCAGAAGATGCTAGAGCTCAGAAAGGAAATGTCAAAAGAGAGATCACATCCCCTGCTTCTTTGACTTGCTTTAATATTTTATCAAAACTTTGGTAAATTACAAAAGAGATATTGTATAATAATCAGTCACATAACACAGAAGCCTAGAAAGTAGTTCATAATCTGCTCCTCCATCCCTTCAATTTCTGTCTCTGATCCAGGTAACCAATGTGAATTATTTTATGTGTAACTTCTGTAAACTTTCTGCATTCTAATATGAAGATATCCAACATTTTTATATTCTTTTACCAGAAAAAATAGGGTAGCTTCTGTATATTTTTGTGAAACTTCCTTTTAAAACAAAATTCTAGCTTAAGATATAAGAAAATAGAGATGTCAATAAACTTAAGTGGAGGAAATAGAATCTTTACAATGAGTGACTCTGAACCAACTATATGGAAAAAATATGATCCTTGGCCCTCTCATTCTAGACATAGAACATAGACCTAAATGTTAAAAGTTATACTTTAAAACTATAAAGCTTCTAGAAGAACCCATAGAAGAATATACTCATGAACTTGGAGTAGGCAAATTTTTTAAAAAGGCAGATAAAGTACTAATTATAGATGATAAAATTTAATAAATTGAATATGCACACACACAAACTTCTGTTCTGACTTCCAAAGTAAATGTCACAATTTATGCTTATATTAATAGCATATGATGGTTCCAGTTGCTTTACATCTTGGTGAACACATGGTATTTTGAGGTTTTTAATCTTTACTATTATTTTTCTTTAAATTTTAGCCATTCTGGTTGGTGCAAATCTCATTGTGGTTCTGGCTGGACTTCTCCATCACTAATAAAAGTGAGTATCTTTTCAATGGCTACTTGTTTAGTTTCTTTTGTGAAGAGTCTATTAATTTTTTTTTGCAGGTCTGGGAATGAAACCCAGGGTCATTTGACCTCTGAGCTACACCTCCTGCCCTATTTTTATTATTTTCATTTCTTGAGAAATAGGTTATTTGGTTTTTATTTGGAGAACTTTCAAAATAAATTTTGGGATATATGTAAAATTTCTAGACTTGCCTCTCTATTGTTTCCAAGGAGTGTCTTGATAAAGGTGCTGACAATTTTAATAGCAGTTGGCCAATACTTTCCTTAATTGCTAATGCATTTTTAGGGACTAATTAAGCAAGTCCCAAATCTTCAGGGAATGCAATTGAGAAGGCAGGATGGGGAGAAGGTTGGAACTCTAGAGCATAGGCTGATGCTTGTTCAGAGTCAGGATTCAATGATCACCAGCAGGCTGAGATTAGCACAGGGTGTGACTTAAGTTTATTGTTCCCAGCCATCCTTCAGAAAGGAAGATTCAAGAGGAAAAGAAGAGCAACTTCAGACCAGGGATGCTGAGGAAAGACCTATGCCCATTTTTTGGTTTTGATTTTTTTGATTTTGTTTGGTTTAGTTTGTTTTTGTTGTAGTTTTTATTTTAGTTTGTTTTGGTTTTGTTTGTTTTTGGTCCTGAGGATTGAACCCAGGGACCTTTTACTGCTAAGCTACACCCCCAGCCCTTTTTATTTTGAAGCAGGGTCTTGCTAAGTTGTTGAGGCTGGCTCCCAAGTACTGGTATTACAGGCATGCACCACCACACCTGGCTTTTATGCCCCTTTTAAAAGGCCTCTCAACATATTAAGTCAGGCCAACAAATATAATAACCGTTTTGATTTATTTAAAGTCAACTGACTATAGACGTGGATCATATTTCCATAATCCCTTTACTGTTCAATCTGTCCAGTTATGTTCTTAGACATATTTCAACTAGCAATATGTGAAGTGCCAACTTCCCTATATTCACCACTAAATATCACCAATATTATCTTCTGGGCATGGTGGCACATGCTTCAGAGAAAGGAGGATTGCAAGTTCTAGAATAGCCTCAGCAACATATTGAGACTCAGCAACCTGGTGAGACTCTGTTTCCAAATAAAAAAGAGCTGAGGTTATAGCTCAGAGGTATGATATCCCAGATTCAGTCCCCAGTACTACATGTAATATGTGCATGTACATATATTATATATACATATATGCATATACATATATACATAACGAATCAAAACAATATCTCTCCATTTGAATTTTTCTAATGTCTAATGAAGTTGAGCATATTTTCATATTTTCCATGAAATTGGGTTCTCACTTAAAATTTTTAAAAAGTCTATTATAGGTCTCATTGTCTGTCATAAATACAGTGATTACTACTCTAAACCACTCAGATGCCTTTTTAGGAAAGAATAACTTACTCCACCATTTTCCTGGGGCATTAGCTGCTAACAAGTCATAGCCATGCTTTCTCTGGCAATTACTCTTGGCCAGAGGATGTTGCATCACCCAAGGTTGCATTTCATAATTGATTAATACTGGGGTACAGAGATGTGGCTTTCTTATGTTGAGGTGGAGTATGTGGAAGGCCATCAATTTCATAGGTCCCCCATTGGAATCATTGAAGCTACTGGTACAACAGTACCATATTTTAACCTGTCCCTCTGATCAATCTTGCTTTCCTTGTTGTCCTACAGGCATTTTTATCCAAGAGCATTCCCTAATAATTCTCTTTTATGCAAATATCAGAGTCCTAGCATCTATTTCTTCAGAAACCTGACCTAGGACACTTCACATTAGAAAATAGTCCTAAATAGTAGAGTCTAAAGTGACAATAATTTAGAGCTAGATCACTTGAAGATTGGCTGGCACTAATGGCCTCAATGCTAGTGGTAATTGGAATATATCAAATCTGGCATGGTGCAGTGGTAGGGTTTTTAAAACTTTCATAAGTGGATATTGATGCACTAAGGGGTAAAATATTTCGAGTAGTTGAGCTGTACAAGGAAATTAGTGATTTTAAAGGTTATTCAATTCAGTAGCTTTTGTTGGGTTAAAGGCAATACAAAACTGAAATGGATGAATCAGTAAATAAAAACTAAATGTGAAGGTCTGGTGGTGCATGCCTCTAATCTCAGTATTTAGGAGGCTGAGACAGGAGGATTATAGGTTCACGACAAGCTTCAATCTTGTGGCCACCCAATCTTGGGCTTCCAGTCTCCAGAACCATGAGCTAAACAAACTTCTTTCCTTTGTATATTTCCCAGTCTCAGATATTCTTTCTGTTACAGTAACAGTAAATGAGTAAAATCTCCATATGAAGTTAAACTCTAAAAAGAGTATTATTGGAAGGGTACAGATAAAAAATTCATAGTAATTTTTAGTTGAGATTGAAACCATTATATTTTTACACATGTACTAAATGTCATATAGCTCTCCCATAATATCATTTCCAATAAACATAGGTGTTATAGGTATGAAAACTAGAGGAATTTTACCTTATTACTATAAAACAATTTATATCTTAATATTTGCAAAATGACACCTCCAATTTGGTCTTTTCTTTTCCTTTTTCTTTTTTTTTTCTTTTTCTTTTTTTTTTTTTTTTTTGCGGGTCTGGGGATGGAACCCAGGGGCACTCGACCTCCGAGCTACACCCTCTGCCCTATTTTTTATTCTTTATTTTTGAAACAGGGTCTCACTAAGTTTCGGAGGGCCTCACTAAGTAGCTGAGGCTGTCCTCGAACTTCAATCCTCCAGTCTCAGCCTCCCTAATGCTGGTATTACAAGCGTGCGCCACCACGCTCGGCCTGGTCTTTCCTTTCTTACCATTTTTCTTCATTTATCTTAGCATTTTAATTTATCTCAAAAGTTTATACAATTCAGTTATACAATTTTTGAAATATGTTAGTAATACTAAAAGAATAAAGATTCAGAAAAATCTTTCAAAGTGGTCAGAGTAAAATTAAACAAACAAACAAACATGTTTTATAACTCAGAGAAAACACAACCCCCTATTGTTTTTCAGTACTAAATTATTGACTTGCCATAATGGAAAACCTAAAAAAATAAGAAAATTCATTTGGATTTAAAAAAAATGAAAAAAGGGCTATGTGGTATTAAGGAAAGGAAATTAATGTTAAATAAAAAGTAAAAGTGTGCAGTCACAAAGGACTTGAGTTTTATTACCAAAGCTTCTTCACAGGACACAAGTCTACACAGAAAGGAACAATTTTCTAAAAGTCAATATTGACAGAATAATACAAAAGATTGCATTTACTTGCCTCATGAGTCCAATGCAAGACCTTTTTGTAATCACACAAGCCAGGAAGATATTGCTTCTTAGTTTTCCATTGTCTTCTTTTTTTTAAAATTAAACCAGAAATATAGAGATGCCAACAAAAACTAATATTGAGAATCCTTCATGGACTTATATCCTTCTAAATACTAAACTTCCAGAAGGTAACATGACAAGAAGTCCCTAGTATGTCGACTATGGACTGTGCTAAGACAGAAAAGTTATCTGACAGCATAGCTTGCCTGGTATTTGGTAGAACTCTAGGATGAGTGTATAAAGAACAAAGACTGTATTCTTGCTAATCAAAACCAAATGAATTCAAATTTCCAAAAATCAAAACCAAATGACATTTAGTACACGTGTAAAACCAAATATTAAAATATTCATTTGGAAGCCGGGCTGGTGGCTCACACTTGTAATCCCAGCATTCAGGAGCCTGAGACTGGAGGATCGCGGTTCGCAGATAGCCTCAGCTACTTAGTGAGCCTCTCTGCAACTTAGTGAGACCCTGTTTCAAATAAAGAATAAAAAATAAGGCGGGGATGTAGCTTGGAGGTCAAATGCCTCTAGGTTCCATCTCCAGACCCGCAAAAAAAATATTCATCTGGTTTTTCATAAAAAAGAACACAAATAGTTATAGTAGTAAAAATTCTGATATTGAAGGACATTATACTATATTACTACTACTATTATTATTATTATCATTATTATTATTAATGTTGGTACTGGGAGTTAACTCAGGGACATATTACCTCTGAGATATACCCCTAACCTTTAATTTTTTTTTTGTTTGTTTTGAAACAGGATCTCACAAGGTTAACGAGAGTCTCGCTAAAATTCTGAGGTTTGTCTTGAATCTGAAATTCTCCTGTCTCAGTCTCCCAAGTACTTGGATTACAGGTGTGTGTCACCACTCCCGAATCATATTGTACTATATTGGAGTGTAGCTAAAAGGGTACAAATTGAGCCATGATGGCACATGCCTGTAATCCTAGTAATATGGATACTAAGACAGGATTACAGGTTCATGGCTAACCTCAACAATTTAGCAAGGTCCCTCAGCAACCTAGTGAGACCTTGTTTCAAAACAAAAATAAAAAGTAGTGAAGTATAACTCAGAGGTAGAATGCCTCTGGGTTTAATCCCCAGCACCAAAAAATTAAGTCAATAAATAAATAAATATGAATTGGCATCATTTTAATTCTGTTACTATATGGTTTGCAGGGACTTTACTGAATATCAGAAACCTCTGCATAGAGTTATATCAGAAATATATGGCTTTTGTTCATTTACAATTTAAAATGATCTTGACTTCAAAAGTGTGAATTAATCTTTCCAGAATTTCCACATAGTGTATGCAACAGCTTTGTAGCTGCATTTTATTCATAGAGTTCAGCTTTGAAAAAACAAGCATTAATTAAAATCTCAGTAGAGGTACAGGAGCTGACTTTGTTATCCTTATTACAGTCAATTATTCAAGCCTGGTGCATCATTGCACAAGGCACTGTACTTACTGTAATGTTAAGGCCCTGGGTGAAGTTCAGGATTTCCATCATTAAGTGGCTTAAAGCTTCTGTTCTGCTCCTCATTCCCTCCTCACTGCAGTTTCTGACATTTGAAGTCTGGGAAAAGCTATGAGGAGAGAGGAATAGAGGAAGTGTCAACTGAGCGTTCCACTTGGCACTGTCGCATCTGGCATTTTTTCCAACGTTTCATAAAAATAAATGGGCCAGTTGACAAAGTTTGTGCAAGTATTATGAATCTAAATAATATTCTTTCTAAAAATTAAAATGTTAACTGATAATTTAGCCTGAAATACAGACTCATGTCAAGATAATTTACCTTGAAGTAATCCCTTGCAGCATTTTAGCAAATTTTAGGTATTTAGGACATATACTTTCTGTTGAGAACTTGCCAATCTCAAAGGAGTATCGAAGTAAACATATAATTAATTAAACCAAGTGCAGATTAATAGAATTGCTAGAAAGTAATTGGCTGGGAAAACTTTGGCGTGAATCAGAAACACTTGGAGGACTTGCTTAAAACACAGATTACAACAGGTGTGGTGGCATATGCCTATAATCCCAGTAAGTGGGAGGCTGAGATGGGAAGATTGCAGGTTCTTGCAGGTTGGAGACCAGACTCAGCATCCTAGTGAGGTGGGTAAGCAATATAGACGCAACAACTTAGCAAGACCCTGTTTAAAAATGAAGAAAGGGCTGGGGTATAGCTCAGACAGAATCCCCAGTAACACACACACACACACACACACACACACACACACACACACACACCTGATCCTTCCCAACTGTTTCTGATTTAATAGGTATAGGGTAGGACCTGAGAATTTGTATTTCTGACAACTTCCCATTCAATATTGATGCTGCAGGTCTGGTAACAACACTTATTGCATACAGATTTTGAGAGTTTACTATAACTAATAATGAAGGTCTGATACAAGGAATCTGAATTACAGGGAACCATGTGGAACCAAACCAGCTAAGACACAAAGAAAAAAAATCAGTAGAATTTTTTACAAAGCTCTTCCCCCTGAACTTCCAAAGTGTATTGTGTGGGTTAGATGAGTTTAGGTAATATCATCTCCATTTTCTTGATGAGCAAAGAGAGGCCAGGGAAAACTAAGTGGCTTTTCCAACATAACATAACTAACACAGTACAGACTTACAGTTCTAATCTAGCCCACTTGGTATTAGTACCGGGCACACACATATGTGTAGGAGATTGTCATGATGAGAATCTTGGGAACGTATAGGACGAGTCCGTGCGAGAGTTTGGATCTAAGGTGTCCCCAGGCCGTCACAGAAATGCTGTGGCAATGCTGGAATTGGGATTTGTTGTAATCTCATCAGTGGCAAAATCCATTGTAATGGATTTACCTGGGTGGTGGCCCAAACTAGTAGGGTGTGGCTGAAGAAGGTGGGTCTTTGGGGCTACAGCCTTGGGGTTTATATATGGTTCCTTCTCCTCTTACTGTCTCTCTCTTGTTTTCGGTTTCTATAATGTAAGTACTGAAGCCGTGGGCTCTCCCTCTCTCTGCTTCTCACCACTATGGCCTGGATCTGTGGTCCCCACCTTCACATGGATTGAAACCATGAGAAAATAAATCTTTCTTCTTCTAAGCTTCCTTGTCAGTTCTTTAGATTATAGTTGTGAAAATTCTGACTAATACAGTCCTGGATAAGATTGGGCTTCCAGTGAACTTTAAAGTATGGGAAGCTGTAAATGATAGAAAGCACAGTATGAATGCACTGGGCCATCATGGCCAATAATGTAACATAACAGAGTGAAAGATCTATGTTTAAGAGAGGGCAAATAGGAATCTCTAACTATAATAAATGTTCATAATAGGATGTAAAACTTGGCATAGTGGTGCAAGCTTGTAACCCCAGCATTTGGGAGGCTGAGATCAGAGGATCGCGATTCATGGACAGCCTCAGCTACTTAATGAGGCCCTCCGCAACTTAGTGAGACCCTGTTTCAAAATAAAGAATAAAAAAAATAGGGGGGTTTACCTTGGAAGTCGAATGCCCCTGGGTTCTATCCCCAGACCCGCCAAAAAAAAAAAAAAAGAATAAGATGGATATTCAGGCTATAACCAGGTCAAAAGTTGCCAAGAAACCTACAGAAGTAGGTCTTACCTGGAAGCAAATCCAGAGACTCTCTGAAATTTAAAGCAGAGAGAAGCGGCCAAGGAGCAGGTTTGGAGGATCCTTTGACCTTAGTCTTGGCATGCATGGATAGGGTTTCAGCAAACAAGCATATAAAAGTCATTTTTACAGTCTTGAAGAAGTCACTGAAAAAGAAGAGCTTAAAATGTATCCATAGTTCAATCGAAAAATCCTTGAGCTAATGATACCACAACTCTAAAAGGTGCAGGTGTGAATGGGAAAACCCCCAAATAGCTGCAGGGCCAGAGTATCACACCAGAAGGAAATGCTTAAAACTCCCTTTGTATTCTATACTACTGAAAAATCCACTCTTAGATTTGAGGTCAATCTGGAAATTCCAGTTGCAAATAAAAGATGAAATATTTATTTTACTGCTGCCCTTCCATTACTCTACTACATCTAAGCACAGAAGTAGCAAGATGTCCTTAGGAATGAGGCCAAAGGGAAAGAAAAAAACCATGAAAATAAATAGCTAAACCACTCTCAGGATAATGAGTAAATGACAAGTAATATGAAGAGTTTTCATCCTGTGCTTTTAAAATTGATGACCTATTGGTTTCTGAGAATTGACTGTAATTTGCAATGAAAGTTTGAGACAAAGAAACCTATATTACATACATGGGACCAACTGAGTTCAAATCAGTGTGAATCTTATAGGAAAGAATGAATACTACTTGTAAAATAATAGAAAAAGATCATTTGGATATAAGTGGGAAGATTCCAGCAGGGATTTCACCACTGTCCAGGTGGAAGGAATGCTCTTGCCCCAACTCTACAATATGTAAATACCTTCTGGCTGAAATAAAAAATAAAAAAAACTATTCTCGGAAATCTTGGAAATATGTTCCCTTGCTGAAATTTAGACATTTTATTTATCAAGAAATGTAATAGCTGGGTATAGTGCACACCTGTAATTCTAGTACTTTACTAGTACTTGGGTGGCTAAGATAGGATCACAGGTTCAAGGCCAGCCTCAGCAAACTTAGCAAGACTGTTTCAAAATAAAAAAGAGAAAGACAAGAAAAGAAAAAAAAAAGATTGATCAATTTACCTACCCGCCTTCTGCTATATTTTGAGTTTGAAATTATCCCAGAAGGCCCATATGTTAAAGGATTAGTCCTTAGCCTAGTACTAATGGGAAGTGGTAGAACCTTTAAGATGGGAGGCCTAGAGCCGGGCGTGGTGGCACACGCTTGTAATCCCTGTACCTGGGAGGCTGAGACAGGAGGATCGCACAGGTTCAAAGCCAGCCTCGGCTACTTAGTGAGAGCCTGTTTCCAAATAAAATATAAAATAGGTCTGGGAGTATAGCCTGGAGGTAGAAAGCCTCTGGGTTCCACCCCCAGTACCACCAAAAAAAAAAAAAAAGATGGGGGGCCTAATGGGAGGATGCAGGGTCATTGGGGACATTCCCCTAAAGGAGGTAGTGGGATTCTAGCCCCTTTTTATCTTTCACTTCCCTACCATTAGGTGAATATCCTAGTCAGCCATGCTGTGCTGTCTCCTTCAAAACCATGAGACACAGTAATTTTTTTCTATTTGTAAGGTGATTACCTTATGTATTTGTTATAGTAACAGAAAGCTGACTGATAACACCTCATCTGACTCTCTCTCCATATTCAAACTATAGATAATAGAGCAATAGTTGAGATCTGATAACAACTTTGAAGATTTAGGGGGCTAATATTCCTTTATGCACATTGTATGTTATTAGTCCTATGATCCAATCACACCCTGGAGAGAAAGGACACATAGGGGAAAGAGGAACCCAAACTTTTTATTAGAAAATCCAGAATCTCCTCAATATATAAGCAACTGAGCACTTGCATTCCTTTGACATCACAACTTTGACATTATAATTTTTTTGAATTTATATTCACTCCACCAGCAACATAGTACATATGTTCTTCAGAGACATTTATGGAGGCTATCTTTGAATTAATTCTTAACTAGTAGTACCAAAAGCTTCATTCTATAAATGGAGGGACTCCAAGAGACATGTACACTCCTACGTTTCCGAGGATTCTAAAATTTACCTTTGGGTGACCACCAGAGAGCCACATGCTTTAGCCTGCCTCCATCCCAAAATTATAATCATATTGAATTACACTTTGGGTTTATGTCATTTCCCTATATTGAGGGACCCAGAAGAAAATTCGATAAAACTAGTAGTTGTATTTATTGTATAATGTTGAGACTGATGTTTTTCATTGCATTAAATATCTCTTTATATTTTGGCCATAATGAATATGTTTCTTTCTCCATTGATCATTAGAAAGCTTAGAGCTAAATAATTACTCCCATCTTATGAGTACACAAATTTCATACAAATCTTGTGAGTATACAAATTTTCTTTTTTCTTTTTTTCTTTTTTTTCTTTCTTTCTTTTTTTTTGTGGTACTGGGGTTCCTGGAAACCCTTCTACCTTCGGGCTACACTCCCAGACCTATTTTTATATTTTTTATTTGGAAACAGGGTCTCTTAATCCAGCATGGCTGGCTTCAAACCTGCGTGATCCTCCTGTCTCCGCCTCCCAAGCACAGGGGTT
This sequence comes from Muscardinus avellanarius, assembly GCF_963383645.1. Taxonomy (NCBI): domain Eukaryota; kingdom Metazoa; phylum Chordata; class Mammalia; order Rodentia; family Gliridae; genus Muscardinus; species Muscardinus avellanarius. Next base: position 36,197,174 of record NC_137792.1, read on the forward strand.
ACAAGCATGTGCCACCACGCCAGGCTACAAATTTTCTTTTCTAACTTTACATCTGGCTTCCTCTTGCTTTTCAAACATACATTTTTCAATCTTTCTTATTTTATCAGTTGCTGTGTGTATGCTTTTTAAGCTGCCTACTATTTGTTTCTAAATATAAGAAATATTGTTTTCTGCCTCCCTCCCTCACCTTAAATTTATCTTTAAGAATGAAGAGAATTGGAGAGGATCAGAGCAAGAGATACCACTTGATCATAGGGGTTATTCTTTGACACTTTGAAACATACTTAAGATAGTCTCTCCTTTTTAAAAAACTAAACAACTTTACTGAGGTAGAAATGGCACATAATAAATTGCACATGTTTAAGGTGTACACTTAGATAAGTTTTGACTTGTGTCCTCCCATAAGATCACAATTAAGATAACCATATCCATGACTCTAGAGAGTTTCTTCATATCCCTTGCTAATGCTTCCTCTCTACATTTCTCAGTTCTCACTCCCATCTCCAGGCACATATTGATATTTTGTTTCATTATGAAAATGACATTTTCTAGAATGCTATATAAATGGAAGGATACTGTATGTATTCTCTTTAGGTCTGATTTCTTGTACTTACCATAATTATACTGAGATTTACTCAAGTTGTCATGTATATCATCTAGGCAATTAGCTTACAAGTAGTTAGAGCAGAAGAAGGAATTGGACAGACCTGAGGGGGTGTTATGCCACCCTCCTATGAGAAGTTACACAGAGATTCTCCACCCAAGTGAAGTTAGAAAACTGCAGCAAAATCAGGAAACTGAAACACCAGTTTGGCCAGATTAAGTCATGTGCACCAACCCCTAAGGTCACATCAAAGTAACCTCTTGAAATTACCATACCATTATAATATAATTTTAATTTCCATTTTACACATCCCTAACCCCTATGTGTTTTGCTTAGGTATTGATGGGAAAGTTTCTAACATGATGCGTTTAGCACAGATGCGCTAAGCTGTGACAAGAAATTAGCAGCCATTTGCCCCAGATACATATACACAAGGAAGGAGATTTCAAAACTGAAGATAAAAACTTGACAATTGGAAAAAAACAGCATACCTTTCCCACTCTCGGCAACAGACCCCTCCACAACACTTTATGGAGCATATCCCTCCCCTTCTAACACAGCTTTCTCTATTAAAACAACTGTCCACTCACTTTGCTAAATAAAGCCTTTATGTTTGTTTAGCCTATTCATGTCTCTCACCTGAAATATTTCTTTTTGGAAGAGAAAGAACTGGAAAGGAAACAGAAACTGCTGGTGCTTGGCAACATATCAACAATTCACTTCTTTATACTGCTGAATGATATTCTGTCATATGAATATACCCCAATTTGTTTATCCATTCAACCTGTTAATGATCATTCTCTGCAGTTTTGACTACTACAAACAAAATTTTTATGAATACTTGTGTACAAGTCTTTGTGTAGGTATATTTTTGCACTTCTGAGAAATTAATATAGCCATTCCAATTTTTTCAGTACTAATATAATGGCATATCATTTAACCTATTTTACTTTTTTATTTGTGCCTTTATATTAAGGGTGTTTCTTGTAGGCAGCACACAATTAAATTATGGAATCTTATTTTTATATAATTTGACACTCTGCCTTTTAATTGGGAAACAATGTGATTTTTAATGTGGTTAAGTTTACAATCTTGCTATTTATTTTCTACTTGTATTCTTTGTTTGTTACTTTTCTTTGATTCTTTTTCAATTTTCTCCTAGATTGTTCTCTATAATTCCATTTCAATGCCTTTGTTGGATTATTAGCTATAACTCTTATTTTTTATTGGTGTCTTGTAATCATGTATCTTGGTGAATCATTTATCAGGGTGATCCAAGCGTACACACACACAATGCTCACTATAACTCTGCCTTACTCTTTCAGTGATTACTTTAGGGTTTATGGTATATGTTTTTAATTTATAATAATCATTTTATATTATTCCAATTCACATAAAGTATAAAAACCTGAAACAGTATATTTTTTATATATTTAAATTTCTCCACTTTCGGGCAATGATCCATTTTTTTGTACTGGGGATTGAAACCCAGGGGCCTTCTACCTCTGAGATACAATTGTATTTCATTTATTAATTTTGAAACAGTCTAGCCGAGTTGCTGAGGCTGGCCTTGAAGCTGCAATCTTCTTGCCTCACCCTCCCAAGTACTAGGATTGCAGATATGTACCACCACACCTGGTCTCAATGTTCTTTTTTTAGTATAAGTGTTGAAAACTTTATTTTATGTACTTTATTTATTAAATATTATGCAATATATTTTGATAAAATAGGTATTGTAAATCTATAAATATTTGAATCAAATCAAATATAATTTTTACTTACATTCATGAACACTTGGACAAAAATATCTTATATTTTTTCTGAATATTAGTAATGGGTATTTAAAGCACACATTATCTGAGACTCCTCCAACAATGAGAAACTAGAAGTCTGAAAAAGAGTATCATGTAAGACAGCACATTATGTAGCAATATTGCATGAGTGTTATTTAACTTGTGATTACTACTACTTAGGAGTTTAAAGCTAGTTATCTCAAGTGCAGAAGAAGAGAATTTGATGAGTCTTCTTTTGGGTTTATCCTTAAATCCTTTGCTGGCATTAGGGCTCTACATGATCACCAATTTGGAAAGGGATGGTTGTAAATTATGTTTACATGACATGTGGTTAGCAGCAAACACTCAGGCCAACAAGAGAAAATGGTAAATATACTAAAAGCAGAGAAAACTGCCCAAATGCACAGTTATGGACTAAAAGCTTTATCTTTAAATCAAGCATTTGAATGTCTTACTAGATGAAAATGGAGGTACCAGTGGCACCCCCAAGCATGGCAAGTTTAACAATACCTAGTTCACATTTTACCAAAAAGAAGGCAAATGGCTGCTATAACTTGAAGAATCAGACCTGTCTGCAAGCCATCCAAGTGTTTTTCTAGGAATATATTAATTTTTAATTGCATGAAATTATTATTTTCTAGACTCCTGAAAGTTCATATCAGTGTGAAAACAAATTTTAAATGAAGATAAAGGAATGAAATTGTCTTTACTCTCATATTAGGAAATAAGATAATAATAGGATAGTCAGGACACATCCTCTTTCCCAGAAAAGAAAATACCAAAACTTCTAAAAATGTGTGTGCTACCATATCATCTCATATGCTGGGTAGTGTAGTCTTTCTGTGTATGATATTATTGATATGTCTTTTCAGTGTTCCAGAAAATAGTGAACAATGTCAGTTTACATAATTTTGTATGAGATAACTGGAATGTGAAGATAGTGTGGAGTATCTCTCAAATAATACTTGTTAATTCTATAGTGCTGTAATTATAAATTACCTAATATCAATTTTAAGCTAAAATCATGTTTGTGTTAACATGACAGCAAGGAACAAAGAACTTTAGAACAAAGACTCCTCAACCTCATATCTATTACATATCCTCTAGAAAAGTGGCTAATACTTGTTTTGCTTAGATGATTTGAAGTCTAGTTTTCAAGGACAGTGTGGTGGTGCATGCTTGTAATCTCAATATTCAGGAGGCTAGATAGGAGGATCACGGTTCACAGACAGCCTTAACTACTTAGTGTGGCCCTTTGCAACAGTGAGACTGTTTCAAAATAAAGAATAAAAAACAGGTCTAGGGTACAGCTTGGAGATAGAATGCTAGTGGGTTTCATCCCCAGTCCCTCAAAAACAAGGAGTACAATGTTCTTTTAACATACATGTTTACTTAAGGTGTAAAAAGTAAAATGAAGGTAAATTTAAGTTTTATCAAATTAGAAACATGCTCATTATTTCTTCCAATATTTTCCTGTTCCTTTCTATGGTTTCTCTCTTTTAGGAACTGCAATTTTCATTTAAGAAATGTCAATGAGGTATATGAGATTCTCCTCCATCACTCTGATGATCTGTTCATTATTTTGATCCTTTCATTTCCCCTGTGTTACATTACAGATAGTTCCTATGGCTCTATCTTTAAGTGCATCAGTCATTTCTTCTGCAATATCTGCTCTGACTTATCTTGTACAGCGAATTATTTCATCTCCTACATTATTGTGTTCATCTCTATAATTTTGATTTGGGTCTCTTAAAATGTAATCTCAAAGTCTCTACTTAACATGATCAATCTTTTCTCTAGCTTTTTGCACAAATGGAACAGAGTTATAGTGAAGGTTTTAATGGCAATTTCTCCCAGTTCAAATATCTCTCTCAAATCTGGATCTGTTTTGGTTGATTTATTATTCTCCTTGTTATGAGTTTTTTCCTGCTTCCTTGCTCATCTGGTAATCTTTAATCGGATGTCAGAAACTGTGAGTTTTTTCCTTGTTGGATGCTGGATATTTTCATTTTCCTATGAATATTATGACCTTGTTCTAGAATGAAGTTACGTCACTCAGAAACAGTTTGATCATTTAGGCTCTAGCTTCTAAAATTTGCTTTTCAGAAATGGAGCAGCATTTGGGTTACTACTATTTATTCTCTGCTAATGAAGCAAGACCCTTCTGATCATGACAATTACCAGTCCCCCCAGTGAGAACAGCACTCTTATTGGGGCTGTGTCCACACCAAGTACTGATGCCCCTAATTCTTTGTGGAGGTTGTTCCCTTGGTCTTGGGTAACTTTCTCGCCTGCATTTGCTGATCAATATTATCTTGAATTGTGTGAGTGTGCATGTATGTGTGTGTGGTACTTGGGATTTAACCCAGGGACATTCTACCTCTAAACTATATCCCCAGCCCTATTATACTTTTTTATTTGGAAACAGGGTCTTGCTAAATTGTTGAAAGCCTTGATAAGTTGCTGAGACTGGATTCAAACTTGCAGTCCTCCTGTCTCAATTCCAAGTACTGGGATTACAGGCATGTGCTACTATACCCAGCTCTGTATTGAATATTTGAAGTGGATCCTCTGTAATTCTCCCAATTTTTAGTCTGTGCAGCTTTCTTATTGTCTTTTCTCTGATTTGTTAATTTCAGATCTCTTGCTGTCCTAGGCCACTTAGCAATCTCTCCTTAACTCTTCAACTCAACTCAGGGAATTTGATTCATTCCATCTGGGTTTGCCCTCAATATACAGTGCCTGGAAACTCCCTCAAAGCAGTAAGGTGGGAGATAGTATGACTAATTTTAATTTCCCATTTCTTTGGTATTAAATAACTTAATAACCACTTTTTCTTATATTTTACTATTTCAGATACAGAGCTAAGTGCAGTCCCTGTTACTGCATCTTTGCAGTTCCTTGTCATCCTTTCTTTGGCTTTAGGTTTTAGCTCTCTTCTGAATTGACCCTTTTAGGATTATTTCTTCCTAAAGTGTATGGGTAGCTAGACAATAGTAGATCTACTCTTGTCTCTAAAGGGAATAGGTATTTGGGTTGTTATCCTTTGCCTTGGATAAATGCTTCTTTACTTTGTAAATACTATCACCTGGAAAGATGCTGAAGTTCACGATTAGTAGCCAGTCATAGTGGTACACATTTGTAATCTCAGTACGCAGGATGCTGAAACAGGAGGATGACAGGTTCAACGGTAGACTTAGCAACTTTGTAGGATTCTATGTCAAGATAAAAATGAAAATGGCTGGGGGTGTAGTCTGGAAGTAGAATGTCCCTAGGTTCAATTTCCAGCACCAAAAATGTATTATCACTTGTATTTGGGGGAAAAGAGTTCTAGATATTACCCAGTCTCTTCTAAAATAAGGTCTTCATAGAGAAGCACAAAGCGAAGGCGTTAGTTTCAATCTAGAGTAAAGCTCCTACATTGATTATAGTGTCTCTTCATCAAATCTTTTTCTCATGACATTAGCCCTTAGCTGAGGACTTGGATATTTAGAATTTTTGCTCATATCTTTCTACCATCTAAGATTAAATCAATTTTGGAAGAAAGTAGGAGTAAAATGAGAAATAATTGTCACATAAATTCAAATATTATATTTCCAATTATTCATAGCTTATTATATATGGTTATGTTAAAGTTAACTGTCTATAGTTCTTTCCTCATGGTGTGAATTCAGTTTTACTCAATTAATCTTTTTTTAGTTTTAGAGTTTTAATTAGAGATGTCCTCTAGGTATGCCCATATGTTAATACTTGAACTTCATTGGTCTAGATGATGATAACTACAGCTGAGAGAAACAGAATAAGCAGATAAGCTATCCCTTTAGAGATAACTTCAAGTCTAAAAACATGTAATAATTCACACTAGTAAATCTGAGTGTGCAGATAATTGCTAGCCATACAAATCAACCTTTGGAAAATTTAATAAATATTAAAATTTTATACTTAAAATTCTGATATTGCTCATCAGAATAATTAGCCTTTATCCAGACAGAGATTATCAAGTAAATTTTCTTCATATAGTTACTCTTATCCTTTGTAGCAAATATATTTTGACAGGATTGGAAAGTATGGGGAGAAAGTTTATTTTTTTATGAGAGTATATTAGGGTCAAACAACTGATAATATTCAGTTGTGCTTTCAAAACTAGACAATAACCAAAAATAAGTAATGAAAAAAGTATTTCTTAGAAAACAAGCTGATGCAGATCTTCAAATACTTGGATGAAATCACTAGAATATAGTGATTAAAATATTTCTTCTCTCATCATTCTTTTCTTGGAAACAGAGAAAATCAAGTTGTTAGGCTCTGGCCACTCAATTAAGAGGAATTATGATCAAGTTGGGAAGTCTTAGGAAGGAAGTATGGTACAGCTGAAAGAGCACCACCTGAAATGTTTATATTTGGGCCCAGAAGAAAATATATAGCTTTAAGAGGTCATGGGCCCACCAGGAATGGCAGTGTATGCCTATCGGTTCAGTACTTGGGAGGCTGAGACAGGAGGATTGCAAGTTGAATGCCAGCTGCCTCTACTTAGCCAGGCCCTCAACAACTTAGTGGACTCTGTTTAAAAATAAAAAAGTAGGGGTAGGGGTGTATCTCAGAGGCAGAACATCTCTTGTTCAATTGCCAGTGCCACAAATAAATAAAAAGATCATAGTCTCAATTTACAATGCTCTGCATGTTAGCGTTCCTACCAGAGAATAAATTTTTCATTCATTGAATAAATATTTTGTAAGCAAAATACCAGTCATCATGTTCCACAAATCAAAAAGAGAAAGGGCAAAAGTAAATAATGAAAGCTTTGTTTGTAGGAGCCTGACACTTGAGGGTCATCCCAATCATTCACTTGACACATCACGTGGACCTCATGTTTCTCCTTTGGGACACTGATGTAAGGAAAACACTGCAGATTTTATGCCTGTTACTCTGATTGAAATTTTTCTACTTTTTGTGCCTAATTGCATTTGTCTTAATCTACTATGGAACAGTCTCCCAGTTCAGACTTGCATATAAGATTACTATTATAATTCCCCTTTTTTCCTTTTCTACTAGGGCCATTGACAGAAGACTTCAGAAAGTATACCAAGCAAATATTTCATAGATTTCAATGACTTGAGCTCCTCAAATGTTCCATTATATAAGGCAACATCAGGTAATTCTTCTATTTTAGGGATTTTATATGATTATTGACTGTTTTAGAATTTTGCATTCTTAAAACAGAAAAAATGGCCCATCATGCCTTTGAGAAGGACATAAAACTGAATTCTAAAACTGTGACATGTTCATACAATTGAATAGTACTCATCAATAAAAATGAAATACTGATAAATATAACAGGAATAAATCTCAAATGCATTATTATAAGTAAAATAAGCCCAACTGACAAGGTTATATGGTATATGATTTCATTTATATGTATTTTAGAAAAGGAAAAAGTATAGAATCAGACAATAGTTGCTCGGGTGCAGGAGAGCAAGAAGAGGAGGGAGGATGAGGACTTACAGAAGGATACAGGGGCTTTTGGGAGTGGTAAAATTGTTCTATATATTCTATGGCAATAGCTAGCTCTGTGCACTTATCAAAATCTATAGAACTGTATACTGAAAACGTGAATTTTACTCTATGTAAATTAAAATTCAATAAAACTTGGAAGGGGAGACAGCATTCTGAAAAATGAAGTGTCCTTTAAGATCATGCGTTTATGTGTGTTGGGGAAATGCTGAGAGCTGTGAACTCATATTGAATGCATTCCTTAGGGGAATATGTATTTTTGCTATAAATATTATTTTGCACCCAGCTATATAAGTCAGAAAATAAAAAGATAAATAACTGTGTGCGTCCATCCCATTTAAGAGAGTAAAGAAAAATTATACTGGTTGCAATTAAGGGATAAAAATGGCTATATACAAAGCACTTGTAAGTATTTTACACTTATTATTTAATTTTCACAACAACCCTATGGTAGGTGCTATTTTTATCTTTTTCCTAAAAATGAGAAAGCTGAGCCATGATAAAAAATATGTAAACTGCCCAAAGTCCCACAGTTATTAAATGATGAGGTTGGGACTCTAATTTAGACAATCTGGTTCCAGAAGCCAGCCTCTCATATACTTCACTCCATTGCCCTTCTAATCATTAGATAATATTGGTTGGAACATTAGGAAATAATTGTTTCCATCTAGAATTCAAGTCAAGTTTAATTTTCAGGATCACTTCTAATAAAGGGCAATGTTCTCCCTACCCAAATCCAAAGAGGAGACATCAAGCAATGTTCATAAAGTTACCAATAGGCTGGGAGTGGTGGTGCACACCTGTAATCTGAGTATATGGGAGGGTGAGACAGGATTACAGGTTCACAGCCAGCCTCAGCAACTTAGTGAGGCCCTCTGCAACTTATAAGACCCTGTTTCCAAACAAAATAGAATTGGAGGTGTGACCCAGAGATAGAATGGCCTTAGGTTCAATACTCAGTACCATCAAAACCAAACAAAAACAAAAAATGTTACTCATTCCTAGACATCTTATGTCAAAATTCATTAGTCTGCACTTTATATAGTAAAGAGAAAAACAAAGAAATACTTTGGAAAAAGTGAAGGCAATTTGTGGGAGGGCCAAACCTGGAGGGGCAGGTTGCAATTCATTATGAGTGTCAGATATCTATAGAACCGCTTTCCATATATATATATATATATATATATATTTGTTGGTACTGCGGATGGAACCCTTCTACCTCTGGGCTATCCTCCCAGACCTATTTTTATATATTTTATTTGGAAAACAGGGTCTCTCAAGCCAGCAAGGCTGGCTTCGAACCTGCATGATCCTCCTGTCTCCACCTTCCAAGCACAGGGACTACAAGTATAAGTCCCCACGCCCTGCTCCACCATTGTTTTTGTTACATAACTTTTTCATAGCTACATTTTATCCCATCAGCCCTACACATCCTAATATTACAGCAGCATCTTTAAAACTGCAATCCAACAGCAAAAATTATATAACACACACACACACACAGTCCTCAACAATGTTTCTCACCTTTGTTTTTATTTCAGTGAAAATCTGTAGAAAATAAATTCATTTGGATATTGTTATTTGTTTATATTCTGCCTCACTCCAAAAAATGTGCTGAAGATTTTTTCTGAAAATTCCATAAACATACATTTAAAAAAAATCTTTATCTGCAATCTTACCATAGTTGAGGTACTGACCAAATATGCTACATGTTAGAATTCATATTGGACATCACATTTATCTTTGTGCTGCAATTTTCTCCCATTTTTCTTTGTCAGAGACTTTTGGAAATGTTATACTAAAAATAACAGACTTTTAATGTGAGTAACAGGTTAACAAAATGAAAGTTGCTATAGAAACAGAATGCATACTTCAGAAAATGGAACTGCAAGGAGAAATATTTATCGGCTGCAATGAATTGGCACAACCTTATGATGTATATCCTATGAGTCTGCTGCAGATAGCTTTGGTAGCTGATAATGGCAATATTTCCCAATTTTTTCTGAGTTTAAAGTGTGTATGCAATCAAGGATGTTCAGTCAAGAGACAGGAAAAAAATGGCTACTTCATAGAAATTCTGTAGCAGCATAAGGAAAAGTGGTTCTAGTTGTGCAGAACTGCCTGTCTCTTTAATGTTTTGTTATTATTTTGACGTCTTAATCATTAATATTTGCAGGGTTGTCAGAATTATTATCATCAATAGGGAAGAATCCCCAATCTCGATGAATTATCATTTACATGGAGTTTAGTCCGCTTAGTTTGCTTTGGGTAGTAAACTTGCCATGTACTTAAGGAAAGCTTTAATGATTGGACATCTCCTGTTTAACTGAATTATTAAGGGGTATTTTATTTATTATTGCTCTCCAACTGCAACTTCTAACTGAATATTGCCACAATTTGATCATTCAATTAAAGAGTAACAAATAACTGTTTTGATACAGTATGCACCACTCTACTTTTATAGCCTGCATTTTTTCTGCAGTAAATCCAGACACTTTACAATCATTAAGAATATATAAGAAGACTCAGCTCCATAACATTTCTCCAGAGCTCAAGATGCGCTATAAAACAAGCCACCACAGAAAACATACACTCAGGCTTGGCTCTCTAAAAGCCCAAACCCCCTGAGGTCAATGAGTTATTTCTGGGAGGAAAGTCATAGGCATATTGTATTGAATGTCTTGTTCCTTTGATCCACATGGCTGTTTCTTCTTCCCTGCTCACCTCCTCCAAATAACAATTTGCCCTCTTTCTCAGATCATTAATAATGTAGCCTGTGGTAAGTGCACCAGCCCTAAATGAGATGATTATATTGCAGTTGCTAGGACCCAGCTGGTTTGGGCACCAAGATTATATAAGGCAAGTTTTTCTCTCCCTTCATACATCTGGAAAACTTTCATCTGAAGAATTTGGAGAGGCTTGTGATGAGCACTGCTCTGGACTTTACTCAAGTTGCCGTGGGACTCCTTTATTCCCATCCTGTCTCCCCTGCACCTGGCTCCTCCTGTGTGAGTGAGGAGTGACGGTAACAAATGGGGCTGTTTGTGCTAGACCAACATGAGGAAAGCTAATAGCCTCAGACTTAATTGCTTTTCTACCTGAGACTGCAATTTCTTTCAAGATATGGGAATGGCTCTCTGGAGAAAATGAAACTGATATAGATCAGGATGATCTTCCAACCTACGGAATTCTAGACTTGAAACAGTATAAATGGCCTTTCTTTGTCCCCTGGCCCTAAAGAGCAGTCCTAACAACTCAAGGGAGTCATGTTCAGAAATAACAATAACTGATAAAGACTGAGCCACACTGGAGTTTATTGGGTCTCCAGCCCTTATTGAATCTCAACTATATGTGGGAGATAGTGCTTTATGTCATACCTCAGCTCTTTCATCTTTCCAACAGCCCTAGGAAGTAATCATTATTATAAAAATTATTAATCAGTTCTTTTCTTAGCCCCAATTTTTTGAATGGTGGCTCTCTTTCCTGTTGAGCACAGGAAGAATGTCAGAACTATTGAGTTCCCTGTTTCCTTCTATTATTATTATTATTATTATTATTATTATTATTATTAGGATTGAACCCAGGGGCATTCTAATTCTGAAACATATCACCAGTCATTTTTATTTTTATTTTGAAACAGGATTTCATTAAGTTTCAGAGGGCCTTGCTATGCTGCTGAGATGCCTCAAACCTCTTTCTCTTTCATTTTAATGCTACATAATTCTCAATCAACGATTCTAGTTTTCTCCTCTTCATAATACTGCCCTAAAATAATCACATTAAATCTCCCTTTTTATGGCTTTAATTGTTCAATTTAGATCAGGAGTCACTATGATAGATATAAACTAAGCAGAAGCCGGCAAAATGGTCTGTTGAAAGAACAGATGTTTCTTTAGGCTTTGCAGGCTGTATAGATTCAGTCTCAATGATTCAACTTTTCTGGCAAAAGTAGCATAGACCATACATGAAAGAAAGGGCATGTCTGTGTACCAATAAAACCTTCTTCATGGAAACAAGAGGTTTACACATTGGCTTAATTTTGCTGTGCCTGGATTAAAAAAAAAGTGGCAGGGAGGTGTTGGAGGAGGCTAAGGGATAGCCATCAATTAGTTATTTTCCAGGATCACTTTTTAGCTGTGTGGCCATGAGCAAGTTTATTTTTCTGAGGCTTAGTTACCTTATCTGTAAAATAAGAATAATAGCTTTTTAGTAGTATCATTGTGAGATTAAAAAGAGACTAATATTTCACCCCTGGATGTCTCTTTCAGTTGCTTTAACATTGTTTGATGATTTATAATATTTTAGGTTCTTGCTTAAAAATGATGATATAACTATAGACAGAACCTTGTTTCCTTTACAGTCACTACCTAGGAATTCAAGGAACATTAGTCCCATCACAGAGACTAAAGAAAGGCTGAAGTCATAGGCATTCAAGTTTGACCTTGAAGGATGAGTGGAATTTTTTTCAGTTGAGATGTAAGAAAAGGACATTCCAGTGGCAATAACAGCAAGCATGAGTAGATAAAACCTCTGTAGTACTGCATACTATTTTCAGGGAACTATGAAAAATAGCACAATATAGCTAGAGAATATGATGATGCAGAGAGAGGTAGATATCAATTGACCCTAACTGATATCCGATCACCCTTCTTCCTTATTCATAGGGCCAAATATGTACCCAGCTAAAATATTCTATCCTCTCGTCTCTCTTGTTTTTACAGGTAGTCATGCTGCACAATTTTAGTCAATGTGAGCTAAGAAGAAGTTTCTGGGAAAAAAACTTTTCTTTCTGATAAATAGAAAACAATTATAAATAATTTTTTCTGGTGTGGAATGTGGATGTAACATTTGGATATTCAGCAACCCATTTGCAGCCATGAAAATAAAAGCTACATATTGTCACTGACACAGCAGGAAAACAAAAGAATTCTGTTTTCCCAGTGACATTATTGAATCACCACACCAGCTCTAATTACTTATTTCTCAACTATGGCCATATGAGAAAACAATAGTCTCTTTATTTGCTTAAGCCACCATACATTATGTTTACTATTGTTCACAACTAGAAAAAATACTAATTGATACACAATGGAGTTCAATGTAGTAGGAAAGATGCTATAAATATAAATTAGCTTCATACTATTATATCCTAAACATTATTGAAGTAGAACATTCCTAATACAAAAATCTGAAATATTTCAAGATCTGAAACTTTTTGAGCACTGACATTATGCTACCCACAAGTGGAAAATTCCACACCTTAATCTTAGAAGAAGGGTCACAGTGAAAATACAAGCATATTAAAAATATTGTAAAAATAATATATATACCTATGTATTTGAGGTATATATGAAAGATGAATACATTTCTGTAATAGTCTTGAGTATCCTCCCTAAGATATCAGTTTATGTATATGAATATTCCAAATATTTTGAAATATTTATTCCAAAATCTAAAAAAAATCTTAAAATTAAAATGCTTCTAACCCCAAGCATTTTGAATAGGAGATACTCAACATGTAGTAAGGAATTTAGACTCGATACTATGAAACACTTTAGGAGAACCACATCAAACTTTTCTTAAATAAAAGAAAGATATAAATTAATTTCCTTAACAGGAAATCATCAAACTCTAAGTATAAGCCAGGAACTTATAGTCTAAGTACTGCACAGGAGCATATAGACCATGATGATGAGACAAACTAGCAAATAAAATTGCAGGCAATATTTTATTGTGCCTCACAGATATTATGCTATTTACAAATTGAATCTTGGTGGTGAACCTACATGGAGCAAGTTCAGATGATCGTTAGTAGTTTTAGTAATAAAGTATTTTTAATTAAGGCATGTATATTGTTTTTTATTTATGCTATCACACACTTAATAATGTATTGCTTTGTGTTAACATAACTGTTATATGCACCAGGAAGCAAAAAATTGCATGTGACATATTTTATTGTGATATTGGCTTTATTGCAAACGTTTAGAATGAAATCTGCAACATTTTCAAGGTATGACTGTATTACAGATAATGCTATTTTATGAAAGAAATAAATGGTTTCACTGAAGAGTAATCAGGGTGGCTTATTTTAGATATGGTAAAAAGGCTTCTTAGGTGAAGTAACAACTGAGCTCAGACCTAAAAGATGAGAAGAAATCAGTCACACAAATACTGATAACAGCACTCTAAGCAGATGAGCCAGCATTTGCAAAGGCTCTGAAGCAGGGAAGAGTTGAGCAGCTTAGTGGAACTTTAAAAAGCTCAGTGTGACTGAAGCTTATTACCCAAATTGAGATGAGGTTAGAGAGATAGGCAAGCCCTTGTACGACTATGGTAAGGAGTTTTAAATGGAACAGGAAGTCACTGAAAGGTTTTGATACGATCATGTCATTTAAGAGTGTTCTTGATATGGTATATAGAATGGATTAGAAAGGAATAAGAATAGAATGGTGTAGACTATATAACATTTGTTGCAGTATTTCGAGGAAAAGATGGTGATGGGATGATGGTGTCCTAGTGTAAAGTGTTGAATATACAAATTGGATAGAGAAATGAGAATAGTTAGGGTACATCAACATGGCCTACTGTATGAATTGGGCATAGGAGGATAGGGAAATGGCATAATCAAGGATAATGGTCTTGAAACTGAATTTCTGCGTGAAAAATTATACCATGGTGTGTGTGTGTGTGTGTGTGTGTGTGTGTGTGTGTTTTACTTGGGATTTAATTCGGGGGCATTCTACCTCTGAGCTACTCCTCCAGCCCTATTTTATTTTATTTTGAAACAGTATCTCATGAAGTTGCTGAGGAGCTTGCTAAGTTGCTGAGGCTGACCTTGAACCTGCAATTTTCTTGTCTCAGCCTCCCAAGTACTGAGATCACAGGTGTGCACCACCACACCCAGCTCTGATACCATTTATTAAAGGATAGGGAATACTGGTGAAAGGGAGGGCACTTTAAATGGAAAAAGAATTGTTCTGTTTTAGACGTGTTAATTTTGCTATGTCTCTGAGATATCTAAGTGAAAGCATCAAGTAGACTGTTGTAATGTGGGATGTGTGAGTCGGCGATTTAGAGAATTCCTCTGGCTAGAGATAAAATTATGACTCATCAGCGAAATAATGGTATTTTAATCCAAGAGACTAAATGAATTCACTGTAAAAGACTGCATACAGAAAGAGATGATAGTGATGTTTGTTTGGGAAGGGTAGGTGGAAAAGAGGTTAGAAAGAAGAAAAAAGAAATAGTTATAAGCGAGTTCACAGGAAGAATATATAGAAATCAAAAACTAGATTACAGGAATGGAAAAGTTGAAGTCAAAGATAGCTCTGAGGTTTTCCCTGCTTGATTGACTGAAAGCTGATGTTCTCAAACAGTAGATGATGCACAGAAAGAATAGGGTGTTCCAAGGTGAAATAAGTTTGATTTGGGTGTTTCAAGGGTGAACATACAGGCCGGAAGCCTGAGACTGTTGGCTGAAACTTTTGAAAAACTGCTCCCCTTTTACCTAAACGTGAAGTAAATGCTTAGGAATGATTTGTATTTGTTTTGATGCTGTCTAAATATAGGCAGAGTGTTGAAAATAGTCAACACTATTGGAAAAATTTTAGAAGTCTATAGCCTCCATTGGAATGGCAAGGGTGATTTCTATTGTCAAATACAAACTTCAGTCCATGTTGGTTGTATCATTCACAGGGAAATGTCCCTATAAGGAACTTTTAGCAGCCAAAACCTTACTTTTACCTGGGGGTATATAGTGTACCTTCTGCTTTAATTAACCATCTTCATAAAACCTTTACATTTCTAGATGTGTCTATTCTTGTCTTTTTGTGGATCACATCACTGATTCTTTGTTTAAATGAACTTACTACAAAATCTTTGGACCCTGGTGGTTGTGTTAATAAGGAGAACTAGAGAAAACATAAAGCTGTTACTACCACAATGCCAAGGTAACAAGTGAACTAACAGTATTGTTAAAAAAAAAAAGTGCTGAAGAATGAAGGAAGAAGCGGTTCAGTGAAGCATGTCAATTGCCTCCTTGAGTCCACATAGTCTGACATCCTAGAATAAATATTGGATATAGTCTGAGTTATAATTTTCTAGTTGCTTCTGTTGCTTCAAGCCGAAGGGCCAAAGATACCTGAGGTCTTATAGTAGAAAATGAAATTACAAAATCCAATCTGGGTAGTACTGGAAATTGAGACCAAAGCTGTTTCTTAGCAGAAATTGGGCATGTCTGGCATTTTAGATGTGTGCAGGGGGAAGTAAAAATTAAGCAGAGAAAATTTCTTGCCTCTATTTTAATCCTATTTTTAGAGGCAGCAGATTTTTATAAAAATAAGAATTTTGGAATCAGGAGGCTTTAAACATGGGAAGAAGTGGTGGTGATAATAATAAAATTAAGTAAATCGCTATCTTCACTGATTTTACCTGAAGAAGTGGATAAAGAAACACTGAGTCCTCACTTGTTTTAATTATGAATAACTATGTTTAAGTACTAAACATTTTCCATAACTAAATGTTTTCCATAACTGTCAGCTCTGACCTTAGAGATCTGAGATTTGTACAAACTACTTGGGTTTTTTAAATATATTCAAAGTCAACCACTCAAAAATAATTTTCTCATCAGACATGGAACTTTTCAAGTGGAATCAAATGGGTTTCAATGAGGTATAAAACATCAGTTGATTAAGGGGTATGAGAAACAATTTACTTTTGAAACTTTCATTTGAAAGATAAATGTTTGTTGCATAGAGACTGGCCAGGAGGTGTTTAGTTGTTTAAATATGATTGAGAAATAGATAGTTATATGTCATTATTTTCAGAATAACTCACATTTCCTCAGTAGATTTGTTCCTCAATATTCATGGGCTAATTAGTTCTAGGATCCCCTAAAGATACTAAAATCTGTGGATGTTCAAATACTTTATAAACTATGGCACAATCTTTACATATAACTCATGTGCATCCTCTAATGTTCTTTAAATCATATGTATAATACCTAATACAATGTAAATGCTCTGTAAATAGTCTGCGTATTATCTAGAAAATAATTACAAAAAAAAACCTGTACAAAAATCAGTACAGATGGGTGTGTGTATGTGTGTGTGTGTGTTTGTGTGTGTATAGTACTGGAAACTAAACCCAGGGGCATTCTACCTCCAAGCTATATCCCGAGCCCTTTTTATTTTTTTTTTTATTTTGAAATAGGGTCTTGCTAATTTGCTGAGGGTTTCACTAAATTCCTTAGATTAGCCATCAACCTGTGGCCCATCTGTCTCATTCTCTTAAGTCCCAAGATTACAGGTATTTGCTACCATTCCTGACTTTTTTTTCTGAGTATTTTCCATCTTCAGTTGGTTGAATCCATGGATTTGCTGATAAAGAGGGCCAACTGCATACTAATTAAATAATACTGTAATGCTCTTTTAAAAATGGTAAATAATTGACTTTATATTTATGGTTATAATTTTGCTTAGGAATAAAAATATTTTTAAACTGTGATTTTAAAAAGGGGGAAGTCATCCTCTTAAGTTACAAACCTTAGGGCTGGCAGCAAGGAACACAGGTTTATGTTTTCAACTGTCTCAGAACCAAGAAATTACAAAGGGTTTGACAAATCTACTCTCCCTTGAAACTTTAATAATAGATACATTAATACTCTAAGTATTTTTCAACTTACACATGGCAGGGAGGATCTGAAAAAAGAAGCAAGAAAATTAAGTATCAAAGTGAGTTAGTATAGTAAGATGCTTTTGCACTTATAGCCTGGCTTAGTCTGCTTGGGTTGCCATCACGAAATACCACAGACCGAGTGGGTTAAACAACAGAAATGTATTATCTCACAGTTCTAGAAATTAGAAGTCCAAGATCAAAGTTCTATCTGATTTAGTTTCTAGTGATGGTTCTCTTCCTGGCTTGCAGATGGCTACCTTCTCCCTATGTACTCACATGGCCTTCCCTCACCAAAGGATAAAGAGAACAAGTGAGTTCTTTAGTGTCTCTTTTTACCTGGATACTAAGCCTATAAGACCAAGGTTTTATCCTTAAGAGCCTCTTAAATTTAATTAGGTCCTATTATGGTTTAGATATGAAATGGCTACCAGAAAAGTTCATGTATTGGTGAGTTCAGAGGTAAAATAATTGAATCAGGATGTAACCTTTATGGACCTAAAGAGTGATAACTGTAGGCAGGAGGCTGTGGTTAGAGGAGGAAGATCAATAGGAAGTATGGCCTTTGCAACTGTATCTGTCCCTAGTCCCTTACTCTCTCTTGCTCTCTGCTCCTGGCCATAGCAAGTTGAGCAGTTGTCCTCAACCACTCCCTGCCATTTAACATTTCTGCCTTGGAGCTGGCCAACCATGGACTGAACCTCTGATACCATTAGCCAAATAAACCTTTCCTCCTCTGAATTTTCCTTGTCAAGTACTTTGGCTACAGTAACAAAAAAAAAAAAAAAAAAAAAAACGCTAATACTTCCTTAAAACTCTATCTTCAAATACAGCCATACTGGATGTTAGCCTTGCAACATATGAATTTTTTTCACTTTTAACAATTATTTATTACAAAAGCAGTAGGAGATAGAAAGGGAAGAGAAGAAAAGCAGTGTACTTGGGACATGCTAGAAAGCCTGAAAGTGGAATTCTCAAAACACAGGAATTTGGAGGGGACACAAATATTCATTCTATAACATGGCCAAAAGAGGAGTAGGTGAAGGAATTTCTTCAATAAGAAATAGCAAGGGCAGGGCAGTATGAGGTGTCATATTCCCTGTGTAGGCTCAGCCCAGACCTCTTCAGGCTGGGTTAACTATCAGAAACAGGAGTCCCCCTTCCTCACCCACTTAACAATAAGAAAGGCCCAGAGTGGGAAGAGAAGATTGTTAAGTGTAAATGAGTAGATGCCATGAGGCCAAACTATGGCCTGTCTGAACCCACCATTACCTCATTCCTGGGCTGATTCAGCCTAAGGCCTGGGTGTCATAGATCACCTACCTGAAGATCAATGCAACTTGGAAAAAGTGACAGGAAAAAAAGGTGTCTTTAAGATCACACAAAAGCTTCAGGTAGGAGGGGTTCTGTTGTCTAAGTGAAGGTCTAAAAAGACTAGTAAGCAGCAAAACTCTAACACTGCCAGTTTCCACTGACTGCTTTGGAGGGAGATACCTGGTAGGTACCAGAGGCCATTTAAAATTGTTTATAGGAGATGGGAGTAGTGGCATATGCTTGGAATCCCAGCATTTGGGAGGCTAAGACAGGAAGATTGGTGTTTGCAGACTGTCTCAGCTACTTAGTTAGGTCCTCTGCAACTCAGTCCCTGTTTCAAAATAAAGAATAAAAATGGGCTGTTGGGGGGAGCTCAGAGTTAGAATGCACCTGGGTTCCATCACCAGTACTGAAAAAAAAGTGTCTATAAGAAAGCCGGGTGTGGTGGTACATGCTTGTAATCCCAGTACTTGAGAGACCGAGACAGGAGGATCGCAGGTTGATTGCCAGCCACAGCTACTTAGGCCCTCAGCAACTTAGTGAGACCTGTTTCAAAATAAGGAATAAAAAAAATAGGGCTTAGCGTGTAGCTTGGAGGTAGAATGCCCCTGAGTTCAATCCACTGTACTAAAAAAAAAAAAAAAAAAAAAAAAGTGTCTACAGGTGGTGTTAAAAGGATACAGAGTTTATCCTAGAAAACAGAATTTCTTAAACAAGGACATTCTGTGCTGGAGAGTTTTTGTTTTAGGGGGATGCCCTGGGCATTGTAAAATGTTAGCAATGTCCCTGGGTTCTACCCTCTAGATACCAGTAGTGTTGTCCCCCATACTGTGAAAATCAAAATGTCTCCAGACATACCCAGAAGAAGGAATAGCTGTTCTAAGGATAAGGCTGCTAATGGCCTAACAAAGCAATTAGTACATACAAATAAAGTGACAATAATTCCTACAATTAATTGAAATTCTATATAAAGTCATGAATCTATGAAATTGCTGAAAAGGAAAAGTCAAGCCGATTTGTGGCAGTTTCACACGCAAAAAGGGAGAGATTAACAAAATGTTCAACTAAAGAAAAAGCTCCACTTAATTCATCATTGAATTTTGCAATACAGTCCTCTCACGGGAGAGTTCAAGATGTTATTGAAGTCTGCTGAAGTGTCATAAATCCACATGTTTATACTCATAAATCATTTGATGCTGCAAAAATATTAAGTGTTAGGTCACAGTATGGCTTAAGGAATATAACTCAGATAAGCCTGAAATCTGAGTCTTTTGGGGGATTATCTGGGGACAGTGACCTTTGCTTTGTTGAATCTTAATGTAAACACTCAAATGTGCATTGATCTTTTTATATAATTATTTGCACCTGGCAATAGCCAGACTCTCAAAAGTCCAGCAGTAGGATGCCAGAAGGGTGTCAATCAAGGCAAGAAAAACTTCTCTTGCTACTTCTCAATTCTGTGTCTCAGGAGGAACTCTGAGAGACTGGGGACAGTCTGCACTGAGTGGGGGACATATTGTATTAACATCTGCTTTCCATAGGTATCTCTATAATTTTTCTTATCTTTTCCCATTGCAGAAACTTTCTATCCATCTAATGACATCTCTCTCTCTCAATCATTACTTTCCTGTTGTGATGACTGTGCAGGTGCCTTTTGAATTTTATATGCTTTTATATCATCCCATAGAGTTGAATATTAAGTGTTAGAATATGAAGAAATGAAATCTTAAATTGGCACCAGTCTTCTATATTTTTTTTCATTTTTTTTCTCTTCCTTTTATCTTTTAGATATATCAGACGACCCTCTATATAGTTCACTGTTTTCTTCAGATTAAATTTTCTTATTTTCCTTTCTTTTTTTACTTATCTTTAGTCTAATTTCTTATGATATTATATGAATTTATAGATCTCATTTCCCTTGACCAGCTTTTAGAAACACTGGCTATGAAATTATAGCCACATTCTATACTACTTTTTTTTTTAAATAGGATGGTCTAAAGTCTAAGGTACCTCTATTTATTTTCTTTTTCATTTTTGTGGTACTAGGGGTGGAATCCAGGGCCACTCTACTGCTCAGCTACATCCCTGGACCTTTTATTGAAATTCTGTGACAAGGTCATGCTAAATTGCTGAGGGTAACCTTGAAATTACTATCCTTAGCTGGGTGTGTTGGTGCATGTCTGTAATTCCACTACTTGGGAGGCTGAGACAGGAGGATTGTAAGCTTAAGGCCAGCCTCTGTAATATAGAAAGACCCTCAGAAATTTAGCAAAATCCTGTCTGGAAGGTTAGCTCAGAGGTAGAATCCCCATAGCTTCAACCGCCAATGCCGAAATAGAAAAAAAAAAAAAAAGTAAAGAAAACAAAGAAGGGAAAGAATAAGAAACCACTCCTCCCACATCACTGGGATTGCAGGCATGTGCCATCATGCCCAACATATTTTTATTTTTATTTTCATTTTCAACATTTAACTTTTAGAATGTTTAAGATAACTTTCTTCCAAAGTTCCTGCCCAACTCATTTAAAAATTCTATTGCAGCCAGGCGTGGGCGTGGTGGCGCACACTTGTAATGCCAGCATTTGGGAGGTTGAGACCGGAAGATTATGGTTCACAGACAGCCTCAGCTACTCATTGAGGCCCTATGCAACTTACTGAGACCCTGTTTCAAAATAAAGAATAAGCCAGGCGTGGTGGCGCACGCTTGTAATCCCCGCGCTTGGGAGGCAGAGACAGGAGGATCGCTCAGGTTCGAAGCCAGCCGCACGCGCTGGCTTAGGAGACCCTGTTTCCAAATAAAAATGTAAAAATAGGTCTGGGAGTGTAGCCCGGAGGTAGAAGGGCTTCCAGGAACCCCAGTACCACAAAAAAAAGAAGAAGAAAGAAAAAGAAAGAAAAAAAAAGAACGAATAAAAAATAGGGCAGGCGGTGTAGCTCGAAGGTAGAATGCCCCTGGGTTCCATCCCATGACCCATACACACAAAAAATTCTATTGCTCTGATTGGGGGCAATTAAGCCAAGAGTAAGGAGTTCAGCTTGATTTTTCCTCTTATGACATTATCAGTAAGGAAGGTCAAGAATGTGTCAAACAATTAGTAGAAGGAGACTTTCTATAGAACCACCTTGCTCCCATACCAGGTATAAAATGTTATTAGAAAATCACAGATAATTTATGAAGGCCTAATTGCTAAAATTCTTTTTATTCAGTTCTAAATGTATATGACATATTTGCAAACCTACAAAAAATGCTAAAATAGTATAAAGAATCCCCAGACCTCCTTCATTCAGATGCCACAAATATTTTCCCCACATTTTCTCTATCTGTGCAAAGAATTTTAAATGAAAGACACAAGCAGAAACACAGTGCACTTCTAGATGTGGAAACTATGACCTCAAACATTGCCCCCTCCTCACACAAACCCTCCAGCCAAACAGCTGGACCTTGGCAGCTTCCTGGTTGCCCTCTTCGTCTTCCATCAGACTGCATGCTTCTGTCTCCCTCACTGGAGACATCCTTAGCACCCTGGAGAGCAGCAACTGTCTCTTATTTATCTCTCAATACCTTGCCTGCTATTCAGTACCCAGCACATTATAAATGTACTCAGTGGGTGTGGAATAAATTTTTCCTTTTATGGGGTTCAAGTTGCCATTGTTTTTGTTGTTTTAGTGTTGGTCTGCTTCTGAAACAGATGCTCCGTTTCACCCACAAGTTCTTCCAGTAAATAGAGACCTTTAGACATATAAAGCCACAGCCAAGTTTCTCAGGGCCAGGACCTATGAGAATGGTGCCAGAAAGTGTGTGGGCATGGGGAAATATCCCCATTCAATAAAGAGCAAAAGTGCTGATGGTACTAAAAAAAAAGCCTTAAAAAAGAGGCAGTTTGGCACAGGACAGCACAATTATAAAAGCGTCACAGATCATTATGTGTTTGAATAGGGTAATACTGTTGGTTGCCTAAAAATTCAATGTTTGGAGAATTCAACAGTGAATCTGAAACTTGGTCAATATAACTCAAATTGTGGAATGAGAGCCAATTGTTTACTCATACAGATATTCAAGCACAGAAATACTGAGAAAAATAGTATGGGATGTAGCTGAAGAAATCATGGATTAAAGAAGTGACTAGAATACAAATAAAAACGCCAGAAAAAGAAGGAAAGGTAGCCATGTATTTTAGTAGAACTCTTATAATCATAGTTTCTCATTATCCTTTGAAAAGCCTTTCTACATTTCAGGAAACCACTTCATGATTTCTGCCTCCACAGTGTTGAAATTTGAATTCTAAGCTGAACATGGTGGCTCATGTCTGTAACCCCAATACTTGGGAGGCTGAGATAGGAAGAAAGCAGGTTTGAGGCCAGCCTAAGCAACTTAGTGAGGCCCTCAGCAGCTTAGTGAGACCCTGCTTCAAAATAAAAACTAAAGCATGGCTTGGTGGCCCACATTTGTAATCCTAGTACTTGGGAGGCTGAGATATAAGGATCGCAGGTTCTCAGCCAGCCTCAGCTACTTAGCGAGGACCTCCGCAAATTAGCAAGACCCTGTTTCAAAATAAAGAATAAAAACTAGGACTGGGGGCATATCTGAGAGGAAGAATGCCTCTGGGTTCAATCCCTAAAACTACACAAATAAATAAATAAATAAATTAATTAATTAATTAATTAATTAAATAGAGCTGTGAGTGTAATTTGGAGGTAAAATGCCCCTGAATTAAATCCCCAGTACCAAAATGAAGACAGAAAAGAGAAATTTGAGTTGTAATGCCAGTCTCCTTTGCAGCAAAGCAATATGAAGTGCACTCTATGATTTAACCATGTTTGTTAGACACTTAAATTTGAAAATAGCAGGGCGCTGTGGTGTAGCCTGTAATCCCAGTACTTGGGAGGCTGAGATAGGAGGACTATAGGTTTGAGGTCAGCCTCAGCAATTTAGTGAGACCCTCAGTAATTTAGCAAGACTGTTTAAAAATAAAAAGTAAAACAGTACTGAGTGTAGCTTAGAGATAGAATGTCCCTGGGTTCAATACCCAGTACCCCAAATAAATAAATACATATATAAATAGATAATAAAATAAATGTGGAAATAAAGTTAGCAATCTTGGCATGGGGTTTCTGTTTTTACCCACATGGATAATACCCGAGGCACTTGCAAATGTGAATTCCAGATGCAGTAGAAGCATTGCGACTGGCACCAGTAATGGTGGTAGGTAGGATCAAATTCTGGGCATTTAGTGCTTGACAGAGACAGCAGAGGTACTTTTCCTCAGGCCATGGGATATGATTTTGATTGTCTAGGAAAAAAATTGAGTTACCTAATACCTTTATTTTTACCTGTAAAACTATTTTACAGTTGAAACAATCAATGATAAAATCTGTTGTCTGCAACTGTCTAATACAATATGTTATAGATATCCTCCACTTAGTTCTTTTTCCAGAAGGCAAGTAAACAACAAATTTGGATGCTATCAAGAGAAAGAATCTGGTTATAAATGGAAGAGAGTAAGAGGGTCAAAAAAAGAAGAAATTTAGGAATTGTGGTGCATGCCTATAGTCCCAGTACTTGAGAGGCTAAGATCAGAGGAGTGAAGCCTTCATCAACTTAGTGAAACCCCATTTCAAACTTTAAACAATAGGGCTGGGGATGTAGCTCAGATGTAGGATCTCTGGGTTCAATCTCCAGTAAAAGAGGAAATAGACTTGAAAAGAAGATATAGAAACTCAAATGGAATAAAGCCTTCCTGGGAAGCTTACCTCTTGTTTGACTCCTCAGCTTGTACCTAGGCCAATGAAAACCCAACTTCAAGTCACACATAGCCCTCCATCAGAGTTTCCACAAATAGAAGTAACTATTCAACATGTGATTAAAAATGGCTATTTTATTTGGGAATTTCATGAAGGGTTTCATTGTTCCACACTCTAAAATGTTACATCATGCTGGGCGTGGTGGCGCACCCTTGTATTCCCAGTGCTTGGGAGGCTGAGACAGGAGGATCACGCAGGTTCGAAGCCAGCCTCAGCTACTTAGTGAGGCTCTCAGCAACTTAGTGAGACCCTGTTTCCCAATAAAACATAAAATAGGTCTGAGAGTATAGCCCGGATGTAGAAATCCACTGGGTTCCATTCCCAATACCACCAAAAATCAATCAATCAATCAATCAATCAATCAATCAACAAACTGTTACATCATGTTCCTGTTAGATATCTCTATTCCTTTCTAAAAGTCCTGATATGGCGAGGTAAAGGATAAAAGAAATGGATTCTAATATCAAGAGCATAGAAATTTCTCACTATGTTTTAAAAGTGCCTTGAAAATAAATTTCCCATAGAATAGATACCACATACTTACAAATGCCTTTCTTTTAAATACTTGAGAAAATTCTTTAAAACTCTATCCATTTTAAGGGGCATGAATGACATAAAGACTATTCTTTTCTTATTTTTTTCTTTTTTTTGCGGTACTGGGGATTAACCCCAGGGGCATTCTACCTCTGAGATACATTCCCAGCACAAATTTTTATCCTTTATTTTGAGACAGAGTCTCACTAAGTTGTGGAAGCCTCCCTAAGTAGCTGACACTGGCTGCAAACCTGTGAACCTCCTATCTCAGCCTCCCAGGTACTGGAATTACAATTGTGCACCAAAACATCTGGCTTATTTTTATTTTTTCAATGGAAATACAATAATAAGTATAATGAAATGGTGAGAGAGAAAGCAGAAATTGTTCTTTGTTTTCTCTTTTTTAAGTACATGTTGTGTGTGTGTGTGTGTGAGAGAGAGAGCGAGCGAGAGCGAGAGCGAGAGCGAGAGCGAGAGAGAGAGAAAAGCCGGGCTATAGAGGTTATGTAAATGCATTTAAGTGGCCATGAACCAGCATGCTTTCTGTGAATTCTCCTGGAAATTCTCCTAGTTATTTAAATATTCCATTCTAATGAGCTTGCCCATCACAGTCCTCCAGAAGACTCTGTTCCTTTATGGGAGCTAGAGAGTGTCCCTTTTCCCTGGAGTTGACTGCCTCTATTTGTTTTCATTAGTGAAAATGAAAACAAATGGACTCTCTAGATGCTCCAGGCAGACAGGATGCTGTATCCCCGTTGCTACTGTCTGCAGACTTCTGGGCTCATTTGGAAGCCTGGCCAAGAGAGGAATGTTTCTGCCATGGCTTTCCCCTTCAGAGGCTTGGGCACATTATTTTAAATTATTTCACAAAAGGAGACTGTTGGCCAATGAATAGGCAGCCCCCATACTAGCGTATTTATTTGCAACAGAATGATAGCTTTGTAGACTCAGTCTCCTCAGATCTCACTGTTTCTAGGCTGCTTCCCTCCTGGGCCTAAATTTAGCCACCATCTTCCCACAACACTGAGTCCCTGTTGCTGTCTTTGGAATTTTGCATGAACAAAAGATCACATAAATAGCTGCAGTTAATTGTGAGAATTTGTGTTTACAAAAGTTCCTCTCTGTTTTGCAAACTCAGGCTCAGCTCTGCAGCTTTGCAAAGCTGCTTCCCCTTGGCAGATGTTCTGCCTCTCTCTGGCTATGTCATTGTGTGCACTCATTTGTCTCACCCTGCTACCCTCCTCCTCCTACAGCCCTCTCTAATAGTGATTCGTCTACTGCTTCACTCCACAAACCACAGCCTCTGAGTTCTGCACCGTCCTCTGTATTGCAGTAATTTCTGCTTCTGTGGCTCTTCACAGTTGGACACTAAAGAATGATGACTACAGCCTTCATTTTTTTCTCCTGACACCATCTCCCCATGCTTAAACTTTCCTGTCACAGTGGGAGATAGTACCACTCAAAAAATTTGGTGGACCAGCAAAGATGTCATAGAGAAGGTTTTTTTTACCCTTTCCTCTCTTTGTGTTTCTTTAGTATTCAAAGTAATCACTGTATGATGCTGAAACATGTTTAATCTTTATCATCTTATCCATTATTATAGTCGAATGCCTGGTACTATATGTAATCTATGGTCTTGTAATAGTATCCTCACTGATCATCATATCTGGGGGCACTGTCTCAACAAATGTTTATTGAAATGTGAGCAAACATTCATTGAAAAGTTATCTCTGGATATAGACTTTCTGTCTATGTCAGGCCTGTTGTGTAGTATGTTTTGTTCTACAGGGAGGAAAAAATCCTTATTTCCTATTTTTCTCCAAAGTGAATGATCAGACCTGTGTTCTTGGAGGGGTCTATATAATGGTCAAAGATGGGAATGAGATGAGGCAGAGCTTATGATTTAAAGATCATAGCTCTGCAATTGGGATGTCAGCAGACTCTAAGCCCATTTACCTATGGCAGGTTGTGAAATTTAGCAACATATTATAAACTGAGTGTTTTACTTGGCTAATAAACTATTTTATGTTGTGTACCAAGCACCATGTTTGAGGCTATGGAAAACAAAAATATGCAAAATGAAGTGTCTTCCTCTATTTATTTATTGTAATGCTATTATTTGACTGTGTTTCCCCAAAGGTTGTATTGGAACCCTAATTTCCTCGATGTGGTAGTGTTGGGAGATGATACCTAGTAAAATGTGTTTGGAGCATGCACATGGAGCTCTCATGAATGGACTAATGCCTTTCTTGTGTAACCAAGTTCTTGATTTTGTGGGATCTGATTAGTTACTGCAAGTATAGGTCATTATAAATCAAGTCCAGTTTCCTGATGTTCCTCTGGCTTCTTTTCTGCATGTACCCATTTACCTTCCTCTTCCATTCATGAGTTGAAGCAACATGAGACACTCACTAGATGTAGCTACCAGCCGGGCGTGGTGGCGCACGCTTGTAATCTCCATGCCTGGGAGGCTGAGACAGGAGAATCACACAGCTTTGAAGCCAGCCTCAGCTACTTAGTGAGGCTCTCAGCAACTTAGTGAGACCCTGTTTCCAAATAAAATAAAAATGGGTCTGGGAGTATAGCCCAGAGGTAGAAAGCCTCTGGTTCCACCCCCAGTACTACCAAAATAAATAAATAAATAAATAATTAAAAATAGATGTAGCTACCAATCTTGAACTTCCCAGCCTAAAAAATTTTGAGCCAAAATAAACCTCTTGTCTTAATAAATTTCTCAGTCTTATGTATTCTCTTACAGCAACAGATAATGGATAAAAAACATACAGGTTCCTACTTTGGCCATGATTTCCTCTTTCTCTAGCAGTAGCCTGCTTAGATAAGCCTACAGCAGCTGCAGTATGCAGCAGAGAATTAGGAGGGTCTACATGGCTCCACAATCAACTAAAAATGTCAACATCTTGTCTGGTGTTCTCTGGGGCTCCAAATGCATCAGGGTACTTTCATTGTCCCCTTCCTTCATGTATCCTAGTGGTTCTAAAGCCTGGTTGTACACCAGAATTACTAAGAAGCTTAAAAATGATATACAACACTTAAAAATGGATAGTAAATTTTATGTTGTATATATTCTACCATGATTTTTAAAAAGTTTTGGGTTTTCTACCCTCAAAGAAATGGAACATAAACCTCTTTCCTCTCACACATGAGATGCTTATGGTGACTTTCTTCTAAAAGAAAACAAGAAGGAATACGGAAAGAGGAAAATAGGAATGGCTATGCAGTGGAGAAGCCTGAAAAGACTCAGCATGGCTATCAAGGATATGAATGATGATAAATTGTATTTATAGCATGCACCTTGACTGATATATCTCAAAGAGAACAGCACTTTACCTGTGGTCTTTCTCTCCAAAATCTATAATCCAAATATAACCATCAGAGAAATATCAGAAAAATCCCAGTTGAGGGACAATCTTCTAAATACCTAACCAGTAATCATCAAAACTACCAATGTTGTCAAAAGCACATAAAGTGTTGTCCTGGATGAGAGGCTGGCACATAAAAGTAACATTAGGGGAAAACTGAATAAATTATGAATATTAATTAGTAATAATGCATCAATATTGGTTCATTATATACCCTAAGTGTTCCGGGTGTGGGATAAACAGAAACCCTCTGTACTGTTTTTGCAACAATTTTGTAAGTCTAAAACTGTTCTAAAAGAAAGGATTTGTTAAACCAGAGTGCTTAGGTCTTATCCTAGGTAAAAAGAAACCCTATCTTTAGGTATGGAGTTTGGGTAACTGTATTTTTATTAGGTCCCCAGGTGATTCTGATGCACAGTGAAAGTCAAGCATCATTGGCTCTGCCCACTGCAGATCAAGGTTCTGATGTCAGTCAGCTGTTTCACTTCACTGTTTTTTGCCTTCTTTGGCTCTTATAACTGGATTTATTGATGGGTTTTAACTCTTGGCCTAGCCCCAGCCCATTTACTCAGTCAAATCTGAGCAGGCTAAGAGATCCAGTTTTAATGGTAGTGAACCTGGGCTGGAGATGAACATTTTTTTTTCTGCACTACATTCAGACTGGGGACAATGTTCAATATACTTGCCTTCTATATCAGCAAGTCTACATCTGTGGATTAAACCAACCACAGATCAGATCTATTGGATACAAACTGTTCTGAACATGCTCAGACTTTTTCTTGACATTACTTCCTAAACAACAGAGCACAACAAATATTTACATAGCATTTATAATCTGTTAGATATTATAAGTAACCTAGAGATGGCTTACAGTATATGGGAGTATTGCATAGGTTATATACAAATAGTCTAACAATTTATATAAGGAACATGAGCATCCATGGATTTGGGATTTTTCTGTCTGTGGAAGGTCCTGGTATTGATTCTCTAGGGATACCCATATTCCTCACCTGTTGATTGGCTTTTTTCCAATCAATCATACCCCAGTGTGTAGGGATGTACTTCCATGGAAATTCCTTTTCTGTGGTATTTTTCAAAACTGCTTATATCAAGACTTCTTCTTTGGGAGGAGCATTGGCCCCTTTATGTGGAGACCTTACCTTCCTTAAAGATTCTGCCCCCCCGCCCCAGGAATTGATTATACACTGATGGGGGTAGAGATTGTCTCTCAAATGATTTTTCCTGACTCCTGTTTAACTGACTTCCAGTGATCTGAAAGTTTTTACTACTTACTAGGTTCCATCTGCCAGGTTGAGCTCCTGAGTTCTGTGCCATGAACTTCCCAACTTCCTATCCCAGGTCCTATAGCCTTTGAATAAGGTTCTCCAGTTCATACTTGGAATATTAGAAGTGATCTTCACTCAGCTGCATATTGCCAACTTTCTTTGGCTCACCACTGATAATTTAATCCACTCCCATTATGACAATAGCCTTTCTGTTAAACCAAACTTGCACTTCTACTGGCAGTCAATGTGTGCCTCTAAATGAACCTGCCACCTGCTATCCAAATACATCAGTCTGGGAACAATACTTTCATATATACTGCTCTCCACCAAAACTTCACCATTATCTCACACTCACCCCATTCTGCTCAATTTCATCCATATATGCATTTTCCTCTTCCTTTCTGCATTACCAAGAGAATTTTTCCAATTCCTTTTCTTGCCCCACCAATATCATCAGGTATGCGAAGAAAACCTGTAATTTGAGAAAAAGACGGAAAAAAATTAAAAGAGAGACAACACATGAAATAGAAGACTCAAAAGAGTGGGAAAAGATGTATATTGTCCTAAAAGTGATTAGAGAAAGTATTTCATTTATAAAATGGAAAAAATTTCAATATTTGAAAAGTAAAAGTAAGAGAAGGCATGGTGATGCATGCCTATAATCCCAGTACTTGGGAGACCAAGACAGGAAAAATTTTCAAAATAAAAATAAAATAGGGATCAAAATCTAGTTCAGAGGTAGAATGCCCCTGAATTCACTCTCTGTTAATCAACTCCCCCCCCCCAAAAAAAATAGAAAAAGTAAGAAAAGGTTCTGAGTTAAAATTTGAAAACAGAAATTTTAAATCACCATTAGAAACTTTTTATGTTTCTTGCTGCTTAGATTTTCAGTGCAGTGTAGAGACTTTATTGGCACCTTTCAATTTCTTGCTTCCTTCAAATGAACAAATCAGGCAGAGCTCCTGCTGTTGGGTGTGTGAAATTGCTCTGGGGTTATGGACCATG
Source organism: Muscardinus avellanarius (assembly GCF_963383645.1). Taxonomy (NCBI): domain Eukaryota; kingdom Metazoa; phylum Chordata; class Mammalia; order Rodentia; family Gliridae; genus Muscardinus; species Muscardinus avellanarius. The sequence goes on from NC_137792.1 coordinate 36,228,073, forward strand.
TAATACTTGAGTAGAATTTGAACATCCTTTCTTAAAAACTTCACCATCCACAATGATCTCTGTGTGAATGGAAGCCTCTTCCAGGTTAGGAATGGTTAGGAATGGTCTGGTAGTCTCTGTTTCTATACTGTTTTTTAAGAGCTTTCTTGTAATTTTGCATGTATGACCCTTATAAGCACCATCCAAAAGGTGGTTGAAAAAAGAATCTGATCGTGCCTCTTAAATTTTTCATCATCCACAAAATTCTCTCTCAAAATGCAAAGTTCTGTCATGTTGGGATTGCTTTGGTTACTTCCATTTCCATATTTCTTTTCAAATTTTCTTACAATTGCATATTGCATATGTATGCATCCTAATGAAACCAGGATATTTTATTATTGAGCATTATACAAAAGGTTCTGAAAATATCTTTTTTTAAACAGGGTCTCACAACTAAATTTCTGAGGGTCTCACATGGTGAGACTGGCCTTGAATCTGTAAGTCCTCCTTTCTCAGCCTCCCAAGTACTGGGATTACAGGCATGCACCACTGCACCCAGAAACTATCTTGTTATTTTAAAAATAGTTAATAATAAAACCAATAATAAGCACTAACATTTAAAGAGCACTTATTTGGTGCACATGAATTGCATAAAATAAGTGATAAATGAACCTACAGTCTACACTGTAGGGCCATTCATATCTCTGTAGGACCACCAAAGGAAGTGGGTCTCAAGATCAGGACTTGAGGTGAGAATTAGGAAATTTCCTTTTAGACTTAACCCAAATCAGATTTTAAATCTGGATCTTCTCTGAAAAACCTCTATATGAATATTTTTTGATCAACTGCCTACTAATAAAGTCCCACTTGGGGCCCATCTTATTTCTGACCTTTGTGTGCATATTTCCACAGAATCCAAGATGGGAAAGGGTGAATGGTAACCTGAACACTTAACATATACTTTTCCTCCAGTAACTAGAAGGGAAGTGTTAAAAACCAAGGCATATCTCAAAGCTGGATGTTTAAGCAACTTTTAGTTGCCACAAGTAAAATAAATTCTTAATGCTACATTAGGACATTCATATGCCTCTATTATTTACCACCTCAGAAGACTTATATTCTGTATCTCCCACCCTTTGCTCTTATCAACTAAGATGATGACAAAATAACAGTCATATGTAGCACTTACTTTGTGGCAAGCATTGTGCTAAGTACTTACAAATGCTAATTCATTCATTCCTGATTAAAAAAAGTATTATAAGAGCCAAGTGCAATTTTTATTCCCAGGTTATAGACTAGAAAACTGAGACACAAAGAGATAAAATAAATTGCTTATGATCTCCTAGATTAGAAAACAGTGGCTGACTCTACGCCATGATCTCATTCTCAAATTTGCTGTTGATAGTGCCTTAGTACATTACTGAAATTTTGGTTACTGTCCCTCCTCATTTCATCTTTTTATTGAAATCTTGTCTATGATTCAAAGACTAACTCAAGTGTCATTTATTCCATGAAATATACACTTTAAAAATCCCTCTCTCTCTCTCGCCGGTCATAGTGGTGCATGCTTATAAAGCCAGAGCTTGGGAGGCTGAGACAGTAGGATCAAGTAGGTTCGAAGCCAGCCTCAGCTACTTAGTGAGGCTTTCAGCAACTTAGTGAGACCCTGTTTCCAAATAAAGTATAAAAATAGGTCTGGGAGTATAGCCTGGAGGTAGAAAAGCCTTTGGGTTCCACCCCCAGAACCACCAAAACAATTTCTTCTCACTCTTCAGCATTCCCATTAGCTTCTATAACTTTGGTAGGATTCCCCAGAAGCAGATACGAAGATGAAGCTTTGCAAGCAAGTGATTCCTAAAGGAAGTGCTCCAAGCAGGTATGGATAAGGGTGTGGGAAAGCAGGTCAGAGAAATGCAAGAAGCCAAACAAAGGGGAGATTTTAAGCAAAAAAGTTACATCTCAACATTTCTTTTGACCCAAGGAAGGGGATTAGACTATCCCTGTACCTGCCAGTCGTTGGCTAAGCATGGAAAATATAAACTCCCAGGCATTTCAGACTTTCTGTATTTTAAGGCAAAGTGGCTTAATAGCCAAGGTAAGTATATCATAAGAACATGAAAGTTGTAGGAACATGGCATCTTAGAAATAAAAAACATGTCTAAACAGGGTGGAGGAGCTCACAGAAATGGTAAAGGGGATCTGAGGGTATCAGGGCAGAATCACAGCAGTGCCTAACAATCTCTGTTATTGAAAAGCTATAACCTACTTTATTATTTTAGAATGTGTATACTTCACTATACTTTTTGATGACACCCCTCTATCTTTTTTATTTACACCAGGAAACATTATTTGTATTTAAACATAATAACGAAGAGAAGCCATGACCAGCCTTACGAATTCTCAATTCATTTCTTGGTGTTTGAAAATTCTTCACTTCCTACTTCCTATTCTGGGACCTATTCATTTTATAATCCCCAAAGACATCAACCTTTACTGAAAGTTCTCTTTTAAATTTAATGAATGGAAAAATTACACCAAGAGCTGTTTTTATCTTAATAGAGACAAAATAGCCAAGTTAGCCCTTTTACCCTTCTATTCTAGAACCAAAGACATTTCTACCCTGTCAACACCATCCTCTTCCATCTTCCATAACTCAATATTGAATAATGAGGATTTTTTAGGATGTCTTTGTAGGTGACTTAATACCAAAATAGCTACTAGATTCATAATGTTCAAAAATGAATACCCCGTTTCACAATATGAAGATAGAGGAAAAATTCTGCATGTAGAGTTGTTGCCATTGCAGTCACTGTATGACAATCTATTTACAGGCTAAGAAAACCATTTTCTGTCAGTGCCTGCTCAGGTCTAGAAGACTATACTAATGCAGTCATTTGGCTTCCTGAGAATACTTATAGCAAGAATGAAAATGAAGAGAGATGCCTGAAATAACTTGTTATATAGACATTAAAGTAGAAGCAAGAGACATTCTTTTTATCACATTTCTACAAATAATGCCCAGCATTATTGATTACTTATTGATGGCCAACCCATAAATGAGTGTTAGGGATATGTTATCTATTTTACCCTTATAACTATTCTTTGATGTGGGACCTGTTTCCTAAGTGAAGAAACTATGATCTTAGAACTTAAGTCATGTTTCCAAGGGCATATATCTGAGTTCTGAGTTCAGAAATAAATGATGAATGTCAGCATCTGGTCTCAGATCTTTGTGGACTTCTAGTTCTTCACATAGGATTGAAATGTTGAGGTTCTGTTTTGGGTTTCTTTTGTTTTCTTATTTTTATTTTTGGGTACTAGGCATGTTCAAGGTCATTCTATCTCTGGGCTGCACCCTCAGTCAATTTTATTTTTTATTTGGAAACAGGATCTCAATAAGTTGCTGAGACTGGCCTTGAAACAGCAATCCTGTTGCTTGGGCCTCCTAAGTACTGGGATTACAGGTGTGTGCTACCACACCAAACTTGTGAAGGTTATTTGATCAAGCTATTTCCAAATATACAGAGTCTGTTTATCATCAATATCATCAAATCATCTTGAAAATTCCACATCAAATATAATACTCCTCCCTATTGAACCTTAAAATTCATGAACAGAATTGGACACAAAACTTCAAATCATTTTCAGAATCCCAGATCAGATATAGTTCCACTGAAGTTTGTTAATTATAAATAAAATGTTCATGAAATATAATAGGAATAAGAATTCAGGCAAAATGTTTATCCTACTAAACAAAATGACTTGGTATGCATGCATTTGAGAACACTGAAATCAAGTAGGAATGGTAACTAAAATTGAAAACTATGTAGATGAACCTCTGTTCCAGAATCTGTGGTTAGCCACTAATCCATGTATGTCTATACATACAGAATAGTACATATACAATTCTATGATTTAGAAATTTGATTATTTCAATCTGGCTTTACCTCTATCAATCTTATTTAATTAAACTGCTAATTAAAAACTCCTAACAGAACTATTAATTAAAATGAATGCTTTTTTACTTAAAGCAATGATGAATAAAAAGGATTTATCAGGATGCCTTTGTAGGTGACTTAAGGCTAAAACAGCTACGAGAAACCTTTATGTATGTTTTTTGAGGGTAGAACATTTTTAATTTAACTTGATATGTTAAATTTTGTTTCATTCTTTCTTAGGTTAAATTTAATGACTAATATTATAGGATAGAAAATCTTTCATGGCTGTCTTTCTTATGGTATCAGGGTACCACCAGGAAACAGATGTCTAGCTTAGGTTAAAGCATTTGAGGGATGTTTAATAACATGACTAAGAGATGTGAAGAGTGTAGAGAAGTCATAAGGGATGGCACAGTACCCAGGGCTAGTAACAGAAGAGAGGAAACTTCTATCAAGACTACAGCCATTTCACTGTTATATAAATACACACACACACACACACACACACACACACACACACGATCTGACAGATCCTGCAGGAAGAAAGTGGAGGAAATAACCTCTCAATCTTGCTGTTCTCCCTCCTTCCATTCTCCCATCACTGGAAGGGCCCAATACAGAGCCAGAGGGTAAGGGAGCCTATTGATGGTCTGCCTCTCAGGGTAAAGAACCAGGATGTTGGCATACTAACCATTATAGTGTGGGTATTGGGTCCCTTCATCTCTCTAACTCCTACATATAGCAAGACTTATCTGAAGTCTGAGCTAAAGTTTCATTATTAAGCTGGGTATGTTAGTTCACACCTGTAATCTCTATTTGGTTTGAGGATAGCCTCAGCAATGTAGCAACACTCTCAGCAACTTAGTGAGATCCTGTTTCAAAATAGACAATAAAAAAGGGCTGGGGTACACATTTTGGAAGCAGAATGCCTCTTGGTTCAATCCCCAGTACCACAAAAAATTAAAAAATTTAAAAAGTCTTTTATTATTGGAAAAAAATCTCATCAATGCAATCTGTGGAAAATCAAAAGAACAGAACAAAGCTGTGCAATAAAATGAAGTCTTGCTTTAGTACATTTGTTTTGCATCTTTCTTATTTTCACATTTTTCTATGTATTTCTTCATCTTCCCCTTTACCCTTTCTCTTTTCCTTCCCCACTTAGTGGGTAAGACTCTGGTGATAGAAGATAACACATGTGGGACAAATGCCAAGAAATCAAAAGACATTTACTTCTTTCATTTGGCTTGATTAAGAAGACAACCATTCTAGTGAAGACCCAGTGCCCTCACTTCCCTTTTTGGCACCCAGGCCTATGTGATTTTCAAATACCCAGCCCACCATGATTTTCTCTCACAGGGGCAATCAGAAACCAATCAGGATGTTTGACTCAGTGCCTACACATGCACATTCAAATCACTTGATACTGTAGAAAGGTTTTGGTGGTCTGTGGTACAAGTTACGTTTGGGTCTTTTATCTTCTCCAGAAGATAAGTTGCCACATATTTTGTCTCTTACTTTTTATGCTTAATGTATATACCCTTCTTCAATAATTTCCATAAAAGTACTCATTCTACCTAGCACTTCTTGTCCTTCTCTGTCAAAATTCATCGAATAGCCAGGTGTGGTGGCACACACCTGTAATACCAGTAATCAAGAAGCTAAGACAGGAGGATCACAGGTTTGAGTCCAACCTCAGCAATGTAGTGAGATTCTCAGCAACCAAATAAGACCCTGTTTCAAATAATATTAATAATAATTAATAATAATAACAACAACTTGGAGGTAGAGTGCCCCTGATTTCAATCCCCAATAACACACACACACACACACACACACACACACACACACATATACAATAAGTATGCAAACATCAACCAAGCCTCCTTCTAAGCTAGACCCTCTTTTATACATCCCAGTGTTCTCTTATTACTTGGAATCATCCATTCCACTCTACCTCCCACTTTACTTGCCAGAAATCTTTCCTTTCCTCATTTGCCCACAAAATTATTTTCTCATTCCAGCTCAGATTCTCTTAATCATATTTAATTTGTATCTTGCCCCTTTTATTCACTCTGTACTTAGTCACTGTAAAGTGATTTACTTCACAATTATATTATTATGTTGGTAGTAATTGTCTGATTTTTATAATTATCCTATGGTTATGATTATCAATATTGATTTCATGTATATTTTATCCTTATTACTGGAATATGGTTTTCTGATAACTGTGCTATTTCTATGTTTTATACTATGTTTTATGTTATATTGCCTAACCTCACAACCCTGCAACCCAACTTACTTCATAGCATTTTTTGTACACATTGTTATTGAAGACAGACTTAAGCAGTAAGTGTTCTGTGACATGGAATAAGTAACCCAAGAGGCAGTGTTCATGTAGAAAAGAAATAGTATAGAAAAACTACTAGGAAAAACAACAAATATTTTACTTAGTAACTTAAGCATTTGTGTTTTTAAAAGAACAAGCAATAAAAAGAAGAGTGAAGGGACAATTGTGGCGTGTTTAGCCAGGACAAGGAATGAACCCACAGCACCTCTTCTAAATGTGGAATATTGGCTTCACGTTGTTAAAATAGGGTTGAATTCTGGTTTTAAAAGACATAGTCATATTTATCTGTCTCTCAATATACTCATTCAATTCATCTTATAACCATACCAATAAATCTCTTAAAAATTACAGGAAGCCATTGTTATGGAGTAAGCTCCTATGGCAGGCCCAAAAGACCAGGCTAAAAGTCCAAGTAGAGTTGCTCATGTTCCAGTTCCACATCACCAAGCTGAAACTAAACTGCTTATCTGACCTTCTGAGAAATCAGGATTAGAGAGGTAACATCCAAATTGTACAAATAGGCCAGTTTCAGTCGGTGTGAAGTTTCTTCTGCCTTAATCCTTACACAAACAAAAAGCAAGCTTTGTAACCTGATATTAATCAACCAGTTATTTTTCTATTATTCTGTCTCTCTGTCCCTCTATTACACAGAAAATAACTTAAATGACTAGTGTACTTTTGGGGTTTTGTTTCTGCCATTTTCTGTCTATAAAATGAACCTCCTCTACTCAGCTTACTAAAACACTTAAATTTTTGTGGAATGAAGTATCATCCAATTCTAGAATAAAAAAATAAAACCAATTAAGACCTTTAAACAAAATTATTATAATTTTATCACTTGACAGACTTAATTAGTGAGAAGTGAAAATGTGCACTTAGATTTTTATTACCTCCTCTATCTGGCTTTTAAAGCTTTTTGAAGTTCATTCTTGGTGTGACCTGTTTAGAAATTAGGAATCTACATCGAACAACTATTCATTTTCTTTAGAGGAAGTACATGATTATATTTCACTGTATAAACAAAAGAACGTCATGGTAAAGATAGAGTACAGGGTTTTACGGATTGAAAGTCTGTTGCCATGACAAATACCATTTTCAGACTATGGAATACTTTGTTTGCAGATGAGCACAAGCTGTTTTTTGACCAACTGAGCACAAATGTCAAAAGTGATGAGTACAGTTTACAAAAAGGACATAAGAAAGTATCATCTATGAATCCTTTTGTTGCAAAGAGCTGGAGTATCAGTAAAATTAAAGCATATCATTAAAATAAAGCTATTTACTCAAAATATTCAAATAAAATTTTTTCTCATACAAATATTCTTTTATCAGAGCTCTGGACATTTTATTTAAACATTAATATTATCATCTTTATTATTACTCATCATTAGCTGTACACTTATTATGGATTTGTCTCCTTTACTCACTAGCTTGGCATTTGCCTCTCTGTGCTTTACAGCCCCCATTGTAAAATAGAGATTAAAATCATACACACCTCATGTGGTTGTTGTAGTAATAAATGATGTAATACATATAAAGCACTCATGACTGTGCCTGGTGTTAACTGTTACTAGAGACAGCTATTATTTGAATCACTATCATTATCATTGTTTTTCCATGTTTGTTCATCTGTGAAGTTTAAATTAGCTATTAGTGCTCTCATTTTACAGATGAGGAAAATGAAGCTTTGAGAAGTTAAGCAACTTTCAAGGTAATGTAACTAATCAGAAGAAGAGCCAATTGAACAACTATGCTTCCAAGTATATTTTTATCTGCATTTCACTAATACAGGTGAATAAGAGAAAACTTACTATTTTAACTATGTTGAGAATGGACTGTGTCAGTTTTATTTATTCAGTGACATTTTCATTACAAAAAGATCTCTGCTTCCTGGCTTCCTTAGTCCTATTTGTTTTCACATTCTTCCATTCCAGGCCCTCCCCCAGCAATTACAGGTTGTGCAATGAGAAAGAGGAGGGAAGGGTAGAAAGACAGAATCAGGCTGGAGTACAATGTTCATAATCTTTGCACATTTACACTCAGAACTCAGAACTCAAACGCATAACTCAGCTCCAACAGCAACCCATCTTATAAATCAATTTGGCAAGGCATCAGCTTTAAAATCCATTACACTGAATCAGGAGTGGAGTTTACAGCAAATATGCCAACAGAGTACCCTTACAAAACAGTGACCTTTTAAGCTGGCATAAACCAGTGTTCTTGCCCAGCACTGCCTCTCTCTATGCTATTTGAGTCACTTATGTTCCTACCTGTTACTTTACACAGAAAGATCTCAAGTTTTGACTCTCATTCCCCATAGAAAAAATAGATATTAGCAGAATAATGACATTGTTTCTTACTGAAGATTATCTCTTCATTGTCTACTTACCATAACAACCATCATCAAATCTGTTTTCTTAATAGGAAGGAGTTTAATATATGTTCTTTTAAAAATGCTAATTCATTTACCATTTACGTTAAAACCTGGATTGTTCTGGAGAAGCTTGACAAGAATTGTTTTCTGACAAGTCATTAGTAATGTCCTAATTACCAAATCTGAAATTTGATTTTTCTTCTCATGTTTGGCAAAGCTTTTCTAGCATTCAACCATATGAAACATCTTTCTTTCTTGAAAATCTTTGTTTTATTTGCTTCTATAGCATTCCAATACTTTGGTACTGTAGTCACCCACCTGAAGACTACTTAGTATCAAGATTTTCAGTATTTTGTAGATAATTGATGAAATTATTTTCTTTTAAATTTCTATGGTAGACAGACTATTGACCCTAGTATGATCATGTCTAAACACCTGAGACCTACAAACATATTGCTTTACATAGCAAAAAGGACTTAGCAGATGTGATTGTGTAAAGGGTTTTTAGATGGGGAGATTGTTTCTGGATTATCCAAGTGAGTCCAATGTAATCACAAGGATTACATTAAGAGATAGTTAAAAGGGCAAGAATCTAAGTCAGAGATGTGATGATAAAAGAAAAAAAAGAATTTAAAGATGGCCCATTACTGGTTTTGAATATGATAGGCCCTCTAAAAACTGGAAAAAAAAAACACAAAATGTATTTTCCCCTGGAGCTTTCTAAAGAAACACAGCTCTGCCTATATCTTGATTTTAAGACTTCTGACATCTTGAACACTATGATTATAAATGAGTTATTCTGAGGCACTCAGTTTGTGATGATCTGTTATATAAACCATAGGAAACTAACACGACTGTCTTCAGTTTTTTGTCATTCTGAAAGAACTGACAATTATCTTCTAGACATCTCTACCTGGATACCTTACCAGCATCTCAAACACAACTATTTCAACAATAAACATATTGCCTTCTTCCCCAAATGCATTCCTCCTGTGTATTTTTCTTATTGCCTTCATTCAGTTTAAATGACTATTTAACTTATTTATTTACAAACCACAATGTTTCTGAGTGTCCATATTGCCAGATACTATACAGAATACTATACTCTTAGAATACAGAAGTGAACAAAAGGCAAAACTTTCTGCCTTGATGTGAATCACATTCTAGGAAAGAGACAAAACCCAGAAACAAATAAATCAAGTAATGCCAGATGGTGAAAGCTTGATGAAAACTTTCAAGAAAAGTAAGAAAATAGAGATGGTGTGAGGTAAGACAGCTGAGGTGTGGCTATTTTAAGCAGGATTGTCAAGCAGGGAATGATGTCCTGGAAGGATGAAATAGGAGGATTAGAGGTTCAAGGTTTATCCCAGCAATTTAGCAAGACCCTCAGCAACTTACCAAGACTCTGTATCAATATTTAAAAAAAATAATAGGACTGGAGCTGTATCTCAGAGGTAGAATTTCCCAGGCTTAATCTCCAGTACCCAAAAGTATAAAAGTAAGATGGTCCGTGAAGGCTTTGGAGAAGATAACATTTGAAGAGTTGAAAGAAGGAGCAAGAAATTATGTATGGAGGAAGAGAATTCCAAGAAAAATACAAAGAATATAGGAAGATGCTGAGGCCCAAATGAATTTGTATTGCTCATAATTAAGTGGCTGAAAGAAAATGGGAGTTGAATGAGCAGAGTGGAGAATGGTAAAAAGATGGGATCAGAAAGATGGGAAGATTTTTAACTATCATATGATCAGTCATAGATGAAATTCTGATTGTTTTCTGTGTGTGATAGGTGACCATTAGAGGATTTTGAACAGGCTGCTATACAGAGAACAAAAGGAAGTGGCAAAGAAGTCCATTTAAGAAACTAAGTAATGGATGATAGTGGCTTGACCCAGAGTAAAAGCATAGGTGGACAAAATCAAGATACATTTTGAAAGCTGATACCGCCTGCCTAAAAATTGATGTATGGAATAGAAAATAATTAAGGATAAACACCTATGTTTTGAACAATTGGAAAAAATGTGGTTGTCATTAACTGAAATGTGGAAGACAAAAAGTGGAAGGTTTGGGGACAAATATCAAAAGTTTGGTGTCTGATATGTTAAGACTGGCATTTATTTAGTCATCAAAGTGGACATGTCACAGAGGTAGTTGAATGTTGGTGTGCAATTCTGCTGTTTAAAAGGCACTCTAGAATGAAGATAGACTTGAAAGTCATTAGCATAAAATGATGTTCAAATCCACAAGGCAGGATAAATTAACGTAAGGAAAGACTGAAGATAAAAAAAGATAAGAGGTCTGAAGGATAAACCACTAGGGGACTCCAATATAGAGAGATGAAAAGAGGAAGAGAAGCCACTGAGGGTGGTTAAAAAGGATCAGCCATGCTGGAAGTGGTGGCACATGCCTGTAATCCCAGTATTTGGGAGGCTGAAACAGGAAGATTGCAGGTTGGAAGACAGCCTCAGGAAGTAGTAAAACTCTCATCAACCTAGTGAGACCCAGTTTCTAAATAAAGAGAAAATAGGGCTGAGGATGCTGCTCAGAGATGTAATGCCCTTGGGTTCAATACTCAGTACCAAATAAAAATGTATTTTCAAAAGAGAAGAATGAGCACCTCTGTTAAATGCTCTTGAATACTTGCATAAAAGGAATTTACACAATAAAGCACTTAATTTGTTGATATAGAATTCTGCTCACCATGACAAGAGTTGTTTCCAAAAAATGGAGAGAAAAGATATTTGCTATAATAGGTTTAAGAGAGAAAAGCAGATGAGAATTTGGAAAACAAAGCATGGAGACAGCAGATTTTTGCTATTAAAGGGGGTAAGAAATGAGATCATAGCTTAAAAGAGACATAAGATAATGGGGTATTTTGATTTAATATTCAAAATACTAAATATAAAATAGTCAATTTTATAACAAGTCTACATGTTGATGAAAATTATCCTATAGAAATGGGATTATTTCTAGAGCAAAGACACCAGATGTTACAGAGGAGAGGAATACAGTGTATAAATATAGTGATGATTATTATTTATTTGTTTTTATAGGTAATAGAAAGTATTGGTTCTAATAGAAGAAATTATAGATGTGATAAGAATAAAAGAGAGTGTGAATGTATTGGAGAACTGTAGAAGAGAAAGTAGAAAATAGACATCTTTGAGAACAGCCCAATGACTTCCTAGCAAGACAAGGCATATTTGCTAGGCATTGATGAGGACCCACTTGGTTAGTGCTAGGAAAACATGATAAGTTTTAAGAATAGTAGGAGTGAGGGTATTAGTTTACTAAGCTTAAAATATAGAAAGATATTGTATGAAATTGTGGTATTGAATTTGAGATTAAGGATATTTCCCATTATGAAAGGCTGAGTGACTAGGAGTGCAGTATATGAAAATTGCTAAAAAAAAACAAAACAAAGATTGTGAAGTCTGGGTTAATGTAATTAAAAACCTTCACAGGGTTTTTGATGGAGAGTGCAAGTAAAATTATAAATGACAAGGACATCTATCCTTTCTTGAGGTTCTCTAAACAGCATTTAGGAGGACTGTAAAGGAAGCATCATTGTCCTCAGAAAACAGATTATGTGTAGAAGAAGGTGAAGGGAACATTATGAGATGAGGTGAAGGATATAGGACTTTGCTGATGATAGACCACAAGTCTCAGAGGCAAAGGAACTGAGAATCAGGAAAGTGTGAGAAAGGAAGTCAAACTTGTACATGTACAATGCTGGATAGGAAGAGAATCTGGATGATGAGGGATAACCTTGAAGACCTGCACTTTTAGTAGTAACTGATGAAGGAATGGGAGAGGTAGGCTAAGGGAAGGTAAGGGGGAAAGGCCTAGTTCTAAAATCATGTCTTTTTTATCTACAGATTCAATGTAATATCCATTAAATTACTAAGATCATTCCTCAAAGACATAGAAAAATCAGTCCTTAAATTTATTTGGAACAACAAAAAACCCAGAATAGCCAAAATAGTTCTCAGCAACAAAAACCATGCAGGAGGAATCACAATACCTAACTTTAAATATACTAAAGAGCCATTGTAATAAAAACAGCATGGTACTGGCACAAAACCAAATACATAGACCAATGGAGCAGAATAGAAATAGAAAATGAGCAAACTGACACTTATCCACTTACTTCTTCCTTGTTGTTTTTTCTTTTCTCCCATTACACAAAATAGCTTCTTTCTTCCTCTAAACTTTGAATTCTATGCTTTCCAGATATTAGATATATGGGTTCTGTTCCAGGATAGGAATTTTGTCTCTTGACATCAAAGACACTTTCCCCTCCCTCTTGGGACAAGGGCTGAATTTCAGCATGGACACTGGCATGTTTCCTCCAGAAGGAAACACATACCAAGACCCAGGTGTGATTATGTGGACTCACAGAGACTCTACCATCTTCAATGACTGTTCAGTGAAGTTAGAAGAGGTGTTAATGCTCCACAGGTTAAATTTTTACCAATGAGACAAGAGACAGAAAGGAAGTGGCAAATAAACAGCTTTTCCTTGTTCTCTTTTCAACACAAATGGATGGTTCAGAAAAGCAGTATTTCCACAAATCCTTTATAAAGATATCCTATATGACTGACCAATTACATAATTCTCTTGCATACCTGTGAGTATCTTGGTAATTCATCACTTTATATTGGCTTCTATTCTTTGTTCAACTAAAATCCCTGTCCTTTATTCTTGATTCACTGAGATTGTAGCCTTTCCAAAAGTCATGCATATAACTTGTATATGATGTTCGCAGGGTTTGTTTTTAAGATAATTCAGTGTAAGACAAAAATGGAGACAATAAGTTTTCATGATTGTGTGCATTTCTATTAAGTAAACAAGGACTTAGGGGACTTGTTTTGACCAACAAATGAATAGTTATCCTATTTGAGAATATTCTATTTGAGAATATGTTCTAGAGTAGAACTTGTTTTGCTTAGGCTTAATTTATCATCCAATATGCTTTGAGGCATATTTGTAAAGTCACCTAGCTAGAGAATATCTGCAGCTTGCCTACAACAAGTCTAGGTTGGGAAAATATTTAGTGTGGGACATTTTTAAACTTACAGAGATCAAATAAATTTTGACCCATAATGATGACAGAATCTCTGTAATTATGAATATATAGACGTAGCAATGAACTCCTTATGCTATTATCCATTTTACAACTATACAATATAAATTAAAAGCTGAATTTATCACATCACACAACAAATAAAATTGAAATAACAACAGTTTTATATAGCAGGTATTTTTGGTTAGAGTTAAAGTAGTATTCACCATTGATATTTCATATTGATATATCATAGTATGTTATATGATGACTTGATTCTCCTACTGTTTGCCCTGTTTAAACAATTTTAAGACCTTTTATTTTACAAATATCTTTAGTTTGTGTCATATTAATGGACCATTAACATATTAGTTTAGCTTATGTCTTTTTCTATGAGCCCAAACAATTAAAGTATAACCTTGCTCCAAAGCACACTGTAGTTTTCAGGATATCACCTTAGATTCTATATAATTAAGTAGCATAAGTCAAAATTTAATAGTTTTATACACTAATACATTTTAGTTTTATTTTTTATTTTAATGCTTTTATGGTTGCATTATAGTCTCACATTGTAATATAAAACATGTTAATGACATACATACACAAAGTACTTTAAAACAAAAGTGTAGGATTTAAACAGTTTAAGGGTATCAATATTTGCACAATGGTAGGTGCTAGAAAATTTTCATTTGTGGCATTAGGGGAAGCTAAAATGAGTAAAGAGATATACTTACCAGCTGTTATGGTTTGTATTTGAAATGTTACCCACACTTCATGTCCTACACAAGACAGCTATGTTGGAGGCAGGGATTGGTTGCTTGTGAGTGTCTCTGGGAGTATGGCCTTGAGAACTCTTTCTCTGCTCTTGCCCTTCTCTTCCTGCTGCCATGCACTGAGCTCTACAAACTTCATGTAGCCTAACATAAATTAGTATCTCTGAAATATCCATAACTTTTAGCAAATAAATCTTCCTTACTCTAAGTTGTGGCCATTAGGTATTTTGGGTCATAGCAGTGAGAATGCTGATTGAAACACCAGCATACCAAAACTTAAATGTTGTCACTTCACAATTTTTTATGGTCAAAATATCATGTAAGCACAAATGCAAGCATGCATGTTGAAATAAAGCAAGCAGTACTTGATTATAAAGTGGTCAATGATATGATACAGAATGTGTCATTCTTATTAACTTTAAAATAATCAGAATGGAAGCTCATGGGTTAAAAAAGAATATTGTAATAAACACATAGACATACAAAACACTTTCCAATGAATTCCCAGAAAGACGAAGTCCTTCATTGGGGAAACATGCTCTAGGGCTGTGGTTTTTAATTTGTCATCTCTTTGTGAGTAAGGTTAAAAATTCATTGATCCTCATCCTATAAAATCTACATATGTGTGCACAAAAACTTATTTTGACTATAGTTTAGTAAGATCATGAATGTCCTGATACCAATCCAAGGAGTGACATAATTACATTATTTCACTTAATTTCTCTGATTATTTTGGTAAGTAGTATCCTGTAGAGCAATCTCAGAGTAGCATAATTATTCTCTTTTGTATGTTAATTGTCTTTTTTCTGAGATTCCCTTAGGACATTTTTACTTAATTTTTAAATATCAATAGATTTACCAGTTACTTTTCCTAGGAAATTTTCAACCCTTTTATTAAATCTTTATTTTATCTCTATCCTACTTTTGTCATCTTTCTGTAATTTTATAACTTATTTCTTTTAAATTTTATTTTGTGTGATATTTTTGAAGCTTGATTTCCAGTATCCTGATGTTGAGCTCAAATATTATTCTAGTTATTGTTACATCCAATGTCACATTTATCTCTGTAAATATTTTCATTTATTTCTCATATTTATT
Source organism: Muscardinus avellanarius (assembly GCF_963383645.1). Lineage (NCBI taxonomy): Eukaryota > Metazoa > Chordata > Mammalia > Rodentia > Gliridae > Muscardinus > Muscardinus avellanarius. The sequence continues at coordinate 36,243,645 of NC_137792.1, forward strand.
TTTATTTCTCATATTTCTTCCCAGTGACAACTTATTTCTCATCTCCTAGTTTTTGTTTCTTTAAAAGCAAGACTGTGATGCTTATACTTTTTTTTAACTCTTAGCCTTTAAATCATGCTGAGTAAAACATGCTATGCATTTGTTTTTTAGGGCTATGTAATTATTATTTTTATACTTTTATTGGTACATTGTAATTATACATTATAGCAAGGTTCAAAGTGATAAAGACATACATGAATATAGAGCTTGATGTGTTTCTTCCAAATTCCACCCAATACTCACCTCTCTGAGTACATATTTGTATGATTGTTAGTGATACCTTCATAGATGAACATAGCATTACTTGAACTATTTTCCTTATCAGTTCTTTCTTTTACCTTCCCACCTCCTTCTCCCAATCCCCTTCTACTATTCTACTGGTCTCTCTTCATTTATCTAAAGTGACTTTAGTTTCCTATTTTATCTCTAACTTCCATATATGTGAAGAAGCATGTGACCTTTGACTTTCTGTGATTGGCTGGTCTCACTCAGCATAATATTCTCAAGATGTGGCTCAGCGGTAGAACACTTGTCTATTATTTGCTTTTAGAATGTTTTTCCTCTGTTGAGTGATTTTTACTCATTGTTCAATTAGTTTGTCTTTGATTTTCTAAAATTGGACCAGATATTAAACTTTAAAGAAATTCCTTACTAGTTCCTGCTTTCCAACTTCCAAATATTTTCATGTAAGAAAACTGATTATTCTTAAACAACCGTTAGGAAGGGCCTTTGTCACTTACAATCAAATATAATTTCTAATTTATGCATGTTAAATTTATAAATGGAGATGTAACATTTATAAATATGTATACGTCAAATATTGTGTTATCATTAGTAAACAAACTATAAGAAATATATAGAAATATAGATAAAATTACATTAGCATTAAATAGACTTTGGTTCATTATTCCACATTCATATTAAATCAATTATATACAGAAGTATATAAATATATGAGAGAAATGCTATAATTAAATAAAGTAAAATTAATTGTTATATGTTAAACCAAAATTAACTGACAGAAAAAGCATGACATAGGCTGGCAAGTTCATATAAGACATGAATAATGTCATTCATGAACTTTGACTTTTTGGTAACTGAGAATAATAAATTAAAATCTACCTAAGTGGATTAACACTTAGGTACATTTACCACTTAGGTAGATTTTAATCTATCACTAAGGTAGTTTAATCTACCACTAAGGTAGCTTAGTGAGATCCTCAACAACTTACTGAGACCATTTCAAAATAAAAAATAAAATAAGGTTGTAGTTCTGAGGTTAGACAGCTCCTGAGTGAAATCCCTAGTACTTAAAAAACTAGTACTATTCTTTTGAAGTTGATTATCACTTTATTTTATCCTATCACCTTTTGATTTGTAGGTTTGGGGATATGTTATTAGACATAAATCTAAAATTTTCATATTTTTGAAAGGTTAACTCTAGATCATAAAATGTCTTTCTTGATCCACAACGTCTAGACAAAGAGAACAATGAATGTGCTAAAAGAGAAATGGTCATATATTTAATTACTGAAGCTTTCTGACTGCTTAATTGCTGGCTCTCATATTGCAGCTAGAGTAAACTCAGCACTTGAATATATTGTCTCAACAGCTGGAAGCATAAAAGATTTGTAAAACTAAAATAATATAAAACATCTTTCTTCCTAGAAATGCTTTTGTCTCAAAGATTGCTCTGTCTTATATTAGCTACATCACATTCCTTGTGGCAAATTATATCAATATTTTTCTATTCTTTAAATTTCTTGTGTCTTGTGAGGCCGGGATCAGAGCCTGCCGTGAGGCTAGGCCGGTGATGGGGCCTCCAAGGCCAAGATCGGAGCCTGCAGAGGGGTTAGGCTGGAGCTGGAACCAGTGAGGCCGGGATCTGAGCCTGCCGTGAGGCAAGGCTGGTGCTGGGGCGTCTGAGGCCGGGATTGGAGCCTGCTGAGGGGTGAGGCTGGTGCTGGGGCCAGCAAGGCCGGGATCGGGGCCTGCCATGAGGCAAAGCCAGTGCTAGAGCCAGTGAGGCCGGCATCAGTCTGCTGGGTGGCCAGGCCAGTGCCGGAGCTGCCAAGAGTGGGATCAGAATTTGCAATGCGGCATACACAGAGAAATATCACAGAAAATAAAAAACCAGATGCTTTCCCTAATATGCAAAAACTGGAAGAAATAGGTAATAGGAGGAGATCTAGTTGAAGAAAGGGCCCTATAGAGGAGCAATTAAGGTGACCAATCAGAGGGGATAGGATGGGGAAGTATGGAATCGCTTTAAAATTCATGATGTATGTAAACAAATGTATCAAAGTTAATCACCAATCAAGCATGGGCTTGAGGGAGGGGGAAGGAATGGGATGGGGATTGGATAAAGGCTAATTGGATGACGTGTGCTTGTATATACTCACAAGTTCTTGTATTCCATTGTGATGTATGACTACAATGCATCAATATAATATATATATTAAAAGAAATAAATGGAATTTCCGGGAAGATGGCGACCGAGAAAAGCGGGGCTTAAGAGCCCCGCTAACAACAAATCTCCATTACCACAAAATCAGCGCCTTTCATAGCCAGAAAACACCATCACCAGTGAAACAAAAAATCACCAGGCTCCAGAGAGAAAGCGGACTGAGAACAGAGCCACAGAGGAGATAACCGGCCTTGCGCCCGAGGACGCGGCAGACGCGGCAGCAGCGCCATACTGCCGGCGGCACCAGCGAATTCACAGGACGGCTACAGCAAGCCGAGGTGAGCCACTGCGGAACAGCCAGGCGGGATTTCTCCGCGCAGAGGGCATCTAAAGCTCCCAGTGGCCGTGCTCAACACACGCTGCAGGGATTCAGAGTAGAAATCAAAATCAAGAAGGAAAACGCCAGCCCCATAGCCGAGGGCGTAGCAGCGGCGCCATATTGCCACCGGCGGCAGCAGCAGCGAATTCAGCGAGGCCAGTACAGCTACATCTGCGTACTCAAGAACAGTGAGTCAAATTGCGGGCCACAGAGGAGAAATCCCAGTACTGTACTCCCTGGGACTTGACCCAGTGGGGGAGGGGCGGTGGCAGAGATATCACACCATAGGAGAACGTGCAACCTGGAACCCCCCACAGTCTAAAGCAGCCTCTATCGACTCTCTGGGTTGGAGACTCTGTGATAAAACCCAGTAAAGGAGTAGTGGGGTCCGAGATACTACTGACTCGAGATCCAGAACACCTTAAGGGTAGTCATAGTGACCCAAGGGAAGAACCCAGAGAAGGCACAAACATCCGAAATCATGGGAAAGAGGAATAATACTGGAGCAATTAATGCCCACAACCCCACAACATCAGAACCTGATAAAACAGAAAATCAGAGATTTCTAGAAGATCAAATCAGGAAAATAACTGTAGAAATTATAGAGGTGCTTCGAAAAGAACTCAGAGAGAGCCAAAAAGAGATAAAGGATGCAATTAATGAAGTAAAGGCCTCAATTCAAAGCACAAACAACCGATTAGAACACATGGAGAACAGAATCTCGCTCTTAGAAGATGAGCAATCCAAAAATGAACTCATAGTTTCTAATCTAGAAAAAAATATCCGACAACAGGAATCTGATATTGAAGAAATATGGGCCCATTTTAAGAGAGCTAACCTAAGAATAATTGGAATAGAGGAGGGAAAAGAAAGTGAAACCAAAGGGATCAACAATCTCTTCAAAGAAGTAATAGCAGAAAATTTTCCAAACATAGAGCAAGAGGTTGATACAAAGGTCCAGGAAACTTATAGAACTCCCTTTAGACAGGATCGGAGAAGAGGATCCCCACGCCACATAATTGTCAAAATGACCAATGTGGAAGCCAAGCAGAGAACCTTAAAGGCAACAAAAACAAAGGGCCAAGTGACATTCAGAGCCAAACCAATTAGAATCACTCCAGACTTCCCAAACCAAGTCATGAGAGCCAGAAGGGCTTGGAGTAACATATTCCAAACTCTGAAAGAAAACAACTTCCAGCCAAAAATTTCCTACCCAGAAAAACTTTCTATCAAATTAGATGGAGAAATAAGAAGCTTCCATGACAAACAGAAACTGAAGGAATTTATGTCTTCAAAACCAGCACTAGAGAAAATACTCAAAGAGATTAACTACAAAGAAGAAATAGGTAACACACACCAGAACCAGAGAAAGAAGAGTTTCCATCCAACAGACAATTAAGATTGGTTATCTGTGGAGATTCATTATTTATGTTTGTCTTTTACCTATCTCTAAATGGTATTGTTTGCTTTTATTGTTGTTAATTTTTAGGATTTCTAGTTGGAATATTAATATACCTTCAGATATAGCAATTGGAAATATTTTATCTCATTCTATTAGTAACTGTTAACTCTGTTTATATTGTCTTTGGATATACAATTTTTTTTTTTTTTTTAGGGAGTGTGTATACTCCTCTGTTGCCTGTGCCATTGAAATCATAACCAAGAAATCACTGCCAATTTCAATGTTGTGAGGTTTTATGACCCAGATTTTCTCCTAAAAGTTTATAGTCTTAAGATTTATATTTAGGTCTATTATCTATTTTGAGTTAATATTTGTATATGGGATTAGGTAAGGGTCCAATTTTATTCTTTTCCATGTATTTATTATTTTTTAACAATATTTAGTTAAAAGATTATCATTTCCACCACCAAATGTTCGTGGAAACTTTGTCAAAAATAACTTGACAATATAGGGAAGAATTTTGCTCTAGGCTTTTATTTAACTCCAATGGTTTATATATCTGCCTTTAGAATAGTACTACACTGTTTCAATTATTGTAGCTTTATATGGTTTGAAATCAGAAAATATATATCTTCTAGCTTTGTTCTTTTTCAAGATCGTTTTGGGTACCTAGACTCCATATTCCATATTAGAATAGTTTTTTTTCTGAAAAATAAATATATAAATATGATAGTTTCACCTAAAAAATAGAAAAAAATATTCTCTGGTAAGAAAGAAAGCAAAAAGAAATATTGAAATGTTATCTTTAAGTCATCAAAACCTTGGTATCAGACAAATGAAACTGTTATGTGAGATTATCATTTTTAATTTTAGATAAATTGCCATAATACTAGATGTCAACTACTAAGCCAAGAATGGGAGGGAGGGATAGGGAGAGAATGGGGTGGGGATTGGGTGGGGGCTGACTGGGAAAAGTGTGCATGTATGTCTACAAAAGTATGTATCCTACTATGATGTATGAATACAGTGCACCAATAAAAAAAAATAATAAATTAAAAAAAATGTAAAAAAAAAAAAAAGAAATAATTGGGTGTGCAAAAATAAATTTCTTGTGTCCTTATATTTGTGTATAGTATACACAGAATATAATTGAGCTGGGGTTTTTATCCCATCTAATAATATTCAAATCATTCATATTTTATACTTTTATTGGTGCATTATATTCTCATCATAATGTAGTTTAGAGCCAGGTGTGGTGGTGCACGCTTGTAATCCCCGCATTTTGGAGGCAGAGACAGGAGGATCGCGCAGGTTCGAAGCCAGCCGCGCACGCTGGCTTAGGAGACCCTGTTTCCAAATAAAAATGTAAAAATAGGTCTGGGAGTGTAGCCCGGAAGGAGAAGGGCTTCCAGGAACCCCAGTACCACAAAAAATGTAGTTTAGAGTGATAGTTACATACATGCACACATTAGGTGAGTTTTCCCTCATGGCTCGCTTCCAATTCCTCCCCTGCCCCATACAGGGTATTAAGACTGACACTGGTATTCTCACATAGGTACACAATGTCAATTGAAGTAATTCCTTCACTGTATCTCCCTCTCCCTGCCCCCTTCCTGTAGACCAACTCCCTGGTTCCCTTAGAGTTTCTCCACCATTATCTGAAGTCCCTCTAGTATGCTGATTATTCCCTATATCCTGCATATGACAGAAAACATATTATCCTTCACTCTTTGTAACAGTTTAATTTCACTTAACATAATGTTTTCCAGGTCCATCCATTTTCCTGAAAATAACATAATTTTGTTCTTTATTGCTTAGTAGAATTATGTTGTGTGTATATATATATATATATATATATATATATATATCCCATAATTTTGTAATCTATTCATCTGTTGACAAACACCTAGGTTAGTTCTATAATTTGACATTTGTTAATTGTGCTACTATAAACATGTATATGCCGGGCATGATGGCGCACACTTGTAGTCCCCAAGCTTGGGAGGCGGGGACAGGAGGATTGCACTGGTTCAAGGCCAGCCCCGCTGGCTTAAGAGACCCTGTTTCCAAAAATAAAAAAGTATAAAATAGGTCTGGGAGTATAGCCTGGAGGTAGAAGGGCTTCCAGGAATCCCAGTACCACCCAAAAATCCCCACATGGATATGCATGTATTACTATAATATTTTGATTTATGACCCATTGTAAGGATACTTAGGAGTGGGATCTCTAGCTAATATGATACCTCCATTACTAATTTTCTGAGGAATATCTGCATTGATATTCATAGTGGCTGGACTAATTCACAATCCCACCAACAGTGCATAAGTGTTCCTATTTCCCCATATCCATGCCAGCATTTATTGTTGTTTGGCTCCATAATGATTGCCATCTTAATTTGGGTTAAGTGGAATCTCAGTATACTTGTGATTTGCATCTCCCTGATTGCTAATGGTATTGAACATTTTTTTCATGCATTTATTGTCCATTTGTATTTATTTTCTTATAAACTGTCTATTTAGTTCAGTTGCCCATTTCTTGAGTGGGTTATTAGTTTTTTTTAGTATTAAGTCTTTGTGCATTCTAAATATTAGTTCTCTAGCAGTGGAATAGCTGACAAAGATCTTCTATTTTGTAGGCCCTCTCTTTAGACCCTTGATGTTTTGCTTTGACGAGCAGAAACTTTTTAGTTTAATCCCATCCCATTTATTAATTATTGTTTTAATTTCCTGAGCTTTTGGGGTGTTATTGAGGAAGTTTCTACCTCAGCCTATGTTAGAGTGTTGGGCCTATGATGATGATATTCTCTAGTAATTTCAAAGTCACTGGTCAAATTTCCAAGTCTTTGAACCATCTGAAGTTGACTCTTCTGAGGGTAAGAGGTAGGGATATAATTTCATTTTTTCTACAAATGAATAACTAGTTTACCTAATATCATTTGCTGAAAAAGTTGACTTTTCTCCAATGGATGTGTTTGGCACCTTTGTCAAAAATCTATTGGCTGCAAATATATGGGTTTGTTTCTATAACTTCTATTCTATTCCATTTGTTTATGTGTCTGATTTTGTTCCAATACAATGCTGTTTTTATTACTATAACTGTATAGCATAATTTGAAGTCATGAATTGTGATTCCTCCTGTATGGCTCTTAGTGCTAAGAATTGCTTTGGCTATTCTGAGTCTTTTGCTCCTCCATATGAAATTTAGGGCTGATTTTTCTAGCTCTGTGAAGAATGACATTCGTGTTTTGATAGAGATTGCACTGACTCTGTAGATCACTTTTGATAAAATGGCCATTTTGATAATATTTATTCTCCCTCTCCAAGAGCATGGAAGATCTTTTCATCTTTTAAAATCTTCAGTTTCTTTCTTTAGTGTATTATAGTTTTCATTGTGGAGATCTTTGACCTCCTTGGTTAGGTTTAATCCTAGGTATTTAATTGTTTTTATATTTAAAATAATTATGTTTTTATATTTAAATCTACCATGCTTTCATTTCTATATATTCCATACATTTGTTTTTTCTACTTTCTTGATTAAATGATATTTTTCTCCAAAATATTTTATTTTTAGTCTCACTTCTTTCTAGGAAGCAGCCAAATGAGGGAGCATTCTTAGTAGTCATCTGACAAAAACTCCATTATTCTCTACATTTCCAGTGACTAGAATTTAGTCCTGCCTTGAAAGGAACAAAAGGGAAGGAGTGAGAAGTAGGAACCTTCTAAAAGACACCTAAATGTGATACTTAGGATGATTAATAGTAAGGACGTAAGTATAATACTTTTATTCTCAGAGGAGATAAATTTTGTTCCTAAAGAGCATTCACTCTGACATCTAAGTTCTGGATTTCAGTGGCTGAACATTGTGTACCTCTGTCCCACACTTACGACAAGGAAAGTACATGTCAAATAAGAAACTGCTCTGAATACAGTAATAACAGAAGATGTGCTCACATCCTATGGTGTGAGGCATGGTGGGCCACTTTCCACATAAAGAACATTCTTTGCCACTTGTGGCTAATGCACCATCACTATTAGGAGCACCAGTAAGAGGGATACATCATGAAGATAATTTGGCTTTCAACTTCTGGATATTGGTAAGTGATCAGAGAAAAATCAGAAACTCAGCAATACCATGCCAAAAAAGTTCCCTATTCATGTACTCAAAGCCAACCTCATGGATGTTTTAGTGCTTGCAAAATACAGAATTAATGCCTAGGAGATATTCTGTCAAAATTGCAAACTTTCCCCTTTAAAGGAAAATAAATCAATCAACTCACCCAATTTCAAAAGCCCAACCACAAAATTCACACAGTGTTTGACTTTCCCAAATGATGCTAAATGATGGTTTTGAAACAAATCATAGCCTCATTCTTCTAATCATCTCCCACAAATGGTACAAAAACATACCAGAGTTTCTGGTTTTTACTTCAAGAAAAATGTTTTTGTACTGAGTATTCAAACCTGACTGTCCCATGGATATTATTTTTGGAGTAGATGGTGAATCTCCATAAAAAAGCCACAGTAATACTTTCACTTCTGGTTTGAAGTGAACAAACAACCCTGGCATAAATCCATGAAAGCACTGAGTAAACGGGGACCAAACTAGCTGCTCCAGGGCATTGTTTAGTTTCAGGGCATCCAGCTGACTTATCTTGAGCACTCTTTTTAGACTCTCTGGGTGCCATGCCTTCTCTGAAGTTCTCTTTTCCCTCCTTCCGGCAGCTCCTTTAAGACTTGATAGCCTACCACTATGGCAGCAGGAATTTTTGCTGCAACATTTGTAAAATCCTTGCCTCACACCTGCCAGGGGGGCTTAGGAGTTTGTGAAATGCTCACACTGCGCATAACTTTTTCTAAAAAGCTTGTCTGTTCCTAGCAGAATCTGGGTTACTCTTAAATGTTATTTTGTTATTCCACTTCTATTATAAAGTTTCCATTATATTTCTTTTTATTTCTAGTTTCTAGTTATCTACTAGAAACTCTGGCCATAGTAACACCAATTATGCTGGCATAATCAGTACTTGGAAGGCTGAGACAAGAGGATCACAGGTTTGTGGTCAGGCTCAACAGCTTAGCAAGATTCTCAGCAACTTAGTGAGACTTTGTTTCAAATTTTTTTAAAAAAGTGCTGGAAGTATAGCTTAGAAGTACAAGGTCCTTGAGTTCAATCCCCAGGGCAATATTTTAATCTCCTGAAGACCTGTTTCTGTTGTCTAATATTTTTCCTGTTTATTTGCATATCTGACTATTTTCACTGTATATGATTACTAAGTATAAAAATTATATAGACAATTTAAAGTTCTAGATTAGGTTTTCTTTCTTCAGTGATGCTTTTCCTTCATTTCTCCAAGGCAGTTATGATCAAGTATCCTATTGTCTGATATTGAACTGCTTCAAAGTTGAATTTCAGTAATTTTTTAAGGCTGGGTTATTTACCATTTAGTATTATTCTTAAATTAGAAGAATTTGGGGGTCTCAGCTTAAATGTTATGGTGTTTTGTTGGGTCCTTCATTCTTCACAGGCTCTGAACATTAATTTCTCCCCCAGCCTATGAAATTGCCGGAAACCAACAGTTTAGGATTATTAAATGCCTAGAAGTGTGCATTAACTTCCTATAGTATTTTATAATAACACACATTTATCACAGCATAGTTTCTTTGGTCAGGAATCCAGGTAACTAAATTCTTATTTTACCTGTATAAGATGAACAGAATTCTAACACTACTCAAGATCACTTTAAGGCAGACTATTCTGATCACTACTTTATCTCTATTGGCAACTATGATAATTTTATCCATGTTGTCTTTGGAAATTTTGTAGTAGTTTCTTAGGACCACCTTACAAAGTACAATGAATTGGGTGGCTTAAAACAGCAGTATTTATTCTCTCACAATCTGGAGGCTGAAGTGGGAAATCAAAGTGATATCAAGGATTTTTTTTCTAGAAGCTCTGCAAAAGAATTTGTATTATTACCTCTCTCCTGTGAAATGGTGGTTGCTGACAATCTTTAGTCTGCAACTACATCATTTTAACCTCTGTCTCTGTAATTACATGGCCTTTTTCCTGTGTGTCTTTATGTAAAATTTTATTCTTCTTATAAGGAAATCTTAGAGTAGATTAGGAACCACTCTAACTCATTATGACCTCATTTTAACTTGATTACATCGTCAAGGTCCCTCTTTTCAAGTAAGGTCACATTCATAGGTAGCAGGGGTTAGTATTTCAACTTATCTTCTTGGAAGGCACAATTCAATTATCAAAAGTCAAAAGTAATTAAGGAGCCAAGCACAGTGCCACATACCTGTAATCCAAGCACTTTTGAGGCTAGACAGAAGGATCACAGATACACGGCCAACCTCAGTAACTTGCCAAGACCTTCTGAAAATTAGTAGGACCTTGTGTCAAAATAAAAAAAAATAAAATAAAATAGAGCTAGGTTGTAGCTCAGAGGTAGAATGCCCTTGGATTCAATCTCCAATACCACACACACACCAAAAATATTAAGTGCTACCGCTAGGCCCTTATCATCTTAGGATTCTACCATTCTCAATGTATTTAAAGATCCTACTTCTATGATAGCAGCTTTCACTGTAGCTTCTGACTTACTGTGATAGCCAGAACAATGGTCATCAAAAATGATGGTGTTCCCCTTACAGAATTATTTCTAAGAATTAGAGTGAAAGGTACATTCTCAGAAATCTCTTATTCCCTAATGTACATGATGTATATTCACACAAATTTCAAAGTCAATTATTAAGCCAAACATGAGAAGGAGGGAGAGGGGAAGGAGTGGGGTAAAATTTGGGTAAGGGCTAATTGGGTGATGTGTGCATGTATGCCTCTGCCATCTTGTATTCCATTAAGATGTATGACTACAAGCACCAACACAAAAATTTTAAAAAGAAACCTCTCAGGGTGAGTGATCAGGTCTTATAGGATAAAGACACTCTGACATTTCAGTATTCCTAAGCCTTTAGATTTTTCCTCTATGGTAAACCCAGGCAATTCTGGCATTTCCATTTCATTCACTGTAGGTCACCTTTGGGTCCATGTGGTAACCAACCAACAAAGTAAACTGTCATATTTATTTCAAGTTTAAACACTGATTCTGAAACTTAGCTGGCCTTGTTATGAACTGAACCATATCTACCTCCCTTCTACATTTAGATATTGAAGCCCTTATGCCCAATGTGATTATATTTTAAGATAGGACCTTTATAGATGTAATTAAAGTGAAATGAGATCATAAAGGTCAGGTCCTAATCCTACAGAACAGGTGTCCTTATAAGAGGAAGAGATACAAGATCTCTCTCTCTGTCTTACTCTCTCTCTCTCTCTCTCTCTCTCTCTCACACACACACACACACACACACACACACACACACACACACACAAAACGAGAGTTCACGTAAAGAGAGAAGTTGGATATCTGAAAAACAGGACGAAAACCCTGACCATAAACCACACCTGTGGGAGCCTTGATCTTGGACTTCAATCTACATTGTTCTGGGTGTTTTTCTATGGCAACCAAACTTACTAATATAGGTATATATAATAAATTCTCCCTAATATGACTAAACTATTTCTTTTACTTTGACCCCATATTTTTTTAAGATTTATTCCTAATCATATTCCCCAAGTTCTAGACTATACAAATTTTTTAAAAAAGCATGTATTTCATTTGGTGTGCATAGCTGTTCTTCATGGGTTGAACTTTGAACTTGACACTTGGGGGCCTATTGAGACTTGAATCTAGTTATAAATCTAAAAGCACATAGGAGGCTGAGACAGGAGGATCAAAAGTTTGAAGCCAGCCTCAAGAACTGAGTGATCCCTCAGAAACTTAATGAGACTTTGTTTAAAAATAAAAAAAAAATAAAATAGACCTGGGGGTGCAGCTCAGAGGTAAAATGTCCCTGGGTTCAATCTCTATTACTACATACACAAATAAAAATATAGAAGAAACAATAGATGGTAAGGGTAGGTACTGAAGAGGATCATCAATGCCTCACAAGTCAATTACCTCGGTGAAGAACATTACAAGTTCTTTAGGCAAAGGAAGGCTAACCTTCTCAAAAAGGTCAGAAAAGGCTCCTTCTACTAGCCAAAAAGGCCCAAAAGAATTCTGCAGTTAGAGATACCCAGATTTATTAGGATATTCCCATAGGCCCTCATTCCAATTTTAAGATTTCAATCTTTGCTAAACAGTGGCTTAATTTCATTCACAGAGATACTTCAAGGCTGGAAATTTAGTTTCTATTATTCTGCCATTGGCAGAAAGAGATTCTTTGTTTGATTTTTGGAAACCTTTCTCTGTGGCTACAGAAGACATGGATTCTCTCAGGGAAGACGTAGAAGCTTCTAGGTCCTTCGTGACACAGAAGTGAAAATTCAAATCCCTGAGTTCATCTTTTCCCTACTTCCTTTAATACAGTTGCCAATCCCATTATACTCCTTGGCTTGATGAAAATGTTCCAAGGCATCAATACATGGTCACCCAGAGCTTTGCCTTCTATCAGCATTAGATCAGAAGTGTCCAATGATGATATTCTATATACCTCTTTTTGTTTCTCTTTCCATATCATGCTATTGGCTACCAGTGCCATCTTTATGACTGGGAATAAACTGATTAGCATTTTTGTATATAAGCATATTAGAGAACAATTTCCATAAATTCAAAGCCAATTCAGAGAAATCGAGATTCTACTCCTCTGGCACTAGTCTTGGTACCACAACCTGTATCATTTAATCAGAGAAGCAGGACCACTAGGACACATCTATATCTATATCATAATTTCTTTACAGTAGCACCATTGACATTTGAGGGTGGATAATTTGGGGATGAAGGACTATTTTGTGAACTGTGGGGTGTTTAGCAACATCCCTGGTTTCTACTCACTACATGCCAGTATTTCAATACCTCCACCACATCTCCCCTCCACATCCCCGAGTTATAACAACCAATAATGTCTCCAGTCATTTTCAAATGTCTTTTGAGGGGCAACATTATCTCCATTTGAGAACCAGTGGCCTCTCTATCCCTATCATCTATATAAATTCTATAGCTATATTCTATATATATTCTAAATTACATAGAATTGGCCTCATGCAATTGTGTAGTAGTCTCTGTATGGCTGTTTCTTCACATATGATGCTAAGGCTTCAAGTCTCCAGGGACAGCAATCAGGAAGGGAAGTTCACAAATAGACTGTAATCAACAAGCTGAAGCTGGAGCCCCCAGGGAAGGACTAAAACCTGTGTTGGTTTTAATTGTCTCTGACCTTCACCAGGAGGGAAATCAGCAGAAGGGATGGGGGGGCTTTGTCACAAAGCTAAACATACACACTTGGTTTAGAAGTAAAAAAAAAAAAAAAAACTGAAGCAGATTTGGGCAGAGATAAAAAACACAGGCCCAGTTGTTGCTTCTCACCATTAAGGCAAATATATATATTTGCAAAAACCATGTGTGAGTTACAAAATGGCTGCTTCCCTTTCAGCCCCCAAATCTCCCTAGAAGCTGCCTTGTAGCTGACCTAAATACAAAATGAGCAAGAGAATGAATTATGGGAAATGTAGTTCAATCCAGGCAAGCTGACCTATACAAACCCACTATAAGATAATTTGTTCAGAGCAGGATCCAAACTAAAGCCACACTCAAATGAAAATATCAACCTAGTGCGAGAATTTGTAGTTACAAAGATTAACTGCAAAAGGAATTATGAGTTTAAATGGTTTAAAATCATATTGACTATCTAGGAGCTCTTCAGAACTCCTCAAATTAAAAGTATGTCATGTATAAATGCAAATTATTTTTCTCTATTAATGAGGTTGAAAATAATTTGTCTGGTACAAAGATTTTACTATTGTATATTCAAAATAATTGTAGCCAAAGCAAAACATTTAACAGAAAGCTAGATTTAATGGTAAGAAGCAAATTTGACAATTGTCCTAGGGAAGGTTATAGGTAATTGGATGGAAATATTTTTCCAGGTAATTGGATGGAAATATTTTTCCAGCAATGAGTGATAGTCGATGTTTTAAATGCACCATGGAGATGTTTATCTCAGAGGTTAAAGTAACATCAACTCATGTTAGAGAAAAAGCTTTCACTCTTTGACTGGAGAATATGCCAACCACTTGCTACATTTGTAATAAGAATATCTTATATTTTTCTCTAAATTTCCCAGAATATTCCTGAGGCTTCATGCAGCTCATGCAGTCATCCAACAATATTGAGTCACTGGTATGTGCTAGACTTCTTTTGCGTAGTCACTAGATAGCAGAAAATAAAATGACCAAAAGAATCTGATTTCAAGAAACAAAGTTTCTAGTGAAAGGATATAGATTATGAATCAATAAACAAATGTACATATATTTCTAGTTGTCCCAAACATGTCAGGGTGCTATCCCTTTTTATTTTTATTCCTGATTCTGAGGATTGAAAAGGGGCAGTGTAAGTCTACCACTGAGCTCTTTTATTTTTTTATTTTGAAACAAAGCCTCATTAGGCTGAGGGCATTTTTCAGTTTCTGAGGTTGGCCTCAAGCCTGCAGTCCTCCTGTTTCAGTATTCCAAGTACTGGGATCACAGGTGTGCACCACTGCATTTGGCTGGTACTGTGCTTTTTTAGGTCAAGTATTTGACGACTGTTCATGTAAAGGGAAGCCTAGAAGCAGAGATTTGAATTGAGGGTGAGTGAGAATTTCTAGAAGAGAAATGCCAGCATTTTAGAGAAAGGAAATTAGGAACACAAAGTCCCAGACAAGTGAAGCTGTTGGCATGCTTGGCATGTTAGAGGACCAACAAAGAGGCCAGAGTGACTGAAGTAGAATGTGCGAGGAGAAGAGACTTGGGAGATGAATTCAAGAGAGATCCAGAGCCAGAATCAGAGACCATAGTGAGGATTCTTTTTTGAGAGACAAGACAAGCCACTAGATCGTTCTGAGTCAAGTGGCATGACATTTTTTTGTTGTTGTTGTTGTTTTTGCAGTACTGGGGATTGAATCTAAAAGGGTCCTACCTCCGATCTACAACCCCAGCCTCTTTTATTTTATTTAATTTTGAGACAGAGCCTCGCTAAATTTCACAGGCTGGCCTTGATCTTACAATCCTCCTTTCTCTGCATTCTGAGCAGCTGGGATTATAGGCATGTCCCACTGAGCCCATCCTGACCTTTGTCAGAAAGAACCTTTCTGTTCACTCTGTGGCAAACTAATGTCAGGGGTACAACAGAAGAAGCAGAAGGACCACTGAGGAAGCTACTGAAATAAAGAGAGCAGGTTGGTAATGATAGAAATAGGGTGAAGTTATTGGATTCTGAGAAGACTTGGAAATAGAGCTCGTGAGATTTGCTATACCACCTAATAGATGTTATGTGGGAGTGAGACAAAAAGAGGGAGTCAAATCAATGTAATCACTATAAACAAACAAAAAGTCTTCCTATTTAACTTCTCTCTCTCTTCTTCAACAGTCATCTTTATTCTCCTTGCAGACTCTCAGCATCCTAGCACTCAGCCTCTAGGTGCCTGAAGCACTTGCTATACCTCTACCCTACAAATGGGGTGTACAGTACGACCCTACTCTTTCTGTTCCTCTTGTAGTCCACTAACAACCCTTTGTAACCCCTTCCTGCCTGTTTCCCACTCAATGCTTGTCCTACTGGTCCCTTCAAAGCCCTCATTTCCTGATACCAACTTTTTCATTTAGGTGCTAGGCAGAAAGTATCTGGTATAATTAATTCATATTCAGGTAGAAATGACTAATAGCCTAGAATAAAATAGTTTTCTTCTCAAGAGAGCATTTTAAAGAGCTTTGAATTCACTCAAATGAGCCCTTTCCTTGTGGAATATTTTTAAGTAGTGATATGTTCCATGATCATCTGCAAATTACACTTCGTTGGTTGCTGTGCCCACACCCATGCAGGCTATAAGCTGACTTTACCCAAGGGCTCAGGCAGGTTTATTTTTTTAAAGGGTAGCTACAGGGAAGTGAATCATGAATGATTATTTTTAAAGACCGACTTCACAACAGCTCTGTTATCATAATTAATAAATGAAGGAAAGAGGTAGAAAATGTAAGCAGATCTGTGTCCCTGCTGTCCCAGCTAGCAGTTTTTAAATACTTTCACAGCAGCCTTCTTCTTACAGATGCCTCAGAAAGGATTTGGCACTTCACAAATGATTTCATCTGAGCTAGGATGATTTGGGGGTCTCTCTTTGTTTTATGTTATGTTGTGGTGGTGCTGGGTATTGAATCCAGGGGTGTTCTACTTCTGAGCTACACCTTCAGCCTTGTATTTTTTATTTTGAAGGAAGGTCTCATTAAGTTGTTGAAGGTCTCACTAAGTGACTGAGGTTGCCCTTGAATCTGTGATCCTGCTGTCTCAGCCTTCAAAGTACTAGGATTTAGGCCTGTGTCACATCTGGCTTGGGAAGTCTCTCTTCATCTTATCACTTTTTATTATCGATAGGTACAGCTGGCATTTTAGTCTCTACTCTCTCTTTGCAGAGTAAGTTTCTTGGGAGTGGGGGTCAGGAGGGGAAAAGAGCTGAGATGCTTTTGTATCAATTTGGGTTTAGCTACCTATTTTTTGTTCTAAGAGGAAAAAAATCATTGTAAAACCCAAACAAAAAATAACCCTCAATAATTGCCATGTTATTTTCAGTTGGGAAACTATGAACAAATAAAGCCTTCCAAATTCTATAGCTGGATTCAGATATCCACTGAGTAACTAAATATAGAGGAGTAGAGGCAGTTGATCCACTTCAATTCTGTGATAGCAAAAAAAGTAGGAATTCTTGGAAGCACCTGCCATTTCAAATGGATTTCAGTGCATAGAAAATAAACAGGCTATACCACTAGTTACTCATATAATATTCACTCTGCTTTTTCTTATTTATTTACTATTCAGTGATACTAGGGATTGAACACAGGGGTGTTCTACCTCCTGTCTTAAAAAGACACCTCATGTCTTTTTATTTTTTATTTTGAATCAGGGTCTCACTAAATTGTTGAGGGCTTCTCTAAGTTGCGGAGGCTTGTCCTGAATCTGAAATCCTCCTGTCTCAGCCTCCCAAGTGCTTTTTATCCTTGAAAAGAAAATCTCAACTTTATTAGAGGAGAAAATGAAACCTAGACAAAAACGTTATTTCCCAACCTACTGTGATGCTACATTTGGACAGGTGACTAAAATCTGCTTAATGAGATAAAGTATAGTTGTTATTGGGAAGGAATTTTGGAAATGGACCAACAGAAATACACAGCTGTTGAATGGTTCTTTTGCATTTCCCATTTCTCCTTGCTTTCTAACCTTGAATTTAATGAAATTACTGGAGCTCCAGCAGCCACCATGGGTCATTAGGAAACCTTGAGGAGAGAAGTCACTTGCTGAAAGTGTTACAGCAGAAAGGAGAGGAATAGTGTATTACTGACAATTAAAAATCTTCCCTGCCAGTGATATACTGAATAGCTTTAGACTTATCTGACAAAAGAGAAAAATAAACTTGTAGTTTTTTCAAGTCATTATTATTGAAAGGAACTGGTATGAGCAGCCACATACAACTCATAACTAATAAGATGGTTTACTGTACACTGATTTACCTTTGAAAGCCAACAATCTTTTGGCAAAACACAATTAAGCTCACATTTTTATATACTAAGTATATATTTCAATCTCATTTTTAGCCACTCCTAAGTGGCCAGTGGGCCTGTGAACAAAGTGGCCATGGTAGCAGGGATAGAGGTTTGCATGGGCTCAGCAAGCATGGCTACCATTCACCAAGGCCAACCTGATTATAATCACTGCTTCCTGTCCACTCTTCCAGCATCAAAGACCCATACCAAGTCTCTAATATGGCTTCAGTTACTGGAATGGTCAATCAGCTCCTTGGTGACAGGTTGATTTCATCATGAAAGGGGCAGAATTTTGTTCTTACTAGAATAGACATTCACTCTGTTATAAACTTTCCTCCTCTGTACAAAAAGGTTTCTAGTGAAACTATCACCTCTTAACTCACGTATGCCTTATCGGATACCATAATCATGTTGTTGCACATGGCACTGCACCTGATCAGGAAATCACTTCATGACAAAAGTATATCAATGGGCCCATGCTCTTGGAATTCATTCAATTTACCATGTGCCCCAACATTCCAAAGCAAATGGCTTAATACAATTGTGGAATGGCCTTTAGAAGTCACAGATATGGTACAACCAAGGTTGTTACAGCTTGCAGGACTGGGGCAAGGTTCTCTAGGAGACTGTATATGGTCTAAATCAATTCTGTGGTTTGAATATGGTTTGTTACCACCAAGATACAGGTCAAGACTTGGTACCTAATGAAACAGTTTTGAGAGGTATGGGGTCTTAAAGAGGTGTTTTGGAGAACAGATAGACCATCTTTGGAAGAGATTAATGACTGCATTGTGGGAGTATGTCATGGTTAGGTCTTGTGGGACTAGACTGGTGTCTGTGCAAGCAGGTTGTTAAAAGGAGTTTGGTTCATTCACTCACTCTTGCTTTCTCTTTCATTATATGATCTCTTTTGAATGTACTTGCTTCTTTTTTAGCTTCTCTGCCAAGTTGTAATGCAGTCAGGATAACCTCCCCAGACACCAGTGCCATGCCGCTTGAACTTTCCAGCCATCAGCGTTATGAACCAAGTAACCGTTCTTTTTTCATGATGCATTACCCAGCATCTGATGTTCTGTTATAGCAACACAAAATGGACTAAAACAATATGCATCCAATATATAGTGCTGTTTCTCTCCTAGCTGGTATTCATAAATACAGGAATCAAGGCAAGGAAATTGGAGTGGTACTTCTCACCACTACTTCTAATGATATATTTGCATATTTTTTTGTTTTCTATTTCTGTATCTTAAGGTTCTCATGGTCTAAGAACCTTAGTTCCAAATAGAGGACAATTTTTACAAGGGGATTCAACAGTGATATCCCTGAACTGGCAGTTGAGACTACTGTCTAATCACTCTGAGTGTCTCATGCCACCAGATGAAGAAGCAGAGAGGGAAGTTACTGTCTGGCTAGAGTAGTTAATTCTGATTGCTAGAGAAAAACTCAGTTGTCTTTACTTCACAATGGAGGCAAAAACAGGAATGTTTGGAACAAGGGGATTATTTAAGGTACTTCTTAATAGCCCCATTTCCTATAATTAATGTTAGTGGAAAACTTCATGCCACCTCAGGCAGGATTGCTAATGTTCTAGACCCTTCGGGAATAAAATTTTGGGTCATCCTACAAGGTAAATAAGTGAAGTGAGGTATTTGCTGAGGGTAAAGGGAATATAGGATGGGGAGTGAAAGAAAGTAGTTATAAATACCAACATATGCCCACATGAATACTGCAGAAATGAGAACTGTGATAGTTATGAGTATTACTTCTTTTTTAATATTTTTACTTGAAAATTTAATTTTATACTTGAAAATTCAGTATCTTGATAAAATATCTGTCATCCATTATTATTTAAAATAACACTTGCTAGTGATTATTAACTTCATAGTATTTTTAAGTTACAAAATATAAAACAAGGGGCATGAATCAGCATATATAAGTTGTTTGGGGGGTATTTTAATTTTTGGTTAATTTAATGGTACTCTGGATGGAACCCAGGGCTTGTACATGATAAGTGCTCTACCTCTGAATTATATCCCCAGCCCAAGAGATTTATTCTTAAGAAATAATGTGATCATGCGATTGTACCAGCTTGGCATCATAGTCTGTTCAGCCTGCTTTAACAAAACATAATAAAGAAGGTAGCTTATATATACAACCAAAATTTCTCTCTCACATATCTAGGGGTTAAAAAATAGACAATCAACTTATGCCAGATTTGTTGTCTGATGAGGGCCTACTTCCAGGTTCATAGATGGTGCCTTTTAGCTATGTCCTTATATGGTAGAAGAAATGAAGAATTTCTCTTGGGCTTCTTTTATATAACACTAGCACCACTCATGAAAGTCCTGTGACCTAATCACTTTCTACCTGCGGGCTTAAGATTTCAGTGTATGAATTTTAGGGAGACACACACATTCAGGACATAGCAATTAGCAAGTTCAAAACCCTACTGAGTAGTCCAGCAGGCTGATGGCCCAGGGGAAAAAATTTACTTGGATCCCAAAAGGGGTAATGGGGTCAGAATTTCTTCTTGCTTAGAGAAAGTCAGTTGTTTGTTTTGGATCTGGAATGTTCCTCCAAAAGTCCTGTATTGAAAACTTGATCCCTAATGTGGCAATGTCCAGAAGTAGGAACTCATCAGTAAATTGATAGCTGATTAGACTACTGAGAGGTTGTAGAAACTATAAGTAGGTGGAGCATACTTGGAGGAAGTAGGCCATGGGGACATGCCACTGAGTATTGTATCATGTTATTCCACCCCCTGCTCCACACACACTTCTTGGCTGCCATGAGCTGACTGTCCTGAACTAACAAGTGTAGCAGTACTTTCTCCTGCCACACTCTTCAGCATGATATTTTCTCGAACCTCATGCCTAAAGTAACGAAGCCCACCAACCATGGACTGAAATCTCTGACACTCTAAGTCAAAATAAATCTATCCTCCTTTAAGTTGTTACTGTCTAGTATTTTAGTTATAGTGATGAAAAATTGACTTAACACATCAGTCTCTGTTCTAATAAGTTCCTCAACTGATTGGATTACGTCTACCCATATTGTGAATGGTAATCATTTTTGCTTAAAGTCCACCAATTCAAATGTTAATCTCTTCCAAAAATACCTATATCCAAAAATACCATTGCACCTTTACATCACAAAACACCATGGCCCAGCCATATTGACACAAAACAAGCATTACACAAGTTCCCAGGATTCTTCCCAGAAAAGAAGTTCTTCCTGGGAAAGAAAGTCCTGTCCTGACATACAAACAGCATGTTCCTAGTGTGAATGACATGGCTATGAGGAGGGTCATTGAAACCAATCTAAATCCTATAAAGGACTGTTTGAGCTGGCACATACATGCAGCCACTGAGAAGAAATCATTTGGCGCTCAATTAACTTTTCTGCCATGAGGCTTTCTCTCCTTAGCTCACTTCCCACTACTTATAGGGAATTTAATTCAACCTATAACAAAAGATAGCTACAATAAACAAGGACAGTTTCATGTTCTCATTTTCTGGAGATAGATGGTTCTGGATACAGAATGCAACTCAAAGTTGAGTATTAGACAAACCTGTAGTTCCCTCAGTAAAGCCAAGGCTATTTAAAAAAACAGAGACATTTTGGAAAACCACTGGACTTTTAAAATAAAATCTGGAAAATATAAATATCTAGAAATACTTGTATAATAAATACTATATTTAATACATAATATGGAATATCTGGAATATCTGGAAAATCTGGAAAAAATAAATGGGGTATTTTGATGTAGGATACAAGAAATAAATAGATAAAAAGAAGTCAGACAGGAACATAAAGGGAAAGTAAAATATAATTTTAATATAAGAACCTAATACTAAAGTGCCTCAAAATTTACACCTCAAACCAGTTTTCTTTCAGATACCTGTCTCTCCCAATTTTTGGGGAGATCTGTAGATCCTAGAGTTCACTGATAAAGACTATGATTGCCCTATTCACTGTTAATAAGACAGATACACTACCTTTAGAAACCCATAATTTTAGGATACTTTCCAGTTAATCAAATAATGAAGACCTCAAACAGCCTGAGGACGCTAAGAATGACTAGAACACCCTAAACTGGCTCGGGAACTATGAGACCGAGATCATCTTCACATACTTCCTCTTACCTATCCACCACGAAAGTCCCCTATAAAAAAGAGCTCTTTAGTCCCCCAAAATGTTTTTCTCTCTCTTGAGATGGTCTCCATTCTCCCTTAAATGTGAATTTCCTACTTCCCTAAATAAGCCTCTGTCTATTTCTCTCACTGGCATATGCTGAAATTATTTTCTGTCACGTTAGCCAAGGACCCTACCAATCCTGAGTTCCTGAATTGAGAAACGGACTCATCACCTCAACATCTTATCTTGGCAATTCAAAATAAGTCTAACCATGTTAAACAGTACTGTATCAAGAATAGTTAATAGCTGCTAGGCATGGTGGTACATGTTTGTAATTCTACAACTTTGGATATTGAGACAGGGGAGTCACAGACTCAGCACCTTAGCAAGGCCCAAAGCAACTTAATGAGTTCAAAGTTAGAACTCAAACTTTAGTAGCTCAAAGTTAGAACAATCGTGAGTTCAATCCCTAATAACACACACACACACACACACACACACACACACACACACAGAAAATTTAACAGATAAAATATGTTTGTTTATATCCTCAATAATATTTGTTGGAATTCTGTGCCAATAGAAAGAATATCATATAAACACTAGATTAAATATATTCAGGTAAAAACTAGAATTAATAAATTATTTATTTATTTTTGCAGTACTGGGGATTGAATTCAAGGATGCTCTACCACTGAGCTATAGCCCCAGAAGGTTTTATTTTTTTTATTTTAAGACTTGGTCCCATTAAGTTGTTCAGGCTGACCTTGAGCCTCCTGAGTAGCTGGGATTACCAAAATTGAACAATAGAGGCTATAAAAAGCAGATAAATAAATGTAAAACAAAACATCATTTCCTTCATAATAATTAAGAATAGAATAAATAAAAAGATAAAGAAATCAAATTTATGAATAAAATTAATAAAGTTACAAGTATATGTGTTTTTCCATACTTTCCACAAAATAAGATGATGAAAATTAAACATAGTTGAAATTTCAGGCAAATATCCTGTTCTCCCACTTCAGATTCACTGGGCACCTCTCCCCCTTGCTCTTCGGTATCAGGAGCTGACCAGAATGGATGATTTCAAGGGGCTCACTAGAATGTTCCTTCTGTGAAAGACACCCACAGAAATTGTAAAAAAATGAAAGGAGAGCAAAGCCAGCGTATCTATTCCTATAGCTAGCTCCAGTTAACAGTGTTCTTGTTCCTCTACTGAATTGCACAGGTCCTATATAGGTAGCCTTATCTTAAGTTCTATGAGGTAGCTGTATCCCAAAGCTAATTTGGGGTTCTGAAACCACTCTTTCTATCTACCCTTTCAGACCCAGAGGTGGTAATGGATCCCCAGCTTCAATCACATACTATATAATGACATTTTAGTCAAGAGATTATATATACAATGGTGGGCTCATAAAGTATTATCACTTAGTGACATCATAACATCACAGTTTATGTAAGTATTCTCCAGGATGCTAATATAATGACAAAATCACTCTAGTAATATGTTGCTAAGAATATACTGTTATTGTCAGTTGATCCAGGACTATTTCACATTAGGTGCCTCAGTATCCCTTTATTTTCCTTCAACCTTTCAAAGCATTGTAATTCATTAAACTCCACTCAAATATTCTATTTGAGAATTTCATCATCTTTATGC
The DNA here is from genome assembly GCF_963383645.1 of Muscardinus avellanarius. NCBI lineage: Eukaryota > Metazoa > Chordata > Mammalia > Rodentia > Gliridae > Muscardinus > Muscardinus avellanarius. The sequence goes on from NC_137792.1 coordinate 36,267,302, forward strand.
TACTGAAATCATGACTGATGTAAACAATAATTAAAAACCAATAGAAGGAACAAAGGAAACACTTGAGGCTTTAGATCAGAATAGCCCACCTAGTAGGAGGACATAAAGAAATTCTCACTTCACAATGAAAAAAAATTCCTAGGATATAACAAAGGTTTAAAAAGGAAGATTAAAAAATCATTCAGGCAAAGAGGAATTATGCAACCTAAAGTAAAATAATTATGACAGGTCAGGCTGACAACATATCTTTCTTTTGTTATGATAATTATCAGTAGATACTGAAATATCAACAAAATTGTGAAAGCCTAGCTAAGCCATCCTTCCTGGAACAGAAAACCACTCACATACATGAAAGAGCTTAGAATGTATTTCATCCATAAGAAGCCCTAATAATGTTTTCAGGAAAATGATATACTCCAAAAAACTGTAACAAGAAAACAAAAACAAGCCAGGCATGGTGGTGAACACTTGACTCCTAATACATGAGAGACTGAGACAGGAAGATTGCAGGTTCAAGGCCAGAGGGCCAGTGTGCAGTAAATTAGCAAGATATGGTTTCAAAATTAAAAATAATAAAGCTGCTTGGCGTGGTGGTGTATGCTTGTAATCCCCTCACTTGGGAGGTGGAGACAGGAGGATCACGCAGGTTCAAAGCCAGCTACCCTGGCTTTAGAGACCCTGTTTCCAAATAAAAGTATAAAATTGGTCTGGAAGTGTAGACCAGAGGTAGAAGGGTTTCCAGGAATCCCAGTACCACAAATAAATAAATAAATAAATAAATAAATAAATAAATAAATAAACAAACAAACAAATAAGCTGAGGCTATAGCTCAGAGTTGAAAGTTTCCTTAATTCAATCCCTAGTATCAAAACAATAACTAAAACCAAAAATGGACATGAATCATAAATACCTCTAATAGGGAAAATTGTGATTTCAGAGTAACTATTGTTACTACTGAGATCAGTAATATTCCTCTTTAATGTCAAAATTGCTAACTGATTAATAAATATCAAACAATTTTTGAAAGACATGATAAAGTAATCAATATAGTTTTCTTATTCAAGATTATTTAAAAAAAACTGTAAGATAAGGGGAAAGGGGTGAAAATAAAATGTACTTTTACTTCTTTATTTTTTCCATTTAAAGAAAAATTAGATCCCACTAATATTCAGTTGTTTCAATGTAAAATGCTTTAATGTATAAATAATTATCAAAAAATTAAAATAAAATTTTAAATTATAAATAAAAATAGCATGATAAAATACAAAATCTGAAAGAATATGCAATAAATATTAATAATGTTTTCTTTTGAATTGTAAGGTCTTAGACACTTTATCATTTCTTGCTTATCTATATTTTCTGTAATGCACTGTAATATGATGAAACACATATTTGTTCTTTATCTCAATTTCCTGACATATAACTTCTAAAATTCTTGGAATCTTTAGAATGATAAGTGGGTAATGTCAGAATGCTTGCTGATTATTGGAAAGATGGTTGGGAGTTTTGGGATTCAACTTACAAGTTTCTGGGGAAGGGATAGGGGTTAAAGATTAAGTTGATCACCAGTGGTCAATATTTTGATCAATCATGTTCAAGTAATGAAGCTTCCATTAAAAATAGCAAAAGGTACAAAGGGCTTCTATAGAGCTAAACACATGGTAGTTCCTAGAGGGGGGAATACCCCAAAGAGGGCATGAAAGCACTTTACTCCTTCCATCTAAACCGCACTCTAAGCATCTCCATCTGGTGTCCACTAGTACCCTTTATAATATCCTTTATAAGAAATCTGTACCATGTATATTTCCCTGAGTTTTGTGAGCTGTGCTAGGAAATTAATCAAACCCAAGAAAGAGATTGTGGAGGCCCTGATTTATAGCAGGCCAGTTAGAAGCACAGGTAAAACATCCTAGAGCTTGCAATTTGCATCTGCAGAGAAGAAGGGCAGTCTTGGAAATTCATTCTCAACATGTGGGAGCTGACACTATTTCTAGATAGGTAGTGTCAAAATTGAATTTAATTAAAGGACACACACCTGGTGTCCATTGCTATAGCATTTGCTTGCCTGATGATGGGAAAAATCTCACACATACCTGCTGTAAGAAGCTTATACCATATAGTCTGTAAGAGTATAGTGAGAAAAACTGAGTTGGGTTTTTCTGTATCCTCAGATGTATGTATATTAACTAATATAAAGACAAATACCTAGGGCTGGGGGTATAGCTCAGTGGTAGAGCAGTTGCCTAGCATGTGCAAGGCCCTGTATCCAATCCCCAGCACCACAAAAAAAACCCTTAAAATTTTTCACATCTTATAAGTTGAAATTAAATCACAAAACTTTTGATATCTTGAAATCTAGATGTTTATTATTCCTCCAAAGTATCTGAAGCAGTTAACAAAGAGACTTTAAATGTGAGGAAGACATACAATGGATTTAGATTAAAAAAAAACATCAGATTTTGGATTTAAAAATTCCTGGGAATTTGAGAGCAAGAGGAAATCTGATATAAGTAAATATACCAATTAAACAATATGATGACTTCTAAAATGGATGAAATATACTGGAAATAACAAAAGTCTAAAATGATTTTTAGAATCAATAATTCCAAATGTTACTCATCTTCTGAGAGATATTGTGTTCTGCATATCTTTTGGGTTTTCTACTCAACTTGCCTTTTAGCAGAATTTTCCTTTCCTCCTATATATGATGGCAGCATACGTAGCCATATGCCATGTTGTTATAGTGGAAGAACTACATTTTCCTTCCTTCTTTCCTTCCCTTCTCTCTCCTCTCCCCTCTCCTCCTCCCTATCTCCCTCTCCATTCAACACAGGGGTTCTCTAATACTGAACTACACCTAAGTCTTTCTTTCAATTTTGAGACAGGGTCTCACTCAGTTGACCAAGCTGGTCTTGAACTTGTGATCCTCTTGACTCAGCTTCATGAGTCACTGGGATTACAGACATGTGCCACCGCACAAGACAGAACATTCTTTCTCTCGAGGCTTTTCCTCTTAGAAACACAATATCCAGGGTTAGGGTTTGTAGTTCAGTAGTACAGCTAACGTTCAGAAAGAGCAAAGAATAAAAGGGTGCAGAATAGTATGAGGATTCTTTAATGATATCCTAGCTTTATGTTTGACTTTTTTCATGTACTCCAACTATGTTCTTGTCCTTAGGATCTCAAAGATATGTCAGGATCCTGAGGCAGAGTACTGCAGTAGTGGTGACCATGGGATACGACATTATATTGCCTGGAAATTAATCTTTATTACCATTTATAAGCACTACTATTCCCCCAGACCTTGATTTATTCATCTGTAAAAAGGATCTAATATTGACCTTACTTTAAAGGATTATGGGAATAAATTAATATATTTTAAAGTGTAAATACAAAATGAGAGCTAAAAATTATCATCTATTTTAATGTTATAATTTTAATAATGTTATTATTTATAATATACAAATCAATATTCTTACAACAATTTATTCTTCTGTGTAAGTAATATAGAAACAGTAACACTTTGATCATTTTCTAAACCTCATAAGAGTCAAGACCAGATTAACAAGAGAAACTATAACATAATTACTTAAAGTTTTACACAATACAGGGACTTTCAGAATAGATCCAGAGAAAATTGCTTGATTTTACGCATAGATTCAATGAAGAATGGACAGCCATGTAGGAAAATGATTGAATCAAGAATATATGATCCAATGGTAATAAAAGAATGGCAGGAGAGACCCAGAAAAATCCATTTATTTTTTGGAAAGATAGGGAAGGACGAAGACTGAACTTGATTAATGAGGGTCTACATCCAAATATGTGTAAAATTATGAATATGACATGGTTACCCTGGACAATCTTTGGTGGGAGGCGGGAAGGGAAAACAGGGGCGGGGGGGGAGAGGGCACCAAGTATAGTTTGAATGTATACCACTTATGTTCAATAAAGAAAAAATTAAAAATAATAAAATAAAATAAAATAAATACTATCTACCAGGAAAAAAAATCTAAATTTAAAAAATCCATTTATTTTAGAGTTTTCTTGACCTCGCTGTGTGGCATTTTTTTTTTATCTTGGGTTTATGGCAAGACTCCTTCAATAATAGTGGCCTTATGACCTATTGTTAGATAAAGCAAATTAGAGGATATCCTTATGTCTAGCTCTTACAAAGAAAATTCAGCCCAAGGTTAGAGTAACAGTTTTAGACTTTATGACCCATTTTCAGGGAGAGGGCTTACCTAATCATTTATCTAGACTTTACTTCTGAGACTCTTACAGTATTCTTCAGTTCAAAGTACTCAGCATATCAAAGTGTGGTACTCTGGGGTATCATTTTCTGAGTCTCATCAATATTTACTAACAAAAGCCCATCCATATCTGCAACCACTTTATGGTAGTATACTAGGAATAATATAGAAATGTGGGTCTGGTGATGAGGTCTCAGATAAGGCATAGGAAGGAACTTAATCAACTATCTAAGGATATGAGCTTCTTAGTCAATAGAATATTTATGTCCCAGATTTTTCCTACTCATAAGTTCTTTGGCACATTACTGAACCTTATATTCCTTATTTGTAAAAATCTGTCTAATAATAGATCTGGCTCATAGGGAAGTTGTAAAATTTTAAAAATAAGACTACATGCCAGGTATCTGAAACATAAGAATACAGTACTAAATACTTTATAACCTTGATTATTGTTGCTAACTCTACATGTACAGGTACCAACACATCAAATGGCCAAGCTTATGTAAGAAAGATGACAGATATAGACATGGTATATACTTCTTTGTCAAGAGACATGTGACCCATTAGCTCACACATTTTCCTTAGTTCAGAATGTACCAGCTGTTCTTACAGATGCGTTAATTTAATTTACTGAGGTCTTAGATTGTTCTAAATTCATAATATTTCTGCTTCAATGATGTTGTATATCTAGCAGGGACTATAGGAGTTATTTTTAGCTAACTGACAAATATTATGCATTGGAAGAGAAAACCTAAGTTCCACAAGGTAAATGCAATCCTGAAAATCTGCCTATCTTGTTTAAAATCCTTATAAGACAGGAGTTGAAGAGGTGCTTAAATGTGTGAAAGTAAAAGTTATTAAGACCAATTTTATTTTTCTATTAGCACACTTTGCCAAGCCCCTACTAAAATTCTGCATTAGTTAAGTATCCAATAAACATTTATAGAAGGAATGAATGAACGGACATATTACCAGAGTAAACCAAATCCATAAACATGAGATCAGTGAAGATATATTTGAAACACTAATTCTTAACTTCGGGACACCACAGAAGTACTTGGGAAACCATTTCAAAGCATGTATTTCCAGGCCCCACAGACAGCCCAATTGAACCAGTATTTCTGAGTGGTCCAAACAGAGAAACTGTATTTTCAAAAGCCTCTTCTGGTAATTCTCATAAACACCCAGGTTAGGAACAGAAGCTTTAAGAAAGGAACAGTTGAAGGTCCTAGACATGCAAATTATTCATTTGAGCTAAAGGATGCTTGAATGGAACCAACTTGCACCTTTTTTTCTATCCTGACTTTATCTTCCTGTAAAAAGGAGTCAGGATGGCCTAAAGAAGCATGGCACCCTATAAACTGTCTGACATAAAACTGCAAAGCTAAAATTATTACAAGGTGCAAGATGGGCCAATTATTTGCCTCTTATTGTATCCATGCTCTTGACCCTTTGAAATACCCTCTCACTCTATCTAGGGTGTTCTTTCCCAGCCCTTGGTTCTGGAGTCGGCCATGTGACTTGTTCTGGTCATTAGGATTTTAGCAAATATGAAATAAGCAGAGACATGGAAAAGTGTTTGCTACAACTCTTACTTACACTTAAGTATTAGCTATGAGAATGTGGCCTATTAGAGAATGAGTTATATGGATCAAAGCTGAAGGAATTCAAGAAATGCCAACCCCCCAAAATGTCACTTTAGCAAACTGATTATTTTGAGCACAAAGCACAGGGAAAATATCAAATGCAATGAGAGGCTTTCTCCGAACACCCATTCCCCAGGAGCTCAAAAATGGATCCTCCAAAAGAAAGAAATTTTCATCAGTAACCTCTGTAGGAGTTTCATCAACCAGGGAAGATTGACTTGTATTACAAGAGAAGAAACTCAAACTTGACACCATACCCAGAAAAACTGTGTCACAAACTATTACCTGGTCTCCTAAGGACCCATTTATCTTTCTCCTGAATCATATACTGTACCCTAAGTTGCCCATATCCTCCCCCTCTCCTGTGAAGTAGGTATATAAGCTTCTAAACTTCTGCTTTATTAAATATTCATATTTATATTCTAATATACTCCTATGTATGTAATAAATTGATACACTTTGCCAGGTGTGGTGGTGTATACCTGTAATTCCAGTGCTTGGGAACCTGAGACAGGAGGATTGCAGGTTTGAGGCCAGCCTCAGTAACTTATTTCAGCAATTTAGTAAGACTGTTTCAAAATAAAAAAAATTAAAAAGGGCTAGGCATGTAGCACAGAGATAGAATGTACCAGTGTTCAGTCTCTGGTACAAAAATTTACACCTTTTCCCCTGTTAATCTTATTGTTAATTTCACCAACTAAATTATTAAGACCTGGAGGGTAATGGGAAGTCTTCCCTTGTATGTATGTGTGTGTGTGTGTGTGTGTGTGTGTGTGTGTGTGTGTGTGTATGTTTTCCTACTGGGGCTATCCTAGATTGAATAATGAATAATGTATCAGTGGTTGAGTGGATCACTTCTAATATTGAATAATGATCAGCCAACCTACAGAGCCCGGCCAAAAGATCAGAGTGCCTAGCCAATATGCATTAGATTACAGATGCAAAAGCGACCCCCCAACTGAGACCTGAAAAAGTATACGACAAAACCAGATTTGATGAGTTAAAAATAATACTGTTAAGTAACTGGATTGTAAAATACTTTGTCCTAAGCATTATTGTTTCAAGAGATGACTGATACACAAGTAAATCAAGGTACAAACCTCAAACCATGACAAGAATGATATAAATTTGAACATTACTTAAAATTATTTTGCAGAACCTACCTTCTCTGAATCTCAGTAGGTATTAATAAGAAAATGCCTAAAATTGGTAAGGACTGTGGGGAAGGTAGTTATTAGAGCTCTGAGTGGAAAAATAAAGAGAAAAGGAAATTTGTGGTTAGAGGAAGGTGTGGAATCTGGGGTAAGAAAGAAAGAAAAATGTAGGCAGAAGAACTGAGCATGAAGTCATCCTGAGAAAATAACTGTTAAAGAATGTGTGATAGAAATGTTTTTCACTTTGATTTTAAACCAAACACTGATTTCTATTTGAAGTGATCCACTCAACCACTGCTACAATTCCACAGGTTCTATTGTGATGCTAGATTGAGATCCTCAGCTGAGCCTCTGGTAAGAGTCTATTGAGCAAATTCTTACAGAAGACCCTTTCACATGTTCTCTTGACAAAGTCTAGCTGTAGAGAAGATCATGCCACTCATGTTGAAAACAATAGCTGTATGGTATTTAGATTGTTTCAGCCTATTTGAACTAAGTTCCGACTTTTGGTTTCAGGCAATAACATCAAGTTAATATGAAAAAATAAAAGGTATTTGTTTAAAGATAACTCTAGGCTATAGTTTTGCCAGAATACTAGATTCTGATTCCTTATCTCCTCCTGACTTTTTATGATTTTATCTTATTTGTATATTTTGGTACTGGGGATTGAACCCAGGGCATTCTTCCTCTGAGATACACTCCCAACCCTTTTTATTTTTATTTTTATTTTATTTTATTTTTTTGTGGTGCTAAATATTGAAGCCAGGGACATTTTACCTCTGAGATACACCTGCAGCCTGATTTTTTATTCTTTATTTTGAACAGGGTCTCACTAGGTTGCTGAGTGCCTCACAAAGTAAATGAGACTGGCTGTGAACTCCGATCCTCCTGTCTTAGCCCCCCAAGTACTGGAATTACAAGTGTGAGCCATCATACCTGGCTTTATTCTTACTTTTAAACAAGGTCTAAATTGCTGAGGGTCTTGGTAAATTGCTAAAGCTAACCTCAAACTGGTGATTCTTCTGTCTCAGCCTCCCAAATACTAGTAATCCATGTGTGTACCATCTTATCTGTCTGTGACTATTTATTGGTGCTTTCTACTTCTGAGCTATACCCCTAGCCCTATTTTTTTCTTATTCTTTATTTTGAAATAGGGTCTCACTGAGTTGCAAAGGACCTCACTATGTAGCTGAGGCTATCCTCCTGTCTCAACCTCTCAAATGTTGGGATTACAAGCATGTGCCACCATGCCAGGAGACTATAATTTTGAAATGAAATAATAAAATAATTAGAATACAGTAGCATTGATGCATTATTCAATGGAAAAATCAATAATAATATCTCAGGCTATAGGTATAGCTCAGTGGTAAAGAGCTTGCCTAGTATGCTTGAGGTCCTGGATTTAATTCCCAGCACCACAAAAATGGGAAAAGAAAAAGAGGAAATATATCAAGAAGAATAATATAATTAAGTATAAATTGAGTGGCTGCACTACACAATGAAGTGAATCAAAATCAAAATAAAATAACAAGTGAATAAAGTATTTACATGTATGAAAAACATGAGTTTGATACCTTTAATATAGAAAAAATCTGGTATACAATCGTGAAAAATTAAAAATTACAATAGTAGAATAATGGGAAAAACACAAATTGTTATTTCAGATAGAAAGAAATAATGTGGCCAATAGGCATATAACATTCAAGTTCACTAGTAACACAGAATGCAAATTAAGACTTTTGCTTCTGGCCAAGATGCAGTAACTGGGACTAGATTTATTTTCATACCTGAAACAATTAAAGAAAAATAAATATATAAAACAATGTTTGTGAAGACATTGGATATTATGCAATAAAGAACTGTGATCTCTATGAGGCGGGAAACAAATGAGGTGACTCTTGTGATTGCCCAAGCTTACTGCCTGTAGGCAGTTTTCAGACTAAAGCACATGGAGGGACAACCCTAGGAGATCTCTCTGAGTTGAAAAGACAGAGCTGAGAACCCAGGCAGAACAATCTCCTAGAATTCACAGGAGGGAATACTGGAAAGGATAGAAGTTCACGATAAGAGAACCCTAGAGATACAGAGATCTATAGAAGAGCCTGCTTAAGTATTTAGCAGAGCACTAAGACTATATGTGATAGGAAAGTACTCAAAACCAGACAAATAACCATTTGGAAAGATTCAATTACTACATGGTAGCTATGTGTGGTACATGCCTGTAATCCCAGTACTTGGGAGGCTGAGACAGGAGGATCTCAGGTTTGAGAACAGACTCAGTAACTTAATGAGACTCCCAGAAACCCAGTGAGACCCAGTTTCAAAACAAAAAAATAAAAAAGGGCTGGGGATGTAGCTCAGAGGTAGAATGCCCCTGGGTACATTCCCCAGTACCATATACCCTCAAAAATTATTACATAGTATTCACATAAGACTAAGAATAGTGTCTATTCCCACCAGCTGGATTGGGAAAAATTGTAATTCCTGAGATATTTGGTGAGCCAGTTGGCAAGACTGAAAGATCTTGCTTTAGTACAGAGGAATAGTAGCCTTGTTCCATGTCTAACAAATCATAAAAATAAGGCATGAGGGATCAGGTATTTCCACCTAAAGTAATTGCATTACAACAGGAAAAGTTTTAAAATATTTATAGACAAAGAAATATATCCAGAACCGAAATGTAAAATTCATAATGAGTACAATCTGTTATTAATCAGATTTTATCACTATAGCAAGATACCCTGACACATGTTATTTATAAATTAAAGGGTTTTATTTTGGTTTGGGGGGCATGTCCAAGATAAAGTGGGATGGAGGGGAGAGACACTGGTTTACCCTTTGATGAAGCCAATGGATAGTGACATATCATGGCAAGAGCACATGTAGGAGCAAGTAGTCACATCTCAAATCGGTACAGAGAACACAGGTATGGCTGTTTTCTTTACTAGCTAGCTCATTATACTATGTGAAGAAAAATCTAAAAAATTCCATATTATATCATCCCATTTTTATGGCATTTGAAAAAGAAAAAAATATAGGGACAAGAAAGAAATGAGCAGTTATCAGTGATTATGGATGGACAAAATTTGCAGCTACAAAGGATTAGCATGAGGGAGATTTCTGGGGATTAAATAGTTTTATATCATGATTGTGGTGATAGTTATATGAACCTTTATATGTGCTAAAACTCATGGAACTATACACATACAACACAATGAAATACCACTATGCACATATCAAGATAAGTGCCAAAGACTGACAAGACCAAATATCGCCAAGAATGTCCAGCAGTTATATTTCTCATATACTACTAGTGTGGGTACATGTTTGAAAAATCACAGTAAAACTCTAGCACCACTTATTAAATTTGAATAAATGTATATCCTTTGGCTTAAAAATTCTATTCCTTCATATGTATAGAACACAAATGCATATATATTTATGGGGTATCTATAATATTCTATTGGTTTTACTGCATTATGGTGACCATTAAAAGAAAGCATTAGCAAGGTAGATTGTCACATTAAAAGCTGCAAATGATTATTTCTCAATGTTCTGACCATTTGCTTTTGTATTAAAATCAATGAACTGTAGTGAATTTTGTTTATTGATACTGTAGGGTAGAAAAATACATTATTTTTTCTCTATCTGTATTAGGCCATTGGGTGTGTAATGAAAGACAGATTAACAAGAGCAAAACAAATTAATGTTTATTAACATGTATACCTTATGTGTACATGACAGATATACAAAACAAAAGTAAATCTCCAAACAGGTAATTTAAAGTCCAGCTCTTAAATACCATCTTCAGCCAGGCATAATGATGCACACTTGTAATCCTGGCTACTTGGGAAGCTGAGGTAAAAGGATTGCAAGTTCAAGGCCAGCCTCGGAAAGAAACATAGTAAGATTCTGTCTATAAATAAATAAAGAAAGAAAGAAATAAAATCTTCAGCTGAAACAAAGAAATAAGAGCTGGGGGGGGATATTGAGGAGAGGAGAGAAGTGATCAGGTAACCATAGTAAATAAGGGTAAGTTAGTACCTTCTACATTGAGAAGAATCTCTGTATATTTATACTCATCTGTCTCTTCCTGATACTCAGAGAGAAATATACTTACAAGTGGTATTTCCTCTATAGATAAAAATTTCCTTATAAAAGATTAATTTGTACTCTGTTCTCAGAGAATCTCATGTCTATGGCTTTTCAAAACAATCACCTTAAAATAATCTTTATGCCAAAGAGGGATATTTGGGGATGATATATTCTGGTTTTCTACAGTACCAATATAAGAAAAATCTAAATACTGCCTGGGAATACCAATAATAAACATAGAAAACGTAAATTGCTTTCAGCAGAGTGGCAAAATTTTCAGGTTCATGAAAACTATCCCCACAGCTGGAAACTACACATAATCACAGTGCTTATATAGCCCTCATGGAATGGGCCTTGCAAGAATAACTTGTATAAGAATTTGTAACTTGAGCCAATTGGCAGGATTAATTTAGAAACAGAGGCAGAGTAGCCAGATTCAAGTTTCCTTCCATTATTGGTCTATTCAAGGACTGAATAAAAGAAGGTAGTAGGTAGAAGCTAAAGAAGACATTTTCTTGAGCACCCCCTACTTCATCTCCACTCAAGTGTCCCAAAGCATTTGATCTAATGTTTTCAAGACTTATGTAACTATAGGACAGTATTTCAAGATTTTCCATTTTTATACTAGCTTTCTCATTCTCAATACCTATCACTGTTTATCACTAATAGTAAAAAATGCACTAAATACAAATTTATTTCATGGAAGAAGAAAATAAGAATGAGAGGAAGAAAGTGAGAGAAAAATGTTTCATAGGGGTCCTAGAAAAAGAATGGATGGCATGAATGTGTGCGTGAAAGGAACATTCTGCCTCCTGAAGATTTGATCATGATCTATAAAAGGAAGAAAAGCATATAGCTTATTAATTTGCATAGAAATGGCATCACACAAAGTATGAAAAGCAAAGGGATTTTAGCAATTTTAAAGAAGAATAGATGATTTTTTAGGGAAGATCAATGGGCCTGAAAATAGATATAATGGTTTGGATTTAAAATATCCCCTGTTCTTCATGGAAACAAAGTAGCAATGTTGAAGGTGGAGCTTGGCTGTCAAGGAGGAGTCTCTGGGGTGTGGTCTTGGTGATTAAATTAAGGTCCCACATTCCCTGGTTCAATCTCTGCTCTGGCCTCTGTGATGTGAGAGAGATCCCTTGCACTTTCCCTCTCTACACTTTCTGACATGATGCTCTGAGTTCTGCAGACCTGGCTCACATGGACTGAACCTTTAAATATCCAAAAGTATAAGAAAATAAATCTTCCTTCCTCTAAGTTGTGGTCAGTCATTACAGCAGTAAGAATATTGATGGGCACAACAGACAATAGAATGGAACAAAGTTTGCATAATCTCTGAGTGTAGCATCTACTCTGGCTTTTCTTGCTGTAAGTTAATCTTCTGAAGGATGTGGCCTTTAAGTAGACAGAGGTACTTTAGAAAAAGCACCATGATTTTTTTTTGTTTGTTTGTTTTGGGTTTTTTTTTTGTTGTTTTGTTTTGTTTTGTTTTGTTTTGTTTTGTTTTGTTTTGTTTTTTTCTCCAGAGGAAAGGGGGCATGAAATGAGCAGGGCAGGGGAAAGGTCAGAGACATACTTCTTTAAAGTATGTCATGTACTATAATTTGGAGTATCATTTTCTGATCCTCAACAAAGGAAGGGTGGCAATGCAATATTTGAAATAAAAACTTAAAAGTCTAGAACTTAAAAAAGACATGGGTATTCATATTAAGAGGCATTCAAACTAACAAGATGAACACAAAATAACTTTCTAAGAAACATCTTTTTTAAATGAGAGAAACCAAAGATAAAGATAAAAACCTTAAAGGAGAAAAGAAAGACTTTTTTCTGTAAAAAAGAATGTATTTGGTCCAGATGGTATTGTGAGTTTATTCTCTGAGCATCTCATCTGCTTCAAGCACATAAAAATGATGGATAAAATATTAAAAAGCGAAAGTTAAAGAGATATAACCAGGCTTATGAGCAAGATACGCAAATCAAAAAATAAAAAGTGGAAAAGAAACCAGAATGGTGGGTGGAGCCGAAGCCATAAGCTGGCTAAATATTAGGGCTGAAAACAGAAATGACCAGATGTTTAGCAACTAAAAGTAACAACAGTTTAAAATCTCCATTTAGGTGGGTAGCTAAAATCAAGACCCCTTTCTGAGATGTAGAAAAGTGTTTCTTCAAGTTTCTTACTAAGTTTTTAGCTCATGATCCATACCAGGCTTGGGACATTGGAAGAGATAGTTGTCAGCTATCTCTGTGACTGAATTAGCCACATCCCCAATAGTACTATCAGATGAGCACTGACAATTTCCAATATTTACCTAGTCATAGATGGGGAGACTAGGCAGCTTGAATGGAGTAATAAGGAGAAGAGATACAAGAGAGAAAATAAAAAAGAAGACAAAAGAAGAGCCTCAATGGCCTTTTCTTGTTTGGGTGGGCTATGACCATCTTCTCCATTGCTATCAAAGAGCCAAATATGCAGGCACTCCTCCTACCATCAGCCCTGGCAGAGAGTGGGCAGCCATCACTTGAAGTCCTTAGAAGTGCTGGTGTTCTTCCCATCAGTGCACACCTGATGGCCTTGCTGAAGACTGTTTCCTTTGATACTTCCCATAAACCTCTGGTGAATGTTCTGCTTTCACAAAATATAGCCATTTCTGCATGACCATTTCTCTGATGCCTTTCTTTCTTTCTTTCTTTCTTTCTTTCTTTCTTTCTTTCTTTCTTTCCTTCCTTCCTTCCTTCCTTCCTTCCTTCTTTCTTTCTATTTTCTTTCTTTTTTTGTTGTGTATGGTATTGGGGATTGAACTCAGGGATATTCTACGTCCAAGCTACACCCTCATCCCCTTTTTATTTTTATTTTGAAACAGAGTCTCACTGATTGCTGAGGGCCTCAGTAAGTTGCTGAGGCTGTCCTTAAACCTGCAATCCTCCTTTCTCAGCCTCCCAAGTACTGGGATTGCAGGCGTGAGGCACCATGCCTGGCTCAAACTTCATTTGAATGCATACTTTTTTGGACTACTCCTAATAATGAATTGTGTCAGTTGAGATCCTTTGATAAACAAATACTAAGTAAAAAGCAGAATTCCAGGAGTTTTGTTGTGGTTAATACCTTTAATATGCAAGAAGACAGGAAAGAGTGGTAGACAAGGAAATCCTTCTTGCTGCAGTGATGGTCTGAACACTTGATGAAGGAGAGGGCAAGGGATTATGTATGAAGAGTCTCATGCTGAGCAGCATCTCTAAGAAATCATGGCCAATGTGACCAGGCACTCTAGATAAATGTAGCTTCTAGAAAATTCTTGCTTATGTAGAAATGGCCAGGCTCTGGCACCCCTGTTGTCTTTAATCTGTGGGTAGAACTGCCAAAGCAGAGTATGCTCCTGACTCATTTACTGAAGTAGAAGTCAGCTGACTATGAACCACCCAGCAGGTTCCCTCTGAATGGAGGTCTGAGTGGGCCATATTCGTGACTACTGCATGAATTAAAAGTGATAACATTCAAAATAAGAAGAAACCAATAAAATAAAATGCCTAACAATTTATATACAAGCGATTTGTAGAAAAATGATGAAGCAGTATGAAAAGATATAAAAGAAGTCCACATTAAATGAAAAGATATGTCATATTCATGCTTAAAAATCAATACAATAATATGTTAATTCTTCCAATTCTGACCTCTGATTTCAATGGCATTACAATCGCATATGAAACAAAAATTTTAATACAGTTTACCATGGTAATTCTGAAACTCACATGCCTAAAGTTCACTGTCTAAAGTTCGTCAATAAAAGAAATAGCAGATGTTAATATTGATTTCAAATATATAATATTTAGAATTGTTAGAGGAAGAGACAAATAACCCTCTAGGGGCTCAGAACAAGCTGCTCCAATGTAGGCATCTTGGTGAGTTGAGTATTTAAAACTAAAGGAAGGGCCTCAAACCAATATCTTTCTAATTTGCCTTCATCCTACAGTCTCCTCCCAAAGCGATACATACAAACCAGAACTCCTCTTATGTAGGAGTCACAGAAACTAGAACTCCTTCCAAAGAGAGCCAGGAAACCTAGAAAATCCACATTCTCCCTTCTCCCTTTGCCCTTGAAGATACTCATTCCAGAGGAGTCCTGCTGCTCTGGGAAGAAGGAATGCTACACAGAGTGGCAAAGAAGAATCTGAACAGAGATGCCTTGTTGGAACCCTCCTTTGGTTTATTACCATTTGACAATGTCTTATTGTGTAATCATATTTCTACATGGCAGTCCATTTTTCATCAAATCTGAGCATAAAAAGGTTTTCTGGGTCTTTACATCTTCATTTCTGATGGCTCCCTTGTCATGTCAAAATTTGATTAAATAAATTTGCTATATTTTCTATTGTTAACCTGTCTTTTGTTAGAGAAGTGTCAGCCATGACTCTTATGATGGGCAGAGAAAGGAATTTCACACCTCTCCAACCCTAAGAATGAGAAACAGAATAGTTAGCCCTTGGCTCCACACATACTTGGGAACTTGGTGTGAAAAAGTGTCATTACAAATCAATGGGAAAACATAGACTACTCTATATATTTGCTAGTATAACTGAGTATTTTTACATTCTAATGAGTAACAGACTTGTGGGAAGAGACTCCTCTCCCCCAATCCTGCTGTAAAAGCACCAATTAATTTAGGCTCAACTACAGAACTTAATGGAATTGAGATAGCCATACAGAGCCAGAACAGATGCCACATCAATTAAAATTGCTTTTTCATTTTCTACTTTCCCAAAGTTCATAACATATGAATACCTGCCAGGGACAATATCAGAGCACAAAATGGTTGAATTTTACTATATGATCACCCTATTATAGTTGAATTTACATCACTGGTCCATACAAATTTCATTAGTAAACTAGTGCCTCTATTTAAGGAATATTCACATATACACACTCAAAATTGCTCTGATTTTATAAAGCCATTTTTACTGAGAACTAAGCCAATTACTTTTCTAGTGAAAGAAGGAAGAATTATTACCCAGATCAACTCATTTAATTCTGTCCCTCCAGCTTCTTCACAGACCACCTCCTAACTCTAGTTAAATATCCTTTTATCTCACTGGGCTCTGATACTACATTTTATCTAAGGGTTGTGATCATAGATTTTTTTCTTCCATAGTTATTATCCATATTTAAAAAACAACTAAATATGCTGAAAATTTGTCATCATTAAAATAAATTTCAGCCAGGTGTGGTGGTGCACTCTTGTAATCCCAGCATTTCAGGGGCTGAGACCAGAGGATTGGGGTTCACAGAGAGCCTCAGCTACTTAGTGAGGCCCTTTGCAACTCAGTGGGACCCAGTTTCAAAATAAAGAATAAAAAATATGGCTGGTGGTGTAGCTTGGAGGTAGAATGCCCCTGGGTTCCATTCCCAGTACCACAAAAATAAATAAATAAATAAATAAATAAATAAATAAATAAATAAATAAATTTCAAGTTGAATAAAGACCTAAATGTGAAAATCAAACTAAAATCTCAAAAATACTTATAGGAAGTCGGGTATGGTGACATGCTCCTCTAATCCTACTACTTGGGAGGCTGAGGTAGGAGAATAACAGGTATGAGGCCAGCCTTAACAACTTATTGAGACATTTCAAAAATAAAAGAATAAAAATATCTGGGGAGCTGGGCATAGTGATGTACACCTGTAATACTAGTATTTGAGAGGCTGAGACAGGAGGATAGTAGGCTAAGAGACTACTCTCAGCAATATAGCAAGACCCTCACGAACTTAGTGAGACTCTCTTAACAAAAAAGTCAGAATTGGTGGCACATACTTGTAATCTTCTCACCATTTGGGAGGCTGAGACAGGAGGATTGAGGCTCAAGGACAGCCTCAGCTATTTAGTGAGGCCCTTTGCAACTCAGTGAGACCCTGTTTCAAAATAAAGAATAAGAAATAGGGATGGAGGTATAGCTCAGGGGTAGAATATCCCTGGGTTCCATCCCCAGTACCACAAGAATAAAAATAATAATAAAAAGTAAAAAAATAAAATAGGGCTGACAGTTTAGCCCAAGGCTAAAATGTCCCTGAGTTCAAATTCCATCACCACACACGCACACACACAAATATTTACGTATACAGGAATATACATGTAATTTTAGGCTTAAGAATATTTCTTAAGCTATAAACAAGAAAGCTTTATAAGGAAAAACACTGAATAAATATTAAAAACATTTATATATCAAGATACAATAAGAAGAGACAAGGCACAGACAGGGAGAGCATATTTGCAATGTACACAAATTAGCTTCCAGAGAGTTTAATGATGCCTGCAAATAAATAAATAATGCAAATAACTCAATAGCTAAGCAGGCAAAGAATATGAACAAGCAATTAACTGAAGAGGAAACTCACATGGCCAATATATTTAAAAAATCTATCACCTTGCTAGAAATTAAGAAAATAATAAATTGGAAATCAATGAGACATCATATCAGACCTATCTGGTTGGTAAAATATAGTGTCTGACTATTTGTTGATGAGGATGTAGAGAAAGTAACTTGAATGAATACACTGCCATTGGGAGTTTAAGTTAACAGCACAGATTTGGAAGGTAAGCCGGGTAGGGTGGTACATGCCTGTAAGCCTAGTATCTGGAAGGCTGAAACTGGATGATTCCAGGTTTTCAGCCATCCTCAGCAACATAGTGAGACTCTCAGCAACTTAGTGAGATTCTATTTCAAAACAAAATTAAAAAGTGTTAGGGGTGTACCATAGAGGTGTAATGTCCCTGGGTTCAATTCTTAGTGAAGCAAAAACAACAATAACAAAGCTGGAAGGTAAGCCCAGGATGGTTAGAAAAGTTGAAGATGCATTTCTTACAACATAGTAATTTTACTTGTAATTGTATTCTAGTAAATACTAGTGTCAGGAAGTGAATGTTTTCTTATATCTGCAAATGGAATTCCTGAGCAAAGAAAACAGATTTTAGAGAGTATGTTCTTGACCCCAGACCTATTGGATGACTCCTCACAATCCTAGAATATTAGATGTATGCTATCTGTCTAATTCAAAGGAAAATACAATTTAACTGTCCTAGAGCCTGAGAAACATCCCAGGGGTTTTAAACCTAGAGACAAAGACATTTGTCTTATCTTTCTCCAGAAGACATTTATTTACGTTTCAGAGTCTGGGATGTTCCCCTTTTTGTTTTTTTTTGTTTTTGTTTTTTTTTGCAAGAAGAGATTATTTACTTTAGAGAGATCATGCTTCCCCCTCTCAGGAAAGAAGAGGAAAGAGGTATGTATAAACTCCCAAATTCACATTGCTTGGTTCCTCACTTATAGTATAGTGACCCTGGTATAAGTAGGCTGACATCTGGCTTTCATTGTATACTCCCAGATTGGAAAAGAATTGTGTCAAAGAAGAACCTATGAGGTTTTTACTGTATGTCATAATAATCCACCTCCATCTAGCAATCCTGAATTGATTTTCATGATATTATAAACATAGACATTAAAATTGATTTGCACATGAGAATGAGGAGAATGCACAGAAATTTTCACTCCAACATTCTTCTATATTGTGTGTGATACTGAAATAGAATCCAGGGATATTCTATTCCTGGTTACACCCCAGCCCTTTATATATATATTTTGAAAACAGGGTTTCTATAGGTTTCTGAGAGTCTCACTAAGTTGCTGAGACAAACCACAAATCTGTGATCCTCCAGTCTCAGCCTCCAAGTACTGTGATTATAGCTATACAGCAATACACCTGGCTTCAACATTCTTTATAATATGAAAAAATAAGTTTAAATGTCCATACAGAAGAAACTTGATAGATTTTTCTTAAATTCAGATAACACATGCAGAAAGAAAATGAAAAAATTAATGTTCTTAGTATAACTAAAAAATTCTGAAATGCCTCATTATAAAAAGACAAATTGTATGGCAATATGTATAATATAATATATTTTATATAAATGGTAAGAAATTCTAAAATGTTTCATTTAAAAATATGATATATCCTGGTGTGGTGGTGTACACTTGTAATCCCAGCATTCAGGAGGCTGAGACTGGAGGATCTCGGTTCACAGACAGCCTCGGCTACTTAGTTAGGCCTTCTTTAACTTAGTAAGACCCTGTTACAAAATAAAGAATAAAAAATAGGGCAAGTGGTGTGGCTCTAAGGTCGAATGCCCCTGGGTTCCATTCCCAGACCCTCAAAAAGAAATATATATATATATATATATATATATATATATATATATATATATGTATGTATGTATTTCAAATTTAAAAAATGAAAAACAAATACCCATTAACTATCAATGCTTAAACTAACTGTGGTTTACCCATGTACTTGAATAGGAAAAAAGGAAAATAATTTTTTTCTACCTTTTCTGAGTTCTTAACTGGGACCCCCGTAACAAAAGAAAAGCAAGAAGTTCTAACATGTGTACCTCAGACATGCATGGAAAATACCAGCAATGAGTAATTCTCAAAGCATTGGCTTAGAGTCCAGTCTTATATACCATATTCTTCCGAAACAAAAAATGTAAGGGTGATGAGGTGATAAGGTGACTAGGGAAAGTAAGGAAAAAAGAGTCAGATTTCACTTAACATAATGTTCTCCAGATCTTTCCATCTTTTTGCAAATGGCATGATTTTGTTCTTCTTTACAGCTGAATAGAATTCCTTTGTGTTCATTTCCCATAATTTTGCAATCCATTCATCTGTTGATGGAGATCTGGGTTGGTTCCATATTTTGGCTATTACGAATTGTGCTACTATGAACATAGGTATGCATATGTTACTGTAGTTCTCTGATTTCAACCCCTTTGGAAAGATACACAGGAGTGGTAGAACTGGATCATCTGGTAGATCTATTCCCAGTTTTCTAAGGAATTTCCACACCAATCTCCATAGCGGCTGAACTAGTTTGCACTCCCACCAACAGTGTAAAAGAGTTCCTTTTTCCCCCACATCCTCACCAGCATTTGTTGTTATTTGATTTCTTTATGCTTGCCACTCTGATTGGGGTTAGATGGAATCTCAGCGTAGTTTTGATTTGAATCTCCCTGATGGCCAGTGATGAAGAACATCTTATCAGCCAAGCAAAGAAAGTGAAGGGACATATGTTTTCTCTAATATGCCAAAACTAGGGAGTATTGGGGATCCCGGAGGGACTCCAGATAATGGAGGGGAAACCTCAGCAAAGCTATAATGGAAGGATAGGAAAGGAAGAAGACTGAGGTTGATTAATGGAGGAGCTATATCCGAATATGTATAAAAGTATGAATATAGCATGGTTTACCTGGACACTCATTGTTGGGAGGGGGTGAAGAGGAACTGGGTGGGGGTGAGAGGGCACCAAGCACAGTCTAAATGTATACCATTTTCAAAATGTTCCACATATAAATAAAAATTAATAAAAATAAAAATAAAATTATTATATCTGTACTAAAAATGAGTAAGATTTGTTATGCAGATTTCTCTGCCTTCTCCAGTAATAAGAATCATCCTTCCCTTCCTGGTAGAGTGGGAGATACCCCTGAAAATGTAGATTTCTTTATAGAAATAAATCTTTCTCGCCGAAGGGTCACTTCTTCTGTGTTTTCAGCCCTTCTCTTATATCAGCCATTTCTCAAAATAATCAGTACAAAATAATCCTTATGCCAAAGAAGCATATTTTGATGTAGGATATTTTGGTCTCCTATACTTAGTAATAAAAACAAACAGGCAATATACAACAATATGGATTTACCTCAAAAGAATTATCCTAAATGAAATAATTGAAACACTAACTACTATATACTGACACGATTTGATTTTACTGATATGATTTCCTAGAAGAGGCAATATTATAGAGACAGATCAGTGGTTGCCAGGGGGTAGGGACAGGGATAGGGTACTCACTCTAAAGGGACTCAGGTAAACATTTGCAGGTAATGAAAATATTCTGTGTTGTGTTTATGTGGATGAATATATGACCCCCTCCAACTGGGTAATAAACCCAAGGGTGCCTTACCACTGAGCTTTACCCCAGCCCATTTTATTTTAATTAATTAATATATTTCTTTATTTATTGTGATAGTTAGGACTGAAGCCAGGGACATTATAACACTGAGCTATATCTCCAACTCTTTTTATTTTCTCATTTTGAGACAGGGTCTTGCTAAATTGCCCAGGCTGACCTCGAACTTGCAGTACTCTTGCCTCAGCCTCCAGAGTAGCTGAGATTAAAAGTCTTCCTTACATCAGGTGTGGTGGCACACACTTGTAATCCCTGCACTTGGGAGGCAGAGACAGGAGGATCGCATAGGTTTGAAGCCAGCCGTGCTGGCTTAAGATACCCTGTTTCCAAATTTAAAAAAAGTATAAAAATAGGTCTGGGAGTATAACCCGGAGGTATAAGAGTTTCCAGGAACCCCAGTACCACCAAAAAAAAAGTCTTCCTCACCACACCTGGCCTTATATAACTGTTTTCTAAAGTGCACATAACTATATACCTAAAAAAGATCACTTTTGTTGTAAGTTATACCACAATAAATCAAATGATTTTAATCTTTTGTTTTTTAATTTTCATTATTACTGGCTTATATTTAAACTTTTGCTTGCACTTTCGAAAATAAATATTTACATAATGGAAAATTAACTTGGTACCAAAGGAGATAAAAATTTAAAAGGCAAATATCTTCCTTATTTTCTAGCTTTTTCCTTTCATCCCCCTGAGGCAGTGCCTAGTATTTTTTTTATCTTGTGTGTCCTTCCAATAAGTTTCTGTGCATGTGCAAATTATTTCACAGAATATTCACATAGTTGCTTCATTATTTTTAATAACTTCATAGTGTTTCCTTGTGTGATATATCATAATTATACAAAGTCCCCACTACTGCCCATTATATTCTTTCTAATCATCTATTATCTCATTGTAAGTTAGAATAAAAGAAATAAAAATAGGTGGGAAGGATATATAAGGAAAGGACAAGGAAATACCATTTTAATTTAAAAATTTTGCATATTTTTCTAGGCCTATCACTTGCCAAGCCACTCCCTCTGCTAGGTCTGTCAATACCAAATTTCAGAGAAATCTATAAATCTACCTTATGTACTGTTTATTACCACAAAAATAAACAGTTTAAGCAAAGAGAGATATGATATAAAAAACAGTAATTTAGGGGACTTTCCAGCATTATCTAGTGATCAGATGAATGAAATCACTATCAGCCTAAGGATCTGGTAAATGACCAGACCACATATCTCAGCTCATTATCACCAAACTGTTGTCATCCACACATACCTTCTTATACTAAACTCTCATTAAGTTTCCTTTAATAGAGGAGCTGGGAATCCCTAGAACGTATCTTTCATACTTTATATGGCCTGCATTCTCCCTTAAATGTGTATTCCTTGCTTTCCTAAATAAGTCTCTGTCTCTAATGACATATGCTGAAAATCTTTTCTGTCACATATGTCAAGAACATATGAGTTGAGTTGGTCTCCTCTCTGGGAACTCCTCTGAACTCTCTTTGGGAGATATCTCTCTTCCCATTGTATAAGAATCACTTAATACATGTATGAATATATCTAGTTTAGTTTTTCTAGCTATGACAAGGTTTAGGATATACTATTCCAAAATATGGCATGCTGCCATATTGAATATTCTAAGCTGAATACTTACTTTGGCAAAGTAAGTCATCTTTGTGTATTGTATTATATTGTACACATTTTCTAGATATTTCCTGTTTTTCTTCCTCCTGCTTGTTCTAATTTTCCATATATACAAGACTGACCCTGCAAATTGTATATCATTCATTCCTTGCAAAGTTGCTTAGAATATCTACAAAATATACCATATGCTGGGCCATACAACAAATTTCAAATGAATAAAACCATTCATAATGTATCCTCTATAATAATGAAAGTAAGCCAGCTATTAATCATAAAAAGATAACCAGAAAATTTCCTCATGTTTGAAAATTTTGTAACACATATTTGAATACACAATAGGTCAGAGAAGAAATTACAGTAGAAATGAGAAAATATTCTAAACCAAATAGCAATTAAAATATAGGCTATAATATCTTGGAATATATTTAAAGCTATGTATATAAGACAATTTATAGTCTTAAATGCATTTTTTGTTTGTTCCTTGGAATATGTGAATCTGTTTCAACTTTGTTATTAAAATGCAAATTAACATCAAAATGAGATATCACTGTATACCTACCAGACTGGCTAAAATTAAGAAGAATGAAAATAGCAAGCATTGCAAGGATGTGGAACAACTAGAAACCTCATATATTATGGATACTATTGTGAACTGGTACAAATTTTTTTTGGCAGTGTTGGGGATGGAAGCCAGGGGCATTCTACCTCTGAGATATACCCTAAGCTGTATTTTTTATTCTTTATTTTGAAACAAGGTCTCACTGAGTTGCAAAGGGCCTAAGTAGCTGAGGCTGGCCATGAACCTCAATCCTCCTGTCTCAGCCTCTCAAATGCTGGGATTACAAGTATGTGCCACCACGCCCGGCTTGGTGTAATCATTTTTGAAAAGTTTTTTACTATTCACTGCATATCCTATAATATAACAATTTCATTCCTAGATAAATACCCAAATAAACATATACTTAAATGCATCAAAAATCATGTGCATGAAACAGCTCAGATACCCATCAGTAGAGTGAGTAAATTCAGTATATTTATTCAAAACATAGCAATAAAAATTAATGAACTACTCCTACATGCAATGATACTGATGAATTGCTCACATAAATATAATGTTGCACAAAATGTCCAGATACAGAAGAGCACATAATGCAGGATTCTATTTATTTAAAATTCAAATAAAAGAAAAAATAATCTGTAGGTTTAAGAATTAATATAGTGGTCATCTTTGGGAGGAGAATTGAGTTTTCACCTGGAAGGGGATACAGGAGTCACTCGTGGATGGCTGCTAATGTTTTAGTTTTGCTCTGAATAGCAGCTCATGTTATGATTGTTTTGTGGTGGAAAACCTATGATTTTCTGCCTTTTAGTTCATGTATTTTTCTTTAAAATGCTAAATAATTGAATTGGAAATTACTATTTTGTCATGTATGTCAGATATGAACATGTAAATACTGATCTGAAGTGAATTTAGGTTTCAGAGAAAGACACAGGAGAATGATTAGATTGAAAAAGGAGACTTTCAAAGAAGCTAGAACATATATTTTGAATGATAATATGCTTTCTGGTTTTATCACAAATAATTCAGTTACAGACACATTAAACATTTGCCCTTTTATTTTGCCTCCTCTAATTTTATTGTTAGTGATCCTCCTAAGTCTTAATAAACAAACTTCCTTAATTAATTATTTCTTTCTCCTGCATCCTGAAATTTCTTTGCTATACCCTCAAAATGTAAGAATACAAACATTTTTTCACTCTCTATACCTTAGTTTGCCTGGCTAAAGTCACTTAATTTTTTCCTCAATAGATAACATATATTCCTACTAGTCTTTCTGCTTTTACTCCTGTCTTCTGTTCTGGTTTCCACAAAGAAGCCAGAAATTCCCATTAAAGGTAAGTGAAAGTCACTACTCTATTCAAGACATTTCAATGGCTTCTCATTCATTGAAAATCAATTTGAAATGTTTATCCTAACCTAAAAAGCCATAGCTGGGCATTATAGCACGTGGCACATGCCTGTATTCCCAGTACTTGGGAGGTGAGAAAGGAGGATTTCAAGTTCCAGGCCAGCCTTAGAAACAAAGTGAGACTCTGTTTCAAAATAAAAACAAAATAGGATTAGGAATCTAGCTTAGAGGTAGAATGTTCCTGGGGCTAATCCCCAGTACCAAAATAAATAAATAGCCCTAAAGGATTTTATCTGTCTCTTATCCCTCTTTCCCCACTAATTTTTTCTAGCCATACTGTCCTCCTTTCTAGTCCTGTAAAGTGACTAGCATGGCTTTACCTCAGGGCCTTTGCACTTAATGTTCCACATTCTGTACTAGATTGTTACTGATGTGAGACTATGGATTTTGTCTTGTTCCAATTGGTATCTTCAGCATGTAAAAGAACGTTAGGTAAAGTAGGACTCAATAAATAAATGTTGAATTTATGAATAGCTGAAGGATAGAATAAGCATTAATTAAATGGCTAGACTATGATACAAATTTGGCAAGTGTATTTTCTAAGGTACTGATCCACAGCTCAATGACAATTTTTTTTTTTTACGGGTCTGGGGATGGAACCCAGAGGCATTCGACCTCCAAGCTACAGCCCCTGCCCAAGTTTTTTTATTCTTTATTTTGAAACAGGGTCTCACTGAGTTGCAGAGGGACTCACTTAGTAGCTGACGCTGTCCACGAACAGCGATCCGCCGGTCTCAGCCTCCCAAATGTTGGGATTACAAGCATGCACTACCACGCCTGGTTCAATGACACTTAGAATGAGCTTTTTTTTTGCCATACTGGGAATGGAAGCCAGGGGCCTTCTACCTCTGAGCTACACCTCCCAGCCCTATTTTTTATTCTTTATTTTTGAAATAGGGTCTCACTGAGTTGGAAAAGACCTCACTAAGTAGCTGAGGTTGGCTGTGAACTGTGATCCTCCTATCTCAGTCTTCAGAATGTTAGGATTACAAGCATGCACCGACTGAATGATCTATTTTTTAACACTTCCTTTCTCTATATGACAAAGTTGTTTTCAATAATAGCCATGCAATAATAACTAATAATAATCATTTTATTGAGTTTGTCTTTACTCTCAATATAAATAATTGAAATTAAGATAATATATTTCATATTTAACAGTATTATGTAAGTTCAACAAAATTCTTTCATTTAGTACCTACAATTCAGTTATCAAATAAACATAGAATATTTAGTAATTCACATTCAGCTGCACCATTTGAAATCCTAAGCAGAAATCAAAATTCAAAGTGGTTACATAGAATGACAGAAGTGATAGAATGGAAGAAATTTAAGTTCTCTTTATTCATTGTTATAATTACTCTGCTATCATTGTTCATTTATTGCAAAGCTATGATTGACATTCAAGAATGTGCAATAACACAGGATTTAGAGACAGAAACTCTGCCAATGTGACACTAGATAATTCTGAACTCTTATGAGCTTACTTTCAAAAGGAATGTATAAACTGGGCATAGTGGAACAGACCTGCAATTCCAAAACATAGGAGGCTGAGACAGAAGGATTGTAGGTTCCAGGCCAGTCTCAGTGACTTAATGAGACCTTATTTCAAAATAAAAAATAAAAATGGCTGTGGGTATAGTGTGGAAGTAGAATGACTCTGGGTTCAATCACCAGTATAAAAACCCCTCCAAATCTTAAATAATAGACAAGATGTATTTCCTATTTTACTTGAATGATTCAAAAGAATTCTAAGGATTCTAAATTCTAAAAGTAATTTATAACTCTAAAACTTAAAAATATAATTTCAATGATTAGAAAGAATTTTGGTGACATGGTATGGAATATATTGTTTATATAAATAAAATATCTATTTTCCTAAATCATTTCCAGAAACTGAACTTTGGAGAACAGTCACAGATATAAGCATGAAAAAACCCAATTATAACCATTCTGCATTCACAAAATCAAATTTAATATTTAACAAAGTATTGGTTAAGTAAGGGACTAGTGTATAGCCATTAAAATGATGATAAAGTCATATTTATCTATCATATCTGCTATGGTTAAATTAAAGGATTTACTAAAAAGGATGATATATATTCTCAGAAGCTCCAGGAAGGTTTGGAAGCCTCATAGTCAAGGATAATGCCCTAAATCATGCTCTGCAGACATAGTAGTGACCATGATACTGGAGCTGCCACCATAGCTGCCTCTGGAGAAAGGAAATGGAGGCCACTGCTATTGTCACCATTTGATAAATAATGACAAAGCATTTCAATGGGCCACAAAGGAAGTCATCTAGGCCTGGGATCATAGTTGGGCAAAATAACATAACCTCTAGCTCTAATACATGATTAGTTGTTAAATTATATACTATGTTAGGAATGCATGAGTGTTACAGATTAAAAAATAATGTAGAGATTAGAAGTGGTGGGGCTAAACAGAGCACTTACAAAGCAACTTTTTAAAATAAGCACTTGAAAGAGATAGTGGGATTTTCTATGGTGACATCTGCAGGAAGAAATTCCAGGAAGTAAGAACAACCCAAGGCATGCATGTAGCTGCCATATTGTAGGATCATAGAGAAGGATAGTATGGCTGAAGAAGAATAGGTAAAGGAGACAAGTAGGATTGATTACTGAGAGCAGCAATCATGAAGAGTCTTTTAAACTACTGCATGTACTTTACTTCTTACTATAAATAAACTATGGAGCCACTGCTAATTTTGAATAGAGAAATGACATAATCACTGTTACTATTTCAAATGAATATGTGCTTTCTTCAGAATATTAATGATATAGTTTGGACTGGTATGGTTTGGGAAGCTGTCCCTGGAGACCTTTGTTAGGCTCCCGGAAACTATTTCTATAAAACCACAGGTTTTTGTCCTGAGCATATCAATATGCAATATCAATATTGCATATTGATAAATATGCAATAACCCGGACTCTTGCTAAACATTTAAAGGAGTTTATTAAAAAGATAGAAATATAGAAGACAGTTATAGCTCCATGTCATTCAGGAGAGGCATGGGGTGTGGTTCAAATGAATTCACTGAAGATTCCCGGACACAGAGTATTCTTATAGCCAATCTCCTAACCCAACCAGATCCGCCCCCTCTAGGGCCAGCCCTTTTGATGTGCGGGATTCCTTCCTGCCGGCCTGTCCTGTTTCTGGTACATACCCCAAGCCCCAAAATGTGTTATTTGATCATCAGATTCTAGTATCTCTTGAAGGCTTAGGGCATCTTCCCTTGCTTATTGAAGTCTGGGATCTCCTAAAGGCTTATGGCATCCTTCCGCTTCCTTGGGAAATCTTAACTTTACACTGAAAAAGGCCCTGAAACCATCTCTGTTGTCTTTGCTAATCACCCTTGGTGCCTGGAATCCTGCAGCCCTTTCTCTGAAGCTCTTGGCTTCTTTTACTACCAAAGATATATTTGAAAATTGAAATACTTTCCCAATACTTGTACATTAATACATTTTGAAGCCTCTTCCCAATGCTGATACAATTAACCTATGATTCAATATGTGCAACAACAGTGATGTAAAAGTGATAGTAAAACTACAAAATTAATTGAAAACAATAAACACTTCCTTTGACATTATTTACATATGTGAGGATACCAATTTCAATCTCAATACCCTGTATGGACAAGGAGAGGGAATGGGGAGAGAGCTGGGGGTAAAGATCACCAAGTATGTGTGCATGGATGTCACTATCAATATGAACTACATTACAATGTGAGACTACAATACACTAATTTAGTAAAATACTGTATGCTATCCTTTGGATCTCTGTTTATTCTTGCTACTGTAGATGGACTCCATGGCCTTGAACATGCCAGAAAAGTGCTATACCACTGAACTACATCTGCAGCCTTTTTAAAATTTTATTTTGAGGCACAGTTTCTCTAAATTGTCCAGGCTGGTCTCAAACTTGTGATCCTTCTGCCTCAGTTTCCCAAGTAACTGGGATTACAGGTGTGCATTACAATGCTGACCATAATTTGAATCTTAATTATTCCCCTGGAGGCCGATGTATTAAAGGCTTCATCCCTGGTTTGTGTTAATAATGAAAAGTAGTAGAAATTTCAAGAGGTGGGTCTGAAAAAGATAGTTAGGTCATTTGGAGTATGCCATTAAAGGAGATTTGGGGATACTAATCTCTTCCTCTTTATCTCTCTCTACTTCTCAGCAGTTATAATGTAAACAGCTAGCTCTTCCATGCACTCCCCTACCATGGTGTGTTGCCTTGCCACAAGCTAAAAGCAATAGGCCTAACCAACCATGGGCTGAAATCTCTAAAAATGTGAGCCAAAATAATCTTTTCCTTTTTATAAGCTAATGATCACAGATATGCCTTACAGTAATGGAAAACTTACTAAAATGATATAGGAGAATATCTTCATTACCTTTGTGAAATAGACAAAACTAAAAAAGCATACACTATGAAGCCCCTAAAATTGATGAATTGGGTTACCTCAGAACTATGTATTTTTGTTCAATGTGCTACACTATAACTAAAATTACCAGATAGCTTATAGATGAGAGGAAATAGTAACAATATCTAAAACTGCAGAGTGCTTTAGATAATACAAGGATTTCTACAAAACAAGCATGAAATGATTTAAATATTAATGTAAAGGTAAATTATATAAGCAGATTGTATATCAAAGAGGAAACTCTAGTCTGAAGGTAAATGAAGAGTTCAAAATCACATGTGGAATACTGCAAATTAAACCTACCATGAGTTGGAAATGGTGGTGCATGATTGTAATTCCAGTATTTGGAGGCTGAAAGGCTGAGACAGGAGGATCACAGGTTTGAAACCAGCCTCGACAACCTAGAGAGGCCCTCTGCAACTTAATGATATCCTATTTCCAAATAAGAAATAAATTTGGGCCGGGGGTTTAGGTCAGAGGTAAAATGCTTCTGGGTTAAATCCTCAGTGCCACAAAAAAAGAGAAAAGAATACAAAAAAACACAATGAGATGTTGTCTTATGTCTGTTGATCAGTGTCATTATAAAGTTGGATAGCATCAAATGTTGGCAAGGAGGTAGGCTTATAGCAACTCCTATGCATTGCTGCTGGGAAAATACCATCACTCTGAAAAGTTACTGGGCAATAATTAATTATATATGTACTGCAGGGAGAGGAAAATGGTTCCTTTGGTTGGTCTATGAATTAAAGTGGCATAAAGGAGATTAACAGGAGGAAAACAATTTTAATTACATGCATACATATGGAAGCCTCACTAAACTCTAAGAATCATGGAAGAGGCCAGGCAATTGAGGCTATAGAAATAGGAACTTAGAGCTTATATGTGCAATTTTGGAAACAAATTATGGAAAGGTTGGGGAGAAACTATAAAGCAAGTAAAGTTTATCTAGTTATGTGGATAAACATGTTTCTGGTTCTAAAATTCTCTTCCTGGTACAGATTTCTTTACTAAAAGAGGAATTTATACTTTATTTTAGTTAAGTGATAGGGATATGAAGAACTTTTTCTGTGTGGGCTGGTTCTCAATTATTTTAGCTCAAAGTAATCATTATGCCAAAATGGTATATTTTGATATAACATATTTGGTCATATTTTGACATGGCATGCTATGAGGTCCATCAATACTCTATAACCCAGTGATTTTGCTTTAAGATATTTGGTAAAAAAAAAGAAGTATATTAGTCTCAAAACCAAAATATAAAACCAAGCATACAGGAGGGAGAGGGGAGGGAATGGGCAGGAAGTAGTAAGGGCTAAATGAGTGATGTGTGCATATATGCCTGTACCATCTTGTACACCATTAAGATTTGTGATTACAATGGACCAATAAAAATAAATAAATAAAAGAAAAAAAAACAAGAATACTCTGAAGTGAAGAGGGCTGAGGGGAGAGTCCTGTCTGAATGTCCTCTTGCCTCTCATTCAGGACATGAGACAGAATCATAGTGGAATTTTTAGAATTATAACCAGATAGTGCTACCCAAAACTGCCCAAAATAGGCTTTGGGAATCATTAAAGAAGGTAATAAAGCATGAATAATGAATTTAATGATATAGGATTTCTATGTGTACAAAACAGAGTATAAAAGAAGTCCTGAGAGCTGTATGTTTGGATTGCTGGGAGACCCTGGGCAAACTTAACGTCTCACAGAGAAAAATGCTCAGAATTTATCCTGTAAAGTGATTAGTTTAGCCCTATTGTCACCACATTTACTGCATAACCTGTAAAACAGTTTGGTTTTCTATACCATAATAGAATATTTTTTGCATAATCGGTCTTATTACTTTAAATGTTCTAACTCCACTTTGGAAGTAAGAAAAAGGATACAGGAAAGGGAAATGGTATCAACCCCAGAAACTCTTCCAAGTCCACAGGGGTTTGATTTAGGCAATCTTTCCTGGCAGAGGGATTAGACTAGTTTATTCTTGCAGATAGCCTATTTATTAAGGTGGGAGACTTCCATAGGCAAAGAAGACCTTGCTAGGCTCTGTGAAATCCATTCACTAAATCTATGGTGGCTTCTTTGCTCATTGAAGTGACCTGACATTATTGCTTTTTTCTGTCTCATATCCTGGTCAAATTGTTGTGAGCCCGATAGCTAGATGTTTTCACTACCATCTCCCTCCTTCTCTTTCTCTATCCTCTCTCTTCAACCTTGATTGCTCTTTTCTTCTGTTTTCCTTCATCTCACAATGACTTAGATGGCTTTACTTGGCATTTTAACAAACAACAATCTTAACAGTCATTCTGTTACTAGTATCCACTGTAGAGCCTGTGGACTTTGTCTCCTGATGATATTTACTGGATTCCAAGTGTAGGAGAGACACTGTGAGAGAACTTTCAGTTCAGTATGCAATATTGAATCACAAAGTGTTCAGGATAGAGTGGAAAATTATTCTGTGTCTCAGTATCTCTATTTCTCGTTTGCTTTCTTCTGATATGCATGAAAATGCCTCTAGCTTCTACCCACTAATAAGATACTGGTTTTAGAAATATGTGTGTGTGCATGTGCATGCAAATACACACACACACACACATCATAGTCTTGAGTAGTCTTCGTTTCTTACTTTAGTGAGAGGTTTAAACATGAATGTTTTTTAAATTTTATCTATTGATTTTTTTAGCATCTAAAGAGCTAATTGTGTGTGTTTGGTCAATATATCAATCTAGTGCCTAATAGTGGTGGATTTTTTAATGTCAACCTAAAATAAATCCCACTCAAAATATATTATTTTCTAATGTTGTGCTTTGTTGCTAATATTTTATTTATTTAGGTTTTTATTTATATTCTTAAGTAATATTGGTCTGTAGATTTTATTCTTACAGTGTTCTTAATAAGATTTGCATCATAAAATGAATTAGGAAGTTTTCTTTTATTCTCAATGGTGTGCAAATATATGCAGTACAAATGTTTGGAGCTTTAGAATTATCTTACCCTTAAGAGTTTGATAGAATCCTCATGGGAAAATACTTAAACCTTTACCTTTTTTGTGAAACTGTTCCTTAAAAATGTTTTCTACTTCTGTTAAAATGGGTCAGTTTAGCCAGGTGTGGTGACACATGTGTATAATCCCAGTCCTTAGTATGATGAGAAAGGAGGATTACAGATTTGCAGACAGCTGTAGCAATTTAGAGAGACTCTCTGCAAATTAAAGAGATATTTTTGTTTTGTTTTGTTTTGTTGGTGGTACTGGGGTTCCTGGAAGCCCTTCCACCTCTGGGCTACACTCCCAGACCCATTTTTACATTTTTATTTGGAAACAGGGTCTCCTAAGCCAGCGTGTGCAGCTAGCTTCAAACCTGCGCGATCCTCCTATCTCTGCCTCCCAAGCGCGGGGATTACAAGCGTGCGCCACCACGCCCGGCTTAAAGAGATAATTTTAAAATTAAAAAATTAAACTAGGGCTCGTAGGTGTAGTTCACAGGTAGAATGCCTCTGGGTTCAACCCCCTGTAACACACACACACACACACACACACACACACACACACACACACATTAGTCTATGCTTTCTAATTCTAATGAACAAAATTCAGTAATTCCCTAGGAACACAGTTATTTCATCTTAATTTTCCAATTCTACATTATTATTATTTATTTATTTTTGCAGCACTGGAGATTGAACCCAGGGGTAGTGTACCACTAAGCTATCAAAATCCCTTTTTGTTTGTTTCATTTTGAGATAGAATCTCACTAAATTCTCCAGGCTGGCCTGGAACCTGAAATTCCTTTTTCAGCTAGCTGGGATTACAAATATGTGTTACTATGCCTGGTTTCAAATTCATGCTAATTTATTTTTAGTACTGAAAATTTTAGGATTGAACCTAGAAGCACTCTACCTCCAAGCTAAATCTCAGTGCTTTATATTTCTGAAACAGCATCTCCATAAATCCGGATATCTGGAGGATGTGGTAATCTCAGCCAGTACTGAGTACTTCACTGGATTGAACCACAAAATATCAGACCTAGGGAGTTTATTATGGATGCACGAGTCCCTGGGGGTGCAGCACTAGTTCTCAAGCTTCAACCACAGTTTCACTTACGATTTTGGTGTATCGCTGATCTGGAACTTTGGTGGGCATGATGAGCTTGGCCGCCGCTGGCAAAATGGTACTGCCATGGTACCCTCAGCCTGGAAGGGTGCAGAGGGACTCCAGATAATGGAGGGAAAACCTCAGCAAAGCTGAAATGGAAGGATAGGAGATTAAGACGGCTGAGGTTGATTAATGGAGGAGCTACATTCAAATATATGTAAAAGTATGAATGTAGCATGGTTAACCTGGACACTCACTGTTGGGAGGGGAGAAGGAGAAGTGGGGGGAGAGAGTACCAAGCACAGTCTAAATGTATGTCATTTTCAATATGATCCACATAAAAATAAAATAAAATAAATAAAAATTTCTTCAGTCTGAATGGTTATTTGCATGTCAATTTTTAATCTGTTGATTTGTTTGTTAATATGGGATATATTTGTGCTTTATATTTAATTATGATCCTGGGTATAGAGCTAACACATGGTATACCATTGAACTATACCACTATTATAAATCTATTATTTTCTCTGACAAGATAGTGATTGGTATTTTTGTTTTGTCATTTTTCTTAAAGTGATTTTAATTTATTAAAGAGGTCTGTTGGTTTTTTTTCTCAAATTCTGCTTTTAGGTCCATTATTTTGTATATTCTGACCATTGGTTTTAATCTTTGTAGTTACCTTCCTTAAGCTTTCTTTCAGCTTACTTTGCTTTTTGGGTAGGATTTTTATGTATACATTTTCTAAAATTACTACTTTAAATATATACCGCAGATTCTTATATTTACTAATTCCATTATGTTTAATTTACAAACTCTATAATTTCAGTCTGTTTCCACTTCAACTCAGTAGTTGTTTAACAGAAAAAAAAATATTTCAAGGTGGAAGAGCTAATTTTTGTTTCTTTGCTTCTTTGTTTTTGTTAGTAATTTCCAGTTCTATTTTATTACAATCAAATCTGTTATACTATTTCTACATAATCGAAACTAGTGATGTGAGAATTTGTCAATGACTGCTTGAACAGAAGCTGTATTAGCATAAATTGTTTATTAATATTCATTAGGACAACCTTATTAATTACATTGATTAAGTATTCTACTTTCTTTTCACTTTTGGTCTTTTTTTATATATTTTTTTTACTGTATCTTAATTATCCACCATAGTGAGATTCAAAGTGATACGAAAATACATGCACACCTTGTTTGGTGCATTTCCTTTTGCAATTACTCCACTCCCCACTCTTCTCTTCCCATACATGTTAGTGAGATTGGTATTGATATCTTCATATATAGACATATATTATTTGAACTGTTTAATTCCTTAATTCTCCTCCCCCATCTTCCTCTCCAAATCTCCTTTTAATATTTTACTGGCCTATATCCTTATTTATCTGAAGTACCTTTTGTTTCCTATTTTTCTCTAGCTTTCACATATGAGATAAAATACATGACCCTTGACTTTATGCGATTGGCTGATCTCACTTAACATAATATTCCCTAGTTACATCCACTTTCCTGAAAATTACATAATTTTATTCTTGTTTTATGACTAATATGCCACTGTGTATATATACCATATTTTCTTTAACTATCATCAGATACTTAGGTTGGTTCCATATTTTAGCTATTGTGAATTGTGCTGCTCTATAAACATGGGCATGCTTGTAATTACAGAAAGGCTTGAAAATCAGGAAGTAAGAATCTTTGAGCAGCTTAGAGGCTATCTGCCATGGTCCAGTTTCTGAACCTAATTGTTCACTTCTGTTCCTTATGAAAAATACACTCACCCCCTCTCGCAAGGTCCTTAAAATTTATATTTCATTATAGTACCAACTCAAAATTCAGAATTCCATCATCTAAAGAGTCCAGCTGTAGCTGCTTAGGTATAGATTCTTTTGACTCATAGACCTGTAAAATTAAAGATACAAGGTATTTTTCCCCAAACCCACTTAACATATAATGGTGGTATGAGCATGGGCTAAAAACCATATATATTTCTATATAAAAGTAGAAAGGCTAGGAAGCAGAAAAGAATCATTGAGCTACAGAAATTCTGAAATGCAGCCACACAAACATTGGCTGTTCCTTGATTAGGCCTGGCCACACGATCCTACTGTGCATCTTTTAGATTAGCCCTCTAAATTGGCATTCCCAGCTGAGCAGTGTCCTCAGCCTGCTACCTACTAGAATTTAAGGGATCTGAGTGTTTCTTTTCATTTTCTTGTCTCTCTGTTCCTTTTAGTCTAAACTCACGAGTTTAGTATTTTTGCTATTCCAGTTTTACCAGTAACTGTGTGTCGCTCATAAATTTCAATGGGGTTCACTCTACTAGAGAAAAGCCACACTTACAAATATTTTTGAGGCAAATTCATCTGTACCTTCTGCTCTTGCCCACAAGGTGTAGGGACAATATTCTTAAGCTTTTGACTTATGAGGTATACCCTTAATCTCATTAAATGTTGCCAGTGTGGCTGAATATAACTTTGAGGACTGAAATATAATCCTTGCACTTTCTTAAGTCTTAAAGTTTTATAGTCATTCCTTCCATTTTTAGACATTTTCCTGGAGGTGTCTTGGATTTGATCTTTGCTTATAATCATTTCTTAATTTTAGCATTATTTACCATTTGTAGAGGCTGAAGATTTTCAAAACCATAAGTACTGGCTTCATTTTTTTTTTTTTGCAGGTCTGGGGACAGAACTCAGGGGCATTCTACCTCCAAGCTACATCCCCAGCCCTGTTTCTTTATTTTTTTATTTAAAACAGGGTCTCACTGAGTTTCAAAGGGCCTTACTATGTAGCTAAGGCTGTCTTTAAACCACAATCCTTCAGTTTCAGCTTCCCAAATGTTGGGAATACAAGCGTGTGCCACCACGCCTGGCATGCTTCATTTTTAAAACAGGCCTTCCCTCAGTTTCTCTCTCCCCTCTCACATTTTGTTAAAAGCAGCAATAAGCAGCCATGTGGTGCTTTCAACACTTTGCTTAGCAATAGCTGTAGCTAGATCACCTAGTTCATCAGGCACATCATCTACGTTCCATGACTGCCGATCCCAAATTTATTCTGTCACTACCTACAACATTCACCTTATTTTTTTTTTCAGGTCTGGGGATGGAACCCAGGGGCATTCGACCTCTGAGCTACAACCCCTGCCCAATTTTTTATTCTTTACTTTGAAACTGGGTCTCACTGAGTTGCAGAGGGCTTCACCAAGTAGCTGAGGCTGTCCACAAACTGTGATCCTCTGGTCTCAGCCTCCTGAATTCTGGGATTACAAGCATGCGCCACCATGCCTGGCTTTCCCCTTACTTTGATACTCTGATTTTTTTTTTTAATTTTCTCTTTAGTCCTCACTAGTGTTTTGTTCAGTCCAAAATTTTACCATGTGTTCAAAGTACTTTGAATAATCAAAAATACTTCTCAAAATCCACCACCCAGTTACAATGCCATGCCCACACTTT
Source organism: Muscardinus avellanarius (assembly GCF_963383645.1). Lineage (NCBI taxonomy): Eukaryota > Metazoa > Chordata > Mammalia > Rodentia > Gliridae > Muscardinus > Muscardinus avellanarius. Next base: position 36,304,073 of record NC_137792.1, read on the forward strand.
TAGTTACTTGTTATGCCAGGACTTCTAGGTACCAAAGTCTGTACTAATTCTCTATTGCTATAGAACAGACAGGATGAATATTATTAGCTGAAAATTGGTTACACATAGTTTTGATATTTGCCTGCCTTCTGCATTACCTCTAAACTATAGGAAATCTGAATTTTGTGGTTTGGTATATATTAAATATACCTGTATTTAATGTTCTCTCTTAGGACAGCAAAGTGTATGTATGTACTACATTCAGCTTTCTGTTTTATTGGGCATGCAGATCAGAACAGTCTCAATTCATGAAAAGTTATAAAAATAAAAAATTTGTAAATATTTATTAGGGTTTCTGGGTAACACACACACACACACACATATATAATATATATGAACATATATAAATATATATGCACCCACACATGTATTTTGTTAAATTTATTTAAGACTTAGATTACCCATTTTGAAAATTCATTGTTAAAAATTCTGGAGAATTAAAATTGGCCTTTTTAAAAAAATGAAGAAGAGGAACTTCTGGGAAGATGGCGAAGGAGAAAAGCGGGGCTTACAAGCCCCACTAACAACCAATCTCTATAACCACAAAATCAGCACCTTTCATAGCCAGAAAACACCATCAGCAGAGAAACAAAAAAATGTAAATACAAGGGACAGAGAAAAAGAGGGCTGGAAAAACGAGACACCAGAAAGAAACCAGACCACACAGAGTGGCGTGGGCGCCATCTTCCCTTGCAGCACCAGGCTCCAGAGAGGGAGGGGGACTCAAAACAGAGCTCAAAGCCACAGAGGAGATACGCCGGCCTCACGCACGAGGACGTGGCAGCAGTACCTTATTGCCGGCAGCAGCGGCAAGTTCACTGGACGGTACCAGAACAATGGACTCAACAGCCCACCAGGCTTTAGAGAGGAGTGGCGGACAGTGAGTCAAGGTGAGCTTCTGCGAATCAGCCGGGTAGAATTCGGCAGATTTTTCGGTGCAGGGAGCGTCTAAAGCTCCCAGGGGCCGGGCTCAGTAAACCCTGCAGGGACTCAGAGCAGAGCACAAAATCAGAGAAGAAATACTCCAGCCTCACAGCCGAGGGCATGGCAATGGTGCCATATTGTCACCGGCGGCAGCAGCAGTGAATACACCGAGTCCACTACAGCTCCATTAGCGCACTCAACAACCGTGAGTCAAATTGCAGCCCCTAGAGGAGAAATCCCAGTACTGCACTCCCAGGGACTTGACCCAGTGGGGGAGTGGCGGTGGCAGAGATATCACACCATAGTCACAACTCCCCACAGGAGAACGCCAACCTGGCACCCCCCCATGGTCTAAAGCAGCCTCGATTGGCTCCCTGGATCTGAGACTTTGCAATACAACCCAGTAAAGGAGTAGTGGTGACTGAGATACCACAGACTCAAGATCCAGAGCACCTTAAGTGAAGTCGTAGTGACCCAGAGAAGGCACAAACTTCTGAAATCATGGGAAAGAGGAATAACAATGGAGCAATGAATACCCACAACTCCACAACTTCAGAACTTAATAAAAGAGAAATTCAGAGATTTCTAGAAGATCAAATCAGGAAAATAACTGTAGAAATAATAAAGGTGTTTTGAAGAGAATTCAGAGAGAGCCAAAAAGAGATAAAGGATGCAATAAATGAAGTAAAGGCCTCAATTCAAAGTACAAACAACTGATTAGACCACATGGAGAATAGAATCTCGCTCCTAGAAGATGATCAATCCAAAAATGAATGCATAGTTTCTAATTTAGAAAAAAAAAATCCGACAGCAGGAATCTGACATTGAAGAAATATGGGCCGATTTCAAGAGAGCTAACCTAAGAATAATTGGAATAGAGAAGGAAAAAGAAGGTGAAACCAAAGGGATCAAAAATCTCTTCAAGGAAATAATAGCAGAAAGTTTTCCAAACATAGAGCAAGAGGTCGATACACAGGTCCAGGAAACTTATAGAACTCCCTTTAGACAGGATCAGAGAAGAGGATCCCCACGCCACATAATTGTCAAAATGACCAATGTGGAAACCAAGCAGAGAATCTTAAAGGCAACAAAAACAAAGGGCCAAGTGACATTCAGAGACAAACCAATTAGAATTACTCCACACTTCCCAAACCAAGTCATGAGAGGCAGAAGTGCTTGGAGTAACATATTCCAAACTCTGAAAGAAAACAACTTCCAGACAAAAATTTCCTACCCAGAAAAACTTTCTATCAAATTAGATGGAGACAGACTTCCGGGAAGATGACGACCGAGAAAAGCGGGGCTTAAGAGCCCCGCTAACAACCAATCTCCATTACCACAAAATCAGCGCCTTTCATAGCCAGAAAACACCATCACCAGACAAACAAAAAAATCACCAGGCTCCAGAGAGAAAGCGGACTGAGAACAGAGCTCAGAGCCACAGAGGAGATACACCGGCCTCACGCCCAAGGACACGGCAGCAGTGCCATACTGCCGGCGGCAGCAGCGATTTCACCGGACGGCTACAGCAAGCCGATGTGAGCCACTGCGGAACAGCCAGGTGGGATTTCTCGGTGAAGGAACATATAAAGCTCCCAGTGGCTGAGCTCTGCACACGCTGCAGTGATTCAGAGTGGAAATCAAAACCAAGAAGAAATACGCCAGCCTCACGGCCGAGGGCGTGACAGTGGTGCCATATTGCCACCAGCGGCAACAGCAGCGAATTCACCAAGTCCAGTACTGCTACATCTGCGTACTCAAGAACAGTGAGTCAAATTGCGGGCCACAGAGGAGAAATACCAGTACTGTACTCCCTAGGACTTGACCCAGTGGGGGAGTGGCGGTGGCAGAGATATCACACCATAGGAGAACGTGCAACCTGGCACCCCCCACAGTCTAAAGCAGCCTCTATCGACTCTCTGGGTACGAGAATCTGTGATACAACCCAGTAAAGTAGTAGTGGGGTCTGAGATACTACTGACTCGAGATCCAGAACACCTTAAGTGAAGTTATAGTGACCCAAGGGAAGAACCCAGAGAAGGCACAAACTTCCGAAATCATGGGAAAAAGAAATAATACTAGAGCAATGAATGCCCACAATCCCACAACATCAGAACCCGATAAAACAGAAAATCATAGATTTCTAGATCAAATCAGGAAAATAACTGTAGAAATAATAGAGGTGCTTCGAAAAGAACTCAGAGAGAGCCAAAAAGAGATAAAGGATGCAATTAATGAAGTAAAGGCCTCAATTCAAAGCACAAACAACCGATTAGACCACATGGAGAACAGAATCTCGCTCTTAGAAGATGAGTACTCCAAAAATGAACACATAGTTTCTAATCTAGAAAAAAATATCCGACAGCAGGAATTTGATATTGAAGAAATATGGGCCCATTTTAAGAGAGCTAACCTAAGAATAATTGGAATAGAGGGAAAAGAAAGTGAAACCAAAGGGATCAACAATCTCTTCAAGGAAGTAATAGCAGAAAATTTTCCAAACATAGAGCAAGAGGTCGATACACAGGTCCAGGAAACTTATAGAACTCCCTTTAGACAGGATCGGAGAAGAGGATTCCCATGCCACATAATTGTCAAAATGACCAATGTGGAAGCCAAGCAGAGAATCTTAAAGGCAACAAAAACAAAGGGCCAAGTGACATTCAGAGGCAAACCAATTAGAATCACTCCAGACTTCCCAAACCAAGTCATGAGAGCCAGAAGGGCTTGGAGTAACATATGCCAAACTCTGAAAGAAAACAACTTCCAGACAAAAATTTCCTACCCAGAAAAACTTTCTATCAAATTAGATGGGGAAATAAGAAGCTTCCATGACAAACAGAAACTGAAGGAATTTATGTCTTCAAAACCAGCACTAGAGAAAATACTCAAAGAGATTAACTACAAAGAAGAAATAGGTAACACACACCAGAACCAGAGAAATAAGATTTTCCATCCAACAGACAATTAAGATTGGTTATCTGTGGAGATTCATTATTTATGTTAGTCTTTTACCTATCTCTAAATGGTATTGTTTGCCTTTATTGTTGTTAATTTTTAGGATTTCTAGTTGGAATATTAATATACCTTCAGATATAGCATTTGGAAATATTTTATCCCATTCTATTAGTAACTTTTAACTCTGTTTACATTGTCTTTGGATATACAATATATATATTTTTTTATTTTTTAGGGAGTTTGTATACTCTTCTGTTGCCTGTGCCATTGAAATCATATCCAAGAAATCACTGCCGATTTTAATGTTGTGAGGTTTTATGACCCAGATTTTCTCCTAAAAGTTTATAGTCTTAAGATTTATATTTAGGTCTTTTATCTATTTTGAGTTAATATTTGTATATGGGATTAGGTAAGGATCCAATTTTATTCTTTTCCATGTAATTATTATTTTTCAACAATATTTAGTTAAAAGATTATTATTTCCACCACCAAATATTCATGGAAACCTTGTCAAAAATAACTTGACAATATAGGGGAGAGTTTAGCTCTAGGCTTGTATTTAACTCCAATGGTTTATATATCTGCCTTTAGAACTGTATTACACTGTTTCAATTATTGTAGCTTTATATGGTTTGAAATCAGAAAATATATATCTTCTCGCTTTGTTCTTTTTCAAGATCATTGTGGGTATCTAGAGTCCATATTCCATATTAGGATAGTTTTTTTTCTGAAAAATAAATATATAAATATATGATAGTTCACCAAAAAAAATAGAAAAAAAATATTCTCTGGTAAGAAAGAAAGTAAAAAGAAATATTGAAATGTTATCTTTAAGTCATCAAAAGCTTGGTATCAGACAAATGAAACTGTTATGTGAGATTATCATTTTTAAGTTTGGATAAATTGCTATAATACTAGATGTCAACCACTAAGCCAAGCATGGGAGGGAGGGATGGGGAGAGAATGGGGTGGGGATCGGGTGGGGGCTGACTGGGCGATGTGTGCATGTATGTCTACAAAAGTTTGTATCCCACTATGATGTATGAATATAGTGCACCAATTAAAAAATTAAAAAAAATTAGATGGAGAAATAAGAAGCTTCCATGACAAACAGAAACTGAAGGAATTTATGTCTTCAAAACCAGCGCTAGAGAAAATACTCAAAGAGATTAACTACAAAGAAGAAATAGGTAACACACACCAGAACCAGAGAAATAAGATTTTCCATCCAACAGACAACTGAGATTGGTTATCTTTGGAGATTCATTACTTATGTTAGTCTTTTACCTATTTCTAAAATGTATTATTTGTTTTTATTGTTGCTAATTTTTAGGATTTCCATTTGGAATATTAATATACTTTTAGATATAGCGTTTGGAAATATTTTATCCCATTCTACCAGTAACTTTTAACTCTGTTTACATTGTCTTTGGATATACAATATTTTTTTTATTTTTTAGGGAGTTTACCATTCTGTTGCCTATGCCACTGAAATCATATCCAAGAAATCACTGCTGATTTCAATGTTGTGAGGTTTTATGACCCAGATTTTCTTCTAAAAGTTTATAGTCTTAAGATTTATATTTAGGTATTTTATCTATTTTGAGTTAATGTTTGTATAAGGGTCCAATTTTATTCTTTTTCATGTAATTATTATTTTTCAACAATATTTAGTTTCAAGATTATTATTTCCTCCACCAAATATTTGTGGAAACCTTGTCAAAAATAACTTGACAATATATGGAAGAATTTATCTCTAGGCTTTTATTTAACTCCAATGTTTTATATATCTGCCTTTATAACAGTACTACACTGTTTTAATTATTGTAGCTTTATAAGGTTTGAAATAGAAAATATACATCTTCTAGCTTTGTTCTTTTTTGAGATCGTTTTGGGTATCTAGAGTCCATATTACATATTAGGATAGATTTTTTTTCTGAAAAATAAAGAAATAAATGTATGATAGTTTCACCTAAAAAAAGAAAAATATTCTCTGTTAATAAAGAAAGCAAAAAGAAATATTGAAATGTTATCTTTAAGTCATCCAAAGCTTGGTATCAGACAAATTAAACTGTTATGTGAGATTATCATTGTTAATTTTGGATAAATTGCTATAATACTAGATGTCAACCACTAAGCCAAGCATGGGAAGGAGAGATGGGGAGGAAACGGGGTGGGGATCGTGTAGGGGCTAACTGGGCAATGTGTGCATGTATGTCTACAAAAGTTTTTTTTTTTTAACCCATTATGATGTATGACTGTAATGCACCAATAAAAAATGTTTTTTTAAATGAAGAAGGCAGACAGGTGTGGTGGCACATGCTTGTAATCCCAGCTTTTGGGAGGCTGAAACCAGAGGATCACGGTTCACGGCCATCCTCAGCTACTTAGGAAGGCCCTCTGCAAGTCAGTGAGACCCTGTTACAAAATAAAGAATAACAAACAGGACAGTGGGTGTAGCTCAGAGTTCAAATGTCCCTGGGTTTCATCCTCAGACCCACAAAAAAAGAAAAAAAAAGAAAAGAAAAGAAAAGAAAAGAAAGAAAGAAAGAAAGAAAGAAAGAAAGAAAGAAAGAAAGAGGGAAGGAGGGAGGGCGTGAGGGAGGGAGGGAGGGAGGAAGGAAGGAAGGAAGGAAGGAAGGAAGGAAGGAAGGAAGGAAGGAAGAGAGAGGGTGGGATGAAGGATTTTCTGAACATTCAATAGTTTATTCCTGTGGGAAATTCCAAGAAAGTGTAAATTTGGCCATTGTTACATATAATTCATACCATTTTATTCTTACTTGTCTTATGCTTAAGTGTCTTTTTGTAAGAGGAGAATAAACAATAAGGAATCACTAAAAAAGCCACAGACTTTTTTCCCCCCTTTATCCCATAGTTTGTACAGGACAGGAATCCTGGTATGGCTTAGCTGGCTGCCTGTAGGCCAGAATCTCCCACAGGCTGTAATCAATTTGTGGATGGATTTGACTTACTATGGTGATCAGTGTCTGATAGCTTGAATATAATTCTTACCTTTTTTGGCATTCATTTCACTGTTTGATTTCTGATTTATCAATTACTTATTTCTCTCCTTTCTCTCTTGGTTGTTTTCCTGCCTTTTCCTATAAATCTTTTTTAAAATTCAATTAAGTACTTTTCCCCTTGGATATCTCTAATTAATTCTTTTTTCTGACTTTGTCTTTTAAAAATTATTTCCTAAATTGAGATAATTCTTTTTTTTTTATTTGTCTTTTGGAGCCATTTCCTTTTTTAGTTTTGAATTTCTTTCAAGGTAGTTTTTTACATTCTCACATATAGTTTTATCACTTAGAGTTTTATGCTTTATGGTTGTTTTTCATGAGAACATTTCCTCATATGTATGAAATTTCCTTATTTGTGTGAAATTTTGTTTTCTATCCTAGAATAGATTTGTACAAATTTGCTGACTTTTTTCTCTGTGTGCATTTTTATGGCACTGGGATATTTCACAAGACTTTTAGTTTAGTGAGACCCTTTCTCCAGATAAAACAAGTCCAGATATTATACTGATTTGTTTGTTTGTATAAAAGGGATGAAAAAGGCTCTTGGTCCTCTACTTTGATGATATTCTTTTGTCCTGCAGGACCCTACATTTTCCCGCTTTACTTTCTTTTCTCTTATACCACCTAATTGCCAAGTGGAGTTCCTTTCTTCTTTATTGACTTTTTCAGAAGCTATGTGTTTCAAAGGTTGCTCCTTTAAGCCATAAGTACTTTTAAATACTTTCCCTGTGATCCATGCTCTGATCTATTCAGATGATTTTTTAGAATATTCAGACTTAAGGTGAACTTAACCTTTCCAAAGCTGATTTTGGATCAATTGTCAGCCCTTTCCTAACTTTCCCTTTTTTCCCCATGGTTTTGCTCCTTTTGACTTGTGGATGACGGGTAAGGTAAATGTGGCAGCATGGGAAATTGCACTGGGAGTTAGTGATTTTTATTTATTCATTTATTTTTCATTTATTGTTACTTTAAAATTCTGATACTTGATTTTGAAATTATCCTGAGGGCTTGGTTTTTGTGTAGGCTTACATTTCCCACCATAACATTAGATATTATTTGGGGAAGACAAAGTGGGAGACTGGTAGCTTGGTGACTATTATCACATTCAGCTACTTAAAAGTTCTTTTAATTTTTGTAGCATTTGATATTACTTTTCCAGATTTTTGTCTTTGGAAGTTTTAAGAGGGCAGGGACCATGGCTATCTTTTGGTTTATCCCCTTTTCCTAGTACAAGTACAGTTAATGTTGAGTGAAAAGAACAATGGACTTCAGTGCAATGTAATGAGTACTAGACTATGAAGACTTGTGTTTAGATACTTAGCCTATTAGATATTTAGGCCTCTGGTTTTTTATCTATAACCAAGGATCTCACGGGATTATTATGGAAGAAGTTCAAGGACAAAATTATCTATTTATGCTTATCCAACATACACACATACACATGCACACACACAACTTCCTCTTTTGTCTCATGCAACTGTAAGCATGTGATAACAGCACTAATTTTTTATATCTAAATTTTAAAAACAAATCTAGCATCATCCTTTCCTCAAAAATACAAGTATCCCATGTCTCATTTATTAAGATCTAACATTAGAATATTCATTTTAGCTGGGCATGGTGGTACATGCTTGTAATCCCAGTACTTGGGAGTCTGAGACAGGAGGATTGCAGGTTCAAGGACAGCCTCAGCAAATAGTGTGACTCTCATCAACCTAACAGACCTTGTTTCAAAATAGAAATAAAATAGGGCTGGGGTGTACTTTAAATGGAGAATGTTTCTGGGTTCAATCCCTAGTGCCACAAAAAATTCCTTTTTTATCTTCTTAATTGCATTAAAAAGCCAATTACAGATTAAAATGTTAGTTCATATTCTATTTATTCTATGGTTAGGCAGTGTATACTGTATTCATAGCTTATGTTAATGTAAAAAGTTATTAAAATACCCTGAAAGGCTATTTTTACCTTGAAATTTTAAAAAATATAATGATAACAATAACATACTGCAATAGTTTGAATAACGTTTGTTCCCAACAAAGTCATGTTGAGGCTTGGAACTCAACACAGCAGTGTTGATAGGGCCTAGTGGGAGGCATTTGAGCCTGGCATTGAGCCTTCATGAATGCATTAATGCCTTTCTGGTATAATGAGACTGCATTCGTTGCCTGAGATATTGTTATAAAACAAGTTTAGCTTCCTTGGATTTCTCTCTTGACTCTCTTCCACAGTGCCTACTTCCCTTTTTTACTTTTAGCTATTATCTGAGTCTGAAGCCCTTACCAGAAGCTGAACAAATACTAGCATTATACTCTTATACTTCCCATTCTCCTGAATTATAAGCCAAACTAAAACTTTATAAATTATCCAATCTCAGGCATTATGCTACAGCAACAGGAAATAGACTAAGAAACATATATTAAGCATACATTATACACTAGTCACGATTTTAAATATAAAATTATTTTATCTTTATAAAATTTATATGAAATATGTGTCATTATTTTGTCCTCATCATAAGCAAACTAAGTGAGTTGCCAGAGGTTGTGCAGGTAGTAAATAGTATCAATTTTTGAACCCAGTGATAAAGATGCCATGACTTAATTAGGCAAATGGCAAAACATTACTTATTCAGAAGGTCTTTCTTTCTTTCTCTTTCTTTCTTTCTTTCTTTTGGTGGTACTGGGGTTCCAGGAAACCCTTCTACCTCCGGGCTACACTCCAAGATCTATTTTATATGTTTATTTGGAAACAGGGTCTCTTAAGCCAAAGAGCCTGGCTTCAAATCTGCGCCATCCTCCTGTCTCCAACTCCCAAGAGCAGGAATTACAAGCCTGCGCCGCCACTCCTGGCAAGGACTCTTCTTTAACCCATATTTAGCAAACTAAAAATTTCTAAGGAAATATAAATCTTACATTACATTAATTCCTCCTCTCTTTGTTTGGTACTAGAGATTGAACCCAGTGGCATCCTACCTACAAGATAGACCCCTAGCCCTTTTTTTAAATTTTGAATGAGTATCTTGCTAAATTACTAGGTATCTCACTAAATTGCAAAGGCTGGCCTCAAACCTGTCATATTACTGTCTCAGTTTCCCAAGTATTGGGATTATAGGCAAACCTCACCTTGCCAGCTATATTACATTAAAATAATCACAAATAAGACTTGAAATCTTCTGTTCTCTGGGCTGAGTAGGATTCTAAACTGCAAAGGGAGGGTCAATGCTCAAAGGAAGAGGGTTGGAGAAAATTGAAGAAGGGTGGTCATTGATACAGGCTGGGGAAGTTCCAACCATAGATAATGTAATATTTTTGAATCGTCTCATCCTCAAGGGAGAGCCCAGCCTTTTTTGATTGTGATGTCTGAAATATGAAGCTTCAAAGCAGTGAATTAAGATGCTCTTATTTTTCACAGTGGTTTTCTTTAGGACTTTGACTTTGAAAACAAATGTAACAAAATGAAGTTAATGACTCTTTCAAGTCTTTCCATCAAAGCGTCTCAAATTATGTCCATTGTATCAGTGAAAAATGCTCTGATAAGAAAAATAAGTTACTCTGAAACACAGTGATGGAGGAAAAATGAAGAAGGAGAAGCTCAAGTTAAATGAGATCCTGAAAGTGACACAAAGTTTCTGTAGTCACATAAAATGCTGAGAGTCACAAAAAATGAAAGGACTGGTATGAAGGGAAATGACTCTTTAAATTCCATCCCTTGTCCCATGCTTCCCTTATTGGTATACAGGTGATTGAAATTGGCACAGCAATAATCATACCATTCATATTGTAAAATCAGTGTTCCACCCATATTATCATATTTGAAAAAACAATGAGAGAAGATCCTGACATCCACTAGAAGCCTAGGCATCGAACTTTTTACTTTTTGTTACTGACTAAACTCATTTAGCATAATGTTCTCCAGTTCTATCCATTTCCCTGAAAATGACATAATTTTGATTTTCTTTATGGCTGAGTAAAATTCCATTGTGTATATATCCCATGGTATTGTAATCCATTCATTTGTTGATGGACATCTTGGCTGGTTCCATAGTTTAGCAATTGTTAATTGGGGATAGAAGGGCAAAAGAGGAAAATCACATAATGTACATGATGTGCAATCATAAACATATCAAAGTCAATCACTAAGCAAAACATGAGAAGGAGGGAGGGGTAGAGAATGGGGTGGGAATTGGGGAAGGCCTAAATAAATGATGTGTACATGTATGCCTCAACCATCTTTTACTCCATTAAGATATATGACTACAATGCACCAATAAATTTTTTTTTAAAAGAAGCCTATGTATATCTGACTTTTTGTCATTGGCAATCAAATCCTTGTTTTCTTCTACCCTTACACAAGAGTTTCACCTTATGACCTTTTCAAAGATTATCATTTAGGCTTCAACTACCAGGATACAATTGCTGAGAAAAAATAAACTTTAAGCAGATTAAATCACTTATAAATACAAAAAAGAGAGATGAAATCTTCTATTCCCTTCAAAGTGTATTGCCTTTGTCAGTTAAACATTAACCAAGACATGTAAAATTTAGCCTTTGATCTAAGCCAACATTGCTATCAATACTCTGAAATTTGTTGACTATACTAGAGTCCACCTCAGTTGTGGAAAGCCCAGAAAGACATGTTAGAATGTTAGTCTAAATTTTACCAAAATCTTTCAAAAACAAACAGAACAACAAGTAAGAATTGTTATGCACTGGAACATTTCAAAGGGAGGATAGGGAGGGAAAGGGTTGTAGAAATTATTCCATATGAGACAAGCAAAGAGGCAGACATGTCCCTCTATTGATGTGTCTTCGAGTTGTGAAATGGGAGAGAGTTGTATTTTTCCTTTGCTAAGTCCACTCCATAACATTAAATGAATTGTGATTTGGAATCAAAACCTTTGATTAACTGGAGACCAGTCTCATCTCCTCACATCCTAAGAAGGCTTAGTACAGTTTTGCAAATAATAGTTATTTGTGATGGTAACTCGATGCAAGTTAAAGCCCTTCTGTTACTTGTGGAGACTAAGGCATGATTGTTTGTGAAGCTTTTAATGACCATCAGATTGATAATATTCCTGCCAGTCCAGCTCACCCTTTAGATGCCCCAAATTTATAGAAGGGTAGAATATGGAAAAGGTTTGAACATAACATTAAATAACATATTTTTGGTGTGGTACTGGAGATTGAACCCAGTGGCATTTTACCTCTGAGTTACACCTTCAGCCCTGTAGTTTGAAATGGGGTCTAAGTTGCAGAGGGCCTCACTATGTTGCTGAGGCTGGCACTGAATCTGCAAACTTTCTGCTTCAGCTTCCCAAATACTGTGATTACAATTGTGCACCATCACACTCAGCTAGAGATAACATCTTTAATCTAGTAAAAAAAATGCCAATTGGATTTAGAGGGGTTAAACTATTCATGAATAAGAATGACTTTAGAAAACAGTGGTCATTTCACATGTTCCATATAGTGGATACATTGAAGATGATTTGTTTTTGGTAGTCCTGGGACAGTTGAATATTTGACACATGCCCATTATTCTTTTGTTCTGATTGTTAGGAAATATTTGTTCAGAAACAAACTCAAAAGAGCAAAGCTGCAAGACAGGCATAACACTCATTTTTGCGCAATATATTTGAGTGGAAAATATAAATTCACTAGTCAGAAAATAAGCATTTACCAAGGGACACATCTTATAGAAAAGAAATGAGAAATTCCACATCAAGAGTTTGATGAAGGTCATTTCATGAGGATGATGGGGGAAATGGAGCTGGACATTTGTGAACCAAATTAATATACAAATCTGTAAAGCATGCAGGCTGACTGCAAGATGAATTCATGTCTTTCTTCCTAGGGAATTATAGTTTTTAACTCCTCAGAAGGATTGCCTTTCTGAGTACTGATTCTAAGGAAGGCAGCTCCCTGGAGGGTTGTCCCAGACAGATATAAATATTACCTTTTATCATCCATTGTCCACTGATGACAAAAGAAAACTAATTAAGTATAATTTCCAAGCTCTCAGAGTTAAGGTCCCTTCAGTGGCCTGAGAATTGCCTGCAGGTTTGGAGTGGTGCCAACTGTGTGTTGAATCTGGGCAATGATTCTGCGCTCATATAAATTCTAGAGCTAATGGTGAAATAATAGAGTCACAATGGGTAGGAAGCATATTTTTCTTTCCTGAAGAATGAAGTCCCTGCAGATGTGGAGTGAATGGATCAGTGTTTATTGCCATTATGAATTCTGTTAAAGCCTCCTCCTCCATCCACAATGTCTCTCAAAGCATTTCAAGTTTGTGGCATTTCTATTATTCTTAAATGTGGTGTTTTCATGCCTTATTTACTTAAAGCTTCATTGTACATTTGTGAAGAAATTTCTTGGCATGGTATTTCAGTGATATCATTAGTTTCTCTGTATCAGCAAATGCTCCCAGATGTCTTTATGTCAGCCACAGACAAAACATCCCACTATCTACCTCTTTGAGTGGTGAAATTGGTTTTAATTGTTTTTGTAAATTTTTATTAATATTATACGAGAGAAGTCTAGACAATAACTTATTTACTTTCATTTGTCTACATATAAGGCACATATTATTATCTTTTTGTCAGCATAAGCCAACAGAATTAGCCTTGAGTTTACCAGATTCCCATAAACAGTACCTGGAACATACTAGATGACAACCAAAATCTAACATCAATTTAAAAATGGATCAATCTCATATATACATGGATCACCTTATTCTTTGGCCCTTAGGTTTGTATTGCTATACACAGTGGAAACTTAAAAGAAAAAAAATTTCCTATTGTATACTTTCACAACACTTCTGGTCACCAAAATGTGTGGAAGTTTCTCACACCAATCAATTCTGATATTCACTTGGTTTTCTACCATTCAGATCAATTCCAACACTAACCTAAGTTACTGCAGACCCCACGGGGAACTCAGTCCCACAAGACTACTCCCTCATTTCAGACATCACTCATTCTGTCATGAATATACACTACTTGCCCCAGATCAAGGGGTGTTTATGTAGGCTTTATCATGCAGGCATGGTTGATTATGAATTTATCCCAAGCTCTTCTCTCCTTCCTGAAGGATAGGGCATGAAGCTGAAAATTCGTAGTTACTCATTATTCTTTCTGGTAACTATCTCTAATCCAAGAACTCAAAAGTGACATCATTACAGCAAATGATTCTCTTATCATCCAGGAAATTCCAAGAAATTAGAAGCTCTGTGTCAGGAAGCAGAATCAAAGTCTAAGTAGTAGAACAAAACATGCACCAAGCACCACTATTTTTTAAATGCTTACTCCTGATCAGTTAGGAGTTAGGTACTAGGAACCAAGGAAAAAGACCAAAATATGTATTTATTGTAAATTACAGTATTACAAATGACAATGTCAAAAATTGTTCAAATGAATACCTTTGGATAATCTGTCAGCATGGAACATCTAGAAATAAGTCTTGTTTTTATCAGGGCATAGACTTCCCTTGCTAGTTTAATTGCCTGGCATACAAGTAAAGCTTTAGAAATGAAATCTGATACTTGCCTTAGGAACTTAGAGCTGGACTGCAACCCCTGATATTGTGTACTGGACTGATGGGCATGGGCAAGACTTCTCACCGCTTCCCCTGGGGTACTGATATTTGCATTATTCTGGTAGGTAAATAGACAACTAAAAAGTACATATTTGTAGAACATTTCATTGTAACTGTTCCATTATAGACAGGTAGTTTCTTTGGAAGTGTTGCTTGTGCATAATTCCTTTTATGAATTACAAACAATTACTGGTCCCCATGCTTGAATGGTTTTATCTGCTCCAGTCCAATTAAATTTGGTAGGGTAAATATTTGAGAGGGTGAGGTGTATGGCTTTACAGGTAAATCTGTGAACATTGCTTCTTACTTGGTTCACTGTATACAAGCTGTTTTTCATGTTAACAGCATTCAAAGAGCTTTCCTGAACCTTCATCAAATTTCACTTCTTGCATTAAGAATTCCAATCTAGTTTTTTTTAACTTTACTACTTGATTGTTTCTAAAGAATACATTTGACAGAAGGAGATAACCACAATGACTTCCTCATTTCACATATTTAGACACAGACAACCCAAAATGCCCAATATTCAGAAGGCTATATTTAGATACCAGCTGTTTGTTTTGATTTCTAATTTATAGTTACTCACTGAATAGATTTTTGTAAGATGAGATGGAAGAGGATTTCATTTGCTGATACAGTTTCTTTATATTAATGTTTCCTCTTTGTGATGAGGAAGTTAAAATTAAGTACTTTCAATAAGTATTTTTTTAAATAAAAAAACTAAACTCAAAAAGGCTACCTGAGAAAGATGTGCAAGGCAAGAGGGAAACTCCCTAATGTACATAACATACAATCATAAACATATCAATCAGTAAGCCAAACATGAGAAGAAAGGGGGAGGGAATGGGTAAGGAATTGGGGAAGGGCTAAATGAGTGATGTGTACATGTATGCTTCTACCATCTTGTACCCCATTACGATGTATGACTACAATGCACCAATAAAATGTGTTTTATGTTTAACTTACTAAAAAAACACTAAATTCAGATAATTTTTCCCTTTTTCTGCTAATAGAATGAACATTCTTAGGTGATATAAAAGACTAATATTGTATTTTAACATCATGAAACAAGATTGTATTATTGAAACATGCCCATGTATTTGCACATTTTAGAACTAGTCTTTAGGGATTTCTTGCCTATTAGAATACCAGATTTCTGTGTTTCAGAGGAAGGAAAGTATACTCGTCAGCAGAATTCTGTCACATCCCAGCATCAAGGGTCAAATTAAACTTTTACTTTAATCCCTAGCAAAATGATCAACTAGAAAATCAGGATATGGGGAGAGAAATAATTTTTTTTGGTGGTACTGGGGTTCCTGGAAGCTCTTCTTCCTCCGGGCTACACTCCCAGACCTATTTTATATTTTTGAAACAGGGTCTCTTACGCCAGCGCAGCTGGATTCTACCCTGCGCGATCCTCCTGTCTCCGCCTCCCAAGCGCGGGGATTACAAGCGTGCGCCACCACGCCCGGCCGAGAAATAATTTTTTATAAATTAATTTAGCATATCAAAGATCAGGCATGAATGCCAGGCATGGTGGCGCACGCTTGTAATCCCCGCACTTGGGAGGTGGAGACAGGAGGATCACATAGGTTCGAAGCCAGCCTTGCTGGCTTAAGAGATCCTGTTTCCAAATAAAAATATTAAAAAAATAAGTCTGGGAGCATAACCTGGAGGTAGAAGGGTTTCTAGGAACCCCAGTACCACCAAAAAAAAAAAAAAAAAAAGATCAGGCATGAAAAGTTGTTATGGCTAATGGATCATGAGAAGAAATAATGAGTGAATGAGTGAATGAGTGATTCCTTTGGACCATCAGTGAAATTTCCCTGTTCAATATTTCCTTTCAGTGTTGAGCTGTGACTTAAAACAGCAGAGCTGTAAGATTAAAGAAGCCTGCTTGGCTGGGTCATCTCATGGAAGATGACTGCACTGGTTAGGCACGTACCACTACACTAGACTATATGTGTTAAGGAAATAAACTTCATGCGTTGATCTCCCAAGATTTGGGGGCTGCTTATTACCACATCATAACTCAATTCAATTTTGACTAAAACTGGCTCAGATCATTGTGTTGTGGTTGCAAAAATACCTCTTTTGGTATTTTTTCATGAAAACTGGAGCACAATTTGTCTGCTTCAGAAGAGAAGGAAGAAAAAATGGCACTAGGGATTGAACTCAGGAACATTTTACCTCCAACCCATGCCCAATTTTATTTTTTATTTTGAAACATCATCTCATTAAGTTGCCAAGAGCCTTGTTAAGTTGCTAAAGCGATCTTTGAACCTTCCATTCTCCTGTTGCATCCTCCTAAAGAATGCCCAGTCCTTCTGAAGAAAGAAATTATGGGACAAAGGGAGATCCAGAAAGGCAGTTGCTATGGTCTGAATATTTGTGTTCAGCTCCCCAAATTATTATGTTAAAACCTAGTATCCTATTAAGAGGTGGGGTCTTTGGGAGGTGTTAGATCATGAGGCCTCTTTCTTCCAGAATGGAGTACTGCACTTGTAATAGAGGAATCCTATTTACAGTTTCTATTATATTAGAATGCAGTGTGAAGGTGCTATCTTTGAACCAGAAAGCAAATGCTCATCACACACTAAATCTGCTAGTGCTTTGATCCTGGACTTCCCAGCCTCCAGGACTGTGAGCAACACATTTCTTTTGCTGATAAAGTATACAGCATTTTCTGAGAATAACCCAAACAGGTTAAGTTGGCAGGCATGGGCAAGGGCTTTTGCTGTACCACCTCTCAGTTCTGGTGGTGGTAGCATCAGACCATAGGTATTTAGATACTTCCAAAGTCACTTTTTTCATCAATTTTATTTCTCATTAACTATGCTTAACTTCATCATTCAACAATTTAAGTTTATTTCACCCTTATTGTGAAATTTTCATTGTTGCCTTTATCGATTTGCTTTTATCTTTTAGTCTTTAGCATCATAAGCACTTATCTGATATTCATTTTAGAATCAGGAGTCAATGGAATAGAAGCCCTGCCTTTCAAAAGTGATCTCCTAAGTTAATTTACTTGAGTAAAATACAGATAGTCCATGCATGTCCAAACACCTTGTACTTTCTCTGAAAGCTTTAGTTCCTCTGATTAAGAAAACAAATTCCATTTTATTTACTCTGAATGCATTTTCAGACTGTTACTATATCAGCAAATTCCAATGAATTCTTAATATTCTCAATGTTATTTGGGCAAAATTTGCTCTACTAATATTATGATGCTCTACCTGAATGAATTATAAGTTCTGTTTTTTAAATTGCATTTGACTTTGCCTTTACTACTTTGTTGATGCACTTATAAGCACACCTAGCAGGTTGCTTGCTAGTGGTATCTCAACTAAGTTTCAATGAAGCCTGTCATTCTCATTCATATGTCAAAAAAGCCAGTGCTTTGATTCCTCCAATTATAGGTTCAGTTGTTTAACCAGTTGCCATATATCATCTTCACTTATCATCAAGCAAGCTTGCAGTAAATTTGGTGGTAATTACTCTGTCCTGAACTGCCACATAAACTCTTTAATCTCATTTAATAATATGTTTTATTTTAGCTATAAATCACACATAGCTTTATTGTAATCTTGTATAAATCAGTGCAGAGCAAGACTGTCATCAGTACCAAAAGATGAAGTCAGTATATTTAAAAATTGGATTCTCAGTTTCATTCCCAAAAAGTAATTTTATTTTAATACTTAATAGATAAAAATAAATACCTATATCTATAACCCAAAAACTGGTTGATGTGGCTGTCGCCAAAATATCTGGAAAATACTTGAGTCAAAGTGTCTAGGGTACCTCTTCAGTAAAGCAAGACAGAGATGTTTTTCTAATCTAAAGATTCAAATTTGGATCAATTGTACTTAATTTTATCTAAACAGATAGGAGAATGTAGATCCAGAAAGGAATGGTAAACATGCTGTCCAAAGAGATGGAAAACACTTATTTATGATTTAAAATTCTGTCCAAAGAGAAAATATTTGGAAAATACTTGACACACTTGTTTATGGCCTGAAAGACATGCTAATTTATTTTAAACTGTTTACTTATTTATTTGCAGTATTGAAGATTGAACCTGGGGTCTTCCACATGCTAGGCAAGTACTCTATCACTAAGCTACATCCCCAGTCTTGGACATGCTTACATCACAATCAACAAATATATCCTGATGTAGTATGCCTTCCTGCCCCACTAGAATAAATAGACTTATCCATGGTCAAAACTATTTTATCTCCTACAGCTCCAAGTCCATGCTGACCATGACAATTTTAAATTATTATTTTTTCTGAGATCTTGATATAGGTTAAAAGATGCACTGGACTATGAATATGATTGTTTGAGCTAAAGGTAAATTGATCATATGTCCTACTTTGTCCTGGAGAGTCACTGTTTGCATTTCTTGCTCAGCTTCATAAATATTAAATATATTAAATATTCCCCCTTTTTGATTTTGAAAGTATCATTGTTGCCAGTCATGGTGACACATGCCTATAATTATAGTACCTCAGAGACAGAGACAGGAGGATTTCAGTTTCATGAAGAGCCTCAGCAAGTAGTGAGACTCTAATTAAACAAATGAGATCCTGTTTCCAAAATAAATGTGGCTGGAAGTGTAGCTCAGAGGTATAATACTCCTGGATTCAATCCTCAGTATCACACACAAAAACCAAAGAAAGTGTCAATGTTGACATAAATTATATGGACATTCCAGGTTATGGAGAAGTCTTTGGCAATAAATTTATTTGAATGCATTTGATCTACTATTATTATGATGAACTAGTCTCTTATAAGTTTGGTTAGATGTCTCTGAGACATTGACCAGCACAAAATAGACTTACAAATTAATTTGCTAGGTCTACACATATTACTAACAGACACCAACCTATGGTGCCAGCCTGCTGAATCCTGTCTAATCTCTTTTTAGATATCTCTAACCCATTTTTCAATTTTATTTATGTAAAATTATGGTGTTTGCTTAAAGTTTTTCTGCTAAGTTATACTTAACTTTCTAGGCAATTATCTTTTAAATTACCATAAGAAGCTACAATTTTAAATGTGATGTTCTTAAAACTAATTGCAACTCTTGTGAACAATCTCAAAGAAGTTTTGAATCACTAGCAACAGGATGCCAAGGTTAGTTCAGGATGTTTGGGAAAAGAAGACTATAAAAATGTCAATTCAGAGAACTGCCATGCAGCTGATGGCAATGATGAGAATAGAATGTGCAGCTGGAAAAATCTATGCAACAGTTGAGAAAAATAATAATATGCTAAATTGGTTGCCCTGTCATTGAGACTTTGAATTCCTAAGGTATAGATTGTTGTCTTAAAGATTTTTAAAAACCACCTGGTAGAATTCGTAAGAACTCATGTGTCCAATAATTTCCAAGATCTAATCTGGAACCTAATCTGGAACCAAGACCTAATCTGGAACTCTACCATACCCGAAATGGCCTGTGGTATGTGCCGTCTTTGCTGTCTGTGGTTATGATATTCATTGTCTTGCAGCTAGATATAAGCAATAAATTAATATTTCTGACTATTAGCATGTGGATGTTTTCTCAAGGGATCCATTGCTTCCAATCAAAGTGCAGAATGAAATGATACTGCTATATACCTACCCCTTGGGTAATGTAAACTTCAAAGCACAAATTCATTATTGTGAAGGGCATTTTTAAAAGTTCCATTGGTGACTGTTCTCTGTAGATAGGGTATGATGTGGTTTAACAGCTTTGGCTTCAGTACTGGATACTGAACTCTGGAGTGTTCCACCTCTAAACTATAGCCCAAGCCTATTTAAAATTAAATTTTATTTAATTTTGTATGGGTCTTAGTAAATTATTTAGGCTAGGTTCAAACCTATGATCCTCCAGTCTCAGCCTTCCAAGTCACTGAGCATAGCCTAACAAATTTTTATATGATCTTTGGCTACTTTTAAAAATACCTGTAGCCAGTTTTTACCCCTTTCTCTTTTGTTATTGGATAACACTTTTAAAACATATTTGATATTATCTTTTGCTTTTGTTCTTTTTTTTTCTTTAATTTTTCTTTCTTTTTTCTTTTTCTTTTTTTTCTTGGTGCTATGGATTGAACCCAAAGACCTGCACATGGTATGCATGTACTCTACCACTGAGCTATGGCACCAGTCTCTCTTGATATTTTTTGTCATATGTGTGTGGTATTTATGTATATATATATATATATATATATATGCATACATGTATGTTTATATACAGAAATACATATATGTATATCCCTATATAAATACCTTTCAAATGTGAGGATAAAGAAAATTGTGGACATTCAAGGATTTACAAAGTGTTCAGACCACAAAAACAAAAACCTCTTTTAAAGAGGTATTCTATCTCTACCTATCCTTGAGGCCAATATCTTCCTTTCCTGAGATTTATTTTTCATTTTGTGAAGCAAGTAGCAAACCTCTTATTTCTGTTTAAATATTTGGTGATGTTTTATGTCATAGAATTTAATATAAGTCCGGATTGAAAACTTCAGAGAATCTCAACTGTGTATACATGGTATGTGTGTTTTGGGATAGTAATGGTGTGGTGAGCAGTGAAAGCATTCTAAAATTTTATCACAGATGCTTTCATAAGCAATAAACTGTATTTTCATATTTAAATCTAAAATAACATGTATATAATACCAAATAAATACATGAAGAGCTAGGAATGGTGGTGCATATTTGTAATCCCAGTACTTGGGAAGTGGAGACAGGAGGATCTCATATTTGCTGCCAGCCTCAGCTGCTTGGAGAGACCCTCTGCAACTCAGTGAGAATCTGTTTCAAAATAAAGAATAAAAAATAAGGCTGAGGTTATATCTCAGAGGTAGAATGCCTCTTGGTTCAATGCCCAGTACCAAAAAATGAATAAGTAAATAAATAAAATACATGAATTAAATTTCATTTGAAATAATAGATATAGAATGTGTTTGGATAACAGTGAACAAAGATGAGTTAACAAAATGCAGTAAAGACAACTCATTAAATGCCAGGTTATAGATGAGAATGGTGTGGCTCATGCCTATGATCCCAGCACTTGTGAGACTGATAGAAGAGAATCAGTTTTAAAGCCAGGCTCACCAATTTAGCGAAGTTCTTAGCAACATAGTGATACTCTTTTCATATATATATATACTGAATTATCAGCATGGGGTAGAGTGTATATATATATATATATATATATATATATATATATATATATAATTATATATAAGCTTATACCAAATACAAGAGCCAAGCTTATATATATAATATATATATATGTATATATGTATATATATATATATTCTACCCCATGCTTATATATATATATATATATGTATATATATATATATATATATATATATATAATGAATGAATTACTTATATGTCTGAGGGTGTATCTCAGAGGTAGAAAGCCCCTAGTTTTAATACCTAGTACCACTGAATAAATAAATAAATAAATAAATAAACAAACAAACATCAAACAAAGCAAGATGCTTGGGAAATGCAGAACATAAAAAGATTTTAAAAACATGTTCAAACATACAAATACTCATACTAAATGTTGTCAGACTTTTAATAAAGTGACTGATAACCCTCTGACTGGGGTAAATTTAGAGGTTTTTTTCTCTTCATGTTTTAAGTGTTTGGGCAACTAAGCTCTTGTATCCTGAATGCTTACTACGTTGTAACATATATAAATTTGTTAACTAAATCACATAATACATTCATATATTACAAAAATAAATTCAAGATGGATAAAACAACCCAATCAAGAAATGGGAAATCGAATTGAATAGACACTTTACAAAAGAAGAGATACAAATGGCCAA
Source organism: Muscardinus avellanarius (assembly GCF_963383645.1). NCBI lineage: Eukaryota > Metazoa > Chordata > Mammalia > Rodentia > Gliridae > Muscardinus > Muscardinus avellanarius. Next base: position 36,326,447 of record NC_137792.1, read on the forward strand.
GAGATTCATGAAAAGATGTTCTTCATCATTAGCCATCAGGGAGATGCAAATCAAAACTACACTGAGATTCCATCTAACCCCAGGCAGAGTGACACGCATAAAGAAATCAAACAAAAACAAATGCTGGCGAGGATGTGGGGAAAGAGGAACTCTTTTACATTGTTGGTGGGAATGCAAACTAGTTCAGCCACTATGGAGATCTGTGTGGAAATTCCTTAGAAAACTGGGAATAGATCCACCATATGATCCAGCTTTACCACTCCTGGGTATTTTTCCAAAGGGGTTGAAAACAGAGAACTACAGCAACATATGCATACCTATGTTCATAGCAGCACAATTTGTAATAGCCAAAATTTGGAAACAACCTAGGCCCCCATCAACAGATGAATGGTTTGCAAAGTTATGGGAAATAAACACAATGAAATTCTATTCAGCTATAAAGAAGAACAAAATCATGTCCTTCATAAGAAAATGGAAAGGGCTGGAAAGTATTATGTTAAGTGAGATCAGTCAAACACAGAAAGAGAAGGGACGTATGTTTCCTCTAATATGCCCAAAGGAGTGAGCATTGGGGATACCAGAGGGACTCCAGATAATGGAAGGGAAATCTCAGCAAAGTTTGAATGGAAAACTAAGAGAGGAAGGAGGCTGAACTTGATTGATGAGCGGCTATTTCCAAATAGGTATAAAAGTACGAATATAGCAAGGTTAGCCTGGGTATTAAGTATCGGGAGGGGAAAAGGGAAACAAGGGGGGAAGGGCACCAAATACAGATTAAATGTATAAAATTTACTTTCAATAAAATAAAAAAATTAAAAAAAATAAAATAAATATTTCAATTAAAAAATTCCTAGAGACTTCCGGGAAGATGGCGACCGAGAAAAGCAGGGCTTAAGAGCCCCACTAACAACCAATCTCCATTACCACAAAATCAGTGCCTTTCATAGCCAGAAAACACCATCACCAGAGAAACAAAAAAATCACCAGGCTCCAGAGAGAAAGCGGACTGAGAACAGAGCTCAGAGCCACAGAGGAGATAACCGGCCTCACGCCCGAGGACGTGGCAGCAGCGCTATACTGTCGTCGGCGGCGGCAAATTCACCGGACTGCAACAGCAAGCTGAGGTGAGCCGCTGCGGAACAGCCAGGCGGGATTTCTCGCCACAGGTAAAATCTAAAGCTCCCAGTGGCTGAGCTCAGCACACACCGCAGGGATTCAGAGTGGAAATCAAAACCAAGAAGTAATACGCCAGGCTCACGGCCGAGGGCGTAGCAGCGGTGCCATATTGCCACTGGCGGCAGCAGCAGAGAATTCACCTAATCCAGTACAGCTACATCTGCGTACTCAAGAACAGTGAGTCAAATTGCGGACCACAGAGGAGAAATCCCAGTACTGTACTCCCTGGGACTTGACCCAGTGGGGGAGTGGCGGTGGCAGAGATATCACACCATAGGAGAACGTGCAACCTGGCACCCCCCACAGTCTAAAGCAGCCTCTATCGACTCTCTGGGTAGGAGAATCTGTGATACAACCCAGTAAAGGAGTAATGGGGTCTGAGAAACTACTGACTCGAGAACACCTTAAGTGAAGTCATAGTGACCCAAGGGAAGAACCCAGAGAAGGCACAAACTTCCGAAATCATGGGAAAGAGGAATAATACTGGAGCAATGAATGCCCACAACCCCACAAAATCAGAACCCGATAAAACAGAAAATCAGAGATTTCTAGAAGATCAAATTAGGAAAATAACTGTAGAAATAATAAAGGTGCTTCGAAAAGAACTCAGAGAGAGCCAAAAAGAGATAAAGGATGGAATTAATGAAGTAAAGACCTCAATTCAAAGCACAATCAACCGATTAGACCACATGGAGAACAGAATCTCGCTCTTAGAAGATGATCATTCCAAAAATGAACACATAGTTTCTAATCTAGGAAAAAATATCCGACAGCAGGAATCTGATATTGAAGAAATATGGGCCCATTTTAAGAGAGCTAACCTAAGAATAATTGGAATAGAGGAGGGAAAAGAAAGTGAAACCAAAGGGATCAACAATCTTTTCAAGGAAGTAATAGCAGAAAATTTTCCAAACATAGAGCAAGAGGTTGATACACAGGTCCAGGAAACTTATAGAACTCCCGTTAGAGAGGATCAGAGAAGAGGATCCCCACACCACATAATTGTCAAAATGACCAATGTGGAAGCCAAGCAGATAATCTTAAAGGCAACAAAAACAAAGGGCCAAGTGACATTCAGAGCCAAACCAATTAGAATCACTCCAGACTTCCCAAACCAAGTCATGAGAGCCAGAAGGGCTTGGAGTAACATATGCCAAACTCTGAAAGAAAACAACTTCCAGACAAAAATTTCCTACCCAGCAAAACTTTCTATCAAATTAGATGGAGAAATAAGAAGCTTCCATGACAAACAGAAACGGAAGGAATTTATGTCTTCAAAACCAGCACTAGAGAAAATACTCAAAGAGATTAACTACAAAGAAGAAATAGGTAACACACACCAGAACCAGAGAAACAAGAGTTTCCATCCAACAGTCAACTAAGATTGGTTATCTGTGGAGATTCATTACTTATGTTAGTGTTTTACCTATCTCTAAATGGTATTGTTTGCCTTTATTGTTGTTAATTTTTAGGATTTCTAGTTGGAATATAAATATACCTTCAGATATAGGATTTGGAAATATTTTATCCCATTCTATTAGTAACTTTTAACTCTGTGTACATGTCTTTGGATATACAATATATTTTTTTATTTTTTAGGGAGTTTGTATACTCTTCTGTTGCCTGTGCCATTGAAATAATATCCAAGAAATCACTGCCAATTTCAGTGTTGTGAGGTTTTATGACCCAGATTTTCTCCTAAAAGTTTATAGTCTTAAGATTTATATTTAGGTCTTTTATCTATTTTGAGTTAATATTTGTATATGGGATTAGGTAAGGGTCCAACTTTATTCTTTTCCATGTAATTATTATGTTTCAACAATATTTAGTTAAAAGATTATGTATTTCTACCACCAAATGTTCGTGGAAACCTTGTCAAAAATAACTTGACAATATAGGGAAGAATTTAGCTCTAGGCTTTTATTTATCTCCAATGGTTTATATATCTGCCTTTAGAACAGTACTACACTGTTTCAGTTATTGTAGCTTTATATGGTTTGAAATCAGAAAATATATATCTTCTAGCTTTGTTCTTTTTCAAGATCATTTTGGGTATCTAGAGTCCATATTCCATATTAGGATAGATTTTTTTTCTGAAAAATAAATATATAAATATATGATAGTTTCACCTAAAAAATAGAAAAAAAATATTCTCTGGTAAGAAAGAAAGTAAAAAGAAATATTGAAATGTTATCTTTAAGTCATCAAAAGCTTGGTATCAGACAAATGAAACTGTTATGTGAGATTATCATTTTTAATTTTGGATAAATTGCTATAATACTAGATGTCAACCACTAAGCCAAGCATTGGAGGGAGGGATGGGGAGAGAATGGGGTGGGGATCGGGTGGGGGCTGACTGGGTGAAGTGTGCATGTATGTCTACAAAAGTTTGTATCCCACTATGATGTATGAATACAGTGCACCAATAAAAAAAATAAAATAAAAATAAAAAAAATAAATAACAAAAAATAAAATAAATAAATAAAAAATTTCTAAAATATTATATAACTTAATCTACAAGAATAGTATATGAATATATATGTTCTTCAGCATCAAAGTCAAATTTATTTAATACTCAAGTAAAGTCCTAAGTAATAAATATATAAATTAAACCACAATATATTTTATATTGAGGGCTATCTGTACATCATTCATATGTAGCCCTCAAGAATTTTAAGAAAATAACTGCCTTTTACCCAATATCTATGTAAATACAAATGAATTTGCAAAAAGGAAAAAAGGAAAAAGAAAGGTTGTGGTTTCGAAGACAACTTATGAAAAATATTTATATCTTATACATGCTTTTATTAAAAAGAGATTTGAGAAGTTAGTTTTGAAATAACCTTACCTATTATTCTGAATGTAAAAATTATTTGAAATCTCCAGTAAATAAAAACTGATATTTTAGTGAAATGTTTAATTTTCATTCAAAAGTAAAATTAACAAAAATATATTTAATTATGTTATACTCAGTGTCAAAATCTCAACTGTCATTACCGAATTGTTTCTTTAGTCAATATTTTTCCTGAAGACCTTTTTACTCTAATTTCTGTCAGTGCTTTTTGTTTTCCATTCTCCAATAAAAATAAATTTATACAAGAAAGATGGATAAAAAGGGTAAATCTAAAAAATAAGTATAAAAGATAAATTGTATTTTTATAATCTTATTTTTGGAAAGACGTAAGTGTAAAAATAGGAAAAAATTACTGATTTTATCATATAAAATTAAAGGGAACCTCCATTATTCTCTTATCCCTTCCCCCAAAGAAAAATAACTTTTGAAGAAGGGTTAATAATAATATTAATAGGATACTATTAATAATATATAAATATATTCAATAAAATAAAATGAAATTTACAATGAACACAATAGTATAAAATAAGTAAGGGAGCTGAAAGCCAGATGTTATATTAACATACTGTGGATCATATACATTCAAGTGAACAGAAGCTTATTATTTTCCCATCAAGTATGACCTAACCTAAGGATCAATAATGTCAAGATTTGGCATATTTGAGAAGTCACGCTTTCTTATATACTAATAGTGAGCCTGCAAATTGATAAAACCATTTTCAAGAACAATTTAACATTATCTAACTACATTTAGATGTTTACCGATATCTATCCTTGAGAAAAACTCAACACGCAAGTATGCAAATAGGCAAATACTTGGCAAGTTAACCGCAGAATTTTTATAGTATTTATGAAAAAGTAGTAACAATCCCAATGGCCATCAATAAGAGAATAATCAAATAAATTATAAAATATTCATGCTTTTGAATATATGCAGCAGTCAAAAAGAATGAAGCAGATCTATCTGTCTTGACGAAGTTCACCAATATATACTTCTAATGAAGCAAGTAGGAAATGATTCAGATATCTAACCTCCCAAGTAAAATATATAAATCTGAAATGGTTAGAATTCAGAATACCAAATTAAACTTTTCAGAACTATTACTGCTAAGGAATACAGTGGGAATACGGAAAGAGTTTGCTCTGTTTACCTTTGCAATGTTTTAATTTTTTGAAATTATATTTATTATAATGATTGTATTCATTAAGATACAAACTACCATGTAAGTAACCTTGAAAAGTGATTCTCAGTAAAACTATTTTCTCTTATTTTTAGCTTTTTCATGTAAATAGTGTACATCAAAAAAAAAGATTAAGAGAAAATACAAAGAAAATTAAAATTAACCCAAAGTTTAAAGATTTTTAAAATTTTATTGAAATGTGTAGTTCCTAATGTTGCTATAAAACTTAGGGTTTCTCATAGGGTAAACTGGTATAAATTACAATTTCTGTTTATATCATCTCACAGGACTTGACTGGGCTAGGACTCAAAAAGCCTAGATTTTAGTGCAGAGCCACTGCTGACGTGATAACAATGGCAAGTTCTTTACCTGCTCAGTTGTTATAGTATCCTTCAAAGGGCATAGTCTAGGTATTCTCCACTGTGTAATGACCTGTGATTCTATGGGAATCTCAAAATCAAACACATGGAGTTCACAATGTTTGTTATGATTTTAGTGGCCATAGATTCTACACTTTTTAGGAACCTTTCAAATTGAAGCATTTGCCCTCTTTTTTTTTTTCATGAGCAGACTTGTCATACCATATATTTGTATTTTGAGGAGAAATAATCACCTTGACATAATCATCCTTCTAAAAAAGTTTCATAAGTGGCTCCATCAGAATTAAATACTGATATAAAATTTAGGCAACAAAGTATAGTGAGAATAAAACATCTTAGAAATCAGACAGGAATATATTATGTGGGAGACCCTGAAAAAGCTATCAAAAGGGTCTCAGTCTCATTATTCTTATCTGTAAGTGGCATGAATAAAATCTACCATTATATTCTTCTATTTAGAGTATTAACTACCATTTACTAAGCCAACACTATAGGACTGGAAAGATATCAGCACTTTATACAATATCTAATTTAATTCTCAACAAATCTTAGGTGTGGGGGAAAGCTGAGCTACTGTGTGACTCAGTCATTGTAGAATGCTGATCTACTGCGTATAGATCTCTCCATTGTGGTACAAGATATAGCTTCTGTTATCATGGAGTTCTTTCTCTGTGAGGTCTGAATAGAGTTTATTGCAATATATCAGTGTCGGTAACATAATAATGTCCCTTTCATGCCAAATAATGTTCCTTCAGGGCTAAATCTCATCCATTAATTTTTTTAGAAACTCTCATTGAGGAGTCACTGTGAATAATTGCGAAATGAATATCTAGTCATCTTCTAGTTTTATTTTTTTATTTTTCCTGATGAATATTTATCCTTCTTCTTTATAGGTATTTCTAGTATGTCTACATGCTTAAGGTTTTTTGATATTTGCCAGTAACTAGTGCAGGTGAGATGTGAAGCACTCTGCTCTCTCTTGAAGGATCTTGCTTATAGGTATATCCATCAGGACACATAAGAAATGTTCACGTAATTCTTCCAGAACTATATGTGATTTTGAATTCTGCCAAAACTGATTTGTAAGTGCAATACGATTCCAAACAAATGTCTACAGGTATTTTAAAAATTGAATGAGACAAGCCAATTCTCAAGCTATCTAAAAGATAAAGCACATGTGTTTAGCCAAGAAATAATAAATAAAACAATAGTGAGAAAAAAGACAAATGAAAACAGAAAGAAATGAAATACCATATGAATTGTGATTTGGACTGAAATTACAGGAGGGAGCATTCATGATTTAGAAACATGTTAGCAATCATGCTCTCTCTAATTATAATTATACCAGTGTTGACTGGAGTACTTACAATTAGGTCATTGTTTACAACACTTTTCTTTTCATATGGTAGAAGGGAATGACTTATATTTTCTTCAAATAAGGCATTGGAATTGAGGCATATGCTATTGGCTGCCCACTCAAAAGCTATTTCTCTCCTTCTTTGCTAAAGAAACTCTGCTTTGGGTAGCAATATGCCACACTCCAAGAAAAGCAGTGAGCTTGGGGATGAAAGGCATCGTGCTGTTAACAACAGAAGAGAGAGGGATGAAGTACTTGAGTCCTCAGGACATAATTAAAATGCTCTGCTACCTCTGAGACCACCCACTTCAGGACTTTTTTATAAAATAAACAGAACTGTATTCGTGCTTTAAGCCATTTCAGCCAAATTATCTACTACTTTAAACTAAAACCATTTTAAATTAATACAGGTGGTGAGTGTGTGTGTGTGTGTGTGTGTGTGTGTGTGTGTGTGTGTTGGGTTAAAAAAATAAGCATTCTAATATTCTCTCTACGTATTGCAAGAACAATTACATACACAAAAATCTCTTGCTGGGCATGTTGGCGTATGCCTGTGATCCCAGTACTTGGGAGGCTGAGATAGGAGGATCGCAGATATGAGGACCGCCTCAGCAATGTAGTGAGACTCTAAAAACAACCTAGTGAGATTCTGTATCAAACCTAAAAATAAGGTCTGGGGATATAGCTTGGAGATAGAATGCCCCAGGTTCCATCTCTAGTGCTCAAAAATCTCTCAATCTGTATGGTACAAACTTTTATTTAAAAATCACTGGCACATGCTTATAATCCCAGCAACCTGAGAAACTGAGGCATAAAGACTTCAAGTTTAAGGCCAGACTTGGCAATTTAGTGAGACATCATGTCAAAGTAAAGACAAATAGGGCTGAGATGTAGGTCAGTGGTAGAGCACTTTGGGTTCAATCTTTAGTTTTAGCAAAATAACTGAAATTCCAAAAACACGAATGGAGATAGAATGGAGACAGTCTATAGGTTGATACACAAGGGTTGGAAACAGAAAATAATTCAATTGTAAAATTATTTGTCTTCCTCATAAAAGTGAATTTAGTGTTGTGAAATGACCAAATTCTTTTGAACACTTGCATGTCTATATGTAATCATTTTTAAATAACACCCCCAACACACATCACAGATATTTGGTATTCATGAGTTTTTATAATTTTACAAATCTGTATAATGAAGACCTGAAACTAGATGTAGAATATTTCTATTTCTATTGTTTGAAAAGTTATTTCAAATGAAGCAATTAATTTGATTTACATCACAACAAAAATTTTTTAGAACTTAATATAAATAGAATAATATAATATGTACACTTTCTTCTGGATACTTTTGCTCAACATGTCTATGATTCATCCATATAATGAATTTACTCAGTAGTTTATTCACTTTCATTGGTGGATAATAAATCCATCATGAGAATACCCACCCTTCTGTCAAAAGATACTTGGGTTGCTTCTATGTTCTAGTGATTAAGACTAAATATATCGATATCTATAATTTTTAATTTAATAAAGTTATATATTTATCATGTAAACATGGTGTTTTAAGATATATGTATATATATACAATGTAGAAAGACTCAATCAAGCTAATTACCATATGAATGATCTCATCTATCATTTTTGTAGCAAGAACACTTTAAATCTATTATTTTAGCAATTTTTCAAAGTACAAAACATTTTTATTAAATGTAAGTCACCATGTTGTACAGTAGACTTCTTGAATCTATTTTTACTATCTAATTGAAAATGTTTTGGCTTTTGCATGGTATCTCCATTCTACTACTTCTGAGTTCAAGCTTTTCAGATTACAAAACTGAGGTCACATATTTAGTTTACTTCACTTAACATAATACCCTCCAGATTTATCTATGTTGCTGGAAATTATAGGAGTTTTTCTTTTTAAAAAGTTGAATAATATTCTATTGTGTGTATATAAAATCATTTTCTTACCCATGTATCTGTTAATGGATGCTTTGGTTGATTCTATTTTGAATATTTCAAATATTGCTGCAATGAACAGAAGGAACAGAAAAGTGCATATATAGCTTCAACATACTGGTTTAATTTCCTTTGGATATGATATACCAGTAGTAGGACTGCTGGATCATACAGTAGTTCTATTTTTAACATTTGAGGAAACTCTATACTATTTTTCATAATGGTTGTACTAATTTACATTCCTACCAAAAGTATAAAAGTTTTCCTTTTCCCCCACATCCTTGCCAACATTTGTTATCTTACATTTCTTTTGTTAATCCCTCTCACTCTTGCTCTCGCTCTTTCTCCATGGTACTGGGGATTGAGCTCAGGGATAGTCTACCTTCAAATTACATCCCCAGCCCTATTTTTTATTTTGAAAGAGAGTCTCACTACATTCTTGAGAGTTGCACTAAGTTGTTGAGGTTGGTGTGAACCTTCAAACCTCCGTCTCAGTCTCCCAAGTTCTGGGATTATAGGTACACATCACCATGCCAGGTTTTTTGTTAATAGACATTTTTAACAGGTGTAGGTGTATCTCATTGTTGGTTTTAATTTGAATTCTCTGTGTGTGCATGTGGTGCTATGAATTGAACCTAAGGGCATTCTACCTTCAAGATACACCCCCAGCCCTATTTTTCATTTTTATTTTGAAACAGGGTCTCACTAAGTTGCCTAAGTAGCTGAGGCTGGCTGCAAACCCAGATCCTCCTGTCTCAGCTTCTGGAATACTTAAATTACAAGCGTGTACCACCATGCATGGCCTAATTTAAATTTTTTTGATAAGTAATGATGTTGAATATTTTAATATGCCCATTGGCCACTTTTATTTCTTCTTTTGAGAAATGTCTATTCAAGCCATATTGCTTTGTGTGTGTGTGGTGCTAGGTATTGAACCGTGGGGTAGGCAGCACTCTGAGCTACACTGGTAGCCCTATTTTACTTTTTATCTTGCTGGTTTCTTGAGACTGTCGCTAAATTGGTGAAGGTGGCTTTAAACTTGTGATATCATCCTATCTCATCCTTCCAAGTACTAAATTTACAGGCAAGCACCATCATGGCTAACTCATCTTCCTGTTTTTATAATTGATTTAAAAATTTTTTTATTGGTGCATTGTAGGCATACATATTAATGAGATACAAGATGGTTGAGGCATACATGCACACATCACTTATTTAACCCTTCCCCAATTCCCACCCCATTTCCTACCCTCTCTCTCCTTCTCATGTTTGACTTAGTGACTGACTTTGATATGTTTATGAATGTATGTCATGTACATGATGGAATTTTTCTCTCTTCCCCCCTCCTATCCCCCTCCGTTAGGTTGCCTTATTTGCTTATCTATGGTTTCTCCTTCTTTGTCTAGGATTCCTCCTATGACCCATTTTCTCCTAGCTTCTGAATATTAGGGAGACCATCTGATTTCTTATGTTTTGTGACTGACTAATCTCATTTAACATAATGTTACCAGTTCCATCCATTTCCCTGTAAATGTTGTAATTGTGTTTTTATTTATGGCTGCAAAAATTCCATTGTGTACATATCCCATAGTTTTGTAATCTATTCTGTTGATGAACATCTTGGCTGGTTCCATAATTTGTCAATTGTGAATTGTGTGGCTATAAATATATATACACATACATTAGTTTGGTAGTTTGGTCCATTCCTTTGGGGGGGTAGATACCCAGAAGTGGTATTGCAAGATCATATGGTAAGTTGTTCCCATTCTTCTGAGGACCTCCAAACTGTTTTCCAAAGTGGTTGCACTAATTTGCAATCCCACAAACAATGTGTTAGAGTTCCCAATTCTCCACATCCACCCCAGCATTGGTTGTTGTGTTTTTAATGATTACCATTCTAATTGGAGTTAGGTGAAATCTCAGGGTAGAAAAAATTCAAATAGCCAATAAATGTATGAAAAAATGTTCAATATAATTAAATTGAATTATTTGTTTTCTTGCTACAACTATATATAAATATATCCAAATGTATATATGTAAAATATATACATATATTTAATCCCTCATTAGCTATACGATTAGAAAATATCTGCCACTCTATCGGTTGTATCTTCATTCTATTATTTCTCTATATTTTGATGTTAGGTAATATGTTACCTCTAGCTTTGTTACATTTGATCAAGATTGCTTTGGCTATTCAGGGTAAATGAGTTCTAGTCCAAAATATTTTACGAACATATGTTTTAATTTCTTTTGGGTAAGTACCCAGGAGTGATACTGCTGGTTTATCATATATATGTATGTATATTTGCAGTACTGGGGATGAAACACAGGGGCATTCTGAGCTATACCCCAGCCCTATAGCCCTATTTTTTATTCTTTATTTTGAAAAAGGGTCTCGCTGAATTGTGGAGGGCCTCAGTATGTAGTTGATTCTGTCTGGCAGTGAATCACCGACCTCCTATCGCAGCCTCCCAAGTACTGGGATTACAAGTGTGTGCCACCATCCCTTGCTCAGTAGATACAATTTTAATCAATATAAGAAATTGGCAAGTAGTTCTCCAAAGTAATAATGTAATGTTACACTTCCATGAACAATATATTTTAGTTTCTTTATATCCTCATCCAGACTTTAACTACTGTTTTATTATTATTAACTATTTTCTGTCCTTTATATTTTTATATTCTTATTGGTATAAAATGTTATATTGTTTTATTTAATTTGCATTTTTCCTGAATATTGACAGTGTTAAACACTTTTTATATGCTTATTGGCCACTCTGACATGTTTTTATAATAAATATATCCAAGTATTTTGCTTGTTTTTAATGGAGTGTCATCTTTTTATCATTGATTTGTAAGAGTTCTTTTTACAGTTTAGGTAGAGACCTATGTCATATGTAACTTAGATATTGATATTTTTCTGATTTGATGATGACAAGCCTTAATATTGACAAGTAGAAAGATGTTAATAGCATGGGATAATAATAAAGGCAAATGCCTTTTACTCCTTCCAAGTTTTCCTAGAAAAGTAATTTTTGAGGTAGACAGGGAATAGTACTTAGTTCTTATATACACAAAGATTGCTGTGAGTTTTTGTAAGTGAAATATATTTGGGAATACAATTAACTTCTATATGCCTCTGTTTTTCATCTATAAAATATCTTTAAGCTCTTTTTGATATCAAAATTCTGTTCCACTAATTTCATTTTTAAAAAGTAATAGAAAGCCAGGAGTGGTGGCACATGTTTGTAATCTCAGTACTTGGGAGGCTGAGACAAGGAGGATCACAGGTTCACAGCCAGCCTCAGCTACATAGTGAAGCCCTCTGCAACTTAGTGAGACCCTGTTTCCAATAAAGTATAAAGTAGGTCTGTGGGTGTAGCTTGGAGGTAGAATGCTCCTGGGTTCAATTCCCAGTACCCTCCAAAAAGTAATAGAGATGCTTTGGGGATATGGAATCATGATATTAGTATTTTTATGGTACTTGGGAAGGACCCCAGGGGCCATCTACCTCTGGGCTGCATTCCCATGCCTATTTTATATTTTATTTGGAAACAGGGTCTCACTAATTTGTAGCTGAGGCTGGCTTCGAACCTGAGAAATCCTCCTGTCTCAGCCTCCCAAGCACTGGAATTACAAGCGTGCACCATGATGCCTGGCTATCATATTAGTATTTAAATTTGATGTCATAGGCCACATGTAGCTATCATGTTGATATGCAACCTAACTAGCATGTATAGGGAGGGAGGAAGGGGTTAGCAGGTTGGGGTTAAGAGGGAACCATATCAAGATACATCATGTGTATATATAAATGTGCCATTTTGATTGATTGATTGATTGATTGATTGATTGCAGGTCTGGGGATAGAACCCAGGAACATTCGACTTCCAACCTATATTTTGGATTTTTATTTTGAAACCGGATCTCACTAAGTTGCAGAGGGCCTCACTAAGTAGCTGAGGCTGTCTGCAATCCATAATCCTCCAGTCTCAGCCTCCTGAATGATGAGATTACAAGCATGTGCTACCATGGCCTGGCTTAAATGTGTCACTTTTAATCTTACTACAATGTATAATTATACCGCACCAATATAATTCTAAAAAACCCAAAACGTTAGTAACCAGAAATATTTACTTTTTTTGCAGTACTGGAGATGGAATTCAGGGGCATTGTACCTCCACGCTATATCCCCAGCCCTATTCTTATTCTTTATTTTGCAAAAGGACCTCACTGAGTTGCACTAAGTAGAGGCTATGCACAAACTGTGACCCTCCTGTCTCAGCCTCCTGAATGCTGGGATTACAAGTATGTGCCACCACCCTTGAATTACTTTTGGTTTTGTTTTACAGATTTAAAACAAAGTTTCTTTACACAATTTTACTTTTTAAAGCCCAAAGAGACTGTTAAACTTAACCATTGTAAAATATTTCAATTTAATAAAATTTGCCCTGAGGGAGAGGAGTTATAGTGAAAAAGTGAAATTGTTTTTTGCTTCCATTGAATCTAGACATTAGGTGCCCCTGAGGCTGAAAAGCTTGACCATCAGTCACTAAGGATTTCCCAAGGGAGTCCAGTCATTGAAAGTTCCAAATATCATGCACTTCTGCATCCACTTCAGTGAGGGCTGGAAGTATGATTTCCCTAGCACTCCTGGATTACTTTCTGTGCTTGACAATGGCCCTCAAGGGAGATGCTTGTCACAGAGTGTTTGTCCAGAGAGAAAAGATAATACAATTAGAGCCCTGGAGAGGAAAATTTGAAATCTGAGGCCCATTTATTTTTTAGTACATGTAGTAACTCAGCTAAAAATATTTGGATTTGCTGTTATGGGGGTTGGGGAGATATAAGAGGATAGTAAGAAGAACTGGGAGCCAGTATGACAAAATCATTCCCCAAGTGTCAATGCTTGCCTTGTTCTTGCTGCAGTAGGAGATAGGAAAGATAGTAAATCAAGTTTTTGGTTATATGCCTTCTCAGGGAAGAATAGCCAATACTGTGTTTTAAGACATATGATTAGCCAGGCACAGTGGTGCACACATCCCAGTACCTGGAAATCTGAGACAGAAGGGTATCACAGGTTTGAGGCCAACCTCAACAATTTAGTGAGATTCTCAGCAACTTAACAAGATCATATTTCAAAAAAATGAAAGTCTTAGGGCATAGTTCAGAGGTAGAATATCTCTGGATTCAATCCCCAGTACTAGAAGAAAAGACCTAGAATATTCTATGGAAAGAGCTAACCTGTGTTTTAGGTGGCCCTGAAAAAAACTCTTACCCAGGCTCTTGTTGGCAATGTCAGGCATGAAGAGAAATTATGCTTAAGTTTCCCAAAGTAGAAAAGATGTATAGAATCTGGGATTTATAAAAAAATATAAATGGACTTTAAATCCTACTTTTAGACTTTATAAATATCAGAGCATATGACTGATGTTGGATTTTCTGACAGAATTAGATAGATACTTGGGGTTTACAAAAAATCTTATTGTGTGGCAGAATCAACTTTTATTGGTTTTACAGATAATACTGATGTAGCCAGGGTTGCAATCTTTTGTCTATGAAAGATGCTTCAGTTCTGGGCCAGCTCTAGATATTACTTCTTGATCCCAATAGGGCACAGTCACTCCAATTTCTCAAAGAGAAAGAGTTGTATCCCCTCTGTGGCTGCTGTTTGGATTCATGCCAATGATATAAATATAAGGTAATCATTTTAAACTTTTGAGCTGATTTCATAAATATGACTCTGATACTTGTCAAAATGATAGTAAGACATTCTTCAGGTCTACTGTGACAGACATCAAGAATAGCACTACAGGTGAGAAATATTGGGCTTAACTCCAAATATAGCAAAGATAGCTATATATTTAGAGACAATGAGAGTGAGGAGGTCCATGGATTACTAAGAAGAGACCTAAAGGGTAGGGAGAGTCTTACTAAACTGGCCTACCAGGATTACTGTTGATGGCAGGCCAAGGACTAATACATCAAAAATGTAGAATAAGAAACAATCATATATTGAGAGTTACCAGATGTGAAATCACTCTAAACTGATCTATCAGGATTCTAGCTAAATGAGACTAGCCAGGACCATAAACAATACTTAGTCAAAAATAGAGCTTGGAGGAAGAAATGTTAAAAATTAATATTGTGGAATAGCCTTTTAATGCCAACTTTTGGTGTTTTAACCTTACTCATTTACCACTAGACCAAGGGCATGACATAATAAGATACATTTTTCAAGAAGAAATGATATGAAAATGAAGATGGTTGTAATGGAACAAGTTAGATTCAGGAGTCTTTAAAGATAGGTCAGGTGAGTAGCAAGAACTTTTTGAATAGTGAGAGCAGTTAGTAGAGAAAAAGATACAGAAAAAATACTTAAGAGACAGAATTGCAAGGAAGTCAGTTATGTGGGAAGTAAAAGATCAGAAAAGTCTGAAATGATCAAAAGTTTATTCAAGAAAAAAATTAGTTCTGAAATGAAAGAGGTTTACTCCCAGGTGAGTATAGTTCTATTCCCATCAATGAACCTGGCATTTCCAGCCTTTCCTGGTACAAAATATTTTGCATTGAAAAGTCATCCACTTCATATTCATTCTTATTTCTAGAGAACTTGTTCCATGTTCAATGCAGAAAACACCCGCCGGCATGGATGTACAAAGACTTCAGGTAACTTTACTCATTTCTCTGCATTTATCTGCTAAAAGAAGTGGCCCAGGAACAATTTAAAATTATTTCCAATGTTTATTATATCATATAGTTCTCATATGCACAAAGACTACAAGAATCCAGTGTGATAGAAGCATTTATACACATTTCTAAGTATTTAATTATGTTTTTAGTTGGAGTCATATTTACTAGAAGTAAACAAATATTCAACTCCCATTGAAGCATTTGATTTTATCTTAAAAAGATTTGTTGATCTACACTCATAGTAATCACCAGAATCAGAAGGGTTTCCCTGTGCCCTGAGGCATTTTGCAGTCATTCCTAATAATAATCTTCATCCAATTTTGTTCTAATTTTTCCCAAAATAAAGGATCTTTATCTCTTTATATAAATAATTCAAAAGTTAAAACATAGTCCATACTTATATAGACATGTTGCTAGTTGATCAGAAATTTAAATGACCTCTACAGTTAAATATTAAATGTTCTGAAAGAAAGTATATCATTAATGTCACTCATCAATCTTCTGGAGAAAGGTAGGTCTATTGGAAAATGAGAAATATAAAATCATCAACAGATACTGCTATTGATTACCTAGTTATAGTCAAATCTGCCAACTTCCCATAGCTCTGAAAATATTTAGAGGAAATAATCTTGACTTCGTTTGTATGAAGAAATCATCAAAAACATCAGATTGACTCCTGAGTCCTTTTGACCTAATCCCAATAATATTTTTCAATGTCCTTGCTTTATGGAATTATGACATATCCCAAACTTATACTGTACGTTCCTTGCCACTGCTTTAGAACTAGCCATTTATCCAAAGAACCCTTATTCCTTTTTAGTTAACAATAATACTTAGAGATCATAATTAGAGTTGGAGAAACACTCCTTGCTATTAATTTGACAGTGTTTCTATTCTATTTTGTGCAGAGTTAGTGTTATGATCGGATATAAAATGTTCCCTGAATAACTCATGTGTTAATGTTCAGGATTGATATAGTTAAGTCATGAGAGCTATAATCTGTAGGTAGATTTATTTGGGTGGTTACCTAGGCTGGTGGGATATGTTTAGAGAAGGTGGGTCCAGGAGGGTGGGCCTTAGGAACTGTGTCTTTGTATTTGACTTATGTTGCTTGTTGGCTCTCTTGCTTCCGGCCTCTATGATGTGAGAGCAGTCCCCTTGCTTTCTCTCTCTTTCTCTATTTCTTTCTATCATGCTTTGAGATCCAAAGACCCTGGCTCCATATGGACTGGACCCAGAATGTCCAAAAACCTGAGCAAATAAATCTTCCTTTCTCTAAATTGTGTGGTAAGTTGTTTTGGATTATAGCAGTGAGAATGTTGCCCAAGTCAGCTAGAAACAATATGGTTTTGAAACATATAAAACTGCCTTTTCAACAAAGAAAATGGTAAAATTTCAGTAGTTTCATGTTGTTTAACCTAATACTTTTAAGAGAAAATATATCATGAGTACATATAATTCAAATTTGGTTTTATAGAGTTTTTATTTAATGCTTTTTTATTTTTATTTGTATCTCTTCTTTTTCAATTAGTTAACTGAAATCAAGAGCCAAATATGACTGATATGTTGCCGGGCATGGTGGCACATGCTTGTAATCCCAGCGCTTGGGAGGCGTGACAGGAGAATTGCGCAAGTTTGAAGCTAGCCACGCTGGCCTAAGAGACCCTGTTTCCACATAAAATGTATAAAAATAGGTCTGGGAGTGTAGCCTATGGGAGTGTAGCTGGAGGTAGAAGGGCTTCCAGGAACCCCAGTACCACCAAAACACAAAAAACAAAAAAACAAATATGACTGATATGTTAAATTTAGTAAATGTGTCTCTGATATGTTAAATTTATTCAATGTGTCTTTCATATTTCTGTTGATTTATAGATTGTCTGATCCTCTTTTTGTATGTTATTTATTTTTGAAAATTATTTGGACAATAATTTTATTTTTATCAAAGCTATGAATGGTGTACTCACTGCTTATTGAATTCAGAAGACTGTGGAAAATATTTATGGAGAATCTTTGGTGCATACATGTGTGTTAATCTCTTGAGGGATATCACAGTTGGTTTTCTGTTGCTATAAAAGAATATCTGAGAATGGCAAATTCATAAAGGGTAGAAGTTTATTTAGGTTACTGTTTTGGAAGCTAGAAGTCCAAGATTGGGTGGCTACATTTGAAAAGTGCCTCATGCTTCCACATGGTGGAAAAGTGGAAGTGCAAATGGGCTTTGTAGAAGAGAAAAAAGAAAGAGAGTTTGATCTTGCTTCATAACAACTTTCCCTCAGGGTAACTACTCAAGACTGGAGAAAACCATATTAATCCCTCTTATTGACATATCCACCTCTTATTGTTTTCACTACCTACACGGGATATCAAATTTTATACGTAATAAGAACTGTTTCAGTAGAACATCATGATGTACTCCTATAATCCAAGTATTTGGGATGATAAGATGCTCGGATCCCAGGTCTGAGCCCAGCCTCATCTAATTGGGAGTCTCTCAGCAACTTAATAAAAAACCTGATTCAAATAAAAAAGCTAAATATGGCTAGGGGTATAGCTCAGAGGTAGAATGCCCCTGGATTAAATCTCCAGTAATACACACACACACACACACACACACACACACAAACACACACTAAATATCTATTTCAGGGAAGACAAACCATATTCAAATATAGCATAGCAGGTGGAATTAATTAATTTCTTTACATTTTTTAAAAAAGTTTATAAAAGCAGACAGTATTGCCCAATATGAACTAAGGTGAGAATGCAAAAACAAAATGAAAAAACAATTATAAAACATAAAACAATTATTCAGGAATAAAATTAGTGGAAAATTGCATATTATAAACTCCTAAACCTATTGCTCTATATGTGTTTGAAATTTAGTTTTAAGATTTCTAATGATAAAAAATGATGCTTGATCAATATTACAACTCTTGATGACTACAAAAGAAATCTAAGTCAAATGCTAAGGAGAGGCACAGCAATTCCTGGTATAAAAACAAGTCTAAAGATACAACTCATCCACAAAAATATTCAGGCTTAACAAAGAAGGTAAAAGAGAAAGAAATCAGTCTTTCCATTTATTATCATTTTCTAAATTAGAAAACCAAGAGCCAATATCTGTCCATATTACATTCCAAGTCTCTTTGTTTGGAAACAAGAAAAGGCAGTTTGTTGTTAGTCAAATGAAACTTAGGCCAGTACTTGGGAGGCTGAGACAAGAGGAACATGGTTCATGACCAGCCTTGGCTACTTAGTGAGGCTCTCTGCAACTTTGTGAGACCCTGTTTCAAAATAAAGAATGAAAATAGGGCTGGGAGTGTAGCTAGGAGGTAGACTGCAACTAAGTTTCATCCCCAGTACTACAAACAAAATCAAACCTAAGGTGATAAATCATTATGAATACATAGAAATTCTGAAGAAGAAAAAAAATGCCAGATTTTATGGTAATTAATAGAAGGAACCTAAAAGGTATGAGACTGAATCTTCTCTGACCCTGAGAAAATGAGAAAGTTGTCTCTGTCCCTAAAAAACTAGGTTGGTTCTCAGAGTTTTCAGTAGGTCTATAGCTTGCTTCTTTTTGAAAACAAGCCCTTTTAGCTTCAAGTTTCTTATTTATTCGTGGCTTTGGCTTTACAGGGTTCTAATTTCAGCTTAGCAACTTCTAGTTAATTATTTCACTGTAAGTGGACCAAATAGCTGAGGAAGGTGAGTTGTGTGTGTGTGTGCATGCATGCATGTGTGTTTGTGTGTGTGTGTGTGTGTGTGTGTGAGAGAGAGAGAGAGAGAGAGAGAGAGAGAGAGAGAGAGAGAGAGAGAGAGAGAGAAAGAGAGAGAGAGAGAGAGAGAAATAGAGGAAGGAAAGAAGGAAGGGAGAAAGTGATGAGGTGGTTTCCAGAGGAGGAGAAAGCAGTGGACTGGCAACTCCTTTTCTACCATGTACCATTTCCACAATCCTATATGTTTAGAATTCTGACCTTCAAGTAAAAAAGGATAAGAGTTTGTGTGTAATCCAGGGAAATCAGAAACTAATTCTGTTGGATAGAATAAACTGAAAACTATAGGCAGAAAAATCAACAATATTTCTTTTGAGTTCTGGCTTTCTGGAATAGCAAACACATTTGTTGATAAAAGACACTTTTCAATAAAATGTCAAAAGTAATAAATAGAAAACTCTTCCCAGTACCTCTATTAAGTAACTTTAGCAGTCAAGGGCAGGCAATTTAGCGGAGATTTTTCATGAATCCTTAACTACAAGGACCCCCCCCACACACACACACACATGCACATACTCATACAACACAATAACAAAAATACCTTCTATGTTGTCCGTATACCAATTCAGGTATGTTGTCTGTTGACCAATCCAGGCAGCTAGAGATGAATCCTTATCTTTTAATCAATATCCTCACTATATTGAGAAAGATTGTTCTTTTTAAGAGCTTGTCATATAAGTGTTTCTCCCAACAATTACATTTCATTTGAATTAAGAAATGCTTCTTATGAAAAATCCTGTGAAAGGTATATTTGCTCCAAAATAATGGGCACTATAAGTTACATATAATTTATATGGCATGGTCAATATCTGCTAATTGGCTAATTTAATGATGAAAATAATTTTATAATTACCAAAATAAACATCTATGTCACTGATAGCTATTTTCTTCACCCTGGGACCAAATCATATGAAATAAGTATCTCAACTATGAATAAATAACTCTGGGAAAACCAGGAAACATCAAGGTTACAACTAGACCTATGTGTCCATTGATATGATACAAGAAAAAGTACATAGTAAACCTGTGGTGAATTCTTGTAACTAAATCTACAGCTTCAAATTAATCAAACCTATAAATCTTATTATTAGTTAGAGGATGGAAGAATAAATTAAATCACCAAGAAGAAATACACTTTCAGAAGGTGGGACATTTTAAGGATAATTGGCTGGTTATTTTTCTAAAAATCAATATCATAGAAAAAGAGGGTGTGATAGCTGTTGTAAATTAAAAGCCTTGAGAGATCTCATAAGTAAGTGGAATGTGTAATCCTCATTTAAACAACCCAGCTGTATAAGACATATTGATCACAATGAGAAATATGTGATTATAGATCAGGTACTAGATGATATGTGGAAATAGTTAATTTTGTTAAGGATGATAATGATACTGTGATTATGTAAGAGTATTTACTCTTTAGAACTGCAAGGTGAAGCACTTTGGAATGAAATATCATGGTCTATAATTTATTCTAAAATGCTTCAGTCAAAAATAGATGAAAAATGAAAAAATATTTTAAAATATTAACTCTATGCTTTAGATACACAGGTTCATTATACTATTATTTTTTAAAGTATATACCTTTATTGGTGCATTAAAATTTCACATCTTAATGAAGTTCAGAGTGATAGGGTGATACATGCACACAGAACGTGGGGAGCTACATCCTGGAGCTACACCCTTCTTCCTTCTCTCCCTGTACATGTTTAAGATTGACATTGATACTTGTGTATACGCACATAGAGTTAATAGAAGTATTTCCTTCATTAATCCCCCCTCACCTAGATGCCCTTCATTGTTCCACTGGGCTTTCTCCTCCTTTATCTCGTTTCCCTAGAATCTTGACTTCTCCCTAGCTTCCATATATGAGAGAAAACATATAAACCTTCACTTTCTGTGATTGGCTAATCTCACTTAGCATAATGTTCTCTAGACCCATCATTTTCCCTGCAAATGACATAATTTTGTTCTTTATGGCTGAGTAAAATTTCATTGTGTGTGTATCTCATAATTTTATAATCCACTCATCTGTTGATGGACTCCTAAGCTGATGTCCAAATCCATGGTTTAGCTACTGTGGATTGTGCTGCTATTAACGTGGACATGCATATATCACTGTAATATTATGATTTGATTCCTTTGGAAAGATACCTAGGAGTGGTAAAGCTGGATCCTTTGGTTCTAGTCCCAGATTTCTGAGGAATCTTCACACTGATCTCCATAATAGCTGCACTAATTTTCAATCCCATAAAAAATGTATAAAGGTTTCTATTTCACCACATTCTCACCAGAGTATATTGTTGTTTGTATTCTTGATGATTGCCATGCTACAACTCTCAAAGAATAAATCTTTTTAAAATTACATTTTTAATTAGATACTATTGCTGTGTAAGATTGCTATTAGATTTTAAATTTGGCCCCTCTGCCAAATAGACTTAAAGTCTAATGGCTTTCTCTGATATTTTTCTAATGAGATAATTATACCACTCATAAATACTATAATCTCCCCTACTATTTATTTTGTATTTCTTTTTCTTGTCTTATTAAATTAACTCAAATCCATAGAACAAAGTTTAATGGTAATGGTACTAATAGGAATATTTGTCCTTTTTCTGACTTTAGTGGGAATAATTTTGATATCTCACAAATAAATATGTATGTTTTTATTCTGTATATTTTGTGGAGGGATTTTCATGTAACCTATACATATATCTATTTATATGTATGTAATAATGATAAGAATACAAGTGGCCCTTCATAACCATGGGTTCCACACCTATAAATTCAATCAACTATGGAGTTTTCCATGCAAATAATTTTTTAAATAACACAAATTTTATAAGCCATACATTTATTATGAAAATTAGGATCAGATAAACAAGAAAGTTGGAGATAAACACAGAAACTATTAATTTTCATTCTCTGTCAGTAAGTCAATAATCTTCCATATTATTGAGTAAGCTCAAAATAACATTACAAATAGCTCTGCAATTGTATTCTTCATGTTATCCATCAGTTTGAGTTACCTTCTTACTCAAAAGGAAAAACATGCTGGCTTCCATTTTCATTAAATATTTTATTTTTAGTTTCACAAAAATAGAAAGTCAAACACGGCAGGTATCCTAAAACTTTTTTGTGAAAGTTAATGTGCTATGAGCAAAAAACATTCATTATCATTCTTTATTGAAACACTAGAGCATGTCAAAGGTTATTTTACAGTCTAAAATAGGTGAACATTTTGGAGAAAAACTCTGGTGTAATTTCTATTTAGTCTTATGCAGTGAAGCCTCCTGAGACTTGAATTCAAGGCTTTTGTATTCTATCGATATTATAGCTTTTAGTGCACAGGTTGTTTTTCTGATTAATGTTTGACTTAATTGATCACTCCATCACTTGCATCATTTGGCCCTTGAGAAAAAAAAGTCACTTGGAAATAATTTTATTAGGATATTACCTTGACATGACAATGATCTCTAAGTAATATAAAAACTCTACCAGAGGCCATGAAACAAAAATGTTTATGGATCAAAGTAAGATGTGCAAATCACAAAATTTAGTATAACTGTTGAGAATACAGAGCAAGAAGGACAAGGGGAAAGAGATAGGGCAGGTTCACATACTTAGTATGAGGTACAAGTAGCAAAATGACCACACTGTCAGAATCCTAGTGTCAACAATGGTCTCGTCTCCCTCTTCTGTGTCAGCCTTCCCTGGTATGAGACCAGAGTTCAGATTTAAGCAAGGAAGACCACAAAAGGACCCCAGGCTATAAGATACCTAATCTATTGAGAAGACACAAGGACAAATGTACCTTGTCACAGCTGAAGCTCACCAATAAGCCTGCTGAATAGTCATAAATTTTATCAGCATTTTCTGAATATGTGGGGCCAGAATAGGACTCTGGTCACCAAGAAATGGTTGATTTAGAAAAAAACATAGCTATCAAATCCTTATAATAATGATGACTTGGTCCCTTCCCTTTCCCTTTCTTTTTCTTATTAGACTCTTCAGTTTCTGCATCAATAATATTGTTCATTCAAATTATACAGGTTACCTAGTTAATATATATATTTGAAATATTTTATGCTTTAATAGGTGAATTGTAATTTTGTATTATAGTGAGACTCAAAGTGATACAAATAAACATGCACACATCACTTGGAGTATTTCCTTCCACACCCTACCCCACTCCACACTACTCCCTCCCCATACATGTTAGTGAGATTGATAGTGATACTTTCATATTTGGACATGACATTATTTGAACTGTTTCCTTTCTCAATCCTTCTTTTATCATTCTCTAATACATCCTACTATCCCTTTCCACTGTTCCATTGGTCTCTCTCCTTATTTATCTAAGGTCCCTTTAGTTTTCTGTTTATGTTCTAACTTTCAGAGATGAGAGAACACATATGACTCTTGACTTTTTGTCTCTGGTTGATCACTTATCAAAATAATTTCTATTTCCATCAATTTTTCTGCAAATTATATAATTGTGCTCTTTATGGTTAAATAAAATTTAATTGTATATATATACACATATGTATATATATTTAATTGTATAATACATCTTCTTTATTCATTCATTTTCTTTATTTATTCATACATAATTTGGCTGCTGTGAATTATGCTCTAATAAACATGGGTATACATGTATCAATATAGTATAGTATAGTATAGTGATTTTTAACAAATGATGTTCAGAAAACTGGATATCCACATGTAAAAGAATAAAATTGGAATGCTATCTTTCACCCTGAACAAAATTTAACTCAAGATAGAATAAAGGTCTAGAAATAAAATCAGAAACTTTGAAATTATTAGAAGTAAACGTAGATACAAGAGTCCAAAATACAAGAACTGGTAGAAACTTCTACAATAAGACTCCACAGAATTCAGGAAATAAAATCAAGAATGAACAAATGGAATGATATCAAATTGTAAAGTTTCTGTGCAGCAATGAAAACAAGAATCTGAAAAGAAGGCCAACAAAATGGGAGAAAAATTTTGGTAGCTAATTCTCTGATAGAGGACTAATATCTGGAATATACAAAGAACTAAAAGCCAGGCTTGTAATCCCAGCATTTGGGAGGCTGAGACTGGAGGATCGCAGTTCACGGACAGCCTCAGCTACTTAGTGAGGCCCTCCACAACTTAGTGAAACCCTGTTTAAAAATAAATAATAAAAACATGGCAGGGGGTGTAGCTCAGAGGTCAAATACCCCTGGGTTCCATCCCCAGATCCACAAAAAATAATATACAGAACTAAGAATAATTTAACATGAAAAAAACTAATTAAAACAGAAAATGGAACTGAGTAGATACTTCTTAAAACACAAAGTACAAATGGCCAATAAATATATAAAATCTTTTCAACATCATTAGTAATCAGGGAAATAAAAAATAAAACTACTGATATTCCATCTAACTACAGATAGAATGGCAATCATGAAGAATACAAAGAATAAATGATGGCAAGGATGTGGAGAAATGGAAATAGGGATTCTTATAAACTAGGAATGGAACTACCATATAACACAGGTATACCACTGTTGGGTATCTTAAAATATATTTTATTTCTTCCTATATCTCAAGTGATTTGCTTACTCCTTATCCGTACTTAACACAGTCACATGAGTTTTATACTCTGTAAACTATGAGATTAGTATTATTTATACTTTATACTTCTCTTAAACTGAGTTAATATTGACCTAATTCTAACTGCATAATTGGATGATAAAATTTGGCCCAAGGTGTCAATACATAATAAATTGTACTCTAGTATAATATGTTAACAAGTCTTAAAATGATAGTATAACATTGTAACCAAGCAACTAAATTTTGGCCAATACATTAACCAAATCCTCAGCCAATCTCAGGCCCAAAGCTACCCAATTATGGTCATGTAAGGCAAATGCCAACCATGGTCAATCAGGCTTTTTCTATATGTAATTTTCTTTTCTCTGGCTACAAATGTAACCTGCACATGCTTAACAGTAGGGTGGGGACATTCTTAACCAACTTTGGTTTAAAATGTTGCCCAATTATAGAACCTTTTTCTTGCTCAAATAAAGCTTGTTTGATTTAACTCATCTAAGATGTTTCTTTAACACTGCTAATTATTTGATTTCAGCCTTCACATTTGTTTTATTCTTGGACCTTTGGTGGATGACTGAATCCATCTAAGCCTAAATTATCACATCCATGGAGGTAGGAAGCTCAAAAATTTTGACAATTTTCCACCTTATGCAACTCTCAGAAGGTTTAATAATGTAGACTGTATAAAAGCAAAACAATTTAAAAAATATTATCCACCTCTGTGAATGAGCTGTGAATGTGGATGTTAGATTCATCACTTAATATTGAATAATATTTGTCATCATAGGAATGACATAGCACAGTGTACCAAACTGCACAGTTAAACTGATTTGAGTTTAACTACATTGGTTGATACTTAAAGTAAGCATGCAAATAAATTACAGAAGGTAATGATGCCACTTTACAAGCAAGGACATAAACAGAGGAGATTAAATGGCAATGTCCCAGGAACAGCATGTTCTAATTTCAGGACTCTAACTGGATCACATACTGACAAATAAATACCACTATTACAAAAGTCTCTAACTCACAGCTGGTTCAATTTTTAACATTCATTTTCTCACATTCAACAAACAAACTTCCAGTTAGAACTTTAGTTTCAGAAATAAGTATATTAAAACCATCCTGGATGCTGGGATATCATCTGGCCAAACATGATTTTCAGTCAGTATTAATATACAAACTCATGAAAAACTTTAAGAATGGACATAGAAATAAAATTGATTCAAATTATTACTTTAACTTCAGTAATGTGCACTATGTTTGGTCTGTTCTTATTTCAAAGTGCCCTTTTAGTATTAAGAATTTTCTCTTAAATGTACCTGGAAAGCCAACAGAGAAACTAAGCTATTCCATAGAGTGGTACTTAACCCTTGAATTCTGTATCCCTTTTCACTAAGTTGAGAAATATCTCTTGTAGTTTTCCTAGTGCTCAATGGTAGCTGTTTCTTTCCAATGTTGACATCATCTGCTACGAACTGAAGAGTAATGAGTGACCATAGTGAGTGACACCCAGTGTCACAAATGAAAGAAGCTTTTGAAACTCTGAAGTTCACCAGAGACCCAAGGTGGTGAAAATATTTTTATCTCCTAGAATTTTACTTTTCTGTATGACCATGCAACAAAAAAGTCAATGATAAAGCTTGTTCAGTTTGCCACCTTATCCAGGATACATAATGTGGCTGGACCTGAATATACCTTTGTTTATTTTAAATGCCATGTGTTGTCCTCAAGTTCCCTGATCTAAGCTTGTTAGAGACCTGACTATCTCTTTGGTAAAAGTTCTCTCTCCTCACTCAATTTTCTCTCCTATGACTGTTTTCTCTGCTTCTTAAGCTTACATCTTTGTTGTAGAACAGCAGAGGTTCCACCCTTTATTTAATCTACTCTTTCTCAACCACAAACAGCCCAGCCAGAACAATAGTTTGGAAAAAGTATTCATTTTTTTTATTATTTAACAATAGAAAAAGAAAAAAAATTTTGGTAGGAGTCTAAATTGATACAACTGATTTGAAAAATGGTTTGGAAGTGTCTAGTAAAGAGGAATATTATGCATGTCCTACCACCTAGCAGTTCTGATCATAAGTATATGCACAAAAAATGTAAAAATATAGTCACCAAAAAACAGATGTAAAAATAATGTTATTTTCAATATTTCCAAATGCCCAAGCTGGACACAGAGGCATACACCTGTAATCCCAGTATTTGAAAGGCTGAGACAGGTAGATCACAGGTTCATATCCACCTTTAGTAGTTTAGCAAGACCAGTCTTAGCAACTTAGTGACACCCTGCTTCAAAATTAAAAGTAAAATAGGGCTGGAGTGCAGTATGGAAGTAGAATACCTCTGAATTCCATCCCAGTATTACAAAAAGAAAAGAAAAGAAAAGAAAGGAAAAGAAAAGGAAAGAAAAAAGAAAAGAAACTTTCCAAATGTCCTTCAATAGTAAAATATAAAAATAAACCATGTTATGTTTGAGCAATAGAATATTAATTGCAAGTAGAATGAGTAATTTATAATTACACACAAAAATAAAGGTAATTTTTACAAATTGTTGGCATAAAAGTGCTTACTGTATTATTCCATTTATATAACTTTCAAAAGCATATAAAATAATTATGTGGATACAAGGTGGATAAAGGATAGGCTTTTAGGGAAGGGAGTGACTGGAAATTACACTTCTCTTAAGAGTCTTCTGGAGTTCTGGCAGTGTTCTATTTCTTTATCTGAGTGCTGATTACACATGTCTTTTGTTATGAAAATTATTGAGATGTATATTATGATTTGAAAATTTTTATAGGTATATTTTACTTCAACACAAAATTTAAAAAGATAAAAGAAAGCTGAAACCAAATAAAATTGTATTCTGAATGATAGAATATTATAGAATAGTGTATCATCATATGAACTTTAAATAGCACTGAAATTGATGGAAGTAAAGAAGTGAGAGCTATAACTTTTTACACTTAAATATAAGGTGAGCTGAAGCTATGCATGGTGATATACACTTGTAATCACAGTACTTGAGAGGCTAAAACAGGAGGATCAAAGGTTCATGACCCACCTCAGCTACTTAGTGAAGCCCTTCATAACTTAGTGAGATCATGTTTCAAAATAAAGAATAAAAAAATAGGTCTGGGTGTGTAGCTTAGAGGTAGAATGCATGCCCCTGAGTTCAAGTCAGAACCACAAAAATAAATTATAATATATATATATATATATATATATATATATATATATATATATATGTGGAGGGGTGGGTGTGTGTTTGTATGCGTGTGCACCATCATGCCTGGCTCACCAAATATATACAAGGAAGATCACAGATTCAGCAACTTAGTGAGATGCTCATCAACTTACTGAGTCTTTGTTTCAAAATTAAGAGAGCTGGAAGTGTAGTTCAGACATAGAATATCCCTGGATTCAATACCCAGTACCACATAAATAAAAATAAGGTGAAATAGGTTCTACATTGATAAATAATAATATTTTTGCCTCTCCTTAGCCGATACTCCCTTTCTCCCCTCCCTGTTGACATTGGGTGTGAATTATAGCATCAAGTATGTAAGAATGTTAATACATTTTAATCAATATTGCTCTTATAAAAGATGGTTTTAAAATATACACATATATACATAATGCCAACAATAGGAAAATGGACAAAAATCAAGGTTCTTCTAGGACGTACTTGCTTATTAGTAGCTTTTATGATAGAAAAATGATGATTGTCTCACTGAGCATTTTTTGTCCCCTTTTGGAAGGTAAGGACTGAAATGCTGAACTATTCATTACATAAGCTATTGGTATTTTCACAAAGAATAAGCAATCCAGCAAAAAAGTGTAATGGCATTTTTTTGCATTTACTTCACACTGTTTTGCCTCTCACCTGCTGAATATGCTAATAAGAGGAAAGGGGAATAATGAGAGTGTCTCATGATAGAAGGATTACTCAGTCACTGAATACTCAAGATTCCAGGATCCTTTACCTTACTATACCATCTTATGAAGAAAAAAAAACAATTTGGCAAAGATAGCTACATGGAAGATTGAAATATCTGCGAGTAACCAGAAGACTCAAAGAGAGGGCTGCTGCAACTGAAAATATTTTCTTGAAGTTTTCTATTACTGACACACTTTATTTAATAGCAAAATTGTAAATAGTCTGAAAAGAACCTTAAGCAAAATAGTCCCAGCATCCATGTTACATTGTAGAAGAGACAAAATAGTTTACTTCAGTGATGAAATCTTCTTTTATGAGAATTTATTATATATTTAAAAGAGTGTGAAAATCACTGTGAATTTTTTAATATGGCCTATGGATTTCTGTAGGCTTTCAAAATCAATGAAATATTTGTCTTGGGTTAATATCAGCAAGCAGAGTAGGTATACTAAAATAGCCTAAGTTATTAATCTGACCCAAATTGAAAATATATTCA
This sequence comes from Muscardinus avellanarius, assembly GCF_963383645.1. Lineage (NCBI taxonomy): Eukaryota > Metazoa > Chordata > Mammalia > Rodentia > Gliridae > Muscardinus > Muscardinus avellanarius. Next base: position 36,355,859 of record NC_137792.1, read on the forward strand.
ACTTTCAGCTTCCTGAAGATAAAAGGTAAATGTAGCCAAACACGGTACAGCTTTCAACATTTATATCATGAAAGTTTACAGATGACTACAGATAGAGAGATTTTAAATTTACATTTGTTTCTAGGGAACATGACCATCTGCTAACATTTCTTTAGTGTTAGCTAACAGGTTTGATAATTATTTCTTCTCAAATCACTTTATTTATTCTCAAATGACTTTTTTTCTTCTCAAATCACTTTTTCATAAAAAGACATTTCTTTTCTGTTAGAAAAGTTGAGTGACTTCAACATGCATCACTGGACAAACCACTCTGGTGGGCTTTATCTAACTGAATTCTTTTCAGTTGGAACAAAGTATTTTGTAGTTGATTATTTTGACAAGTCCTATTTTTTGTGTATATGGGGGGTATACTGGGGATTGTACCCAGGGATGCTTTACCACTAAGCTAAATATTCAACCCTTTTTATTTTGAAACAGGTTCTCACTAAATTATCACATGCTAGCCTTAAACTTGTGAATCTCTTGTCTCAGCCTCCCTAATACTCTAATTATAGGCATACAACACTATGCCCAGATGATAAATCCAAAGTTTGGCTTCAACTTTAAATGTGGACTGCTGTTTTCTGCCTTTCCTCTAAGAGAGTGAGAGCGAGAGCAAGAGAGAAATTGTCACTGAAATAAATTATGAAGTTAGCATCTAATGTACTGACCAGTATCCTTGTTTATTTAGAAGTCAATCAGCTCATCTCCTATGAGATGATGTGATGTGTGACAAAGTGTGTGGGCTTTGAAATCAGAGAACTGGGACTAATAAAATGCTGAGCTGCTTATTGCCTGAATATGTTAAAATGTCAACTTTTAACATGTAAAATGAATGAGGAATGTTAGAAATATTTCCAATATTACAGAGTTTTATAAGGATTCAGTTATAGCTACATGAAGAAGAGCTTTGTAAACACAAAAGTTACAAGGCACAGTAAAGTGGTTGAACAGACACTGTCATTTCCCAGCCCTTTGTTCCTCTGATCTACCCTTGAGTTCACCTGTTGCTATTCCTGTGTATGGGTTCAACCTCAAGCACCTAGGCTCCATGCCTCTCTATTGATAGTTATCTCTGGTACCATGGGAGTTTTCTTAGGTATACACAAATGCAACTAGAGGCTGCAGAAAGTAAAAACTCTTCAGGGAAACCTCAAACAATTAGAGATCAAAGTCAGAAAATAAATGTCTCTGCCATCTCCTCCTTCTTTAGAAATATTTGGGAGTATATTTGATATAGTTTCCCCAAGGGTTCCTCTACTGAATAATTTTATGTGTTAACATGACTGAGCTAAGACATACCCTGAAGCTGTTAAAATATTATTGATGGGTGTGAAACAGTGAGGTAAATAAAATTTATTTCTCTCACCAATCTGGACAAGCATCCTCTAAGCCCTGTATTACCTGAAGGACCAAGGTGTTTCAGTACCTGAGGTGATTACAAAATCTATCTTTTGGACTGCAGCCTGCCTTGAAAGCCTAACTGCAAAAAATCACAACTGAGAAGTAAAACTTATAATTCTTTGTCATCTTGCTCAGTGTTCTTAAGTATCTTTGCAGCTTATTAATAAATTAATCCAGTTTTAAATTTTTACTAAGTAAGGCCTCGTTTATTCAACTGAATATTTATTCAATGAATACCATAAAGTGTTATCTATGTGTCAGACACAGTTATAGGCATTAAGGACATATTTATAAAGGTGGCACATATTCTCATATTCTCATGGTACATATAGATCATATTCTTATAGAATTTAAATTCCATTAGGACAGATAATTAAGCACCAATTAGATTATACATTTAAAAATTATAATTGTGATATTCTCATGAAAGAGAATATATAAATTTGATTTACTTTTGAGTTGTACAGATGAAACACTATGCAAATCAACAAAATATAGAATTATTAATACATTATTAGCATTCATGAAGTGATTAACAAATCCTATACCTACATAGTTTTATTCACTATTTTTTCTCACAATAAAACATAGAGCTGTATGTTTCTATTTTGTTACTTTCAACAGCACAATGACTGACTGCCAATCTTATTAAATACTTTCATAGGAACACTACTGCTGCATATAGTTGCAGGAAGAATTATTGGCAGGGTTAATCTTCTATCAAATAGTTTAAACCTTCTGTACTTTGTAGCAATAAGTTTCTTAAGTGTGTATTTACTACAACCCCTTCCATTTTGGTGCTCGTAAAAGCTATAGAAGACATTTGTTACTTGTCTTATCACTTTATGTAGTGTTAAATATAATAGCAATGGTTTAATGTCATAAAACATAGTGGAGAAGACTGCTGAGACTTGAATAATCAATTTGCTCCAATTCTAGTTTAGGGGAAAATTTATTGCTAAATCGCCTTTTTAAGAGCTGCTTTGCTTATTTAATATTGATCTCAAAATGATTAAGAAGTGGAACACTATTGATTTTTAAATGAAAAAGGGTCCTCATAATAAGAAATAGATTGCAAAATTTTTAGGTTATATAAGTAGATTTTAATGGTCTCCATTAACTTAGGAGTTGAATTTGAAAGCTATATGGTTCTTCTGCTTAGGTTGGAAATTCTAACAAGGTAAAAAGTATAGTTTCTAACTGTGGAACAAAAGATAAATGTATATAAATGCTGACACAATACTAATTGAGAAAGCATGTAATACAGCTGGATTTGGCTATGGAAACCAACAATTTACATCTAAAATCACTATGTCATCACTAAGTCTTAGAAAACTCATTGAGAGTGCCTGAAGAGGCATACAATGCCTTTTGTTAGTTTATGTTTCTAAATTATTTTCTGGTCATGCCCATTTCCTGATTTTCCTTGAGATAGTATTGCTCATATACTCATCTTGGATGCTTTAAATTCACTTCTGGACTGCTATCAGTGGTATTTGTGGGGTGAAATAACTCAGCCACCATACTGCAGGCAGAGCAGGCTGAATACTTATTCCCAGTGAGTTTTGGGGTGCCACAAGAACCAAGGCCAAAGACCAAGAAGGTCTCCTGTAATCACAATTTCCAAGAGCAGCAGCAATGTCCCTGGGGCTAAATAAATGAGTCACCTAAGCCCCAGGCTCAAAATAATACAAGCTCTCCCTGATTGAACATAGATCCTGAAAGTAGGGAGGCCAGGGGACAGTGGTGGTTCACAAGATTGCAGCTACAGGCTAGGAATGCAACAATCTCTCTGTCAGCATAGTTTGGGTCTTGTGACAAACAGGCCAATTTTTGACAGGGAGGGGTCTACATGATCAAAACCAGTAGATCAGTGGTGGTGGTCCACAAGCTCAGAACACAGTAATTTCTGGTCCTGATGACCTTTCCAGTGACCACATAGGCTAGAGGTCAGTGTTCTTTAGGGTTTCACAGGTTCACAATCAACATAGGAGCATTAAATCACAACCAGCAGGCCCCAAAGTTTTGGCCTGGAGAGCACTGTGGCCTGCAGCCAATCAGAGACCCCTATTTGTCTGCATTGACTAAGTCCATAAGTTTTAAAGAAGTACTGGGGTAAACTCAAAAGTCTCATTATATGAGACAGATGTGTTGAGGCAAATATATATCCCCAGCATTGGACTTGGAACAACAAATGGAGAAAGGATTCTCACACAAAGAGAAAGAGGATGCCAAAGTAACAGAAATAAAAATGATAGGATTCTGAAAATATGAGAATAAAGACCAATTAGGAAACAATAACTTCCCACAACTCAACAAGAAGGAGGATTACCAATATTAAACTGCAGAAAATGCCAGAAAACTCAAAATTTTTATTTTTAATATAATCAAAGGCCTCATGAATGAAATCAGAGAATGTATATAAAATTAAGAAATGCATGAATAGGAGAACTGAGATTCTAAGTAAAAATTAAAAAGAGGCTTTTGTGCAATTTTGGAAAATTGCTCTGGCATTAATTTCAATATTTAAAAATCAGTCAGAGCCTGGGTGCTATGTAGACATGCAGGAAGAAAGGTGTTGCAGTTGTTACACAGAGTTCCTCTTCCTCTCTCTGCTGTGTTCTAATGATTATTTATAGTAAGAATGTAAGGGAAATTAGGGCTGTTAGCCTTAAAATCCCTAGAGACAATTGAAACTTTTACCCTAAAAATATATGGAGGCAATTAGTACCTCTGTTTACCTCCTCTGATTTGTGATCCAGATGGGGTATAGGAAAGGTAAACTTCAAAGTACCCATACTTTGAAGATGAGCAAAAAATACTGTCCAATACAATAGATAAGGAAGCCAGGTAGATTATTGCCCAGTGCACTTCCAGAGGCAATGAGGCACAGTCTGGCTAAGAAATAAATCAATAGTCCATTGCCTTGGTAACACTGATAAAAACATACTAACACAAAATCTATTTAAAGGCAGGAACGGAAATTTCCATTTTCAGGCTCATCAGTGTATCTGCACACTACTTTTTCTTCTCTTATTTTTCTATTTCCTAATAATCCTACTGATTACAACCAAAACAACTTTGATCAAAATAGAAACAATAAATGGATTAAAGATCTCAGTGTTAACCACTGATGGCTAACTAGACCACATGGAATATAGAGTCTCACTCTCGAAGACAATTTATTCAAAACTGTCTGCACAATCAATAATATAGAGAAGCCAATACAACAAAATGACCAAAACATGCAAGAAATATGGGATAATATGAAAAGACCTAATTTATGCATAATAACCATAGAAGAAGGTCTAGATGTATAAACCAAGAGCATTAGAAACCTCTTAGGAGATATAATATCAAAATTACCTAAACATAAAAATACTTTGAAAGAGGAAAAGAACCAATGACATGAAGTGAGCAGCTGCAGATAATTGGAATCATAAGTCATCAGTTGCTCCAGCAGAAATACTGGCTACAACTTCCAGCAGTGGTTGCTGAGCTCACCACACTCTCCAGGGATCCAGAGCAGTGCTCAACATCAGACAAAAAAACCTGCCCACTTTGTGGCAGTGGACACCACATCTTGCTTCACTGCACCCAACTCCAGAGACAAACAGGAAAATAACGAAGGACCTGAAGTAAGCAGCAGCTCAAGAGAATTGTAAGCCACCAGTTCCTCCTGCTCAAACTCCTGCCACAACTTCCAGCAGGTGCAGCAGAACATACCACGCTCTGCAGAGATCCAAATTCAACAAGACCATAAAGTTTCAGTCACTGCCAGAGAACACCCAGCACAGCACCCCCAGGGACCCATGCAGCTGAGATAAGCTTTATGGATCTGAGACTTTGTGGTGAAGTTGTGGGTTAGATTTGGCTATTGGACATAGCAGAGGCTAAGACAGACTCAGGCTCTGCATCAGTGGAAAGTGTGTGTGGGGGAACCTACACTTAACCCTAGAACCTACCAGTAGGATCTCCAGGATCACTACAGACAAACCAATCATGGTAAATGGGGAGAAGACAGACAAGTCCAGTTCTAGCTATGGGGAACAGAGACTAATATGTTGAGTTTGGTCTCAAAGGCATCTGCCACCTATGGAGGCAGGGAGAGACCAAGACTCCATGTCTGTGGAAAGTGTGGAGGGTGGGCTGTGCTTAACACTAGATCCAGCCCCATTGATGCCAACCATCTGCATAGACTGAGAAAGACTCAGAGAACCAAGCCTGCTATAGGAAAAGTGCTGGTGACACTTGGTATCTGCACAGAGAGAGACTGTAGAGGCCCAATCTTCTGAGTATTTATATATTTGTGGAGTTGCATTAATTTGTTTTTGGTGTTATTTTGGCTTTTGTTCTTTATTCTGTGTGTGTGTGTGTGTGTGTGTGTGTGTGCCTTTTTTTTACCATCTCCCTAAACCTTGTGCCAAGCTTCTTCCCTTGTACATACCTATTTTCTTCTCTCCATCCCTTTTCTTTCTTTTTTCCTCTCTGCTTTTCTCTTCTTTGTCTTATATTAAATCCACTTCATATCACTGTACTAAAAGCGCTGCACTTGTTACAAGAATACCACTAAATATTCACTATCTCTAATTTCTACTCTATACTACCTTACCAAACTCATGCTCTCTATTTGAACCTATCTGTAGCTTTACTCTATTCTTGCATTCCCCTCCTCACTCAACCTTCACTATTGAATACAATACATCATACGCTTGGATATACTAGATGACACATAGAAACTGCGAGAAATCTATCAAGAGCAATAGATATAAATTTCAGAAATCATGAGAAGGTAGAATAACAAAAAAGCAATGAGCTCCCACAACTCCACAATAACAAAACCTGACAACACAGAGTTGCAGGGTTTTATAGAAGATCAAATCAGGAAGTAGCTGTAGAGATAATACAGGACTTCTGAAAAGAATTTAGAGAGAATCTAGAATAAGTAAAGAATGCAATCAGTGAAATGAAGGCATCAATTCAAACTATAAACAACAGATGAGACCACATGGAGAATAGAATCTCGCTCCTAGAAGATGATCACTCAAAAAACGAATGCATATTTATAACTTAGAAAAAAATTCAGACAACAGGAATCTGACCTTGAAGAAATATGGGCCCATTTTAAGAGAGCTAACCTAAGAATAAATGGAATAGAGGAGGGAAAAGAAGGTGAAACCAAAGGGATCAATAATCTCTTCAAGGGAATAATAGCAGGAAATTTTCCAAACATAGAGCAAGAGGTCAATACACAGGTCCAGAAAACTTATAGAACTCCCTTTAGACAGGATCAGAGAAGAGGATCCCTATGTCACATAATTGTCAAAATGACCAATGTGGAAGCCAAGCAGAGAATCTTAAAGGCAACAAAAATAAGAGGCCAAGTGACATTCTGAGGCAAACAAATTAGAATCACTCCAGACTTCCCAAATCAAGTCATGAAAGTCAGAAGGGCTTGGAGTAACATATTCCAAACTCTGAAAGAAAACAACTTCCAGCCAAAAATTTCCTACCCATCAAAACTATCTCTCAAATTAGATGGGGAAATAAAAATCTTCCATGAAAAATAGAAGCTTAAAGAATGTATGTCTTCAAAACCTGCACTAGAGCAAATACTCAAAGAATTTAACTGCAAAGAAGAAATATATGCCAGAACCAGAGAAACAAGAATTTCCATGAAGCAAACAACTAAGCAGAAAAGAACAAACACTATGTAAAACAGAAGTGAAGCCTCAAATTTAGATATTAAAAATTACCTTTCAATAATCACATTGAACATAAATGGCTTCTATTTCCCAATAAAAAGACATAAATTGGCAAAACATATTAAAAACCAGTGGTCATCTATCTGCTGAGTGCTAGAAACACCTTTCAAGTAAAGATAGTAAGAAGCTTAAGGTAAAGAGCTGGAGCAAGTTAAGCAATGCCAATGGAATTCAAGAACAAGCATGAGTAGTAAATATATTAGACAAGTTAGACTTCAAGCCCAAGCTTATTAGAAGAGACAAAGCAGGTCAATTTTTACTGATAATAGGAACAACCCAGCAAGAGGGAACAACGATAGTCAACATCTATGCCTCAAACATAGGTGCAGCTACTTTAATCAAACAAATTCTTTGTGACATTAAGTCACATATAAATCTCGATACAATAATACTGGGAGACTTCAACACCCCTCTCACACCATTAGACCAATATTGTAGACAAAAGATCAATAAAAATGCCTCAGATCTAAAGAACACCATCAATCAAATGGACCTATTAGATGCAAATAGAATATTCCACCCAAATACAGAAGAACTCACATTCTGCTCACAGAACATTGCCTGAAATAGATCACATCCTGGGCCACAAATTGAGCACTAGAAAATTCAAAAAATATGACATATTTCACTGTGTCTTTTCAGATTATAATGGAATTAAACAAGAAATCAACTATAAGAACACCCAGAGAAACCACATAAACATGTGGAGACTGAATACTATAATGCTAAATGATGACTGAGTCATGGAAGAAGTAAGAGGTGAAATCAAGGAATTTCTAGAAACAAATAAAAATAGAGATACAACATCAAAACTTCTGGGATACTTTGAAGGAAGTATTAAGAGGAAAATTGAGTTCTCACCTAAGAAGGAGAGAAAATCATCAAATAAGTAACCTAATGACACACCTCAAATCCCTTGAAAAACAGGACAGAGCAGAAATCAATGAAGTAGCACACCTCAAAGACCTTGAAAAACAGGAACAGAGCAAAAATCAATGAAGTAGAAAAAAACAAAACAAAATCAACACATCCAAAATCTGGTTTCTCAAAAAAATTAACAAGATAGATAAATCACTAGCCAACCTAACCAAAAGAAAGAGAGTTAGAGAGAATCAATCCAAATTATGAAGATAAGAGATGAAAAAGAAGATATCACTATTGACAGTGTAGATATCCAGAGGATAATCAGAAATTATTTTGAGAAACTATATTCCAACAAAGTGGAAAATATGGGAGAAATTGACAACGTTTTAGATAAATAAAACCTGCCTACTGAGTCAAGAAGATATAGAAAATTTAAACCAACCAATAGCAGTCAAAGAGATTGAAACAGCAATAAAGAGCCTACCATCAAAGAAAATCCCAGAACCAGATGGTTTCCCAAGTGAATTTTATAAAACCTTTATAGAAGGTCTAATCTCGATACTCCTCAATCTATTTCATGAAATAGAAAAAAAGGGGTGCTCCCAAATATAGTCCATGAAACCAACATTATATTAATATTAAAACCAAATAAAGACAGATCAAGGAAATAAAACTACAGGCCTATATATTTGATGAACTTGGATGTAAAACTGCTAAACAAAATACTAGCAACACACATTGAAAACCACATCAAGAAAATCATACACCATGACCAGATAGGGTTCATCCCAGGGATACAAGGCTGGTTCAACATATAAAAATAAATCTATGTAATTCATCATATAAACAGAACCAAATACAAAAATCACATGATCATTTCAATAGATGCTGAAAAAGCCTTTGATAAACTCCAACATCTATGCTAAGAGCACTGCAGAAAATCAGAAGAAACATATATCAACATCATAAACACAATCTACAATAATCCCACAGCCAATATATTAAATGGGAAAAAACTTCAAGAATTTTCACTAAAAAAAGAACAAGACAAGGATGTCTATTATCACTATTTTCAATAGTACTTGAGACTCTAGCCAGAAAAATAAGGCAAGAAAGGGAAATCAAAGATGTTAAAATAGGAAAAGAAGAACTCAAACTTTCACTATTTGCAGATGACATAATACAACACCTAGAAAACCAACAAAGTAGACAAAATACTTATAGAACTGATTAACAAATTCAGCAAAGTGTCTGGATACAAAATCAGTCTTAAAAAATAAGAAGCTTTTCTGTATATCAACCATAAATCCACTGAACAAGAAATCCAGAAAACACTTCCACTCAGGGTTTCCCACAAGAAAATAAATAAAATACTTAGGAATAAACTTAAACAAGGAGGTAATGACCTCTACAAAGAAAATTATAAAATATTGAAAAAAGAAATTGAAGACCTTAGAAGATGAAAAGGTCTTCCATGTTCATGGATAGTCAGAATAAATATCATCAAAATGGCTATACTTCCAAAAGTGATCTACAGATTCAACGGAATACCCATTAAATTACCAAGATCATTCTTCACAGACAGAAAAATCAGTCCTTAAATTCATTTGAAACAACAATAACAACAAAAACAGATTAGCCAAAGTAGTCCTCAGCAAGAAAAACAATGCAGGAGGAATTACAATATTTGACTTTATACTACAAAGCCATAGTAATAAAACAGCATGGTACTGGCATAAAAACAGATACATAGACCATTCGACAGAACAGAAGACTCAGAAACAAATCCATACACTTATAGCCAATTAATTTTTGAAAAAGGTGGCAAAAACATACACTGTAAAAAAGATAGCCTATTAACAAATGGTATTGGCAAAACTGGTTAACCTTACATATAAAAATGGAAATAAACCCCACTTCTCACCCTGTACAAGGGTAAACTCAAAATGGATCAAAGACTTGGAGATTAGACCAGAGACCATAAAGCTCCCTGAAGACAGCATAGGTCGAACACAGCAAACCATAGGCACAGATAAAACCTTCCTCAACAAGACCTCAAATGCACAAAAAACTAAAATACAAATCAATATATGGGATTGCATTAAACTGAAGAGCTTCTGTACAGGAAATAGAACTATCAAGAATCTCAACCGAGAGCCAACAGAATGGGAGAAAATTTTTTGCCAACTACTCCTCTGATAGTGGACTAATATCTAGAATATACCGAGAACTCAAGAAAGTCAGTACTAAGAAAACAAATAAAAGAATGGGTAAGTGAACTAAATGGATACTTCATGAAGGAAGAAATTCAAATGGCCAGTAAACAAATAAAAAATGCTCAACATCATTAGCAATCAGAAAGTTGCAAATCAAAACTACCCTTAGATTTTACTTAACGCCAACTAGAATGACAATCATTCAAAACACAACAACAAACTCTGGCAAGGATGTAGAGAAGTAGGAATTCTAATATGTTGGTGGTGGGATTGCAAATTAGTGCAAACATTTTGGAAAACAATATGGAGCATTCTCAGAAAAATGAGAATGAATTTACCATATTATCCAGCAATGCCACTTCTGGGTATCTAACCAAAAGAAAGGAAATTAAACTGCCAAACTAATGCATGCATATCCATGTTAATAGCTTCACAATTCACCATTGCCAAAGTATGTAACCAGCCAGGATGTCCATCAAAAGATGAGTGGATTACAAAACTATGGTATATGTACACAATGGAATTTTACTCAGCCATAAACAAAAACACAATTATGTCATTTACAGGGAAATTAATGCAACTTGAGGACATTATGCTAAGTGAGATTAATCAGTCATAAAAAATAAGAAATTGGATGCTCTCCCTAATATGTGGAAGCTAGAGATAAAATAGGTCATACGAGGAACTCTAGACAAAGTGGTTTCTAGAGATGAGCAAATAAGGTGACATAACTGAGGGGATGGGAGGGGTGAAGAAATAAATTCTCTAATGCACATAATGTAACAAATATATAAATTTCAATAACTAAACCAAACATGAGAAGGAGGGAGGGGAGAAAATGAGGTGGGACCTGGATAAGGGCTAATTGGCTGATATGTGTACGTATGTCTCCACCATCTTGCATTCCATTTAGATGTATGAATACACTGCACCAATAAAATGACTTTAAAAAAGAAATATTTCCACAAGAATTTTAGGATATGGAAATGGGGTATTGAAAAGCTTCCACTACACAATGCTGAGTTCTCAGGGAACATATACACACAACTCTGTAAAGGTACACCACCATTTGTGGTATTATATTTCTTTTATATGGATGCTGTAACAAATTATTACAAACTTAGTAGTTTAAAACAAACAATACAAAATTATCTATTTGATCAGACTAAGGTCAGGGTGTTGGCTGGTCTTCTTTCTTCAGGAAGTAATGGAAAAAATAAATTCTTTGCCTTTTCCAGGTTCTTGAACCTGCTCATAGTCCTGGGTTCATTATACCCTTCTAAGCATGGTACCACTTTGATTTCTGTTGTTTTGTTTTGTTGGTATTTTATTTTATTTTATTTTATTTTTATGTGGTACTAAAGCTTGAACCCTGGAGCATTCTACCTCAGAGCTACACCCTGAGGCCTATTTTATTTTCTTTTTAAAACAAGGTCTCCCTTAGTTGATGAGAATCTCACTACTTGCTGAGGCTGCCCTCACATCTGCAATTCAAGCAGTCTCAGCCTCTCAAATACTGGGATTACAGATGTGCTCCAGCAGGCTCAGCTTGATCTCTTTTTGTGTGTGATGTTTTTCTCATGTCTACCAGGCAGAATCTATCCAAAAGAATTCTTTTCACATATTATAGTATTTAGGTACTTATTATGTTATATACTGAATATTACAGGGATTCCTTCTGAAATAAACGCTAAAACATTAGAATAAATGCTTAATTTTATTTCAAAAAATCTTAGCACAGTGTCCAATTTATAGTAGATGCTTACAAATGTGTATACATCAACTTAATTAAAGAATTAGAAATATGTTTATGTGCTAAAAAAGAAGTACAGCCCTTCGTGAAGAAAAAGTTGGTGTCATGATCACTTCAATATTTTTAAGACTCATGTTATTAGTTTTACAGGCTTTGATGCTTAGATAAATAAAATTTCTTCCATAATAAAAGACATAAACTCTCATGTACAAGAGACATTTAAAACACCAACAAGACAATATCAAAGAGAAATTTTCTATGCCACATAACAATTAAAATGAATCAAATACAGACCAAATAAATAAGCTTAAATGTATTGGGAACAAAAGAACAGATGACATTCAGGAGCAAAACAATAAAAATCACTCTGGACTACATTACTCAAGTCATGAAAGAAAGTAGGAAATGTTATGGTATATTTCAGCCCCCTCCCGAAAAAAAAAATGAAACCTCCCAAACAAGAATGCTATAGTCAGCAAAGATATTACTCAAGATTGGTGAAAAAAATAAAAACTTCCAAGAAAAACAGAAACTAAAATAATCCATAACTATCAAGCCAGAACTAGAGAAAATACTTAAATAAAACACAAAGAAGATAAATGAATCAAATATCAAAAGAGAAGGGAAAATTCCATCAGATAGAAAACTAAGCAAAGAAGAAATACCACTACCTCAAACAGAAAATGTAACCAAAAATGACAAGAAACAAAAATAATTTCTCAATAATTATACTCAATGTTAGAGGTCTAAACTCCCCAATTAAACAGCATAGACTGGTCATCTGGATTAAGAAATATAATCCACCTATATGCTGCTTGCAAAACACTCACCTTCAAGGCAAAGATATACATAGGCTAAAGATGAAAAGATGGAAAATTATACGCCATGAAAATGAAGTTGAAAAACAAGTATGAGTAGCAACTCTCATATTTGACAAAGATTTTAAGCTAAAATTTATCAGAAGAGAAAAGAGGGTCACTTCTTTCTAATAAAAGGAATGATCCAACAAGAAGATGTAATGATAGTAAATATTTATTCCCCAAATGTGGGTATGCCCACTTTCATAAAACAAATTCTTTAGGACAATTGGTCTCAAATAGATCCAAATACAGTAATATTTGAAGACTTCAACATATTGCTCATACCAACAGATTGATCTTCAGACAAAAAAATGAGTAAAGACTCAGAGCTAAAAAATACTATCAACCAAATGGACCTAATAGACATATTATTAAAAATATTGCATCAAACAACAATAGAATACATATTCTTCTCAGCTGCTCATGGAACCTTCTACAAAATAGACCACATATTGGGCAAAAAAACAAGTACCAACAAACAAGAAAATATGCAATCTAGTTCCTTGATATTTTCAGATCATAATGGAATAAAAGTAGAAATCAAAAACAGGAAGAACACAATAAATTACATAAATACATGGAGACTGGATTATATACTTTTGAATGAGAAATGGATCATAGAAGAAATAAGGGTAGAAATCAAAATATACCAATAATTAAATAAAAATATAGACTAAACATACCAAAATCTTTGGGAAATTTTGAAAGCAATTTAAAAGGAAATTTCCAGCACTGAGTAACCACTTAAGAGAAACAGAAAGTCACCAAATAAACAACCTAATGACATACTTTAAGGACCTCAAAAAACTGTAACAGATTAATCCTACAGTCAGTAGGAGAAAATTAAAATGAAAGCAGAAATCAATAAAATAGAGAACAAAACATACAAAAGATCAACAACAAAAAAGCTGTTTCTTTGAAATGTTTAACAAGATCTATAAATTCTTAACCAACTTAACAAACTATGAGAGAAAAAAAATCAACCCAAATTACTAAAATAAGAAATGAAAAAGGAGATATCATAACAGAGAGTGGGGAAATCCAGAGGATCATTATTAACTATTTTTAAAATTTGTATTTTAATAAATTAGAAGACATAAGAAATGAACAGATTTCTAGGCACATACAATCTACATAAATTGAACTAAGGGGATGTAAAAAAATCCTATACTCTCCCATATTAAGCAATGAGATTAAAATAGCAATAAAAATCCTTTCATCAAAGAAAAGCCAAGATTCAGATGTATTCCCAGCTGAGTTCTACAAAACCTTTATAGAAAAACTAAATCAAATATGTCACAAGTTATTCAGTGAAATTGAAAGAGATGGGATTCTTCCAAACTCCTCCTATGAGGTCAGTATCACCTTGATACTAAAACCCTAAAGATCCCTCAATAAAAGATAATTACATAAGCCAGGTGTGATGGTGCATACTTGTAATCCCAGCATTTGGGAGGCTGAGACAGGAGGATGGTGGTTAGGAGACAGCCTCAGAAACTTATTGAGACCCTGTTTCAAAATAAAGAATAAAAATAGGGCTGAGGGTGTAGCTTGGAGGTAAAATGCCCCTGGGTTCCATTCTTGTATACTGATGCAAAACTTCTTAACAAAATATTAGCAATATGGTTTCAAAACCATATCAAGAAAATAATAACAACAGGGCTGCATTCTAGGAATGTAAGGCTTGTTAAAAATACACAAATCAATGTGTATGTGTTGTTCACTACATAAATAGAACTAAAGGACAAAAATTACATGGCCACCTCAATAAATGCTGAAAAGACATTTGACAAAATCCAACACCCAGTCATGTTAAAAATACTTCCCTCAAACTAATTGAGGCAATGTACAATAAATTCAGAGCCAACATCATATCTAATAAAAGAAAACTGTGATAATTATCTTTAAATTCAGGAATAAAACAAGGATGACCACTATCACCACTTCTTTTTAATATGGTCCTTGAGACTCTTGTCAGAGTGATAAGGAAAGAGAAAAAAATCAAAGGAAAAAAATAGCTAAAAAAAAAGAACTGAAGTTACTCTATTTGAAGATGACATGATTCTGTATTTAGAAGACTCAAAAAACTCAACTTAACCAAAAGACTTCTGGAGTTGATTAACAAATTCAGAAAAGTAGTGAGATACAAACTCAATCTATAAAACCAGCAGCATTTCTATATACCAACCATAAATCTGCTGAAAAAAATCCAGAAAAAGTTCCATTCACAATAACTCAAAAAATAATAAAATACTTAGATATAAATCTAATAAAAAGGTCTAAGGTCTCTACAGTGAAAATTACAGAACACCAAAGCAAGAAATTGAAAAAGACCTTAGAAGATGGAAAGATCTTCCATGCTCTTGGATAGGCAGAATAAATATCAAAATTGTCATTCTACCAATGGTTAGGCAGAATAAATATCAAAATTGCCATTCTACCAATGGTTTTGGATTTCATTCTACAAAGTCAATGAAATCCCTATAAAAATACCAATGTCATTCTTCACAGACCTAGAACTATGAGTCCTAAATTTCATGTAAAGAAACAAAAAGCCCCAGAATGGCCAAAGCAATTATCAGCAATAAGAACCACAAAGGAGGCATCCCAATTCCTGATTTCAAAGTATACTTTAAAGCTATAGTAATTAAATCACCATATTATTGGCACAAAATTATATATATAGACCAATGTAATAGATACAATCAATTGATTTTCAAAACCAAAACTATATGTTGGGAAAAAAAAAACCAGCCTTTTCAACAAATGGCATTTTGAAAACTGGTTATCCATTTGTAGAAAAAAAAATCCCACCTCTCACTCTGCACAAGAGTCAATTTGAGATGGATCAATGTCCTGGAATTTAAACCAGAGACTTTGAAATTACTAGAGGAGAGCATAGGTCCAACACTCCAACATATAGGCACAGATAGAAATTTCTTCAAAAAGCCTCACAAAGCTCAGGAAATTAAAACAGGAATTAAGCCGGGCGTGGTGGCGCATGCTTGTAATCCCCGCGCTTGGGAGGCAGAGACAGGAGGATCGCGCAGGTTCGAAGCCAGCCGCGCGCGCTGGCTTAGGAGACCCTGTTTCCAAAATGAAAATGTAAAAAATAGGTCTGGGAGTGTAGCCCGGAGGTAGAAGGGCTTCCAGGAACCCCAGTACCACCAAAAAAAAAAAAAAAAAAAAAACCAGGAATTAATAAATGGGATGATATTAAATTGAAAGTTTCTGTTCTTCATAGCAAAGCATCTAGAGTCTAAATGGGAGGAGATATTTGCCAGCTATTCCTCTAGTAGAGGAATAATATCTAGAATATGTGAAGTACTTAAAAGATTTTAAGAATATGAGTAACCCAATCAAGAAATGGGCAATTTAATTAAATAGAAAATTCACAAAAGAAGAAAAACAAATGGCCAATAAATATATAAAATATGTCAACATCACTAGCAATAAGGGAGATACATACCAAAACTACACTGATATTCTATCTAACCCCAATTATAATGACAATTCTCAAGAAGTCAAACAATAATAAATGTTGCCAAAGATGTGAGAAAATAGAAACACTTCTACACTGTTCTTGTGGTTTCAAATTAGTACAGTCACTATTTTTATCAGTGTAGAGATTCCTCAGAAAATTTGAAATGGCTCTATCTTATGATCTAGCTATACCACTACTAGGTATCTTTCAAAAGGAATTGAATTATGTATATTATAGTAATATATGCAGATGCATGTTTATATCACCACAATTCATGGTAGCCAAATTATGGAACCAACCTAAGTATCTATCAACAAAAATGAATGAATTACAGAACTATGGGATTTATGCACAATTGAATTCTACTCAGAGTAAAGAGGAACAAAATTGTCATTTGAGAAAAATGATAGACCTGGAGAATATTATGTTTAGTGAAATTAGCCAGTCACAGAAAGTGAAGAATTATATGTTTTCTCTCTTATACATAAGCTAGAAAGGAAGAGAGATACCAGAGGGAATTCAAATAATAAAGGAAATACTTCATTGGAGCAAGGGAGGTAGTCTAGGGGAAGGGTAGAGGAAGAATCAATAAAGCAATCATTTCCATTGACATTGTATACATATGTGAGAATACTAATGTCAATATCAATATACTGTATGTGGGAGGGGTGAATGGGGAGGAGCCATGGGAAAACCTACAAACCACTGTATGCATGTATGCCACTATCACTGTGAGTTACATTTTGATGTGAGACCATGATGCAAGAATTAAAGTATTAAAATAAAAATGAATACATTTTCTTATTTCTAAGAAATTTAGTGTTGGCAGTACAGCTAAAAGGGAAAATACCCCGGGGTGGTTTGAGTCTCAGTAACACACAAACATACACAAACATCCATTTTGTGCTTAAGGAGAAAGACAAAAGAACTTGTGTTCCTGAGGCATAGCTTAGTGGTAGGGCATTTGCCTAGCAAGTATGAGGCCTTGGATTGGATACATGGCACCAACAAAAAGAAAGATAAAAGCAGAAAAATAACTTGTGATATCTTTTTTATTCAGGTTCAAAAACAAATGATTTTTCTAGATAAAAATTAATCAATAAGTCAATTAATGTCTAGGTGAAAAATCTTTCTAGAAATTTTCTTATCTCTTTCTTCCAAAAGAGTTTTCCGAACCATTTTTGGCCCTTCTGCTCTATTTCATAAAAGTCTTTCTTCCTAAAACATGTTTGCATAATATTCCAGGCTCCTGTGCTTGTCTGCTTCCTCTCTAAAAGTCTTTTCATTTCATGGTTAAGAATACATAAATGGGCTACTGTCTTTTATTTTTTTCTTATATAAATAGTTTATTTTCTCCTTGGGAACTAATAGGAGAATATTTTTCTTTTCTTCATTTATACCTATGATTGTTCATCTCCTTAGCTGTTATTCATGACCAGATTTCTTTAAAAAAATCCCAGTACCAGTCAAATGCATAAATTATTACTCTTGACTAGACCCTTTTCTTGTATCAAATTCCATAGCCCCACCAGCAAAGAAAATAAAGGAATCTATATAAAAATTATCTCATTTTATAATTTGACTCTCATTTCTTTGATTCTGAAACACCTACTAGATTTTCAAAACAGTTTTTTCCAAAGCAGCCATTGGTTTAAAATAAATCTATTTGTTGCACACTTCTATATTTCAGTATCAGTAGTAAATGCCACCAATAGATATTTAAATTTAAAATTCCTACCTTCCCTGAGTTACCTCATTTCTGTAAATATATGCATTAATGTGCCATTCATATTCAGCTTGCTTTAAGGAGATGGGTAACAATAAATAACAAAAAGTCAGAAAAATATAAATGAAAGGTCAGTTTTATAACCTAATTTTAATTTATACTGAAGCATCAAAGCATCACCTTCGCCGGGCGTGGTGGCCCGCGCTTGTAATCCCCGTGCTTGGGAGGCTGAGACAGGAGGATCGCACGGGTTTGAAGCCAGCCTCAGCTGCTTAGTGAGGCTCTCAGCAACTTTGTGAGACCCTGTTTCCAAATTAAATACTAAAAAAAGGTCTGGGAGTATAGCACGGAGGTAGAAAACCTCTGGGTTCTACTCCCAGTACCAAAAAACAAACAAACAAACAAACAAACAAAATAAATAAATAAATAAATAAAGCATCACCTTCTACCTTAGGCAAACAATATTTACATCATACAGCCACATGTTAGGTTAGCTAAAAAGGTTTAAAAAAGAAAAGTTCACTGGAGGCATTGTTTTCTCCATTGGTAATTAAATTGGCCATACTTAATGTTCCAGTTACAAAAAAGAAGAGTGAAAATCTCTGCAATTGCTAATTAATATTTCTTTGCCAGTTCTAAAATCTACACCATTCATTATTACCAGTTCAAATAATACAAGTTTTACTTTTGAAGTATATTCTTCTTAATTTTTTTAAGTTTGGATACCCTGATGAAGATTGCATATGAAAGGAATCATTCACAAAAACAGGAGATTATTTAAATGAATGTTATGATTAAAGAGTATGTTGATAAGGACATTAGAATTTAAGACTTAGGAGATTAACAATACCTACCAAAGAAACATGCATTTATTTTGCTTTCAGTGATTATTAAAGAATAAGAATCAGAAAAGTGTGGTGGGGCAAGGTTGTAATTCCAGTACTTGGGAGGCTGAGACAGGAGGACCACAGATTTGCAGCCAGCCTCATCAGCTTAGTGATGCTCTCTGAAACTTAGTGAGACTGTGTTGCCAAATAAAATATTAAAAAATAGATTTGGAGATATAACCCAGAGGTAGAAGGCTCCTGGGTATCATCCCCAGTACCACAAAAAATAAGAAGAGGAAGAGGAGGAGGAGGAGGAGGAGGAGGAGGAGGAGGAGGAGGAGGAGGAGGAGGAGGAGAAAGACCTGGAAGGGAAGAACCCTAAGAAATTCTCATCTTTAATTTATTGCTTCTCAAAGTGGGGAGAAATATGTTATTACCTGAAGCTGTAGTGAGAAGAGAGTCATAAGTGTACTAGTATTGTGGCAAGGTTTTAAAATGTATTAATGTATCAGTATTGGGAAAGATTTCCAATTTTGAAAATATATCATATATACTAAAGAAAGCAAGGACTGGTAGGGAGAAGGGGCTTGTAATTTACATTTCTAAAAAGAAGGAAGAAAGCCTGAGCCAGGGAAGGGGTTTCTTTACATTTCTAAAGACAGACAAATGGCCTAAGGGATAGGAGGAAGTTGCAGGTTTTGGACAAGCAATTTAACAGGTCTTGGGGATAGAACAAAGGTGGAGAGCTCTGTGTCAGGAAGACAGGGTCGCCCCAAGTCCGGCTGGAGATAGCAGAAAAACTGGGCTAGAGATAGGGCAGCATATCTACAGATCAAAGGACCTTCCTCGGACTTGGTCAGGATAAGAACTCAGCATACTGGGGTTCTTTGGTATATTCATTCGAATTGCCCCCTTGTTCCCCTCTCTGGCACAGGGCTGTGACTATCTCCTGTATTTCTATCTTTTTAATACACTTCTTTAAATCTTCAGCAAGAGTTTGGGCTAATGTGGATTTATACTTAGTTCAGAACAAGAACCTGCGGTTTTTCTGTTTTTCTGTTTGTGTGGTTGTGGTGGGGGAATTACTTCTCCCCTCACACACCAAACATATTTCACCACAACAATAAGTCCCTGGATCTGCTAATGCCAGATCCAGGCACCTAGAAGCCCTGATTGTCATTCGAGCCTATGGGAGGTGAATCATCACTACTATAGAGAAAAGTCATGCTACAAATCACCCTCACACTTGCCGACTTTTCCAGTTTCTTTCCTGTGAAGCCATTGTTTTTTTTTGTTTGTTTGTTTGTTTTTTGTTTTTTTTGGTTTGTTTTACTTGAAGACAATTATTTACTTTATGAGAAAACATGTTGCCCAGGACCAGCTCATCATCAATGGTAATGGCAATGACATCTGTGCTTTGGAAACTCAAAATTAGATGCTTTTGTATTCCCGAAAATAATATCCTTCCTTTCTTTTCTAACCACAATGACCCTGATACAAGTGTATGTGAAGGAGTAGAATTTTTGAGGGGAAAGAAGAGTATACAATAATGAGAAAATAGGATCCTCAAGTAGATGCTGCTGATGCCTCATAAATTTTCCTTCAAGGCCTCTTATTGATTTCCAACTGTGACTACCTGAATTTCTTTGGCCTAGACATTTCTTGTGTCTTTAAAGACTGCTTAGTCCACATTTTTTAAGTCAAAGCTTTAATATTTATTTAAAACAAAGTTGAATAAGCTGATATACTTTTAAAGAATAAAGAAAGGATCAAGTATCAAGTAAATTTAATGAACACTAAATATCTATGAACCTAATAAAAGGGCTTAAAAACATAATTCAAAGAAACCTGAGGAACTGCTAAAAGGATAAATATGGCAAATCCATAAGTATAGTTGGAGACCTTAATGTTTTTCTCGTTGGTACTGATAGAACAAGTAGAAAAAAATAAAGAACAATAAAAATATGGGGACAATACTATGCAGACTCAACCAAAAAAAAAAAAATGTGCATTCTTATCAAGCATACATAGAACATTTCTCAAATACACCATCTGCTGATTCATAAACTAAACATTAATAGAATTAAAAAATCAATATTATATAAAATATGATCTCCAACAAAATAGAACTAAACTATAAATTAGTTACAAAAATATGTAGAATATAACAAATATTTGGAATTACTTCACTTTTAAGTAGTCCACTGTTAAAAAAACAGAACAAGTTAGAAAAAAATTATGAATTAAACTTCAGAAAATATAATAGCAAAATTTTATAGCATAAAACATCATCTAAAAAAGAGAAAAGGGCTCAAACCAATGGTCTAATATTTCATCTTAAAAATTAGGAGAAAAATACCAAATTAAAATAAAACAAGCAGTGATTGGGAAATAAAAATGATAATAAATCAGTAAAATTTTAATGAGAAAAATAATAGAAGCCTATAGAATGGAAAATCTCTGCAAGCTACATATCAGCTTTTGGCAGAATTATAAAATATTATCTGAAGAATTGACTGGGGAAAGTTCTAGATCCAAATTCACTCAAGATATGAACAGAATTAATTCCTTTGGAGCTATAGGATTTAGAGTAGATTGTTCTTCAAAGCCAGAAAAAAGCAAGACTTTAAAGTAATTTTTCAAATCAGACAGAGTCATGTAACATAATTACAGGAGTGACAATCAGTTATATTCATTATACTCTATTAGCTAAATTCACATTACATGTCCTACCCATATGAGAGAGAAGGCAAGTTAATAGCATAATAAGACAGCCAACAAAAATAAAATGAAAAACTCAGAAAAGTAGAAAAAAACTATTATCTCTACATACATACTTAGCATAATAAAACCAACTGAAAAACATTTTCAAAGTAAAGAGTTTCATAAAATATCAGAATAAAGACAATACACAGAAAGAAATCTCTTACAAGCCGGGAGTGGTGGCACACATTTGTAATCCCAGCATTCGGGAGGCTGAGATAGGAGAATCATGGTCCCCGGACAGCCTCAGCTACTTAGGGAGGCACTCCATAACTTAGTGAGACCCTATTTCAAAATAAAGAATAAAAAAATAGGGCAAGGGGTGTAGCTCGGAGGTCAAATGCCCCTGGGTTTCATCCACAGACCCGCAAATAAAAAAGAAAGAAATCTTTTACATACATATCTGAAAATACTTTCGAAGCTAAAAGATTAAATCAATAACCAAATTAAAGATCATAAAAAGGCACAGCTCAAACACAAAAATGAAGAATTTCCATAGGATTGAACATTTATTAAACGAGATATTTGAAAAAAATGGAGCAATATTCCACATTGTTGAATGAGAAAATGTAATGCTTAGACTCTATTTCTTATCAAATTTTAAGAGTCAATGCAATACCAATAAAATCTTACCTAGCAAATGTACACGATTATTTTAAAGTTTAGTTGAAAGAGTAAATAAAGACAATGGAAAAATGCAAGAAAATCAAAAGGGTTTCAAAACTTATCATAAAGGTACATTAGGCAAAGCAGTGTGGTATTGGCAAAATGATAGACACATAAATAAAGCTATGGATTAGAACAGAAAGCCTAGAAATAGAGCTACAAAAATATAGTTAGGTATTTTTTTGGCACTAAGGATCAAATCCAGGGGCAGTCTACCTCCAAGTTAAATCCTCAGACCAATTTTATTTTTTTATTTTGAAACAGAGTCTTGTTAAGTTTCTAAGGGTCTCTCTAGGTTTCTGAGGCTGTCCTCAAAACTGCAGTCCTCCTGACCCAGTCTCCCAAGTACTGGGATTACAGGCACCAACACATCCAGCTTTAAATTGATTCTTAATTCAATGACCTAAAATGATAATAGGTTCACAGGTCATATTAAAAATAATACAGAGATACATTGTACACTTTACCTAATTTATTCCCATTGTAACATTTCGTGAAAATATAACAACCCAAGATATTGTCATTAATACAATCCACTGCTCTTATTCAGATTCTCCTACCTTTATTTGTGATTCTGCATATATGGATATATTTAGTTCTATACAATTTAATCATTTTCAAAAGTTCATGTATCTGTCACCACATCAAGATACAAAATAGCTACATCACCAAACTATGCCTTGTGTTGCTGTCTCATTCTGGATGCTACTTTCTACCTTGTTCCTAAACCTAGAAGCCATTAACCTGTCACTAGTTCTATAATTTTGTCACTTTTTGTTTTATACTAGGGATTGACCCAGGGGAGTTCTCCCACTGAGCTACATGCCCAGCCTTTTTTTTTAAATCAGGGTCTCACTCATTTACCATGCACTGGCCCTGTCTCAGCCTCCCATTACTGGGATTATAGGTATACTCCATCATGCCTGAATCATAACCTTGTAATTTTAAGAATGCCATATATATGAACTCATATGATAAGTAACATTCTGTGACTGGCACTTTTCACTCATTTTAATTTTCTAGAGATTCATATAGTAGTTGAGTGTATTGAGTTGTTTTATTTTTATTGCGGAGTAGTATTTGACCATTTGTTTAACTCTCGTTGGACAACATTCAGGCCGAGTGCAGTTTTTGCCTATTATGAATAAAATGTCTATAAACATTTCTATATACATTTTCATATAAACACAAGTTTTTAATTTTTCTGAGATAACTGCCTAAAAGTACAATTTCTGACTTGTATGATAATTATATATTTAATTTTATAAGAACCTGTCAGTTATTCCAAGTGGCTGTACCATTTTATATTCATTCCCGCCTGTAATATATGAGTGATGTAGTTTATAGTTATTGTTGCCAACACTTGATGTCTGTATTTTTTTGTTTTAATCACATTCTAATAGTTGTGTGGTAATATGTCATTTTGGTATTATTTTGCATTTTGATCATTTGGATGATTTGATAATAATTTACATTGATGAGTCCTGAGGTAGACATCTTCGTGTACTCATTAACCATCTGTATAGCCTCTGTGATGAAATGCCTGTACATATTTTAACAAATTTTCTAATTAGATTTTTTATTCACTCATCAGATATGTGGCTTGCAAATATTTTCAATATGTTCTCCCAGTTTGTAGCTTATCTTTTCATCCTCTCCATGTGAGTTTTAAAAGAGCAAAAGGTTTGAAATTTGGTGAGATCAAATTTATTATTTTTTTCTTTTTGATGATTATGCTTTTGTTGTTAAGTATAAGAATGATTTGCCTCAACTTAGCTCCTAAGATTTTACCTTATGGTTTTTTCAAATTGTTTTGTAGATTTGTATTTTACATTTAAGCTTACTGATTTACAAGACATTTTTGTTTTGTTTTGGCATGTGTGTGTGGTACTGAAGATTGAACCCAGAGAAATTTTACCTCCAAGACATATCCTCAGTCTTTTTTTGTTGTTGTTTTGAAACGAGGTTTCATTAGGTTTCTGAGACAGTTCTCAAACCTGCAATCCTCTGTCTCAGCCTTCCAAGTACTGGGATCATAGGCATGGGATCCACCATGCCTGGATCAATTGTGTTTTTAATATCTTCACAATGAACATGAAGAAATTGAAATAAAAATATAATCTGCCACTTAAAATTCTTAGGTGTATACTTAGATATCATCTATAAAGTCTCCTGAAAATTTACAAAGTGTTGATGAAGGGCCCAAAAAAGGAATGATGGCAATTGTCCATAAATTGTTCTATAAGTTTGATGTAAGTCCTATAAAATCTCTGCAAATTTTGTTGTAGACATAAATAAGCTCATGTTCTTACATATGCAGGGTTGTGCATTTTGCCAAATTATAGATGCTTTCAACCTAATATCTTCCTCTTTCAGCCCCATCCCTCTCTCTTTTCTTCTCTGTCTGGGAATATGACATACATATTGGGTGGTTTTTTTTAATTGTCACACAGGTTCCTCAGGCTCTATCCACATTTTTCTTAGTCTATTTTCTCTTTTGGGTTCACTTTGAGTGAATGCCAGTGATCTGCCTTTAAGTTCACTGAATTTTGATTCTCAGTCATTTCCTCTTTATTATTGGACCCAGCCAGTAAACTACTTATTTTTGTTATTGTATTCTTTAGTTATATGATTTCTACTTTGCTCTATTTTATAGCTTTTATTTATTCAGATTTTCTGTTATTTATTTTGAGAATATTTGAATTGAGTTTTGAAGTATTTTTATGACTTATGTCAAAGTTGTTCTTAGTTCATAAACTTTTCTCATTAAGCTATGATTTTCCTGGTTCTTGCTATGATAGGTGATTTTTTATTATATCCTAAAATTTGTCAGTTATTTTAGCAGAGTATGGGCCTCATTTAAATCTGTGATGTAGCAGGCAGTCACTCTCATTAAGGATAGTAGGTGGGTCCTAGTGAGGAGGTAGAAAGGAAATAGGCAGATAGGGAAAAGGCCTCCATAGAAAAAAGTTAATTTCCTGAGGGGCTACAAATACCTGAAATTCCAAAGGCTCAGAGATAAAAGGGCCAGAGCTTCACAAAGCCATCTGTTTACAAATCAATAAACCCAAGGAACAAGAACAAGTCTGGCATTCCTGAAAGGAGATTCTTCAAAGGACTTGCAAATTCTGAGAGTTGTTTCCCAGAATTCCCAAAGTCACCCTAACCAAAGAGGACTTGCAAGCGGTGGGCAATGGCCCTTGGGGATCGACAATTGGGGCTTTTCCCTCTCAGGACCCCCTCCCCTTTTGGGGAGCTGTCGCTCTCTTGCAGGTCGTGTTGGCCCTGAGAGAAGGCAGAGTACATCTGAGGGCATGTGGCTCGGGCAACTCTCGAGTAGTGACCTGAAGGCCTTTACTGGACATCAAGGCTGACCAGGGCCCCTAGGGGTGACCTGCACCTCTTTTCTGGCAGATCGTGTGGACTCTGGGAGAAAGTAGTTCGTAATTGACGGCACTTGGCTCAGGCGACACTCAGGTAGTGACCTGAAGACATGGACAACAGAGACCCGACAGCCCCTTTGGGGTGTTCGGCCACTTTTCTCTATTCCCTTCTGGCAGATCGTGTGGACTCTGGAAAAAAATCAGCCTGCAACTAAAGGGAATTCGGCTTGGGCTACTCTCAAGTATTGTCCTGAAGGCAGCTGCTGGACCCAGAGTTCCAGCCCCTTTGGGGGTGTTCAGCCACCCTTCCCCCATTCCCTGCTGCTTCCAATAAACCTTTTACTCCCCTTCCTGAGGTCTGCGGGTGTCATTCTTCGCTCACTGTAGACAAGAACTTGGTAAGGAAATGTCAAGTTTCTTCTTAGGGAACTCCGTTTCATCTCGAGGAAACGCCAGGGTTCCTCTCAAGAAACCCCTGTTTCACTAGTCTATTTTTGTGGACTGTTTTCCATTGACAGTTTTTGGAGGCTTTGCAGTTTTCTTTTGATCTTCCTTATTTAGCTGGTACTTCTGGAACTTATAATGGTCTTTATTGCTGCTGCTTGGAAAGAAGAATTTTTCCAGGCTAGGATATCAGGTGACTCTCAGTGAGGAAGGGATTTTCAGCCAGTGAAGACAAAGGGTGGTTTTCTTTGGTTGGGCATTTGTTGTGTATGAGGCCACTTCTGCCAATATTCTCAGTCAATTCAGTATTACTGGACCAGTAAGAAGAATCTCAGGTTTTTGGGATAAAAGAGGATTCTCAGGCCTGGCTACTTGTTTTGTTGAGATCCCTCTTTCCAGTTCCATTTAGGTTACTCTAAATAAAGGGGAGTCTGAGTTTGTTTTTTATTTTTTTTATTGGTATATTGTAGTCATACATCTTAATGGGATAAAAGATGGTAGAGGCATATATGCACACATTGGTCATTTAGCCCATTCCCAATTCCCTCCCCCTTTCCACCTTCTCATGTTTGGCTTAGTGATTGACTTTGATATGTTTGAGAATGTATATAATGTAAATTAGGGAATTTACCTCTTCCGCCCTCAAATCCCCTTCAGTTAGGTCCCTTAATTTACCAATCTATAGTTTTTCTTTCTTTAACTAGAGTTCCTCTTATGACCCTTTTTCTTCATAGCTTCCACATATTAGAGAAAGTATTCAATTTCTTACTTTTTATAACTGACAAATCTCACTTAGCATGATGTTATCCAGTTCCATATATTTCCCTGCAAATGACATGATTTTTTTTCTTCTTTATGGCTGAGTATAATTTTATTGTGTACATATCCCATAGTTTTGTAATCTATTCATCTGCTGATGGACATCTTGGCTGGTTCCATACTTTGACAATGGTGAATTGTGCAGGTATAGACATAGATATGCATGAATTAGTTTGGTTTCTATTCTTTTGGGTAGATACCCAGAAGTGGTATTGCAGGATCATATCATAGATTCATCCCCATTCTCCTGAGGACCCTCCATATGGTTTTCCAAAGTGGTTGCACTAATTTGCAATCCCACCAACAATGTATTAGAGTTCTCACACTCCTGCCAGCATTTGTTGTGTGTGTTTTTAAAATTGCCATTCTACATATTAGCCCCCCTATCAGAATGGTGGCTGGTAAAGATCTTTTCCCATTCTGTAGGCTTCCTCTTTAGGTTGTTGATAGTTTCCTTTGATGAGAAGAAACTTTTTAGTTTGATGCTATCCCACTTGTTTATTCTTGCTTTAATTTCCTCAGCTTTGGAGGTTTTGTTGAGAAAGTTACTGCCTGTGCCAATATGTTGTATTGTTGAACCTATGCTCTCCTCTACTAACTTTACAGTCTCAGGTCTAATTTCTAAGTCTTTGATCCATCTTGAGTTGATTCTTGTGTTTGGTGAGATACAGGGGTTTAGATTCATCTTTTTACAAATGGTTGGCCAGTTCTCCCAGCACCATTCGTTGAAAAGGCTGTCTTTTTTCCAGCGTATGAGTTTGGCCCCTTTCTCAAAGATTAATTGACTAAAGATGTGTGGATTTGTTTATGTATCTTCTATTCTAATCCACTGGTCAGTATATCTGTTATTGTGCCAGTTGAAGTCTGGGATTGTAATGCTTCCTGCATGTTTCTTATTGCTGAGAATTGCTTTGGCTATTCTGGGTCTTTTCTTTCTCCATATAAAGTTCATGATTGACTTTTCAAGGTCTCTGAAGAATGTCGCTGGTATTTTAATGGGAATTGCATTGAATCTATACAAAGAGCTCAAAAGACTCTACACTAGCAAAACAAACAACCCAATCAAGAAATGGGAAAATGAACTAAATAGACATTTCACAAAAGAAGAGCTACAAAGGGCCAATAGATACATGAAAAGATGTTCTTCATCACTGGCCATCAGGGAGATGCAAATCAAAACTACACTGAGATTCCATCTAACCCCAGTCAGAGTGGCAAGCATAAAGAAATCAAATAACAACAAATGCTGGCAAGGATGTGGGGAAAGAGGAACTCTTTTACACTGTTGGTGGGAATGCAAACTAGTTCAGCCACTGTGGAGATCTGTGTGGAGATTCCTAAGAAAGGTGGGAATAAGCCGGGCGTGGTGGCGCACACTTGTAATCCCCGCGCTTGGGAGGCAGAAACAGGAGGATCGTGCAGGTTCGAAGCCAGTCGCGGGCACTGGTTTAGGAGACCCTGTTTCCAAATTTAAAAAATGTAAAAATAGGTCTGGGAGTGTAGCCCAGAGGTAGAAGGGCTTCCAGGAACACCAGTACCACCAAAAAAAAAAAAAAAGAAAGAAAGGTGGGAATAGATCCACCATATGATCCAGCTATACCACTCCTGGGTATCTTTCCAAAGGGGCTGAATTCAGAGAACTACAGCAACATATGCATACCTATGTTCATAGCAGCACAATTCGTAATAGCCAAAATATGGAACCAACCCAGATCTCCATCAACAGATGAATGGATAGCAAAACTGTGGGAAATACACACAATGGAATTCTATTCAGCCATAAAGAAGAACAAAATTATATCATTTGCAAGAAGATGGAAAGCCCTGGAGAACATTATGTTAAGTGAGATCAGCCAAGCACAGAAGGAGAAGGTACATATGTTTCCTCTAATATGCCCAAACTAGGAAACACAGAGGATACCAGTGGGACTCCAGATAATGGGGGGAAAATATCAGCAAAGTTTGAATGGAAAGATAGGAGAGGAGGAGGGCTGATCTTGATTAATGAGGGTCTACTTCTGAATATATGTAAAATTATGAATATGACATGGTTAACCTGGACAACCATTGGTGGGAGGGGGGAAGGGAAAACGGGGGTGGGGGGGAGAGGGCACCAAATATAGTTTAAATGTATACCATTTATGTTCAATAAAAAATTTGTTTAATAAAAAAATAAATCTACCTAAAACAAAAACAAAAACAAAATAAAATTGCCATTCTCATTGGAGTGAGGTGAAATCTTAAGGTAGTTTTGATTTGCATCTCTCCAATTCCTAATGATGTTGAGCATTTTTCATATGTTATTGACCATCTGAATTTCTTCTTTTGTGAAATATCTATTTAGTTCAATTCTTAATGTCATTTGGAACAACAGCAACAAAAAACAAACCCAGAATAGCCAAAGTAGTTCTCAACAACAAGAACCATGTAGGACGTATCACAATACCTGACTTCAAACTATACTACAAATCCATAGGAAAAAAATAGCATGGCACTGGCACAAAAACAGATATATAGACCAATGGAGCAGAAGAGAAGCCTTAAACAAATCTACAAACTTATAGCCAATTGATTTTTAAATTTTTTTTAGTGATACTAGGGGTAGAACCCAGGGGCTTTCTACCTCCAGGCTATACTCCCAGACCTATTTTCTAT
Organism: Muscardinus avellanarius; assembly: GCF_963383645.1. Lineage (NCBI taxonomy): Eukaryota > Metazoa > Chordata > Mammalia > Rodentia > Gliridae > Muscardinus > Muscardinus avellanarius. The sequence continues at coordinate 36,385,527 of NC_137792.1, forward strand.
TTTATTTGGAAACAGGGTCTCACTAAGCTGCTGAGAGCCTCACTAAGTAGCTGAGGCTGGCTTTGAACCTTTCCAATTCTCCTGTCTCTGCCTCCCAGGCACTGGTATTACAAGCATGCGCCACCACGCCCAGCTACAGAAAATTGATTTTTTGACAAAAAAGCCAAAAACATACACTGGAAAAAAGATGGCCTCTTCAAAAAATGGTGTTGGCAAAACTGGTTAACCATATGCAGAAAAATGGAAATAATCCCCACTTTCTCACACTACACAAGAGTTAATTCAAGATGGGTCAAACACTTGGAAATGAGACCACAGACCTTGTAGCTCCTTGAAGAGTGCATAGGTCTAACACTGCAATAATAGGCAGAGGTAAAAACATTCTTAACAAGACTCCAAGGCATAAGAAACTAAAAGGCAAATCAATACATTGGATTGCATTAAAATGAAGAAGTTCTGTAAAGCAAAGGGAATTCTCAACAACCTCAACAGAGATCTAACAGAATGGGAGAGATAATTTGCCAACTATTCCTTCGATAAAGGACTAATATCTAGAATATACAGAGAACTCAAGAAATTCAGCACTAACTTATAGATAAGGCAGTTAAAAAATGGACAAGTGAACTAAATAAACACTTCACAAAAGAAGAAATTCAAATGGTCAAATGTATGAGTTCTTTTTCTGACTGCTGATTGTGAACAGGTCTCTCCCAAATCTCCTATCCAGTGGTGCTAGCTGTACTTACTGTTGTTGTTTTGGTGGACGCCCATTCAAATCAGGGCTACCTACCTCCTTATTAGTTTAGAGATTATAAAATGCTGAGTCTGTGTCATATTCTTCTGCTGAATGTAAGAAGTCAAAATATCCTGCCCCTGGATTGTTTTTACAGTCTTGAAGTACCAAACCAGTTTGCTTTCTTCTTACCATTTTTCCAAGCTCTTTTTTGATTGTTGCATGCATTATTTCCTAAGATTATCATTGTATTTAACAGAGATTAGAAGGGGGACTGAGTCTATGCTACTTATACTAGAGGTCCAAACTAATTTTTGACAAGAATAAAAATCAATTCAATGGAGAAAGAATTGTTTTCCCCAACAGTCCACATAGAGGACCACTGCAACAAAACAAAACCTGGACACATAACTGACACAATTATACTACACTCTCTATTTAAAAGTGATAAATAAGATTACTCTCTGATATGAAATAATGATGAGAGGAACATTTCATATCTCTGAAATCCTCACCAATCCGTAATCTCAGTCTAACTTGTAGGGAGAAAATGAGAAAAAAACAAATTTCAGAGATAGTCCTCAAAATAGCTGATCATTACTTAAAACTTTTCAGGTCATAAAAATAAAAAGGTCTTTGAAATTGCCATAAAGCAGAGGAGACTAAGGACACATGAAAATTAAATAAAATACTGTTTCTGAATCATATCCTGTAATAGAAAAAGGACATTAATGGAAAAACTGGTGACACCTGAATAACATCAGAGATCAGTTTTAAAAAATCCATAAAGGTACTAAGTCATAAAATATGTCCTCATATCAGCAGTGCAAACCACCAGTAATTGAGCTTCAGTGAACTTTAATTTAATGCTATGAACTCTATTATTGAATATTTACTGGTGAAAACCCCATACTTAGTGTTTTTTTAAAAAACTTCATATATCAATGGTATTAACTAAAAAAGACAATTTAAATTACTTGACATAAATGGAATATTTCTACTGCCTCCAAAAAGAGAGTTCTTAGGTTCTTAGGTTGGTAACATCTCTCTTTCTCATTTTCTTTCTCCCTGGGGTAGTTTTTCGTTTTCTTTTCATACACCTCTGTTTTTTTTTTCTATTTCCTGTTGGGTTTGCTCCCCTGGACACTCTATGCTGCCTTATAACTTCATTTTTATTTATTAGATGGGTGACTTACTTTAGAATTATATGAATAGTGTAATCGCCAAAGATTTTTTAGCCTTTCTTTTGTTGCTCTGAACTCAGAATCACATTATCCAGGACTGCTGAGCAAAACAGATGTTATTATCCGCAGAGAAAGCAAAGAAAATCTTGGAAATCACACCATCATATTTCTTTGCATTCCAGGCACTTACAAAGAATGCAAATGGCTGTTTGATAAATGGAAAAATAAATTCATCATGTGCTTAAATTTATTTGCTGGCCACCCAGTAGAGGGACTAGATAGAAAGGCTTGGGAATAAAGGAGGTTTTTTTTTATCCTATTTGTCTATTGTCTGATGTTATTTTCTTTTTTTTTTCTTTTTTCTTTCCTTAATGATATAAACAATGGAATGATTTTGACAAAACACCTGTTTTCAACAAAGCAATACCTGGTAAGCATTTTGTTTACCTGTGGTTTCCAGACCTCTATTGTTCCTTAGACATATTGGGGGTTACAGAGTAAAACTTTCTTTTAATACATTGAAAATTTCAATACAGCAACAATCCAAACAGAAAACAATTTAATCAGGACCATGTGGGTGATTAGTTTCTCACTAAGTACTGTAAAAGAGTCCAGGAACTAAAGTTTTTTATGATCTTATTCACAAGTAAAGGCCAAGTACATTAGTTCATGTTGTATGAAGGACTTTCTACAGTGGTTCAAATGGAGAAATGAGTTATCAAATAGCTCTCAGAGCACACATAATTGTATCAGACAAAAAGAGTAAGAAGAATTGTGGTCTGGATTATATTCACAGCATCAATGAATTCATTTTTCATTTTTAAAATTTTTTTTGTGGTACTGTGGGTTGCACTCAAGGGCTCTCTAACTCTGAGCTATATACCAAGCTCTTTTTATTTTTTTTATTTTGAAACAGGGCCTCACTAAGTTGCCCAGGTTGGCCTTGAAATTATGGTCTTCCTGTCTCAGCTTCCTGAGTACTTGTATGACAGACATGTACTGCCAACCTGTATGTGAAAAGGCAAAAACAGTTAAGTAGTTAATCCCACCACTTAGAAGGCTGAGACAGGAGGATCACATAGGCTCGAAGCAAGCCTCAGCAACTCAGTGAGACCCTGTTTCCAAATAAAATATAAAAAATAGGTCTGGAAGTATAGTCCAGAGGTAGAAAAGCCCCTTGCTTCCATCCCCAGTACCACAAAAATAGTCAAGTAGTAAACTTATACAATCATATTTTGAAATTTTCAGTACTGAATTGTGTATACAGTATTAAATTTATTATACCAAAGCAAAAGATTGGCAATTTAAAATGAGATCAGTTTTAAAAACTGAAAATTGCTTTAGTAAAAATCAGCATAAGACATGATGATCTATCATTCTCGATATCATAACAATCAACTAAATAAAAGTAATGAAACATTCAAATGTCTATTTTCATCAAAGCAATATTTTCAGTTTAGTTTTGGGCAAATCCTTAATCATGATAAGTTAATATTTCTGATTTCTAAAATTTTGTGGCTTTGTACTTATAATATAGTTCATTATTGATAATGATTGTCTACTTAGCTTTATGGCTACAAATATTTTGGAAGCACTTCCCAAAATGAATAAAATGAAGGATGCAAAAATGGGTATAAGATGTCTTAGAATACTGAGAAGATTAAGGAGCACAGAATATAGATAAACCCAAGAGTGTCACAATCAGTGATCTCAGTGAGAGAGATAGCATTCAAAACTAGACAGAGGAGATTGAATTCAAAAGAATAAGCAGTAGAAGACCAATGACAGGGAACTAATTAATCATCATTATACATAGAAAGGTAGAAGAATGGGAGCATAGATCCATATGGAGAGAATGAAAAGTCATTTTGATATCATAATAAGACCTCACAACTAAAATATTAGAGATTTGGTACTGAATTTGATCACTCTTATTAGCATTCATGTATTTGTTATCAGTTACTTCATCTATTAACAAAGTGTTTTAGCTAGAATGGTGGTTTATCAAACACCATTCCCTCTACACCCATAGTGCTGTAACTATTTTTCTAATAAAACTGACACCTTGCACAAAATCAAAAAAGTCAAGAAGGGTAAAAGTAGCTGAGCAGTTTAAATATATATATTGCAGTATGGGGATGGAACTCAGGAGCATTCTCCCTCTGAGCTACATCCCAAGCCCTATTTTTTATTCTTTATTTCAAAACATGGTCTCACTGAGTTGCAAAGGGCCTCACTAAGTAGCTGAGGCTGTCCGTGAACCTGTGATCTTCCAGTCTCAGCCTCCCAAATGCTGGGATTACAAAGGTGTGCCACCACGCCTGGCTGAATAGAAATTTAAAAATATATCTATCATATAATCTAGAAATGAAAGAATATAGTCCTATAATATAAGAATGTTCATAGCTGTTTTATTTGTAATATTCTCCAACCATAAACAACAAAAATATTCATAAAAAAATGAACATATAAATAAATATGATATGTCCATATAATGGAATATTATTGATCAAGAAGGAATTTGCTATTAATACACAAAATATTGAAGCAAAATAAATATATTTAATGTAAGAAGCCTCAAAAAAGTACATACTGTACGATTTAATTTATAAAACTCTAAAATGTGAGGTATTTGATAGCAAAGGAAATTTGGTCAGTGTTTAATTCAGAATGGATAGAGAAATAAGTGTGGGGAAGAAATTAAAGAGCCAGCAAAAATATTTAGGGGTGATGTATATAATCACAATCTTGATGGTATGATGGTTTCAAGGGTATAGATATGTCAAAATTTATTAAGCTGTACATTTTAAATATGTACAGTTTGCTTGTCAATTATATTTGAATAAAGTCATTTGTATTAAAAATACAATTCTGACAGCTGACATCTGGCAGCTTGACTAGTTGCTTTTAGGTAAGGCACGGCATTCTTTTGCTGAATAATTTCATGTAATATCAACATCAGACAAGAACTTCCCATTGACTGTGACAGAATAAAGAACAGAAAAATCACTCCACACACTATAATCTCCAAATAAACAAAAAGAAACTCTAGGCAATTACAGAAGGCCCAAATATCACTTTCTCAGATAACATGAATAATAGCTATTCTTCAATGATACTCTATCTTCATTACCCCCCATAAACCTCCTAGATAAAAATTCAGATAGGTGACCATCAACTTGCCCCAGATTTCTGGCCATAGCCAATGCAAATTGCAGCTTTACCTAATTAATTAAAGCTTTCCAGCCAAAGATCTTAACATATGCTGCAATCCCATAATAAACCTCCAATCCCTCACCCATTTCCTCTTTCAGAGGAGCTTCATAGTCTCTTTATGTTGGTTATTTTTCCCTTGGCATAGTATTTATAAATGTGACCTTATTGACTGAAAGTGTTCCTAGTCATCTTTGGCTGGTGGGCAAAATATATGAAAACCTTGAAAATTTTCTGAGATGTGAAACATAGGGAAACCCTCACATACCCCATTCTCTCTGCCATTGAAGAGCTTTTTAGAAGCTAACAATGTAGGTAATCTTTAAAGACTACTAAAATCCCTGCTTTATTAATGCTGATGATGCTAATAACAGTTCCTGGAGATAATGGCAGCCTTTATTCAGCTTTCTAATTAGCTAGTCTCTTGAAAGAACTGGAATTTCTATTTTAGCATTAGTATTCTGACTGAGAATGGTGACAAACACAGTTAACTTAGAGTATGTTACTTGTATATAAAAGTAATTTTGACATATATTTAAAAATTTAATATTTTTCTTAGCATTCTCAATTTCCCTCTATGCTTGGTCTGTGGCATTGTGGGGAAGAGCCCAAATTTTGCTGACTTAAAAGAGATTGATCCATGATGTGTTTTCCTTATATTACTGCTGATAAATGTTCGTCTCCTGCTATTTTCCTGAGTTCTTTCTGTTTCTAGATTCTCAACTTGAATAAGCAGACAGGGAATTGAGATGAAGAACAGACTTGAATATTTAGGGTGCTTTTCAGAACACAGTGGCCAATGATGGAAAGTATGATAGAACAAAGTAATTTGATTCACTAGAAGTTATTTTTAGAACCTTAAACATATCCAAATGTCAAAATTACTTTACTTAAAAGCTAAAGTATGTATATATAAACTACTTTTTCTCCAACCAAAATACTTTAAAATATTACTATGAGTATCTGCCATCTACATCTACATTTTCACTTTATATAGTTCTAGAAATGAATTTTTATATGGTTTATGTTATTGTTTAAACTTATATAATAGCACAGTAATAGAAACTCAAGTCTAAAAGAATATTAAAAGTACCAGAGTGACTTCTGATTTCTGTCTACAATTCTTTGCCTTTATAATACGGGAGAGGGTGCATTCACTACCAGCTAAAACAGAAGAAATAAATCATTTTCCTATATCATATTATTATACACAAATATGAAAGTTTTGGTGTCATAGCCTATATTGGAACCAGGGCCTAGTTGTGGTGGAATAGGCAGAAAGCAAAACCCAAAGCTGGCAATGGAAACAAAGATATAAGAGTCCAAAAAAAAGTCTGAGTCCCACAGACAGGATCTTCCTAAATAATTCGCTTTACCATAAATTTTCAAACTTTTCAAAGGACTTACATATTTGTTGCCTTATTAAAAGTTTAGAACAGTTCAGAGAGTTAAGTCTAGTAAAATTATAAAATGTATGTAGAGTTAAGACCCAGGGCCCTACTGTTAGGAGGCTAAGATTCTTATCCTAGCAAAGCCACTTGTTAACTACTAACTATGGATGAACTTCTCTCCATCTACTCCTACCCACACCAGCCACCACACTAGTAACCACTATTGTAATTCTCTGCTTTTGTGAGATTTACTTATTTAGATTTATATATTATAAGATCATGAAGTATTTGTCTTTCTCTGACCTATTTCACTCACTCTCTTCTGGGTTACTCCATGTTGTCACAAATGACAATTTCATCATTTTGTGATGGAATAATATTCCACTGTGTACATATGCCACATTTTCCTTACCTGTTCATATGTGGATGGATACCTGTGTTGGTTCCATGTTGTGCCTATTGCCAATAGTGCAGCAGTGAACAGAAAAATTATGGCTATCTCCTTGGCATACTAATTTCCTTTCCTTTGGGTGACTGATGACGCATATGGTAATACTATTTATGGTATTTTTAGAAACCTCTATACTGTATTTCATAATGGTTGTACTAATTCTACAATTACAATCCTATTAACTGTGCAAAAGTTCCCATTTTTCCACATCCTCGCCAGCACTTTTTATCATTTGTCTTTTTAATAACAGCTATTTCACTAGAGTGAAGCGATACCTCTTTGTGGTTTTGATTTGCATTTTCTTCGCAATTAGTGTAAGGCCCTAACAAGAGCCAAGCCAAAATTGTTTAATGCTCCTCTAGAGTTTTTCAGGGATTTAAAGTAACACCCTGCCTACCGTAAATGTAGCAAGCAAAGACTGCAAGCATAGACTAACATTTTGCCCACCCTATGGTAAATGTAGCAAGCAAAGACCAACATCCTGCTTACTCTTTGGTCAGTATCCTGGAACACCTAGCCCCACTCCAGACAAAGTTGCAGTCTTGTCAGATAATAATAATGGGCCTCCCCATACTCTCAGCTACCTGTGTGTGGCTTTTGCCTTTTAAAACCCCTTGTAAATTAAGCTCTTGGTCACAGTTCTGGGCTGAGTGCCTGACTGCATCCCTAGCCTGGCTACTCTCCCTAGTCTGGCTAGTCTGTTTTTTCCACAGTTAAATAAACTGATCTTCCAAGTTCAGTTGGTGTTCTCTTTCTCTGTTCCTGTGACATCAGCCTGGGCACAACATTAGCCATGTTAAGCATTGGTTATATTAATACATTTTAAGAATTTACAATTTCTTAAAGACCAAGAACTTGAAATTTGCTGTATCATTTTGTGATTTCAGTGTGTCTGCTTGTGAGGAGAAAACTAGTCAAAGCATCTCCTAGCCATTTTTACCGTGGCCCTTTCTACTCTTTCTTTCTTCCATGTACACAGTAGCCATCCAAAATGTCATTCTAAGTGTTCTTCAAATGTATCTTAGATTTCTCTACAATTTTTCCTTTTATAAGATTTTTTTCTCTGTCAGAAGATGCCTTTCCTTTAAAATCTGCCATACATATACCAGCAATTTAGCTTTTCTTCAAGACACACTTGAATCATAAAGAAACTATTTCCATTACAGTGGTGTTCTAGAATGAACTTGTACTAGCTGGCAAAAGCCCATTGGTTACATATGTGGACATTTTTGAGCAAGTTGACATCACATTAGTAACTTTAAATCAACCATGGTGAAAGTATTTATACCAAATAAGTGGGCAAATGATATAAATGAGGGCATTTATCAACATAGTCAGTTGTTAAACTTTTGGCAGTACACTAATGCCAAACTTTCTTCATGGGTTTATTCCTTCTATATTTTCTTGGCAGTCCATAGAATTCCTCACCATTTACCTTGCATTTTCCATTTTAATAAATATATCTCTCTCTCCCATGGTCTGTTAGCCACTCTGGGCAGAGAGATGGTCCTATTCATGTGTGTATCTCTCACAAGATCCTTTAATATGATAGGTACTAATTAATTTTGATGAGTTGAATGCAATTAAAAACTTCAGCTATGAGTGAATTATGCACATAGACTGTCCCCATAAGATGTATGGTAAATCATATGGCAATGAGTGGAGTTAGAGAACAGATTTATCAGGAAAGGAAAAATAATTTAAAATAATAAAGTTTAGATGAGCATGGAGGAAAATGCCTGTAATACTCAAATTTGGGAAACTCAGACAAGAGGATTGTAGGTCAAGGCTAGCCTTAGCAATTTAGCAAGGCTCTCAGCAAATTAGTGAGACCCTGCTTAAAAAATAGGGCTGAGGTTATGGCTCAGAGGTAGAAAATCCATGGGTTCAGTCCTCAGTACCACAAAGATGTAATTTTGTAATACTCCCACTCATACTTTCCTTAATCTTAAAAAATTCATTAGAATTTGACTATCAGGGAACATTCATTTTATGAAATGTACTTTTCTACATGTGCAGTTCAAATTAAGAGCTTAGGTTCTTCTTAATGGGTACAATTTGAAATAGTAGAAGCTGTTAACTATTTTGTAAAGTTGCCTGAAAAAATAGAGTTTTTTTTAAAAATCACCTTTAAGCAAACAATTTTATGTCATTATAATCAAAGGGAGCGTAAGAATTAAAAACATGTGAAATTCCCTTTTGTATGCAAGAGTACAGCAATCTACATCCTCTCAAATGCCCACTCTTTCCAGTAAAGGTAGCTTTAATAACTTTTACATGAGACATTTAATTATTTTCAATGTATCAATGAGCCTGCAAATTAGTAACCACTGTTCAGAACTGAAGATTAAATTAAAGCATAAACTCAGAGAGGGAAATGAACCATTAATCTAGCTTAGATCTTGAGGCAACGTTTGGTAAACCAGATGAACTTGAGTTTAAGATGCTTTGGTCTCACTGACATGGAGAATTGGATTCAAATATCTGAGCCTTGCTAATCTTAGCTGGGCATGGTGGCACATGCTTATAATCCCAGTACTTGGGAAGCTGAGACCAGAGGATTGCAGGTTAGAGGGAAGCCTCAGCAAGTAATAAGACTTTCATCAACCTTGAAATATCCCATTTTCAAATAAAAAAAAATAAGGCTGGGTTGTAGCTTGGAAATAGAATGCTCTCAGGTTCAATCCTCAGTGCAACAAACAAACAAAAAAACAATGTCTGAGCCTACCTAGAGCAGAGTCTAGTAGGATTCACCTATATGCCATTGTACAAATGTAGTGGTGAAACTTACCAGGTTATACCTTCTAAATAAAACAGAATTAAATGCCTTTTCCTATAAGGAGATTAAAATCCAATGCTCATATTAAAATTTGGTAATGGAGAGAGGAAAATATCCCTTAAGATATTTTCATCTTAAGGGATATTTTGTATGTAACAATAAGATATTCCTGGCTGGGCATGGTGATGCACACTTGTAATCCAGGCATTTGGGAGGCTGAGACAGGAGGATCACAGTTTGCAGACAGCCACAGCTACTACTTTCTGAAGCCCTTTGCAACTCAGTGAGATACTGTTTTGAAATAAAGAATAAAAAATAGGGCTAGGGTATAGTTAGGATATAGAATGCCCCTGAATTCCATCCTAAGTAACACAGACACACACACACACACACACACACACACACACACACACACACATACAAACACAAAGATTTTCTTCATGTGAGATTGCGATTGGAATTCATACAGTATGAATAATCCAAGAAAATCAAAGATTTATTTAAAGTGATTTAGGGCTAAAATATACTATCAGTCATTAACAAAAATAAATACAAACATTTTAATAAACAGTTTCAAGTGTTACTTCAAAAAATTCACTTATATCAAGTTCCCAAAACTATAAGCTGACCATTACAACAAGTAAAACATCAAACATGGTGAATGCAAAGCAGCAGAAACAACAGAGCATGAAATAAGAACCAGAATAATGCAGATATGCATTATAGGTTTTTAAATCAGTTCAATATTTTTAAATACATAAATGAAGGGTTAAATGTGGTGACATAATGGGATGATGGGAGGGAGGATGAGGATGTACATGATATATATTCACAAAGATATCAACAACAATCACTAAGACAAATATGAGAAGGAAAGAAGGAGGAGGGAATGGGGAGGGAATTGGGTAAGGGTGAAGTGAGTGATGTATACATGTATGCCTCTACCTTCTTGTACCCCATTAAGATGTATTACTCAAATGCACCAATAAAAAATAAGAAATTATGTAAGTGAAAAAGTAGATTTGAAAAATTAAAGCATATGGAAAGGTTAGAAAAATAATAATTGAAACTTAATGAAAGGGTTTAACAGCTGATTATAAATAGCTGATGAGAGTGGGGTGTGTTAGCACACTCTTGTAATCCCAGAACTTGGGAGGCTAAGACAAGAGGATTGCAGCAAGTTAGTAAGGCTCTCAGCAACTAGCAAGACCTTGTTTCAAAATGAAAAAAATGAAAATGGCTGAGGGTGTAATTCAGTGGTAGAATGTCCCCAAGTTGAATTCCCAGGACAAAAAAATTTTAAAGAGAAAAAGAAATAGCTGATGAGAAATATTAACTTAAACATATGCCTGGTGAAATAATTCATCTATTGTTAAACTAATACAAGGAGAAATTGAAAAACTAAGTAGTCTTTTAAGCATCAAAATATAACTATAATTATATTTAGTTCAGAATTATAGCTAATATTTTTACCAGAACCTTTAAGTCAAGGTTAAATTCTTGACTACACAATTTTAAACAAGCACAGAATTTTCTTTTAATTTACCATGTACTGTCATAGAAAGTAAGTCTCAATAAAACTCACAAGATCCTATAGATTAGCTTCTCTCACTGCCAAATGATTAGGTTAGAAATCAGTGTTATAAAGGTAATTTAATGAAGCCAACTGTTTTATGATTAAGATATAAATTACTTACACAGAGCAAAACAGTATAGTGGAAATTAGTAAATATTACTGAATTATAATGATACAATTTTGTCTAAAATTATGTACAATATGGTGATAGAATACACAGGGAATCTAGACTATCAAAATTTAGCTATAGATGCAATGTAATTCTAATCAAATCTCAAGATAATGTTTTCTTTAGAGATTTGACAAACTGATTCTAAAGTATATATGGAATTTCATACTGCTAAGCATAGTTAAGACTCCCCCAAAATTGAGAGCCTTGTCTTACGTGAAATAAAGACTTATTATAAAGGCATCTTAACAAGATAATAAAGTAATGGCCCAGAGACAGAGAAATCAGCCAATGGACCAAAATAGAATTCTCAGGAGCCATCTAATTCATATGCCAAAACTTGGTATATGTTAAGGCTTTCTATCAAAAGTGCAGAAGGGATAAACGCTCAATAAGTAGTGATGTGACAACTGATATACCTACATATCAGGACACATTATAAAATGTTCATATTTATAATGAGCATTATTTGTAACAACACAAAACTAGAAACCCTCAAAGAGTACTTAACATTAGGATGGGAAAATAGTATTGTGACAAGCTCGTATATGAAATAATGCTTAGAATTCTACATGAATGAAATGCAGTTACATAGAGTAATTTTAAGAGCTTCTTAAACATAACAAATATGCTGCCAAAAAAGTGCAGAAGAATTTAGATATTATATTCAAAGCAAAGATAAAAGTCATATATAATTTAACAATCTTAATTTTAGGTATATTAACACTGGTAGCCAACTGTTAAGAAAAACAAAGACTAACCTCTGAGGCAATGAAATTGAGATCAAAATAATTCTCTCACATTGTATTATTTTCCTTCAATGAGTTGAGGGTACTTGAGTGTTCTTTGTAATTTTGTTTATTATCTTACACAGTTTACTGTGGTACTAGAGATTGAATCCAGGGGCAGCCTACCTCTGAGCTATGCCTCCAGCTCTCTATTTTATTTTGAAACAAGGTCTAATTAAGCTGGAGAGCCTTACTATGTTGCTGAAGCTGGCATGGAACCTGTGATCCTCTTGTCTCAGCCTCCCATGTACTGAGATTACAAGCATGTGCCATCATGCCTCTCTTACATATTTTTCATAAATGTTCTATACCTGATCAGGACTTAATAAGAACAACTTTAAGAGCACAGGAGAGAATTAATGTGTATTTATATGTTACAGAGGGAAATTGCTGGAGTTAGCCTTACAGGTAGAGTACTGAGTATGAATTGGGTATATTATAATAAGTCCTCCTCAGTGTATTGTCTCTGAGTTTTAAAACTTGAGAATAATATATTTGCTCAAGCAGTTTCTCCATACTTACTTGAGAAAATGCAAAGGATGACAAGGGAGGTAATTTCTGGAATCTGATTCATAAGGTCAAAATGACTTAAAGAAATCAGCATGCATTCAATCATAATTTTTGTTTCTGAATCAAAGTTTAATAGAAAGTTACTAAAAAGTGATATGTTGGTAAGATTCTAAAGATTTGGAAGACAAAGTGCTGAAGGTCTAAAAAGAGAACAACACTTTTTGAGGTTGAAAATTTACAAGCAATTGAAGTGGCTCTTTTCTCCAAACATCTACTATTTTCCCCATAACTGTAGTTCATTCTTATTGTTATAGAATCTTTAATTTTCTTATTATATATCATAAGTCAATGTACTACTCAAAAATTTTCAGAGAAAAAATGAATTGCCTACATGCTGATAGTGTTAAAATCAGTAAAGGAATTAGAAATACATGAATTTTCATTTGTTTAATTAATATTGACAAATCTCTTCTTTTTTTACTATGCATTGATATGAAATATGTTTTTACTGCCAAAACTGGCTGTGATGGGACAAAAAAGGCACATTCAAAATATTAAGACAGAGTAGTATTAGCTTTGCCAAGTAGAGATATAATCTGAAAGTTTGGGCTTTTTAAAATTAGTTTATTCTTTTTTGTACTGAGGACTGAACGCAGGGGCATTCTACCTCTGAGTTATACCCCCAGGCCCTCATTTTAATTTTTTAAAAATTTCCAAATAGGTCTCACTAAGGTGCTGAGGCTCGCCTTGAACATGCTCTCCTCCTGTCTCAGCCTCCCAAGCACTACTGGGATTATAGTTGTGTGCCAACATGCCTGACTTAAATATTAATATATTCTTAAAGTACATATTGAAGAATAAAATAAAGCCTATTCTGATTATGAATCAGTATTGAAAACTTCAAATATTAACAAAACTTATATGTTCTTTTTCATGACAATTCTTTTTTTTTTTTGGTGGTACTGGGGTTCCTGGAAGCCCGTCTATCTCCGGGCTACACTCCCAGACCTATTTTTTATTTTTGGAAACAGGGTCTCCTAAGCCAGCTGCGCTGGCTTCGAACCTGCGCGATCCTCCTGTCTCTGCCTCCCAAGTGCGGGGATTACAAGCGTGCGCCACCACGCCCGGCTTTTTCATGACAATTCTACAGGAGTGGGGAAACAAAGGTGTTTATTGGGAGTGAATTCTGGAAGGAATGTGCCATCTGTAGAGAAATCTATTGGAAATTGAGTATACAGATTCAATTACTAATGTAATTAGGTTGTATAACTACAGCAATTGAGGTCTTGACCAGAAATGTTCAATGAATGGCTGTATAATCATACACTCTGCCAAAAACAGGAGAGAAAAATATATGTTTCAAATATCAAGGAGGAATTAAATAACATTGAACTGGGTCAATGAAATGGTAATTAACTTACTCGTAATTCCAGAGCTTGTGCACCTGTTTTGGCTGTTGGGCCATGTGATGTCTCCATGTCTGCATGGCGATTCTACCATCTCTGGCTATGATGAAGATGGTGAATGGTTCTGTTATGAGCCACAGCTGAAACAAAAATAAAAGGCATGAATTACATTTAAAAAAAGATTGCTGAAAGTGTTTTTCCCTTAAAAACTGTTTTGCTTTTCACTTTCCTTCAAAGTTATGAACCAAGAAAATACAGATATCACTACTAGGAAAATACACAACTATTCTTATTCCTCACTTTAGGAGAGGTTTTATTCCTATATAGCCTCATTTAAATCACACAGCCATCCAACTTGGTAGTGGTATATTAAAATGGCCTAAAGATACCTCTTTACATATTTTAAATTTGGCCTAAATCGGCTACAGGGGCACCTATACCGGGGCACTTTCGACTAGTTTTTGCATAGCTGTGAGATGCAGCGCTCCATTTCCCAGCCAACCACAGAAACTACCATTGCCAGTGTAAGCCAGCTTGTCGAAACTTAAATTAACACAGGGATTCTAAGTCAACAACAGCCAAAGACTCCAACGACACAACCGTTTAAAGAACTACCAGCCCCAGGTGCTCAGACTCTACCTAGCTGCGGCTGCGTGCGCCATCTGCTATACGATGTACTCCATCCGGTTTAAGCTTTGGGCACTTTCCAGGTCTCTGTTGTCCTGTTTGTTTGTCCAGTTTGGGTGTTTTGTCGGCGTGCCGCTGGGGGGCTTCTCCTCTCTGTCTACCAGCGTGTACGCCGGCTGTTTGGCAAACCGGGCTTTCTGCTGGTGTTTATCCAAGCTGATACTAATGAAGGTAGCATTTTATATACTCACATTGGCTAATATTACTACTATATATTTAGTCTATGTTGCTAGGGCTCAATAGATTTTATACATTATCTCAACTCATCTTTAAGAGAATTCTGGAAGGTAGATATGTTATTGATATTTGACAACTAATGAAGAAAGATTCAGGAAGAAGAAATGGCTTAAAGGCAGCCATCTTCTCTTGGATGGAAATAGAAATAGTAAAATCCCTGTTATAAACCTGTGTTTACATTATTAATACATGATTTTACTTAGATGCTTATTACTGAAAAATACATATGTCTAAGTCTTTCAAACTTGCTTTTATCCATTCATATTTTATCCAAGTCCTAGAGCTTTGCTGTTCAAATATTCTTTTCTTCTCTTTAGGGTATCACTTTGGGAGATGGCACAAAGAAATTTCCCTCATCCCATGACATTGCCCCTGGATACTAAGATGGACTTCAAAGCCCAATCGGTCTGTATCAGCTTGTTTCCCAGGCTCAAAATACACAAATACCACAACTTAAAGTGCCTTCAATGCATAGAAAAATGAATGTATTTTTTCCATGGTATTACCTCTACTTTTCTATAGCAGCATAATAAATCACTGTAAACTCAGTTATAGACAAAAGTACTTCCAAACACAGTAATAGTAATAATAGTAGTGGTAGTAGTAGTAGTTATTATTACTATTATTATTATTATTATTATTATTATTATCTTTCACAGTTCTGGAGGATAACTGGGCTTAGATCGGTCACTCTCACTTGAAGTATTTCTGATAGTTACAGTCAGATAGTGGCTGGGGCTAGAGTTGTCTGGAATGCTTCCTTACTCATATTTCTGATTATGCTGCCTATCATGTGGGACCTCAATTGGGAACATCAGCCAAATGGCTATATGTGGATTTTCTTTGTGGTCTGAGCTTTATCATAACATAAACGCTTAGTTTTAAGAGTAAAGATCCAAAGAGAAGCAGACAGCTAAGTGAAATCTTTAATCATTCAGTTTCAAAAGCCACATAGAATCATATTTTGCATTCTATTCATACAAAGCAAGTCACTCAAGCTAGTCCATATTCAAGGAGAAACAGATTTGACTCCACCTCTTCATGGAAGAACTATCAAGGAATTAAACATATAATAATTAAACACACTTTCCTCACTAATAAACACAGGAAATCATGCAATAAATTTGAGCTGCTCCAATCAACAAGGTTCTATGAGATTAAAGAGCATCAACTAACAAAGCAATCATGGTTCTATTGCAAAATGATTATTTTATTAAAGTATAAAAATATAGTTTACAGTACAACCCAAATTGTTCTTCTAGCTTTTGCATGAGAACAACTGTTCCCTCTTTATCTCAAACCTCAACTACCAAAGCCATTAACGAAACTAGCTGATATTGCCATCTTTCCTGGAGAGTACCCTTTATTCGACACTGCTTTTCTACTACTGTTATATAGGTCCCTGGCAATAGACTTCCCATATATAGAGGTGATAAATGCCAATTAACTGACCTGGCATGAGGCTCACTCTTCCCACCTTCATCTGGAATCTTAGAATTCAAAATAAAACAGTTTCTGTAATTCAAAATTTAGCCCTATTGGTCAGGTGTAGGGGTGCACTCCTAGAATTCAAGTACTTAGGAGACTAAAACCAGACGATCAAAGGTTCAAGACTAGCCTCAAAATTTTAGCAAGACTCAGCAACCTAGAAAGATCCTATTTCAAAATAAAAACTCAAAATGGTTGGGCATATAGTTCAGAGGTAAAATGCCTCTGGGTTCAATTCCCAGTATCATACACACACACACACACACACACACACACCATTTAGCCCTATCATGCTTGTGTCTAATGGGGCTCAGAATATCAGGCATTCAAGACAGTCTTTTATGCCTGAAGTGCCTCTTGAAGCTATTTATACAGAGTGACAGAAAATTACATACACATAGATATTAGTGCTCTCTCACGTTCAATATGTATGTCTTTTATATTGGAATTGGTAAATTTGTATGCATTTATAGCATTTCAACTATTACACTCTTTAAGACTTCATCCATCCTTCTCCCTTCTCCAATTCTTCTCAGACTCCTTTGGAGTCTCTGCTCATCTATCTGCTTATACATTTATTTTTAAATGTTGAGTAATGTAATATGTTACAAAATATATTGTAAAATATTCAACACAATTACCTTTAAAATGTCATCACTAGTCTTTACTTCTCCATGTTCTTCATGACTCTAGAAAAACTAAACTCTCAAATGTTATATAGTGAAAACTATAGCTATTTAGTGTCAGGGTCCATTTGGGGGCAGGTAGATGGTATGCTAGAATGTTATCAAGAACAGCAACTAGAAAGAGTCACTGCAGTGGAGTTACTATTCTATATTCACATTTTTATAACATTTTTATAACATTTTATATTAACATTTTTCTTTTCCCCATATACACAGGTGAATTACATTGGCCATTCCTGGTTAGGTAGAATTCATGTGACTGATCTCTGTGACCAATGGAATATGTACAGAAGTAATGCAGAACTCATCCAGGCTTGACCATGAAAATATATCACTCTCCCTCTTGTAAAAGTCTTGCAGGCCATGTATTAAATATGATGTAATTACAATGAAGCATTACAAATGGAAGAAACTTAGATGGCCATGTAGAAAAAAACAACTCTGTCCCCTGCTAACTATATCAGACTATGATACAAAGACAGAGAGGAATATATTGTTTTATTAAACATTTGAGAGATCCAAAATTATGTTATGGAAGCTGATATCACCTCCACTAACTGTTATCTCTCCCATATACTGTGATAGAAAAGGCGTAAATAAAATCTGATAGATGTGGAGCTAAAGCACAGAGGTTCTTCCTAAATTCCAGGAATAACCAACTAGATAAAGGAAAGAGGAGAGAAATAATGCATTAACACTCTTATTGTTGACCTTTAAGCAAGAAGTATAAAATTGTTTAGAAAAGTTATTACCATTTCAATGGTGAAGAAAGGGCAATTTACTTCATGAAACAGGAGAGAAAAGAAAAAGGCTGAATGTATATTGTGAAAACCCAGAGCAGAACTTATCTTTTGTGTGTGTGTGTGTGTGTGTGTGTGTGTGTGTGGTACTAAGAATTGACTTGGCACATTATACCTCTGAGATGCATTTTTTATTTTTTATTTTGAAACAGTCCCTCTGTAAGTTACCATGCACTGTCCTTGAACCTAGGATTCTCCTGTCTCAGACTCTCAAATACTGAGATTTGAGGTGTGACCCATGGTACCTGGCTAGAGCAGAGTTTATCTAATTGGCCAACCACACTGGTCTCTGGAATTGGAGGAAGAAGATGCTCTCTGGAGCCTTCTCACAGATTTTCATATTTCCAAAATGGTGAAGGAAACAGTTTCCCGTACTCTTCACTTCAGTCAATGAACTGACTGCCTTATGGGTGAAGTATGTGTGTGTTTGGATGGTAGAGAATAAAGGGAAGAACTGCGCTCAACTGGAGATCAGTGATTGGGGAGAGTAAAAGCCGGTTCCTTTTGTTCCTTCCTAAAGCACAACACATCATGAGTCATCTACTCTGTCATTTTATGCAGATACCAGCAAAAGCCACGCCCTCTCGGCATCTGCATTATTATTATTCATGCAGTCCATAGGCAGAATCTCAAAGTGAGAAACAGCCCCGAGAGAAGGTGTGGTCGCTGGCCAAAGTACCCCCCACTTTTAGATACCCTTCATGACTATTATTTTCTTGGTAATGATTCCTTTTAACTCTGTACACGAATTGCTCCGGTGATGTGAGATCAGGACTATGAAAGAAATTGAGTCCGTGGAAATAAATTCTCTAATAATTTGTCTAAACGCCCTTGGCTCTGCTCAATAGTAATGAAAAAACTGGCCAGAACTCAGATGCTGTGATAAGCATTCCAGCTGCAGCAATCACAAATGGTCTCCAACCCTCATTCCTATCACTAACTTAGGTTAAGCCATTAACTCCGGTAACCGGTAACCGGTAGCTCAGTTTAAGGTAACTCTGTTTATCCTTGAGATCCTGCCTAGAGACAGAGAAGATAAAACTTTGTATGTGACTTCAAAGCAATTTAGTTGATGAAAAACTTAGTCGCCCAAATACAATAGAGCCGAAGGAAAAAGATTGTTGACTTTTATGCCCAGTATGAGCATTCCCCGAGACAGAGAGACTAGCCGCATGGTTAGAAATGAACATGACAAAATAAAAGACAGATGCTCTAAATATATATGTATGAAGGAAAGGAAATACCGTAAGAGTAAGAAAAGCATTTTTGCATGAAGAAGAGCTTATCATAAGAACGTCCCAACTGGGAAAGAAAGGAATTAGAAAGTTAGAAGCAGGTTGCAGAGGGTTTGTGACAGGGAAATGGATTATTAAAGATGAATAGGCTTTTAATAGACTTGTTGTCTAAAGAAGAGTGTTCAGCAGTTAAGGAAATGCATCTGACAACTAAATCCAAGAACTTCATGGTGTCGTTTGTGGTGTTTTGTCTGCCAAACTGTGTTGTGAGTTTGCTTAAGCTTTCAGATTTAGAAGGTGAGATGCCAACACCTGAAGAAACTCTATCACATCCACCTGAATCACCATATCTCCCCACACTTGCTATACGGACTGAGCCCAAAAGATGGAAAGTTCCAAGAAAGTTAAAGAAGATTCCCCGAGAAGCCTCCAAGCCTTGGGCGTGCCCGTTTCTTCTGGAAGATTGCCCTTTGGAACTGCTTGTCTGCAAGATCAGGGAGAAGATCCGGAGTTAATCTCTTGAAAGCCAAAAGCCAGCTGAAAACCGGACTAGTTTTTTTTTACCTTTGTTTACATGTCATTCACTATTGTTTCACAGTGATTGCATTCACTTCCTTTTCTCTTACTATTAACTTTACTGGTGAAGGGTATAAATTTTTCGGGGTTCTTGTAATAAAGTGTCATTGGCTCAAGAAGCCTTTGTCCATATCAGATTCTTTTGTCACTAGGAACTCTTAGTTCCTAGGAGGGAAAGAATCACTGCAGATAAGAGGCTGCAGTACTTCACTCTAATCCTTCCCCATCTTTGCTGAGGTTCTCGACTGCGAGTGGACTCGCGCCCCAATTAGACTGAGCTGGTTTGCGACAATTTTATCATATTCAACTTAGTAAAGGGAATATACAGGACAAAGATAAATGAAATAGCTCTGTCAATGTAAATTGTCAATTACAATTAAATTACTTATAAGGCTTGTAGGTTCCAGACCAACCTCAGAAAATTAGTGAAGCCCTCAGCAACTTAAGGAAAAACTGTTTTAAGATAAAAAAAATTTAAAAAGGGTTTGGGTGTACATTAAAGCTAGAATGGCCTGGGTTCAATCCCCCAGGTCCCCTCCCCAAATCGTAAAGCTTCTTTGTGCACTTCTGGGAACAAAATTCAATATATTTGACACTTATACTCCTTTCAATACATTGCAAAGAGATATAAGTATAGACATATACAGACAGAGAAATAGATGTATATCTGAAACATCTAAACAAAAACAGGAATATCTTCTCTGCTTAACTTTGGAAAATGCCAGAATGCCAATACTAACAGTAGTGGCACTTTCATAACAGAATTGAGGATCTAGTATGACTAACAAAATCTAAATTAAATTGCTTTACATTTTTTCTGTCATTCAGGTGAAATAGTACTTCCTGCTATTTTCTCATAATCAGTATAAAATTCAGTACAGATCAAGCACTTAGCCTACAATTTATTCTTACAGTAATTTTATATGGGATTTATGAAACAGAGTCCATAGTTGAATCATCTAATCTATTTCATTTTCTCCAATGTTTATCTTACTGTTCTGAAGAGAAAAAATGCAAATGTTCAATAAGAGATTCCAATCAGAAACCATGTGTCAGCATTTGTATTTGATGAGGCACAAAACCACACTGGAAATTTAATCATGCAATGTTGAATGCTGTGTCAACTACAAAGCACAGGACAGCAGTGTGCTCATACTGTAGAATCATTCTGATCTCTTTCCCATTAGCTGACTCCTGAAATCCACCCATGATTTTGGTTAAAAATCTAAAAGTCTAATATGATTTAAATGAAGGCTTTGAACTATAAAGTATCAGCTTGGCTTCCAGAAGGGCTGGAGACTAAAGATCAGCCATGTATCAGCATTCAACCATGTCTATGTCACTGAGCCCAGTAAAAACTCTGGACTCAAGACTTAGGTGAACTTCCCTTGTCAGCAATATTCAGTGTGTATTGTCACACACTGTTACCAAGAGACACTGTTACCAAGAAACACACTGCTTATGATTCCACTGGGAGAGGGAAATTGGAAACTTCAATGTTAGAACTCTCTTGGACTTTTTCCTGTGTATCTCTTCCCTTAGCTGATGAATTTGCATCCTTTCACTGTAATAAATTATAATCCTGACTATAACAGCTTCCAGTGAGTACTTTGAGTCCTTCTAACAAATTATTGGATATATGAGAGTTCTTCGGAACCTCACATTTGCAATTGATGTCAAAATCAAGGCTGGTCTTAGGAATTTCTTAACTTCTAAGACACTATGAAAAATGATTTAAGAATTAACATGCCATGCCAGTCCTGGTGGCACTCACTTGTAATCTCAACATTCAGGAGGCAGAGACTGTAGGATCACAGTTCGCGGACAGCCGCAGCTACTTGGCAAAGCACTTCACAACTCAGTGAAACCCTGTTTCAAAAATAAAAGGACAGCCAGGCACAGTGGCGCACACTTGTAATCCCAGCACTTGGGAGGCTAAGACAGGAGGATCTTGGTTCGCAGACAGCTTCAGCTACTTAGTGAGGCCCTTTACAGCTCAGTGAGACCCTATTTCAAAATAAATAATAAAAAATAGGGGTGGGGGTGTTGCTCGGAGGTACAATGCCACTGGGCTTCATCCCCAGTACTGCCAATAACTAACTAACTAAATAAATAAATAAACGAAAAATAGGGCTTGTGGTGTAGCTCAGAGGTAAAATGTCCCTGGGTTCCATCCTCAGTATCACAAAAAGAATTAACATGCCAAAGTAAGCATATTTTTTTAACAATGACAGCAATTTCTGGAAAACATTGATTAAGTACAGTGTCACTTCCTGATTTAGTCAGAATTCTCATCATTGTGACTGAAACATCCCACAAACACAACTTAGAGGAAGAAAAGGTTATTTGAGGCTCATGGTTTCAGAGGTTTGGGGGTTTCAGAGGTCAATTCCTTAGTTAGATAGCTCATAGCAGCAGAAAGGCTTGATGCAGGGTCTTAGGGCATGATGGAGGGGAAAATGTCCTGTTCAGCTCATGGAGGCTGAAGAGAAGAGGTAGGGAAGGAAGGGGCCAGGGAAAGATATAAGTTCTCAAGGTTATGGCTCCGGGGGCCTACTTCCTTCATCTATTCCCTGACTCTGAACCTGGCTACACTGCTTAACACAGGAGATTTAGAGAACATTTTAACTTCAAACCATAACACTTTCTGTGAATATTTTGTCCCTAAAACCTCCTTGTTCTTCCTGCCACTAATTCTTTGTAGGAATATATCTACAGTCTCACAGAAACATAACATAAAATTAGCTTTTATGTAAAATAATGACTCAAGTTTTCTTCTCTATGGTTTTCACCTTGTAATTGAGGATGGGATTCCTACAAAGAACAATGGCCTCAGGATGTAATTAAATTACACTTGTTTGTGTTGCCAGGGACAAATGTATTATGATAACTATTAGCTAATGGCATCTCATTTGCCCTCCTGTATTTTATCCCTTGAAATAATGATAAAGAAAGAAACATAGAGAAGCATATAAGGTGGTAACAACAATGGGAATCAATAATTCTCAGACTCTAGAAAGGATTTTCACTAAATAAAAAAATGAGTTTGAGAAAGTAAATGAGCGAGTCAGGCCAAAGTAAAGAATTCAAGGAAAAAGAAACATATCTAGGTTTTCTAAAATGAGAAATTTAATAAAGGGAATTGGTTAGATAGGTGGTAGGAGAAGAGAGAAGCAAAATACAGAAGAGTGAGACAACTTACAGGTTGGCAATTAAAAGCAGTCATTTCCATTCCCAGGAAGGGGCCATCTGGTGAGAATTAGAATCAGGAAAGAAGCTATAAGGTAAGAGTGGAATAAAGTTTTCTGTTGAAAAGTTGGGGTATTGAGGCACTGGACCATGAAGAAAGCACAGCCCCTTCTAGGGGCACTCTCTAAGGCACAGTAAGAGAAAGATAAAAACCTTGGCTACTAATTTCCTTCCACATTCCAGGCTGTTACTACCCTCTTTCTTTTACAGAAACAAGGCAGAAGCTGGACAGCATGGATAACATGGAATTCCAACTCTAACAGTCTGCCTAAGCAACAAATGCAGAACAGGGAGAAAGTGAAGACAAGGCCCTAAAGAAAACAGAGAAATGACCAGCATACTACATGAGACTCAGGCACATTCTACTTGTGAATATAAACGCTAAAAATATAAAGGAGAAAGTAAAGGAAAAAATCTAACAAGTGACATTGGGCAACCCAACAGTCTATCTCAGAGACATACCTCTACCAGGAAACAAGGTAATAGGCCTATGGATGTACATATAAATTGGCTAGGGCTGTCATTACATTTTTACAGTGCTTCTTAAACTATCATTTGAATAATTCAAATACCTAGAAATATAACATAAGTAGTGTTTAAATATCAAGATGGTAATAAATTGCCTTATGTGTAATCTTCAACTATAAGAGACGCAGTATCTATTCTGATTTGAATCTAGGAGGGTTTATGCATTATTTTAAAATAAATTTAAGTGTGTGTGTGTGTGTGTGTGTGTGTGTGTGTGTGTGTGAAAAACTTTAAAACCTTTAAAATTTTGTAATGTCCCTATTTACCAATTAATAAATTAGGCTCCATTCAAAAAAGAAAAAGAAAAATTCTTCTTGGTTAGGAGAGGTATAATGAATTAGAGGTGTCTAGTTTCCACATATTTATTTGGTTAGGAGCTCTGTATATTAATGGTAAGTCAGATAAATATTATAGAAGAGGAAATTCTTAGCACTCAATTAGACAGTGAAAATGAATGAAGGGAACTGATATTGAGCCTGTATTAATGCTTTATCAGTTAATGATAAGTAAAATAAACCAAAATAAAAAGTGGGTCATTACAAAATAGTTTGATTATATCAGAAAAGAATATTAACATAAAATTTCAGGAGATAATTATAATTTCTAAAAAGATATGTGATATATGTCTCAAAAGGCAACTTTTGTAAGGAAAGTATTGGTGCATTTTAAGTAATACAAATAAATCATAGATTGTAAGGAGAAGAAAAGAAGTTGGGATGAGAGAAAAATTATCTTAGATGACAACAAAATAAAAAAGATAAAGGCTTGTATTAAGAGGGAAGTAGCTCAGGGAGGTAAAGGCAAAAAGATATTTAGACTTTAATAATAAAATTTAAATTCTCAGCCCAATCAGGAAAGAACAGATTTTTAACACTGCAGAAAAGTAAATCAGTGATGAGAACAAATTTGAGAAGCAATCACTGAAGGTGAAAAAATTAAACAAAAGATGGTATTGAAGAAGGAGAAACAAGTAGAATTGAAGCCAAGAGCATTGAGACTTACTTTCCAGAAAATCCATGTTCCTCAAAAAGAAACAAAAGAAATAGTGCAGTAATTGATGTAACAAAGGAAAATTGTCCTTCAGTTCTGAATACAGAATATGATTAATTAATGAAAATTTATGTCTGACATATTCTGGTAAAATTTCGAACTTTAAGAAAGAGGAAAATTTCACCTGGATAGACAAAACAGTTCACCTAAAATCTGATCATTCTCATATTTGCCCTATACCATTAATTTACCGAGAGTGAGTCGCAACATCTATGAAATTATTATTTTTTGTGTATGGCACTGGAGAATGAACTCAGGAGTGCTGTACCACTGAGATATGTTTCCAGCCCCTTTTTTATTTTGAGACAATATCTTGATAAGTCACCTTGCCTGGCTTAGTACAGGAATTACAGACATGCACCACCATGCCCTGGCATCCATAAAATTTTAATAAGAGAAATGTCTGAGAGGTGTTTTTAGGTGAATTTTCTATGTGTACTAGATGTTGTATATCTCCCATTATAGGACAGGGGTACATATTCTCTTATCTGCTGGATGTGCTCACTGATGGCTCACATGAATCCTCCTTCTGGGCATAGTCTTCAGTAGATAAGAGTCTAAGATTATATTTCTCTCTAGGAGAAGACCATTGTATGCACTCCAATTCAGAGTTTGAGGGAAAATATGAAGAGCCATCCTATCTCATAAATCTCTTGGAATTTGCTGAGGCCTTTGTCACAACCACATGCCTGTTCCATCCATCCTGCTTTTCTCACTTCTTTATATCTCTTGTTCTCCATCACTCCCAATCAACTTCCTGCATGTGTTTCTCTGTCTCAGAGTCTGTTTCCAGGGAAACTGCCATAAGACAAGATTCATATAGGAAAAGGGAAAGACTTATTGCTGCACAAACTGAACACTGAAAATAAATAGCTGAAGAAAAAGTAGTGGTATAGGCATTTGAATTTAATCATTGAAACTCATTAATCATAAAGTTACTGTTCAAAGTAGACCTAAAAGAATGAAAAAAATATAAAATTTGAAAGATGAGATATAAGATAAGTATGTATTTATTAATAACTATCTTGTTCTAAAATTCCACATAACATCTTTTTAAAATTAGGAGATCTGGGAAGGGAGAGCTAGGGGAAAGGAAAATGAGTTCTATGTTTCTAATTTTCCATGGGTAGAAGTTGAGGTTGAAAGAGTCAGAAGAGACTATTACTTAAATAGAATAAGTAAATAAATATAAATTCAAATATGATTCTGAGAGAAGTAAAAAAAAAGTTTAAAAAATTTAAATATCTAGTTTTTCTGGGCATGGATGCTTGTAATCCCAGCATTTGGGAGGCTGAAACAGGAGGATCACGGTTCACGGTCAGCCTCAGCTACTTAGTGAGGCCCTTTTCAAAATAAAGAATAAAAAATAGGGCAGGGGTTGTAACTCAGAAGTAGAATGCCCCTGGGTTCCATCCCCAGTAATGCAAAATAAATAAATAAATAAATAAATGAATAAATAAATAAATATCTAGTTTTGTTGAATATGAGGATATTTTTATTACCTTACAGTGCCACCCAGAGAGGTACAAACTGATAAAGCTTTCTGAATATCTGCATGTATATATATATATATATATATAATATATATATAATATATTATATATTATATATTATATATATAATATATCTGCATATATATAACTTCCAGTTACATGTCATTGAATCCATATTTCCATATAACACCTACACTATTGCATAAAGATGCACATAGTTTATTGAAACATTTTATCTCAGTAAAAAATTTAAAATAACCAAAAACGTATCAGTATAAAAGTGATGAACTAGATCGTTTATAAAACAAGATAATCTAAAGCGCTTTTAAGAAATCAGGTTGCTGGGAATGGTGGCATATGCCTATAATTCCAGTACTTGGGAGGCTGAGACCAGAGGGACCATAGGTTTAAGGCCAGCCTCAGCAACTTATCAAGGCCTTTAGCAACTTAATAAGACCCTGTTTACAAATACAAAATAAAATATGGTTGAAGGTGTAGCTCAGAGGTAGAATGCTCCTGGGTTCACTCTCCAGTGCCAATAAATAAATACATATATCCTTACATATATATTCATACATACATACATGCTTACATACATTCATATATAAGTAAAATAGAGTCAGGTTCATTAAAGCTGCTGCTATAGAATTACCTCCATGATGTCAATAAATTAAAATCTAGTTACAGTATATTTAATTCTACATAAATAAATTTATGTATAATAAAATTATGTATTTTGCATATCATATTTATATCTAAATGCATAGAAAGACTAAATAAGCACTAAACTGACAAAATTCATCTGGCAGAAAACTGAAATTGGTAGGGTATTGTAGACTGGGACAATTTGCTTTAAACACATTCTTGGATTTTTTCACAATGATAATATATTCATGCACTGATTATATAATCCACAATGTAAAGAGGAAATATGATTTTTCTCATAATTAAGAAAGGTTTAATTAATATCTAATGTTGATAATTTGAGCTAAATTCTTTGAAATGATTGATAGATTTCTGGGAAATTAAATCAAAATAAATTCTTGAAGATCTAGCTATAAATAATATGGAGAAAATCTGGGTCTTTTATCTATTTTGAGTTAATATTTGTATATGGGATTAGGTAAGGGTCCAACTTTATTCTTTTCCATGTAATTATTATGTTTCAACAATATTTAGTTAAAAGATTATTATTTCCACCACCAAATGTTCGTGGAAACCTTGTCAAAAATAACTTGACAATATAGGGAAGAATTTAGCTCTAGGCTTTTATTTAACTCCAATGGTTTATATATCTGCCTTTAGAATAGTACTACACTGTTTCAATTATTGTAGCTTTATATGGTTTGAAATCAGAAAATATATATCTTCTAGCTTTGTTCTTTTTCAAGATCGTTTTGGGTATCTAGAGTCCATATTCCATATTAGGATAGATTTTTTTTCTGAAAATAAATATATAAATATATGATAGTTTCACCTAAAAAATAGAAAAAAATATTCTCTGGTAAGAAAGAAAGTAAAAAGAAATATTGAAATGTTATCTTTAAGTCACCAAAAGCTTGGTATCAGACAAATGAAACTGTTATGTGAGATTATCATTTTTAATTTTGGATAAATTGCTATAATACTAGATGTCAACCACTAAGCCAAGCACGGGAGGGAGGGATGGGGAGAGAATGGGTTGGGGATCGGGTGGGGGCTGACTGGGCGATGTGTGCATGTATGTCTGCAAAAGTTTGTATCCCACTATGATGTATAAATACAGTGCACCAATTAAAAAAATAAAATAAAAAATAAAAAATAAAAAAAATAATATGAAACCATAAAATTTTAAACAATTTATAAAAATATATGTATCTATTAAAAACAATAGTATAATTTAATAAAAATGCTATCAAGGTTGTAGAGGTAGCTAAATAGTAGAGAACTTGCCTAGTATGCACAAGGCCCTGGGTTCAATCCTCAGCACTGAAAAAAAAAATCCATTAAAACAGTTAGCTGGGCATTGTAGTGCATGCCTATAATCCCAGTACTTGGAAGGCTGAAACAGAAGGATCACATATTTGAACACAGCTTCAACAACTTAGTGAGACACTCAGCAACCTAGTGAGATCCTGTTTAAAAATAAAAAATAAAAAATAAAAAATAGGATTAGGGTTGTAGTTAAGAAGTAAATACCCTGGATTCACTCCCCAGTATCACATGCACACAAAAAATCAACTAGAAATGAGAATATACGTGAGAAGATAAAATTATAATTGCATTAAAACTCTGCCTCTAAGCATCCTGGTGACTACAATAAGCAACCAACACAGAATAATAATAGTGCCAATAAAAACATAAAAGAATATAATTTATTTTATATTCCCATTTTTCAAATGTAAAAATATAAAGCCAACAGTACCTCAGGAGAAGAAAAATATTTACTCTAAAATATATATATTTCTGAGGAGACACTTGAATTGTTGACAAGATGTGGCTCAAATAGAGTAATAGGCTCCTATAATATCACTCATTGAAATCTCAAGACATTGCAATTCATTGTAAGCAGTTCAGTATTAAAGACCAGCCAGTTCGGTACAAAAGTGTAGCTTTAATGGTTTAATGTGAACCATAGATAAGTCATAGACACATCTAGGAGAATAGATGGCTTGAATGTCCTTACAACAATCCTCCATAAAGATCAGTTTTTTCAACTAAGCTATTGATAAAATTTGTGAAGTGGTTTCTTTATGTCATACTCTGGGAATATAAATCATAAGCATTGTGTGAGGAGAACCAATTATTGGTTCTAGAAAAAGTATTTCAAAGAAAGGATAGGTCAGTTTCCACTGGAGTCATGGGGCAAATTATATGCAGAAACTATGCTTTGAATTGGTCTTTAAAGAACTGGGGAGGTTTTCAGGGGTTGAAGTTTGGGAGAAAGGGAATAAATGATGGCATGCCATTGAGTGAGATAGCTATATTGAAAAGTACACTAGGCTTTTAGTTAAGAGATCTGGATAATAAACTATATTTAATGATAGGCAGAAATGGAATAACTGAGCAGATAAAGTAGAAAGTCTGGTGAAATACTGATGGTGGGTCTTCTGGATTGAAGCAGAGAATTTGCCTAAGGATACAAGAGTTGATAGTGGGTTGATTTGGATCATGAGGCAGCAGCAATTAATATGCTATTTTATACTATGCTTCTAGACCATATCTAAAGTTCCTGGGAAATAGGAAAGGATTGTATGTTCTTTTTAAGTAAAGTGCAAAGAAGTTTAGAAGTTACATAATTCCTTAACTTTATAGAATAAATATTGTGGTGTGTATGTTAGTTGGGTACTTGGGGATTGAACCCAGGGGCATTCTATCTCCAAGCTATATCCCCAACCTACAGCTCTATTTTATTTTTGTTTTGAAACTAGGTCTCTCTAAGTACTAGGATTACAAGTGTGTGCAATCCATGCCTGGATCATAGAAGAATAATCTCAGGTCCATAGGAATGAAGCAAATAAGAACATTTCCTCTTGATGTTTTTCCTTTTTAAAGCAATAACCATGCTGAAAAGATGTTAGTCTACTAGATAATCAGGGAGATCCTTTCCGGACCCAGCTATATTCTGAACAGAAACAATTCTTATTTTAAGTCTTTCATTTTGAGGTTGTTACATAGCACTAGGTAACTGAAACAATGGATAGAGGTTATTGTACATTTCCTATGCTTCTTATACAGCTTTTAGTAAGAACCTGCTCTACCCCTACCTTCTCCTCCCATCCCAACCAACTTCCCCCAAGTGGATGAATGTCCCACTGCTACTTCTTCACTCCAGAACATTCTCTGTTTCTTTACCCTATTTTTTCTTTATCCTATTATTTAAAAATACCTATTCCTTTCTCACCTAGGTTACACATTGGGTAAAAATAGATACATGACAGGTAGATGCTATTTCTTACTAATAAGAGCACAGCAGGAAGAATATTGGCCCTGTTCCATCTCATTACCACAATCATTAGCCAGCACACAGGTGAGTAATTACCAGATGTTGGATATTCCTCCAATTTCTCCCCTCTCAAAATGTAGGGAAAGATAATGTGTGGCCACAGTCACTAGTGGCCATTAGCAAATGACCCATCTGACCTATGCTTCTTTTTCTCCCACTTCATTCCTCTCCATGATATCCATGGTGGCCTGTGGGAATGACCCCTGATCACATCCAATACTGCAGGCAGACCTAGTGATGTCACTGTAGTTGTAATTACTTAATACTAGAACAGAGTTTGGTTTGTCAAATATTTCCTAGGTACCAGACCATGAGTGATTTGGGAAGGGAGAGAAAAATGGCAATGCACAACTCATCTCCTTTTTATTTCATGTGATAAGATTTCTCTAGTAATAACATATCTGAAAAAGCACAACCTTACATTTCACTTCCTAAAACCCACAACTACATAAATAAAAGCAAATTTGGGTATGCGGAGTGGGGTTGGAACACAGTGTCATCGGTCACAGAGCAGCCCAACTTGAAGAAGCAAAGGGATGCCATCTTACAAAATCTAGTTTATGATGTATGCTTCTCCCCAAGGATGGCTTTGTATTTCATTTTATTTTCTGAGAAGTTGGTTCTACCAGATGTCAACAAGTTTATAAAATATTATCTCACAGATGACATTAACTCAAAAATAGCAGTAGTATATCAGTGTACACTCACAGGATCTGAAAGAAGTTTAAATGTTCACAAGGAAACTCCAGGGAGCATGGTTAGATGGCATTTTGATTAGGTTATTGTTTGCTCCTAGAGAACTTGAATCATTCAAAAGAACTTTTCTCAAAATGTAGTGTAAAAACCATCTGGGATTCTGAGTCAACTTTATGGACAAATCAAAATAAAATAGAGTTAGGAACAAATTAGTTACATCTCATCAACAACAAAATTCCATTTGCACTGAATAGAATGTACTTAATGGTGGGGACTGAAAAATAACCAGTAACTAGCTAGCATTTGCAGGCTTCCTTTCCACTTCTACATTTCATATGGAAAACTTGTCTTGCTAAAACACCATTTTTGTCTTGGGTGATTTTAGTATGGTGTTCATATACATTATGGATTTAGTCCCCAACATTTCATGTGGGACTTTTAGGCAATGAATGGCTCCAGAAAGGTCTAACCTCATTTGAATATTAATCTATTTTATAGATAATGAATTACTTGGAGGTGGGGCCTAGTTCGAGGAAATAGGTTGCTGGGGCATTCCCTAGAAGGAAATATCACCTCCTCAACTTCTTTCTCTCTTTCTCCTTTTCCTGACTGCATGAGCTGAGCCGATTTTCTCCATCATGTTTTTCTGATATTATGTTCTGTCTCACGTCAGATGAAGAGCAATGAAGGTGGCCAGCTATAAATCAGCTTCTCCTCCTCTAAGTTGTTTTTGTCAGGTATTTTGGTAATAGTAACACAAAGCTAACTTAATATAATTTATCATTTGAAATAGGATGACTTTGAGAATAAAACTTGGTTCTACTAATACTTAAAGCAGAACAACAGTTTGCCTTGGGGCAAACCTGGGTACATAAGCTCACTAAAATTGGGGAATACAAGAAAAGTTCTATGCTAAAGAATGTCCCCATAACTGTCCCACTATTCACTGTAAGAGTACCATTCTAGGGAATTTTTTAAATGGGCAATACCTTCTAGGAGAACAACATTTGTTTTTATCAGTTGCATCTTAATGAAAATAAGCGTCTATATTTTTTACTTTTTGATAAATAAAAATTAAAACATTGCATGAATAATTTTATAAATGAAGGAAAAGATGTAGAAGAACATAATAAGGCTGTTTTAGGAGGGCTGAACTGGTAGGGTACCCTTGGAGCTAGGATTATGTGGGTAGACTTCAAGCAAAAATGTCTAAAAATTGGTAGGAGTGATGCATAGGGAAAAGTCCATTTTATCATACAACCCTTTCTCGAGCTATCCCAGGCAGCCTTTCTTGTATTAAGGTAAACCCACCAATATTCTGTAATGACACTGACAAAAGGGAGTATAATTGAAAAATATAGGAGAAAAGCAGTTGAGGTTTTTGGATTTGATAGTTTACTTAATACTAAAAAATGTAGACCTGGCGGCAAGATAATCTGGGACTGAAAACGGACTTAGTTTCTCATCTTAAGCAACGAACAGCACCCACGTCAGAATTCTGTGTGGTCACCAGCGACTGGATCACAACAGCATAGAGACAGACTCCCA
Source organism: Muscardinus avellanarius (assembly GCF_963383645.1). Classification (NCBI taxonomy): domain Eukaryota; kingdom Metazoa; phylum Chordata; class Mammalia; order Rodentia; family Gliridae; genus Muscardinus; species Muscardinus avellanarius. Next base: position 36,417,985 of record NC_137792.1, read on the forward strand.
TGAAATCCTGAACCAAGGAAGGCAGGTAACTCCGGGCGCCCAGGGAAGTGCGGACCCTAGCGTGCGCTGCACCCCAACCCCCCAGCACGCCCCAGCCTCAGAACCGAGCACTCCCTTCGGCGCACCTTGTCTACGCCCCGGTCCCCTGCTAGCAGTCAGTGCCTGTGCCACTGCACTGCCACCTCTAAATTGGAGACTGCCTGTGCGTATAGCCCCCGCCACCTTGCCAGAGCCGGCCTTCCAGGTTTCAAAAGCCCTGTGTGACCTGGAAACCTCCTTGGGGCACCCCCAGTTTTTACATCCCGCGGGAGGCAGGGACCATTGCTGGACACCACGCACTGGATCCTTGAGCACCTATCCTGCACCCCTGGCCCACCACTGGGTGTTCCCACCCTCCTGGAAGTCAGATGCTTAGTTCTAAGCGAGAACAGAGCTCAATACACCTTGGAAGAGCATACCAGCAGCAATAGACAGCTGTATCCACTCACACCAGGGTCCAGTACTAGCAGCACACCCAGCCTGCACTCTCGGAATAGGCAGAGCTCTGGCAGTAACTGTGGGCATCCAGGAACCAGCATCCATTTGACCAGGGTACATCTTGGGAACACACCGGCTAACCTAGCTGGAATTTCCAGAGACACAGGAAAATCCATCGGGCCACAATATCTGCACAGGACCTCAGGGGGAGGTTCTAATTATACCTTGGTCATTCTCCACCACTGTTGTAGGGTAGCACAGGCTGGAGACTAGGGTGGTGAGTGCAGAGGTGCTGACCACAGGTTAGAATTTCGCAGAACCTGTGAATTGTACAGAATCAAATAAAAGTGAAACCAGACATCCGGACACATAAACCTAAAGCAGCTACAGGAGAGAAAGGTGTCCAAACAACCAGAGTGATCTAAGAAGATAAAAATAGAGTATAAAGAAAACTAAGAGACATTGGATGGTATTCTGAAAGTTACCAAACCAATCAGATACGCACATATTATATGGACCTGACCCCATATGTGTAAATAAGGAGGACTGTTTGTTTTACTTTTAATGTGGATGTTTTGTTTTATTTTGCTTTTACAGTGCTTTTGTTTTGGTATGGTTATTGCTGTTTTATTTTATTTTTTTTCTTTTAACCCACACTTCTCTTACTTTAACTTGTTTTTTATATATATATTGGATAGTTTGCCTTATCTTTTTATTTCACACAGCTGCTAGTTCCTTTTATTTTATTCTTGTTCTTTTTTCCTCTTTCTTCCTCTTTCCTTCCCTTATTTTCATCCTCCTCCTTTGATTGGTTTTCCTCCCTTTTTCTTGGATTACATAATAGTCTTGGTATCTTGTGTGGATTTTTTTCTTTTTCTTTTTTTTTTTTATGTCTGTCTGCTCCTTCCATCACCCCTATTTACAAACCTTCCCACACTAACCCTACATACTTTTCTCCCCCCAAACTTTTCCCCATAATATACCTCCTCGTTTAATACTCAAATTATTTCTTATGTCCATAATTACTCTACTAACAACAAGAGTCCTAGTAGTTAACTCTCTCTCATTCCTAGCAAGATATTACCATATCATACTTAAAGTCTTTCTCAACCTAAACATATCCTCTACCTAATCCGGCTCCTTTACCTATCACCCCAGCTCCTCCCACATCACCTACCCTCAACACTGGAAAGGCTCTGCTGAATAGCCGATACTCCTAAACTCCAAATATTAAGATTTGACTAAGCATAATAATCACGAATGATGGGTAGAAACCAGAAAAACAGGACAGAGAACGCTATTAATATGAGAACCAGGAATTATGAAGAGACAGCAGAAATCACAAATACTGACCTACTAGAAATTCAAGAAGGGGAGTTCAGAATCTTGATGTTCAATATGATGAAAGGATTTAAAACAAGTACAGAGGAAGTAAAAGGTGAACTAGAAACACTAAAAAAGAATCAGAAAGAGGTCTGGAATGAAATGAAAGAGGCAATAAATGAAATGAAGACAGCAATAGAAAGAAATTCTGGAATATTAGATGAAATGGAAAACAGAATATCAATATTAGAAGACAGCACATCCCAAACCGAAAACACAGTCAGCGATATACAGAAATCTTTACAGCAACAAAACCTAAACATCCAGCAATTATGGGATAATATGAAGCGCCCTAATTTACAGATAATAGGCATTGAGGAAGGGTTAGAGGTACAGACCAAGGGCATCTGCAACATCTTCAAGGAAATAATCTCGGAGAATTTTCCAAATATGGAAAGAGACTTCGATCTTCAAGTCCAGGAGGCATACAGAACTCCACTGAGACAAGACCAAAAAAAGACCACTCCACATCACATAATAACCAAAATAACCAATATAGAGGCTAAAGAAGGAATCTTAAAAGCAGTGAGAACAAAAGGACGGGTGACATATAGAGGCAAAACAATAAGAATCACCCCAGACTATACAACCCAGGTTAGGAATGCTAGGAGAGACTGGTATGACGTGATTCAGACCCTGGAAGAAAATAACTTCCAGCCCAAACTAATCTATCCAGCAAAACTACTATTCAAGATCAATGGTGAAACCAAAGTCTTTCACGATAAACAGAATCTCAAAAAATTCATGAATTCAAAGCCAACACTAGAGAAAATTCTTAAAGAAATAAACCATAAGGAAGAAAAAAGAAGCAGACTTCAGAACCAGAGAAGAGAGGAAGTTAATAAGTGGGCCATTTAAGTAAAGATGAAAGTTCACACCACCCAAGTGTAGACAGAACACAAAATGGCAGAAAACAAAAATCATATTTCAATAATATCTCTTAATGTCAAAGGACTTAACTCACCAATCAAAAGACATAGGCTGGCAATGTGGATTAGGAAACATAATCCAAATATATGCTGTCTGCAAGAAACTCACCTCACAGCCAAAAACACTCACAGGCTGAAGGTGAAAGGATGGAAAAAGATATACCATGCCACCAGTGACCAAAAAAGAGCAGGGGTAGCAATCCTAATATCCAACAAAACAGACTTTAAACTAAAACACATCAAAAGAGATAAATCAGGGCACTTCCTTTTATTAAAAGGAACAATATACCAAGAAGATATAATGATAGTAAATATTTATGCCCCAAATATGGGAGCAACCACATTTGTAAAACAAATCCTTCTGGACATAAGATCCCAAGTAGACCCAAATACAATAATTCTGGGAGACTTTAATACGCCTCTCACACCACTGGATCGATCTTCAAGGCAAAAGATGAGTAAAGACGCTCTAGAACTAAAGGAAACCATAAACCAAATGGACCTAATAGACATTTTCAGAGTATTTCAACCAGGAACTACAGAATACACTTTCTTCTCAGCAGCTCATGGAACCTTCTCCAAAATTGATCACATCCTGGGACACAAAGAAAATACCAGCAAATTCAAAAAATGTAATATAATTCCTTGCATCTTTTCAGACCACAACGGAATAAAAGTAGAAATCAACAACAGGAAACTCAAAAGAAAGTATTCAAATTCATGGAGAATGAATGATACACTATTGAACGATGAATGGGTAAGAGCAGAAATTAGGGAAGAAATAAAGAAATTTATGGAAACAAACGAAAACAGAGACACAACCTACCAAAACCTATGGGACACCATGAAGGCAGTTCTAAGAGGAAAGTTTATTGCATTGAGTGCCCACATAAAAAGGACAGAGAACCACCAAGTAAAGAACCTAATGACACAACTCAAGGATCTAGAAATTCTTCAACAGTCTATTCCCAAAGCCAGCAGAAGGCAAGAAATCATCAAAATTAGAGCAGAAATAAATGAAATAGAGAACAAAAAAACAATTCAAAGAATCAATAAAACAAAAAGTTGGTTCTTTGAAAAGATTAATAGAATTGATAAACCCCTGGCCAACCTAACCAAAAGAAAAAGAGAATCAACTCGAATTATCAAAATTAGAAATGAAAAAGGAGATATCACCACAGATAGAGAAGAAATTCAAAAGATTATCAGAAACTACTTTAAAAATTTAGACTCCAATAGACTTGAAAATCTGGAAGAAATTGATAGATTTCTAAGCACAGTTAACCTTCCTACACTCAACCAAGAGGACATAGCAAGTCTAAACCAACCAATAACAACCAAAGAAATAGAAATGGCAATAAAAATTCTTCCACCAAAGAAAAGCCCAGGCCCAGATGGGTTCCCAGCTGAATTCTACAAAACCTTCAGTGAACAACTAATACCAATACTGCATAACATGTTCCGGGAAATTGAAAGAGATGGAACTCTTCCAAATTCCTTCTATGAGGCCAGTATCACATTAATCCCCAAACCAAATAAAGATACCTCAAGAAAGGAAAACTACTGACCAATATCCTTAATGAACATAGATGCAAAAATTCTAAACAAAATACTAGCTATACGCATTCAAAACTATATCAAGAGAATAATACATCATGACCAAGTCGGTTTCATCCCAGAAAAACAAGGCTGGTTCAACATACGCAAATCAATACATGTTATTCACCACATAAATAGAACCAAGAACAAAAACCACATCATCATAGCAATAGATGCTGAAAAAGCATTTGACAAAATCCAACACCCATTTATGTTAAAAACACTGCAAAAAATTGGGATAGAAGGAAAGTACCTCAACATTATCAAGGCAATATACTGCAAACCCAAAGCCAACATTATATTGAATGGGGAAAAACTGCAAGAATTTCCGCTACAGTCAGGAACAAGACACGGATGCCCACTATCACCACTCCTTTTCAATATAGTCCTTGAGACTCTTGCTGTAGCAATCAGACAAGAGAAGGAAATCAAAGGAATTCACATAGGAAGAGAGGAATTAAAATTATCCTTATTCGCAGATGACATGATCCTTTATCTGGAAGACCCAAAGAACTCAACCAAAAGACTTCTGGAGCTGATTGACAAATTCAGCAAAGTCGCAGGTTACAAAATCAACCTAAAGAAATCAGTGGCTTTTCTTTATGCCAACAACGAATCCACAATGAAAGAAATAAAAATAGCAATTCCATTCACTGTAACCTCAAAACCAATAAAATACCTGGAATAAACCTAATCAAAGATGTAAAAGACCTCTACAACAAAAACTATAAAACATTAAAGAAAGAAATTGAAGAAGACCTTGGAAGATGGAAAGATCTCCCGTGCTCATGGATAGGCAGAATAAATATCATCAAAATGGCCATTCTGCCAAAACTGATCTATAGGTTCAATGCAATTCCCATTAAAATACCAGTGGCATTCTTCAGAGACCTAGAAAAATCAATCATGAACTTCATATGGAGAAAGAAAAGACCTAGAATAGCCAAAGCAATTCTCAATAACAAGAAACACGCAGGAGGCATTACAATCCCAGACTTCAAACTATACTATAGAGCAATAGTAGTAAAAACAGCATGGTACTGGCACAAAAACAGATATACTGACCAGTGGATTAGAATAGAAGATACAGAAACAAACCCACACATCTTTAGTCAATTAATCTTTGACAAAGGGGCCAAACACATACGCTGGAAAAAAGACAGCCTTTTCAACAAGTGGTGCTGGGAGAACTGGCTAACCATTTGTAAAAAGATGAATCTAAACCCCTATATCTCATCAAACACAGGAATCAACTCAAGATGGATCAAAGACTTAGAAATTAGACCTGAGACTGTGAAGTTAATAGAGGAGAGCATAGGTTCAACACTACAACATATTGGCACAGGCAGTAACTTTCTCAACAAAACCCCCAAAGCTCAGGAAATTAAAGCAAGAATAAACAAGTGGGATAACATCAAACTAAAAAGTTTCTTCTCATCAAAGGAAACTATCAATAACCTTAAGAGGAAGCCCACAGAATGGGAAAGGATCTTTACCAGCCACCATTCTGATAGGGGGCTAATATCCAGAGTATACAAAGAGCTCAAAAGACTCTACACTGGCAAAACAAACAACCCAATCAAGAAATGGGCAAATGAACTAAATAGACACTTCACAAAAGAAGAGATACAAAGAGCTAATAGATACATGAAAAGATGTTCTTCATCACTGGCCATCAGGGAGATGCAAATCAAACTACACTGAGATTCCATCTAACCCCAGTCAGAGTAGCAAGCATAAAGAAATCAAACAACAACAAATGCTTGCAAGGATGTGGGGAAAGAGGAACTCTTTTACACTGTTGGTGGGAATGCAAACTAGTTCAACCACTATGGAGATCTGTGTGGAGATTCCTAAGAAAGGTGGGAATAGATCCACCATATGATCCAGCTATACCACTCCTGGGTATCTTTCCAAAGGGGTTGAATTCAGAGAAATATAGCAACATATGCATACCTATGTTCATAGCAGCACAATATGTAATAGCCAAAATATGGAACCAACCCAGATCACCATCAACAGATGAATGGATAGCAAAACTGTGGGAAATACACACAATGGAATTCTATTCAGCCATAAAGAAGAACAAAATTATGTCATTTGCAAGGAGATGGAAAATCCTGGAGAACATTATGTTAAGTGAGATCAGCCAAGCACAAAAGAAGAAGATACATATGTTTCCTCTAATATGCCCAAACTAGGAAACACAAAGAATACCAGTGGGACTCCAGTTATTGAAGGGGAAATACTAGCTAAGTTTGGATGGTAAGATAGGAGAGGAGGAAGGTCGGTCTTGATTAACGAGGGTCTACACCTGAACATGTGTAAAATTATGAATAGGTCATGGTTAACCTGGACAGCCATTGGTGGGAGGGGGGAAAGGAAAACGGGAGCGGGAGGGAGGGCATGAAATATAGTGTAAATGTATACTATTTACGTTCAATAAAAAATTGTTTAAATAAAAATAAATAAATAAATAAATAAATGTAGACCTACAAAAAATAATGGGACTGAAACAAAATATTTTTAAACAAATAGATTTCTAGTGTCAGAGATGAAAATCTAGCGAATATCATGATGTTTATTTCTTAAAGAGACCCTGTGAATTAATATTTCTTCCTGTTAATCCTGATGTCATGTTCCAAAGGGAATGGTGAGTGGTGGTAATTGGAGGAAGGAGAAGTGTCCTAGATCTTACCATAGAAACAACATTATCAAGCTCCATTACTATTAATATCCCAACTTAAGTTATGAAAAAAAATTTAGATTGCTTTAAAATTTAACAAACTAGATTCAGATGTTTTTTCCCCAATAGCTATTTCACTACAGACAAAGGGTTATTTTTGTTTCTATATTTGGTTGCCAGCCTCTTCCCCCAGGAAACTGGTATAGCATGATTTGAATTAGCTTTAGTTCATTTTGTTAAATAAATGTTTTATCTTATAATATACTTACATTTATGAAAAACTGCAAACTTAGTACTGAGAATTCCCATATAATCCCACACTCTGTTATTAACATCTTGTATTACTATGGTATATTTGTCACAATTAATGAACCAATATTAATACATTATTTTCTAACATTCATTCTTTCTTGAGATTTGCTTGGTTTTTATCTAATGTTCCTTTTTGTACCAGGATCCCATTTAGGCTTCCAGATGACAGTCATCATGTCTCTTTTGTCTCCTCTTGGTTGTAAGTTTTTATATTTTCCTTGTTTTGATGGTAGTGAGTGTTTTGAGGAGTGCTGATAATGCATTTTGAAGAATTGCCCTCATGTGGATTTGTCTAATGGTTTTCTTCATAACTGGTCTGTTTATGTGTTTAGGGGAGGAAAACCACAGAAGTGAAATGTCATTCTCACCATATCACATCAAAGGTATGTACTATCAATATGATTGATCACAATTGATGCTGACCTTGATCTCATGGCTGGGGTAGTGTTTGTTAGATTTCTCCACGATCAGTTATTTTTTCCCTTGCCTTTCCATACTATACTCTTTGGAAGCAATCTGCTAGGTACAGCCCATACATGAGTAAGAAATTTTATTATATACCTCCTTCTTGTGTGTAAAGTATATGTGTAAATTATTTGGAATTCTTATGAAAGGGACATTTGTTTATTCTTTCTAATTTGTTTATGTATTGATTCAGTATTTTATAACAACATGAACACATGAATATTTAATTTATACCTTGGGATATAAATACTTAACTTTGTTGCTCAAATTGGTCCAGCTTTTCCAAGACTGGTGGCACATGCCCTTACGTAATCTCAGTAGTTGAGAGGCTGAGACAGGAGACTGGCAGGTCTGAGCACAGCATCAAAAATGTACTGAAACTCCCAACCACCTAACAAGACACTGTTTCTAAACCAAAAATAAAAAGCACTAGGGGTCGCTGGGCGTGGTGGCCCATGATTTTAATCCCAGTGCTTGGGAGACTGAGACAGGAGGATCACACAGGTTTGAAGCCACCCTCAGCTACTTAGTGAGGCTCTCAGAAACTTAGTGAGACCCTGTTTCCAAAATAAAATATGAAATAGGTATAGGAGTATAGCCCGGAGGAAGAAAGCCTCTGGGTTCCACCCCCAGTACCACAAAAAAGGGGGATATAGGAGTGTAACTTAGAACTTGAATGTCTCTAGGCTCAATTGCCAGTAAAACACACACACACACACACACACACACACACACACACACACACACACTTTCCAGCTTTGGCTATCGGAGATCTTTCAGTTGATTCCTACGCCTCTCTGAAATATGCCATTGTTGTGACTTTTGAGTACTTTCTTCATTTCTAACTTTATAAAATACTCTAGGCTTATCTCTTATGATTCCTGCCCCAGTATTAGAGTCAGCCATTTCCCTAAAGAATAAACCTTGGTTCCTATTATTGAAAATATTATTAGAAATAAAAATCTGAGCTGGGCATGTTGGTGCACACTTGTAATCCTAGTATTTGGGAGGCTGAGACAGAAATCACAGCTTCCAAGCCAGCCTCAGCTACTTAGTGAGGCCCTCCACAACTTAGTGAGACCCTGTTTCAAAATAAAGAATAAAATATAGGGCAAGGGGTGTAGCTAGGAGCTAGAATGCCAAAGGAAGGAAGAAAAGAAGGAAGGAAGGAAGGAAGGAAGGAAGGAAGGAAGGAAGGAAGGAAGGAAGGAAGGAGAAAGAAAGGTCAAAAATTCTAAATTGGAATTTATCCAAAATTAAAAATGATAATCTCATATAACAGTTTCATTTGTCTGATACCAAGCTTTTGATGACTTAAAGATAACATTTCAATATTTCTTTCTTACCAGAGAATATTTTTTTCTATTTTTTTAGGTGAAACTATCATATATTTATATATTTATTTTTCAGAAAAAAATCTATCCTAATATGGAATATGGACTCTAGATACCCAAAACGATCTTGAAAAAGAACAAAGCTAGAAGATTTATATTTTCTGATGGATAAATTGCTATAATACTAGATGTCAACCACGAAGCCAAGCATGGGAGGGAGGGATGGGGAGAGAATGGGGTGGGTATCGGGTGGGGGCTGACTGGGCGATGTGTGCATGTATGTCTACAAAAGTTTGTATCCCACTATGATGTATGAATACAGTGCACCAATAAAAAAAATTAAAAAGAAATTCTAAATTGGTTTTGGAGGAAATTTTAAAGGAATCTTTTTCAGATTGGCATATTATGAGTAGCATTTACAATGTCAATTGTTTTTACTTTTTCATTTTAATTCTAACTTTTTGTGGTATAAGGGATTGACTCTAGCTCTGAAATCATGAGTCAAAATAGATCTTTCCTGCCTTAAGTTGCTTTTTTCAGGTATTTTTGTTACAGAAAGGGAAAGCTAACATACTAGACTCATTTACTTATTTATAGAACTGAATGAATAATATTATTTACTTCTGTGAGGATTAAAAAATAAAATAGTATACCTGAAGAACTTAACAAAATATAGCATAAAATAAATAAAAGCAGATGCATATAACCTTTCAGTGAATGAAGGGAAGCCTTCATTCCAGTGACCTTCAGATATAGCAGAGTATTCTTAGCAAGTACTGTTGATCTTAGGCAAGCATGGTAGAAGACTTCAGCATAAGTGAGATGAACCCCATCTCCCTGCACTTTGCCCAGTAATGAAATTTCTTTTAGGGAAATAAATAGGGAAGCTAAAGGGTATATATCTCAGAAAAGAGATATTACACAGTATTTTCAACACATCCCTGAGAGAATTCAGAATATGACTTCAAAGTGTGGATATTGAAGCATATCTCTTTTTTTCTTCACCTTCAGAAGTAGAACAGATTCCCAAGAAAAGTTTATTTCTTTCACTTGCCTAATACAATATCCCCAGAGACACATTTCCACAGGCTGGAAGCAGATCTATTACTGCAATGTTGTGGAGTGGGAGAGGGTGGAAGGAAGGAGGAAGGTTCTTTGTCACTGCCTGATTGATTCCAAATGACCAGAGTGTACTGCTGTTAGGGTTGTTCATTAAGAAGATGATTGTGTATTTTATGACAAAAGTAATTTTCATTTGCATTTTACAATGAAGCATCCATGCAATTCTATCCCCTCTTTAAACCACCTTAGCTGGGAAGTCTTACTGTATTAAGGACGACAAGACTGCTAAAGAAAAAGATCTTTAATATTTAATGATAGACAGGCTATAGCTTTTAAGCACATTCTGTCATCCTCTCTGAGTGCAGGCCCTGTAACCCAGAAGATCAAATAGCACATATCTGCTAGATACACCTTTCTTTCTTGTAAAATATTTCTGTAAAACCATCTTCATCGTAAGACTCTAGGATACTGCCAGAAATTCAGGTAGAGTGGAAAGAGCATGGACTAGGAGTAATAAGGTTAATCTTTTGCCTAGCAATATCCCAGCCTTGCAATTTAGGTAAATTACTTGCTTAATATGCTTAATTCTAATTTTGAAAGGCTATAATCAGGACTAAAACTCCAAACTACTAACTGATAAGCCCCAATCCTCCTCTTTTCAATACGCTATCACCACACTATTTTATAAATATTTGAATTTCTTATACTTTCATGCAAAATACTTCATTTCTCCTCTGCTATAGCCTTTGTCAGTCACAAGTAGTTATTTATATATGATAAGGTTATTCTGTATTTGCTCTGGTATTTCTTCTATGGTAGTCAATATATTATAGATATTAAATTATTACTCAATGAATTGATGGTCCTTATGCTTTTGATTTTTTTTGCTGATATGGTTTAGGATGGGACTGTATCTCAGTGGTAGAACCCTAGGTTCAGTTGTCAAAAAAAATTTTACTGCAAAAAATTGTGTTTACCAAGAACATAGAACTTTATGGCTCTCCACACACACCTACAATCTTACAATGTCTGTCTGTCTGTCTGTCTGTCTGTCTCTTTCTCTCTCTCATCCTCAGCCACTTTGGCAATGTACTGCTTGAAAAACCCTTGCTTTTCCATGTCACAGCATGCAAATATGAAGAGGTCATGTACATTAAAATAGCAAACACTTACTGGATCAGAGAACCTCCCAGAAGATTTGCTTGAACTTCTAGTCATCCATTCCCAAGTTTCCCCTTTTCCTCCTTACTAAACCTGTATAGGCTTCATGACCTCTTTCCCATTATAATTTACCTTTTGCATATGATGATGACATATCCTCCTGGCTTCATGGGGCTTTAATTATCAAGCATTGCAGTAAGGTTATTATCTTTACTGCCATTATGGATCTAGTAACACTGAGCCCTTTGCTATTCTGCACTCTCACCCCAACACACACACACACACACACACACACACACACACACACACACACACTATTTTCCCAGTTGGGGGTATTCTCTACCCCCAGTATTACAGCTATTTTAATCAAGAGTTTACTTTCACAATTTAATGTATAGCACATTCCTTGTACCTTTGTTATAGACATAGAGATCATAGAGAGGAATGTTAGAAGGCTTAGGCTGCCATCTGATAATTCAACCATAACTGGTATATCTTATCATAACTCAAGTATGTAATCTGGGTAAAAGAATTATCCTCTTCCTCAAGGAGTTCAGTTGACGTCCTCAAGTCATTCAGTTATTAAGAGGGCAAAGCAACTTTAGCTGACATTGTTATCTGCATCTTAAATCTAAGGTCAAGGATCAAGCCATCAGTCCAAAGTCTTGCAATTTCTTTTCCTGTAGCTAATTAGAATATTTCTGAAAAGGACAACTGTTTCTCTACCCTGGCATGAACAAATTCTAGGTTTTGGGCATGCATATCTACTCCCCAAATCCACAATCTCCAAAACCTCTACAAGGCTTTTCATCTTCCCTAAGTCACCTTACAAAAGAACTACACAATACACATTTTCAAAATGCAAGTTCAGATTTGAATAATTATATTTTCTCAAAGAATACTTTTAAGAGTAAGAGTTTTAAGCCACTTAGATGCAACTTGACATTTCAAAAAAATCCTCCCATGTTATTAAAATATTTACAATGTTTATTTCAGTCCTAAAAGTAAAAAAAAAAAATTCTGTTAAATGTTAGACATACAGGTAATTTCTTTTTTCTCTGAGTCATCTTCTTCTCCTCTTTCCACCCACCAATCATGGGTCTTTAGCCTCATTTTCTTCATTTTTGAGTTGTAGATTTTAATATGAATCTTGTTTTGGTTGATCCACTCCAAAATTCAACTTTTAAATTGATGCCACAGAGCCCAGTGTGGTGGTACACACTTGTAATTCCAGTGCTTGGGAGGCTGAAACAGGAGGATCACACTTGTTCAAAGCTAGGCTCAGCTACTTAGTGAGGCTCTCAGCAACTTAGTGAGACCCTGTTTCCAAATAAAGTATAAAATTGGTATGGGGGTACAACTCAGAGGTAGAAAAGCTTTTGGGTTACAACCCCAGTACCAACAAAAAAAAAAAAAACTGATGCCACAGTAGTGGCATTAGGAGGTAGGACATTCAAGAAGAGATTAGAGATTAATGCTCTCTTCTTGGAGTTGTGTTATTGTTAGATATAGAATTTCTCCTGAAGAGTTCATGTTTTAATGTTCATAGCTGATGTAGTTAAGTGATCAACTAATATAATCTCATCATTGTGTAACTTTATTGTAGGTGGTAATCTAGGTAGCTGGGGTATAGCTGGAGAAGGTGAGGCCTTGAGGACTGTGCTTGTGTCTCTGAATCCCCTTGTTTCCTCTCTCTGGCCTCCGGCTTCTGTGATGTGAAAACAGAGACTTACTCTCTCCCAATTTATTTTTCCTGATGCCATGCCCTGAGCTCTGCAGACCCAGCCTGACATAAACCAAACTCTGAAATCTCCCAAGCTATTAGCAAATAAGTCTTCTTTTTTCTAAGTTGTGTGGTCAGTTGTTTTGAATTACAATAGTTAAAATGTTGACAGAGATAGACTGGGTTAATTTTCATGGGACTGGATTAGTTATTATGAAAGCAGGTTGTTATGAAGCTGCCCCTCATATTTAACTCTTCTAAATGCACCCACTTTTCCCTTCTAATTTTCTGCCATGTTATGATACAACAAAAGGCCCTAGCTAGGTGTGATCACATAATCTTGGACTTTCAGGCTCCAGAATATTCTTTGTAAATCACCAAATTTCAGGTATTCTATGAAAGCAACAGAAAATGAACTAAGATAACCTTCTTCCTAGAGTCAGGGAACACACTGACAAAAAAAATCTGAATGGAGAGCATATAATATGTTACTATGATTCCATATCTTTTTAAATTCTATGGTCTATTTTATTTTATTAATGTACTAAAATAATATACCTTAGTGAGGTTCCTTCGTGATAATGCTAGAAGAAAACCTTGGCATGTGCTATATGGAAAAATTTAGTCAACTAAGTAGAAGTCCCATTACTGGGCTCACTGCTGTCTTATAAGTGTTCCCTATTTTCTCTTCTGTTTTCTGTGACATAAATGCATCGGGCCTGACCTTTATCAACAGCACTATATACCAAATGTAGTGGTTTCTACTTCTGCCTCAGTAGGCAAAAAGACAGCTGGTAGCACAAATGCCTTTTCAATTCATGCTGAATTACCTTTCTAGTGTAGAAGAATAAAAAATAAATATGGGGACCAGAGCTTTACCTATCTCTAAGTATTTGTTGATATACAACACATACCTGGGCCACCCCAAGACTTATATAGAGCAAACCCACTCCTCCCTAAGATGCTGATTGCATACTTTTTCAATTTTGGGTGCTTGCAAGATTCTCTGGTATTTTAGTCTTAACTTTGAGTCAACTACATAAATTGTATATATATATATATATATATATATATATATATATATCTGAGTTTATTCAGAGTAATGTTATTCTATAAAGTTGGCATGTACTCTGAATTAATGAATAGTGAACTACTGCTTCAAAAGGAAATACAGGATTATATCCCTTCAGGTCTCTGGTCATACTTTTAAGAATTAGTCATTACATAGCCTTGTTTATGTGCATTTAGTTTAACTACAACTTATTAATGTGTATTGTAGATTTTGTAACATTGAGCTCACAGTCCACAGCACACCTGAATGAAGATAACCCAACACATACATATTTTCTGTAAGGTACACCACAGCCTTCTTGTACTTAGTGACAGGTCAGTGCTACACTTCAAATGGCTCTTCAATGGGCAACACTTCAATGTTACACTGGGAAACACTAACTCTAAATAGCAAAATCACCTAAAGAAATCATAAAAACTTGTAGATTATTGCACTAAATATAACCATTAAAAGGTGACTTGCTTACAAAGAGAGATGAGACAAAAAGGCAAAGAGTCACCTTGTTTGACCTGAACTGGGAACCTGAATTTAGGCAGCTCAAATCATTCACAATTTCATATGTGTCTGTAACCCTAAAAGTACCATGAGAATTGATATTGGGGTTACAAAAATTGTAGTGAAAGGGTGAATTCCAAACTATAATTTCTATTAATAGTGAGGATCAACTCTCTACCAGTTATATGAATACAAGCTTATAATTCTCAAGCAATTATATCCAAGCATATGATATCCTTTGCAGAACTATTTGAAGCAGAGAGAATATGAGTGAACAAAAGCAAGGTAGCTTATGATAGCACATTTATAGTTTTTTGATAGTAATAACTACAGAAGAAAAAGCTATACCTATAGTGGTTAATAATTAAGCTTTGTACTTAAATTCAAACTATACACACCTAAAAATTAGTATATTAATTTATTTTTTCTCTGCAAAATAAACTAATGCAACCATTTAAAGATAAATGGTCTCTAATATGTCATAACAATGATAATTTTTATCATTTACTGGTTGCTTATTACATGCCCAGAAATGATATGATAATCATTTTAATAATTTAATTTGTAAACTAACACTGTGGGGTAAGAATTAACATCATGAAAGTTAATATTTTACATAAGTATAATCTGTTGCTTAGAGACATACAATTTTATGAGGTCACACAACTGGTAAACAAAATGTCCAGGATCGAAGCCTAGGCGTTTCTTGTTTCAAAAACCTATACTTATTTTATTTATTTATGTTTATACTCTTATTAGTACATTGTAATTATATAATCATAGTGAGATTGAAAGTGATATATTCATACATACACACAGCACTTGGTATATTTCCCTCTGCATCCTACTCTGTATCACCCCTCCCTTTCCACACATATTAGTGAGATTTGTAGTGTTATCTTCATATGGACATAGCATAATTTGAACTGTTCTCTTCCTAAAGCCTCATTTATCTCATCCCTACCTCCCTTCCCCAATCCTCTTCCACTATTCTTGTATCTCTCCTCAATTATCTGAAGTTCCTTTTGTTTCTTATTTTTTTCTATCTCCACATATGAGAAAAAACATAGAACCCTTTACTGTCTGAGACAAGCTGATTTCACATAGCATAATATTCTCCGGTTCCATTCATTTTTTCACAAATGACATAATTTTCTTCTTTATGGCCCAAAGCATAATATATATATGGTGTGTGTGTGTGTGTGTGTGTGTGTGTGTGTGTGTGTGTATGTGTGGTACTGGGGATGGAACCTAACGGCTTTCTACTTCCAGGCTATACTCCCAGGCTTATTTTATATTTTATTTGGAAACAGGGTCTCACTAAGTTGCTGAGAGCCTCACTAAGTAGCTGAGGCTGGCTTCGAACCTGTGCAATCCTCTGTCTCAGCCTCCAAATACTGGGATTACAAGCATGTGCCACCACGCCCAGCTCAAAAGCCTATATTTTAAAGCAATGATTTTCAAAGTCACCGGGGAACATTTTATAAATATAAATGATCAAATCCATCTCCAGACCTGCTGATTTAAAAACTCTGGAGATGGGGCTCAGAAATCTGAGTTTTAAAAAGCCCTCAAGGAGCTGGGCATGGTGGCAGATGCTTGTAATTCCAGTTCTTGGGAGGTTGAAACAAGAGGATCATAGGTCAAAAGTCAGCCTTGTGAGGCCCTCTGCAAATTAGTGAGATCCTGTTTCCAAATAAGAAATTAAAAATTGGCTGGGGGTTTAGTTAGAATGCTTCTGGGTTTAATCCCCAGTGTCACAAAACAAAAGCCTTCAAAGTTTGAAAACCATGTTTTAATAACTATTTAACTATACTTAATTATATATATTATGATAATTACCTAAAATTAGTATCTATCATTAAATTAAGTTTAAAATATGAAATAAGAATAGACACATGCATTTTAATAGAACTACTGTGCTGTAATTGGGATATAATAAGCTGAACATAGCCAAGGTATATAATTTGAAAAGCTCTAACACTATAGTTTGCATTTTCTAGAATGCACACTTTTTGTATTCTTTTTCTCTAACTATTTTCTCTCAAAATAATTACTTTGACTCAATCATCTTGTCTGTATCAATATTTTATTCACTTTATTAGAGGGCATTATTTCATTAAATGAACATTCCATAATTTGTTTATTCACATATTGATGGACATTTTGGCTATCTCCAATTATTGGTCATTCCAAATGAAGCTGCTATGAACATTTGTATAATAATCAGTGTATAAATATGTGCTTTATATTGAATGAATCATATGTTAGGTATTGATCTAACTTTTAATAGAAATTGCTAAAGTGTTTTACAGTAATTCTATATTCTTACCAGTACTTAATATAGCCAGGTTTTTGTTTTTGTTTTTTGTTTTAATTTTAGCCATTCTACTACATTTGTTCTGGTAGCCCACTGTGGTATCAATTTGCATTTCCTTAATAAATAATGATAATGGATCATCTTTTCATTTGCTTATTTGTTTCCCATTTAGTTTTTTTTAGTATAGACTTAAAACCTTGCCCATTATAAAGCTTTTTTATTTATTCATATTTTTGTGGTAACAAGAATTTAATGTAGAGCCATTTTTACTTGAAGCTACACGTCCACCTCTTTTTATACTTTGTATTATAAAACAGGGTCACACTAGGTTGCTAAGAATCTAAGTTGCTGAGACTGGTCTGGAACCTGCCATTTTCCTGTCTCAGCTTTCCAAGTACTGGTAATACAGGTTTGTGCCACCAGATTAAAAAAAATTATTTAGAGTAATTTTGAATTGGCAGGAAAGTTGCAAATATGACACAGAGTTCCATATGCCATTAACTCAGTTTTCCCTAATGTTAACATCTTATGTAACCATTTGTCAAAACTATGAAATTTACCTGGGCATAGTGGCACACATTTGTAATACAAATATCTGGAAGGATCAGACAGGAGGATTATAGGTTTTAGATCAGCCTCAGCCATTTAATGAGACTCTCAGAAACCTACAGAAACTCTGTTTCAAAATAAAAAGGGCTCAGGGATAGAGCACTCCTGGGTTTATTTGTCAGTACCAAAATGAGCAAGCAAACAAAGAAGTAAGACATCCTACAGTACTATAAATCAAACTCCATAATGACTTTCCATATCTCACTAGTTCTCCTGCTAGTTTCCTTTTGTTTTTTCCAAAAAAACCAAACCACAATACTATATAACATTTACTTTTTACTCCTCCTTAGTCCCATCTGCTTATTAGTTATTTTTCAGTCTCTTCTGAATTTTCATGACAATGAAAATTTTGAAGTGGACATATCATGTATTTTGAAGAGTAATCCTTGACTTGGGTTTGTCTCAATTTTTCTTATTATTAGATTAGGATTATGGGATTTGGGAAAGAATAATAGAGATATTAAATGCCCTTTTTCTCACATCATAATAAAGGCATATTGCAATATGAGTACCCACTGGTGATATTTAACTAGACTATTTGATTAAAGTAATATATGCAGGGTTTTTTTTTGCAAAGTTACTATTTTTCCCTTTTCATACCCTCTGAAGCAAATCATACAGTCCAGTTTACATTAAAACAAAAGAGAATTGAAGTCCTTTTCATGGAAGAATGCATACCTAAGAACACGTGGCCATATGTTAAAACCACTACAGTCGCCTGGCCTAGTGGTGCACGCTTGTGATCCCAGCATTTGCAAGGCTGAGACAGGAGGTTTGAAGCCAGCCTCAGCTACTTAGTGAGGCCCTTCGCAATTCAGTGAGACTCTTTTTCAAAATAAAGAATAAAAAATAGGACTGGGGGTGTCATGCAGAGGTAGACTGCCTCTGAGTTTCATCCCAGTACCAGACCACACACACACACACACACAAAAAAAAAAAAAACACAAAAAACACCCACCACAGTAATTAATAAATACAATTAACTTCATATAATTTCTCTATTATACACACACACACACACACACACACACACACACACACACACATATTGGTGGTACTGGGGTTCCTGGAAACCCTTCTACCTCCGGGTTAAACTCCCAGATCTATTTTTATACTTTTTTATTTGGAAACAGGTTCTCTTAAGCCAGCGCCGCTGACTTGGAACCTATGTGATTCTCCTGTCTCCGCCTCCCAAGCACGGGATTACAAGTGTGTCCCACCACTCCCAGCTTTCTCTATGATATATTAAGTTAGTAATAAATTTGGAGGATATATGTTAGGCTACTTGAATCTTATTTTTCTTCAAAGATTTATCACAAGCTTCTCTGCAACTATTTTTATTGTGTTATACTACAGGTAATTTTCTATTTGCCTTATTCAAGACATCATGGAGGGTGTCAGAGAGAAAAGGTAAGAGCTTGCCTTCTATTTCCCTATACTTAGATTGTTTCAATAAGTAAGATTTGTCTCTTCTCCATTTATCTATCCTATCATTAGTTTTTACCATTAAAATGCCGTATGTATTTGTTTTATTCTTTACGTTATAATCCATTACTATGTTACTTATTTTTGGCTCAGAATGTTACAGATTTGGCCATTCTTTCAGGTTGGCTATGTTGCACCTTTGACATTCCTCCATCCTTTTTGTTTGATGAGTTCTTCCTTATTTTCTGACACAAGAGAAGCTTCAGGGTTCATATAATATAGATGATAGATAGATAGATAGATAGATAGATAGATAGATAGATAGATAGAGTCATAAGCTCTAGAATAAAGAATTTCACTATGGAGCTCTGGTTTCTTTTATTAGAGAATGTTATTTAGAAACTAATACCTGAGCCAGATGTGGATACACCTGTAATCCCAGTACTTGGGAGGCTGAGACGGGAGGATAGCAGGTTTGAGGAGAGCCTCAGCCACTTAGGGAGACCATGTTTCAAATTAAAAAATGAAATATGGCTGAGAATGTTGCTCAGAGTGAGAATTACCCTGAGTTCCATTCCCAAGTAACACACATACACACACACACACACACACACACACACACACACACTCACACATACACTTGGACTTTGGATATGCTCATTACTACTAGGGTGCTATTGCTACTAGGCCTTATCAGTAGATTGAGCTAGGCAATGTATGTATGTATGTATGTATGCATGTATGTATGTATACCATAAATGGTTCAGCCTTAAAAGATCCCTCAGATTTCATGTGTTACACAAGATAGCCATTCTCAGAGGCAGGACTTGTTTGATGGGGAAGAATCCCTGGGGGAATGGTGGGAGACAGTGTTTTCTCAGGCCTGCTGGCTGCCATAGCTTCCCACTTCTCTCTTTCCTGCTACTAGAAGCTGCCACAAACTCTTACCCTTGCTCTCTGTTACCTTCCATGATACCTTGAGGTCCTGCAGTCTTTGCCTTTTGCTTAGAAGCCAAGCAACATAAAATGAAATCTCCAAAACTATAAGCAAATAAAATTCTTCTTACTTAAAGTTTTACATGACAGGTATTTGGGTAATAGCAGTGAGAATGCTGACTAAAACATATACCAACCCACATATACACACATATACAACCATTTTCATATATGTGATATATATGAGTACAGTATAAAACTGTGTTCATAGTGACATCTCAACTCTAATCCAGAATCCCACAGTTAATTTTAATCTTCCCTCTTTGCTTATTTGTAACTTCTTCTCTGACACTGAAATACTAACTCCTATTATCTACAGTTTATTTACTTGCCTAACTCTAATAAACATAACTTCAAAATAGAGCACTCCAATATAAAACAGGATAATAAACCAAAGCTCAATGTTTATTGTTATTTGGTTTTAGCCTTAAAATACCTAGTAAAAACATCTTGGTTGATCTTCTATTCACATAAAATAATGTTAATTATTTGTGTTATGCATTTCTATTCATGTATTAGATGCTTCTGCACCATGATTACCCTAAAATTATATTACCCTAAAAATTCCCTTGTGTTTACTTATCTTCAATTATTTTTTGTTCTTATTTTAAATTCTGAGCATATATATATATATATTCTGGATTGCAGTCCTTTAATAGATATGCCTTGAATATCCTTTTAGTCTTATCTGCCTTTTTATTCACTTGATAGTTCCTATTTCTGTAATCCTAATACCTTGTAGGCTGAGACAGGATGATCACAGGTTTCAGGGCAACCTCAGTAATAGAGTGAGTCAGAAACCTAGCAAGATCCTGTTTCAAAATAATTGGGTAAGGGTTAATTAAGTTATGTCTGCATTTATGCTACCATCTTGTACTCTATTAAGATGTATGAATACAATGCACTTACAAAAATAAAATAAATAAGTAAAAGGGCTAGAGGTATATCTCAGAGGTAGAAAGTCTCTGGGTTCAATCCCCAGGAAAACATACATACACATACACACAACAACAACATAAAACAAATATTTAAATTATGATGAAGTTTAATTTATCACTTATTCTTTTATAGATCAAACTTTTGGCATCAGGTGTAAGAAATATTTGCCTAATCCAAGATCACAATGACATTCTCCAATGCTTTCTTCTGGAAGTTTGGTTTTAGGTTTTACATTTATGTCTATCATCCATTGGCAACTCATTTTTGAATACGTCATTAAATATGGATAGAAGTTCTTGTCTAGAATATACAACTAGAATTTCTCATTTGTGTGTGTGTGTGTGTGTGTATGTATGTGTGAGTGTGTGTTGTGTGTTACTGAGGATTAAACCCAGGGGCATTCTACCCCTGAGCTATATCCCCAGCCCTATTTTTTATTCTTTATTTTGGAACAGGGTCTCACTTGGCTGCAAAGGGCCTCACTAAGTAGCTGAGGGTGGCCAAAAACCTGTGATCTTTCTGTCTTAGCCTCCTAAGTACTGAGATTACAAGTGTGTGCCACCACGCCTGGCTCATTTTCTGTTCTTCAAGCACCATTTTTTTAAGAGTACCTTTTCTCTACTAAATTAAAAATTTTGTACCTTTATCATTCTTTTCAGTACTGGGAATTAAACCCAGGGCCTTATGCATGCTAGGGAAGAACTCTACCATTAAGCTATATCCTCCCAAGCATGTGGATATGTTTTTGAATTGAATGTTTTATTCCACTGATTTATCTTTACACCAAAACTATGCTATTTTATCACTGTTACTTAATAATAAATTTTGTAATGAGGTAATGTTAGATTTCTAATTTTTTAAAATCAATTTTGTCTAAGTTATTTGAATTTCCATATGAATTTTAGAATTTGCTTGTCAATTCCTAACAAAACAGCTCATTGTGATTTTGAGGATTTCTATTAATATAAATAAATGTCGAGAGAGCTGAAATATCAATAATATTGAGTCTTCCAATATATGTATAAGGTATATCTCTCCATTCATTTAGGTATTCTTTATTTTCTTTAAGCAATATTTTAGAGTTTTCATGTCTTACACATATTTTGGCAGATTTATTCCTAAGTATTTAATATGTAAAGCTATTATAAATATTATTTTATAAAATAAAAATTCCGATTATTCATACTAGTATTTATTTTTTTAAACTTTTTATTGGTGCATTATATTCATACATCATAATGTGATAGAAAAACCTTGTGTAGACATACATGCACACATCATGCAGTTAGCTCCTACCGGATCCCCACCCCATTCCCTCCCGATTCACATATATTGGTATCATATAAATGTACTAAATTCACTAATTAGCTCTGGTAGCTTTTAGTAGATTCTTGTGGATTTTTCCACACAGATGATAATGTTTTGTATAAATAAAATTATTTCACTTTTTCTTTTTCAATATGTCTTTTATTTTACTTGTGTGATTGTACAGCCTACAATAGATCCAAAAATGTATTGGCTTACCACCTCCTTTGCAAAAAATAAATTACTCAGCACCCCTTGGTGGTTTTCACAGTCATCTAATTTTTTTATTTAAGGCCCCTTATTTTTACCCAGGTTTATTATTTGGCCCTGGATCAACCTAGCACCCATTCTGGGATGGTGTCACTGCCATTGAGAATCTATGGGTCCTAAAACGTACCATATAATTTAAAATAAAAGTTCTAAGAGAAGACTTCTATATCTTGTTTATGATGGCTTGGGGAAATAATCTGGTATTTTGTTACTAAGTATGTCAGCTGTAGATTTTTCACTGATGTCCTTTATCAGTTTTAAGGTCCTCCTTTCTATTCCTAATTTGCTGAATTTTAGTAGGAATGTACATTTTATTTTGTCTATTTGTTCTTACTATGTCTATCATATGCCTTTTTTAGAATATAGAGAATTCCATAGATTAATTTTCAAATGTTAAACCAACCTTGCATTCTTAAGATATACCTTATCAGTCATAAGATTATATCAATTCTTTTTATTGTTGTTGTTATTGTTACTGAAGCTTGAACCCAGGGGAATTCTGCCTCTGGACTACACCCCTAGTCCATTTTATTTTTTGTGTTTAAACAGGGTCCCACTAAGTTTTTGAGGGTCTCACTAAGTTGATGAGGCTGGTCTCAAACCTGTCATCTTCCTGTCTCCATTTTCTGAGTACTGGGATTGCAGGCATGCACCACCATGCCCAGCAGTACTATCATTCTCACATATTGTTGGATTCTGTCTGCATAAAATTTTTTCAATTGTTATATTTATGTTCATGAAGAGTACTGGTCTATTATCTTTGTTGAATCATTTGATTTCATTTTTATTAAAATGTTTTTGCCTGGTTTAGTGTTATGATACTATTGGGTTCATAAAATGAGTTGAGAAGTATTCCCTCCTCTTAAAGATTATGACAGAGTTTATGTATTATTTGCTTTATTCCTTCATTAAATATTTGATAGAACTCACCAGTCAAGCCATCTGGGCCTTAAGTTTTCTTTATGATTAGGCTTTAAACCAAAAATTATATATCTATATTAGATATAAGGCCATTCAAGTTGCATTTTCTCCCTGAATAAGCTTTCTTATTTGTGTTTTCAATAAATTTGTTGATTCCATGTAAGTTGTTGAAATAATAGGCATAAATTTGCTCATATATTCTTTTATCAACCTTCTAAAATCTGTTGATTCTATAATGATTACAAAGTGAAACTTTATTATTTCTGATATTGTAAATTCGTGTCTTTAATATTTTTTCCTTAACTTGCTGGCTAGAGATTTATTGGTGTTATCAATTTCAATAAAAGTTATTTTGGTTCAATTATTTTTCTCTATTCATTCTGTTAATTAGTTATATTAGGCAGGTTTTTTGTTTTTTTTGTGACCAAAATACCTCACAAGAAAAATTTAGAGTGGTAAGGGTTTATTTAGCACCCAGTTTCAGAGGCTCAGTTCATGCTTGGCTGGATATAAGACAGAAACATCATAGCATCAGGTCATAGTGAAGGAAAGCTGCTCAGGGTAACTAGAAGCACATAAAGAGAGAAGAGGGGCCTAGAGACAGATATAGTCCTTAAAGCTATGCCTCCAGTGACCCATCTCCCTCATCTATGACCACCTCTGAACCTGTTGCATTGGGGACATGCTTTCAACACAAGCGCTGTTTTGGGTCTATTTCTTTTTCTTAAGTTTTACAATATTTTCCATATGCATTATGATATATCTTTGGGGTAGGATTGAAACCAAAACATGACATATTTATGATTTATATACATATTACACATATAATCTGAAGATAATTTTAAGTAATTTTTGTTTTTGTTGTTTTGTGGTATTGAGGATTTAACTCAGGGGCATTCTATCTTCAAGTTATACTCCCAGTCCTAGGACTATTAAACATACAAATCATTACACTGGTTCATTTATTTATTCTGATATTTATATTTCTTCACCATAGAAGCTGAGACTATTTAATATTTTGCAGTGGAATTTAAAAGTCACTGATTTTAAAAGTTTCCACATTTCCAATACAAGCACTCTGTACTCTAAATTTCCTTCCTATGCTGGTTTAGTAACACCTGAGAAATGCATATATGTTGTGTTTTCATTTTCATTAAACTCAATATATTTCTATATTTCTCTTTTGATGTCTTCTTTAGACCATGGTTTATTAGAAGTGTGTTGTTTTCAAATATTTGGGGCTATTCTAAAACTTTTATATTTGTTTCACATTTAATTTCCATGTGGTCAGATAATATTCTTTACTTGACATTATTGTTATTAATTATTGAGACTTGCTTTACAGTCTGGGAAATGGTTTATTTTGGTAAATGTTCTATGTGCACTTGAAAAGAATATTACTTGAAAATTATTTAATCTGTTAGTTCTCATTTTTAAGATTTATAATGTAACTCAAAAGCAGTGATCAATCTAAGGCTAATTATTTCTCATTAGTGAGTCTAAACCTTCCTAAGTACTTTAACTAATGTTCCATGAATTAAAAGTTTTCCAGTCTGACTGATAGAACTATGAAATTAACAGGTACTATTCTTGGGCCTGTATGAACTTCCCTCTAATTCTTTTAGAAAATCTTTCCCCAGTCTTGAATGGTTTCTTCACACACATGCACTCATTAGTCTTATGCTGAATAATCAAGATTGGCCCTCTGTAGTTCGAGTTCTCCCCCTTCCCATTTATGACTTCTAATATTTTTATTGTAAATTTCATCTGTTTCCATGTCTCTAGACACTTGGCTTCATCTCTAAAACTCAGAGTCTTCCAGTTTCTCCCTCAGTTTCGCCTTTCTTCACCATGACATGGTGAATATTAAATTTCATTTCATTTATTCCCCACCTTTCAAGAATGACAATCATTTTCATTGCCTGTTAATAGTATACTGAAAAGTGTGTTTCAATTTTATTTTTTTCTGTCTTTTGAGTTGTTTCAGGTACTGTAATCAATATAGTTCCTATGGCTCCCATCTTGAATATAAGTCTTACTTCTCAGGTATAAAACTTTGATTGTAAATATACAGTTGATTTGTGTACATGTCCTACACTGAGAAGAAAATATAAACACAATTATGTTA
The DNA here is from genome assembly GCF_963383645.1 of Muscardinus avellanarius. NCBI lineage: Eukaryota > Metazoa > Chordata > Mammalia > Rodentia > Gliridae > Muscardinus > Muscardinus avellanarius. Next base: position 36,443,596 of record NC_137792.1, read on the forward strand.
ACATGCTGCTAATCATTTCTTCTATAATATTGAGTTCTTTAAAAGAGCTTTATAAGATTTACTCACTTTCTATAGATTCAGATTAATAGAATTGACTTATTCAGATAGAATATTTTCCTGAGTTGTTTGAGATCATATTTCTATAATTATTAATGATTTAATATATATTTGCAAGTGAGTATTAACCTCCTGAGTAGAGATACTGGCATCTGTCTGCTTTGTTCAGCTTTAGAAAGGTAACAACTCTGTGTCATGGTATAATTTGCATTCTACTTTCACACAAAGAAAAGGTAGCTCCTTACCTAATCCAATTGTTCTAGAAAAATCATAATCACAGTTCTAGGCACTCTCTTTACCCCCCCCCAAAATACAAGAGTTTTTTTCTGCTAAAACCCTACATCTATATTAGATACTTTTATTAACTGAATGTTTGGGTCCCCCTCCCAATTCATTTGTTGAGACCTTAACCTTCAATGTGATGATATTTAGAGATAGAGCTTTTGTGAAACAATTAATTTAGGATTAAATCATAATAGTAGTTTCCTTATGATAAAATTAGTGCCGCAGTAAGCAATGAATGAGGGAGAAAAAGGAGGAGGAGAAGGAAAAGGAGGAAGAGGAGACAGAGACATACAGAGAGATTTTTGTCTTCATTAGTATAGTAAGAAAAGCCTAAGGGAGGACACAAGGAAAACACAACTGCCTGGAACCCATAAAGTGTGCCCAAGCCAGACAGTGAATATGCTAGCACCTCTATCTTGGACTTCCCAGCCTCCAAAACTGTGAAAAATAGATATTTGTTAACATCTAATCTGTGGTAATTTGTTTTAGCAGTCTAAGCATACAAAGACAGTTATGTAACATAAATGCAATAAATTTTAATTTGAGAAGAAGTAATTCTAATTCTAGAGCCTTCCAGAATTCTAATAGGTTAAATAAATAGTGACTCATGGTATGGTCAGCAGTATTAGGATAGCAATATTCAACTAACTTATATAGATGTTATGTAAAATAATGAATGAAACACTTTCATTAAACAAGAATATTTTAAAACTGGATTACTAATATTTTCCAAAAGGTATTCTATAGAACATCAACTCAACACATAGGAATTATTACAAATTATTAGTAATATTGCATTTATTTTTATCTCTCTACAAGAGAGATCAGAATGTTTGGTTTATAGAGTGGCCCTGTCACCATGTTGTCTAAATGCCAAGTAGACAATTATATTCACTTTACTGTCTAAGTTGAACAACAATACCAAAATTCTTCCCTTCATTTTCAAGAATTCTGATCAAATGATTGAGGTGAAAGTCTTTATAAAGATCAAAAGTACTTTGTTTCTACCACATAAGGATGAAGAGAAAGTATCTATCAGGTAATCTACCTGGTTGATTATGAGAGAATTCAGAAACCTATTGCTAGAAATGATAGCTCCTAGATTTTGAAACAGCTATCTCCTTCATAGTCTTTTTTAATTTTATATTAGGGGATGGAAATGTCCACTGGTAAATGTAAGAGGAGATTTGAGGCAATTGTCAAAAATGATTCAGGGAAAATGCATGGAACCAAAACACATCACAGAAATGCAGCCAAGTATTTCAGGTGAAAACAGTAGGCTATGGATTTGCTTTGGCCTGAATTAGTTAGATAATTCATTAGTCTTCCCTTTGATATGTCAATAAAGATCTGGAAAGAGAATATTAATTTCAACAGACTCATGTGTCACACAGAAATATAAATGGTGTGAAAATAATAATCTCCAATGAAGAAATAAGATAATACATTTAGGAGGAAGACATTTTTTTCTAAAGAGCATTGGTCAATTATTTTTATATCATCCTGAAATAGTATTCTTGGTCTATTAATCTCAAGCTTAGTTAAAGGTAACCTGGCTTCACTTATTTCCATGATAAAACAGTTGTTTTACCTATCATTGTAGTTAGAAATGATTATAAGTAATGATAACCAAGACCTCTATAATAGGTATACTCAAATATGTGCAATAACCTTTGCCTGGAACATATTAAAGTTGTCTATCTATAGTCTCAAAGTCATTGGTTAGAGAAGTATGAAATTTAGAAAGACATAAGTCTTTCAACTTATAAAAATAGAAAAATAGAATAAATGTGATGAGCAAATGAAATGAAATATAACAGCCCTCATAGTAGAAATTAATGACATGAAAAAAACTAAGCAGAGTTATCATAGCAAAAATCTGTTTCTGGAAAAGATTAATGAAATATATATACTCTGGCTAGATTTATCTGTGCAAAAGGGAAAAATAAATGATTTTATTATATAATTGGGTTGCTATGAAATAAAAATAGAGAAAAAAATGAAAGTACAAATTGCCTGAATTCCAAAGAATATAATAAAAAGCACAAAAAACAAAAACAAAATAAAAAAAGGTAAAATAATTAAATAGTAGCAAAGATTATAGTATAAATTACTATGAAGAAATGAAAAACGCCAATTATATTGATAAATGTAAAACATTTAAACTTATCTATTAAAAGAAAAATATTTCCAAATTGGTATAAAAAGCAAACCCAACTCTATTATAAATACAAAAGGCAGAAACTCCAAAAGTTTAAATATTATGATATGAACAAAAATTTACAATTGAAATGGAAAAAATAAGAAAACAGAAAGTCAAAATCCTATTATCACATTAGAATTCAGGTCCAAAAGCAATAAATAAAACAGAAAAACATATATCATAGTGCTAAAAGTCATGATCTAAGTTGAAGATACTATATATACATATATATATATATATATATATATACTAAACAATAACAGTCACTGTTATAGAGAAGGAACTAGAAAAAAGTACAAGTAGAAATACATAGAAATGTACAAATAATAGGAGCCTTTAACACACAATCCTCAGTACAAGACAGGTGAAGAGGGCCATAAATAGATAAATAAGCAAATAAATGAATGAATGATCTAAATGCAAAAGGAATAAAGCTTATTGAACATGATACACTGATAATAAACATAATTTCTTGTTAAGCATACATGGAACTTTATCAAGAGAACGCTGGCAAAAGATTGGTTTCATAAAGTACAAATATTACAAACAACACTATATGATCACAGAGCAATGAAACTAGAAACTAAAATTCAAACCACAAATAAAACAAAATCAAAAGATCATTCTAAGTCTGGTGTAGTGGTGCATGCCTGTAATCCCAGTGCTTATAAAACTGAGACAGAAGGATCACAGGTTCAAAGCCAGTGTCAGAAACTTGATGAGGTTTTCAGTAACTTAGGAAGACCCTGTTTCCAAATAAAAAATAAAAAGGGTGGGGAGGTCTAGTTAAGAGGTAGAATGCCCCTGGTTTCAATCCACAGTACCGAAAAAATTTCAACCTATAAATTTTATAACTTTTAGTAAACAAATCTTGATGAAAATGTAGACACACCAAAATTAAAATTATGTTTGAGAAAGAATGGCAATGAAAACACTTACATATCAGAATCTACAAGTTATACTTAGAGCAATTATCAGAGGAAATTTTATAGTACCAAACATCCACATCAATAAAAATGAAAATAAATTAATTAAATTTTCATCTCATAAAGCTATAAAATGCAAAACAAAGTAAAGCAAAATAAAGCAAAGTAAGGAAATATCATTGGGCACATATCCAAAGGAAATGAAATCAATATATCAAATACATACTACACTTCCATGTTTATTTCAGCATTATCTACAATAGCATTAATATGGAATCAACCAAGGTGTCCATCCACAGATGAATAAAGAAAACATATTATATATATATATATATATATATATATATATATATATATCTCAATAATAAAATAGATGAAATCCTATCATGTGTGAAACATGGATGGAACTGGATGTTATAATGTTAAGTTAAATGAACTAGGCACAGAGACATATACCACATGTTCTCATTTTTATGTTAAAGCTAAAAAAGTTGATTTCATAGAACTAGCATACATTGGTCACTACAGACTAGACAAGGTAGTGGGAAAGAAAGACAAAAGTAGGTTGGAAAATACAGTTAGAGGAGTAAGTTTTAGTATTCTATAGTGTAGTAGAATGATAGTTTATAACAATTTACAAAGAACTAGAAGAGAAGTTTGAAGGTTTGCAACACAGATGAAAAAAATATGCATTTCAGGTGATGGAAGTGCTCATTATACTGATTTGACCATCACACATTAAAAACATAATTCAATGATCACCGTGATATATGTAAAATTATGTAAAGTAAAAACTTTAAAAGGGTTAAATTATAAATTAGACAGGTAGATACCAGAAAGAATACATTAACAAATCAAAATTCTGTATCTTTAAAAAACCCAAAGATTACATAAGTCACTAGTTACTTAATCAAGATGGGAAATGGGTGTGGTGACACAGCATTTGGGAGGTTGAAACAGGAGGATTGTATGTTTGAGGTCAACACAAGGTAACTTACTGAAGCCTTGCTTCAAAAAATAAAATAGGAGCCAGGTATGCTGGCAAACGCTTATAATCCCAGTGTTTGGGAGGCTAGGACAGGACGATTGTACTTCCAGGTCAGCCTCAGTACTTAGTGAGGCTCTTTGCAACTCAGTGAGACCCTGTTTCAAAATAAAGATTAAAAAATAGGACTGGGGGTGTAGCTCAGGGGTAGAATGCCCTTGGGTTCCATCCTCAGTACCACAAAAAATAAAATAAAATAAGGCTAGTGGTGTACCTGAGAGAAAGAAAGAGAGAGAAACAGACAGACAGACAAACAGGCAGGCAGGCAGGCAGGCAGACAGGCAGACAAATAGGAAATAACAAGGAGGGAATAACTTTTGGTGCCCAGGGAAAATTATAAGAATCTAATTTGTATATGCCTTTGAGAACCCATTTGAAAACCTAGATTAAATGGATAATTTCTTAGAAAAATACCATTTAAAATTTTACCTGGTAAAAATAGAAAGTTTAAAGAGACCAATTTCTATAATCAAAATAGAAAGTTTGTAAAAATGACTCCTCATCTAGGAGGAACATCTAGCTCAAATGATTTCAAAGAGTAATTTTATCAAACTTTTAGAGATAAGATAGTCCTAATGAAACATGCATTTAAAATGAAAAATTTCCAAATTATTTTATGAAGCAAGTACAACACTGATCCCTTAAAAATTACTGGACCAATATCACTTATGAATATTAACACCAAAAATTCTAAATAGAATATTAGCAAACAGAGTCCAAGTCACAGTATATAAAAATGTTGTCTGTGGCCAACTGGAGTTTATGCCAGGAAAACTTTTCTATTATGTATTTTTCATTCTGGAGTGTTTAACTAAGTGTCATATTAGGTAAAAGAGCTAGGGCGCTCAACTTTTTTGTGGTAGTTTACTTGTAGTTGTTCTTTTCTTGAATTTCAGTCACTAGTGTCTATTCAAGCATCCATATTTTCTTCCATATCTCAGTATGACTCAATTTTAAATTATTTCACGATTTCCCAAGTCTCCAAACTTCAGCAACAGTGATATTTCTCAAAAGGCATCACTTTTAGTAACTATTAGAAAATTGAGCCTATTAATTCCAAAGCAAATTTCTAACGGCATTTATGCCAGCATAAGACTAGGAATGATTCAGATGATATGTGTTTATAAAATTTGTGTTATAAATACTGGACTAAAATGAAAAGTGTTAGAATACAAAATATATTTTATTCAGTATAGTTTTTGGACTTCTTTAAGGATAATTTCTAAACTTAGGATCTAAAACAGTCAATAGATTGACAATATCCTAAATAACTATCAGTTTAGTTAGATATCTAGTCAATGGATGGTAATTTTGAACCTTTATTGCCCTTCTTTTAGGAAGGTCAAATACAACCTTGTCTATTGGTTTTCATCAGTTATACCTGTAATATGGTGACATACAAATGTGGCCAAATTCCACAGTTAGGAGCCATACCTACTGCTGTCTATTGAACAGTATAAGTGGGAGAGAAAGTGATTTCACCTGGTGAGATTTAATAAGATACAAAATTTGTTCACCAGCTAGTTACCTTACTGCCACCAAGCTTAATGCAAATCAAAGCATGATTCATAACTGCATTTTCCCCTTTCTACATGAACCTATTAGGATTCTTCTTAGGCACCTTATTTCCCTTCAAGGCTGTTTTTGATAATATAAGTCTATATCTACAAAGTACCATTAAAAACAAAGGGAAATAGAATATCTCTGTAACTAGCCCAAATTCCATTACACCTGAAAATAGACTCTGGAACCCACCACTCACATAAATCAAGCTCTAGGTGTAACTTTTGCTGCAACTTTATATGGCAAACTTGGCACTAAGAAAAAAAATAAAGTACTTTTCACTATCCTTATTTCTGGCTTAATCCAAGTTGAGTATAAAAATAGGCAGAATGACAGAAAGAAAATCAGATAATATTATTTTGTATCTGTGGGTAAATAATTGATTAATAACTTTGAAGTAAAAGCAGCAAGCATTTTTTGAGCAAACACTGACAGATACATTGCCAGCCAATATTGTGGGCAGACTTTTTCCCTTGGGTTTAAAAATGATTCATTTATGTTAGCTGTCTCCTATAGTGGACCATGTTCTTCCTCCTCAGTACCCTTGGATCTCTTTCATCATTCAAGGCAAAATTACTTCAGCTTCAGGATCCTTTTTCTTCCAGTATTTGACACCTAAGATTTCTTGGGGTCTGAAATTTCTTTGTTGTGAATTATTTTGTTGCATGGGAGTTTAACTCCTTAAGTGTACCCTTGGACAGTGACTGTTTTGTGAAAGTATGAAAGCCCAGATCCCTTGTTCTCATTAGGACAACCTCTGAGGAATAAAATATTTAACATAGTTCCCCCTTGCAATCAACTTCTCTCAACAGGAATTTACCTGAAAGCTGAAACTGTGTTCTGATCTCCTGTCATAGACCCTACCCAGCTTCTTCCAATTCTTAATTAGTTTCTTCCAACAGTACTTCCTTGACCAATCTTTGGCAATTCCATCATCTCATAATCTGCTTGTAGGGAACTCAATTTAAGATGCTACTTCCCTCTCAAATTTAAGAACTTAATAATGTGCAACAACCCCACTAGTTTCCTAGAAACAGGCAGAAATTCTTTAAAGACTCATTCAAAGAGCGAGCTATTATAATTGCCTTGAATAGGTAATTCTGGGAGATGAAATGAGTCATTGGGTCATGATGTCCATCAAGAAAGGATTAATCTCAACATTCTTTCTGTACATAAATAGATGTGGGTGTGTGACAATAAAAATATACCAAGTTTTGTCAAGGGCATAGGAAAGTACATGAAGAAGGTGAATGTGTACAGAAAGAGCTTGTTAATAAGCTCTTTTAAAAACTCCAACAAGAGAAAAATATGAGTAGGAAGGAGAGAATAATACAATCATTTTCATTCCCTTCAGACTTGCCATTATCTTTTTTTCTCTATTTCAGGAGAGGCATCTTTTTATAGTGTTGATTTGGTATAAATCTAGAGAGTAAAAGGGAAAAATAGACACTTTATAAAAACTTTAAAATACTGAAGAACAGCCAAAAGAAGTAGATTCCATGATATAGCTTAAATAATCTAATAAGTGAGACTTTAGCTCTAACTTCTGGAGACAGAGTAGAAAAGCAATAAGGTCTAAATATACAGAGAAGAAATAGCCACTTGAACATGGAGGTCAAACATGTACAACTGCTATTAAGAAACACAGAATATCAGCAAGATAGATAGGACATTCTGTTCTGTTTTGTTGAAAGCATTATTACGGAAATAATTAGGGCCCTACCTTCCTCACTACTGGGACATTGAAAGCTACCTATACAAAGTTGTTAAATACATAATTGTTAATCATATTTAAAAATAACACTGATTTATTTATTTACAAGTGATATGTTCTCTATGAGTTAGCATATAGCAGATCCTCAAAAATAAACATTTAATAAATAAAGGCTAAATATCAAAACTGGGACATATGCTCTGTCAAGTATGGTCTCACTCATAGGAATAATGGGAACACATATTTTATTTATTTAAATGTTTTATTGGTACATTTTAGTTATACATATTAATGAAGTACAAGATGGTAGAGGCATACATACACACATCACTCATTAAACTCTTCCCCAATCCCCCAATTCCCTCACTCCTCCATCCTCATGTTTGGCTCAGTGATTGACTATGATATATTTGTGAATGTACTTCATGTACATTAGAGAACTTCCTTTTGACCCCCTCTGATCTCCCTCAGTTAATTCGCCTTATTTGCTCATCTATGGTTTTTTCTTCTTGATCTAGAGTTCCTCCTACAACCCTTTTTAAATCATGACTAGCCAGACAAAGTGGCACACACTTGTAATCCTAATACTTGGGAAGTTGAGACAGGAGGATTGGGGTTCTCAGTCAGCCTAAGCTACTCAGTGAGTTTCTCTGTAACTTAGTGGACCCTGTTTCCAAAGAAAGAATAAAAAAAATTGGGCTAGGGTGTAACTTGGAGATAGAATGTCCTGGTTTTAATCCCCAGCACCACTAAATAAATAAATAAAATACATACATACATACATACATACATACATACATACATACTATTCGGGAAATTTTGAGGTGCATGAATCTGAATTGCTCAATCTGGTAACAAACAGGAAACCTCATTTCCCATCATATCTACAAAAATACACTGTGTTCAGACTTAGGCTTGGAAAATATCCCTTATTGATAATCTTCCCACTTAGCTTGAATAGTTAATAGTGGCAGAATAGGTTATTGTAACATACGTTAAATAAATGCTAGAACAGTTTAAAGAATTTTTAAAATACAATAGAGATATCATAGATATCTTTGAGACTAAGTGGAATGGGCTTACTATAATATAAAAAAGAAATAGAGCAATACAAGAGAAATATTTTATATATAATATCTGATCTCACCTATACACAATATATAATAGATGGAGGTGAGATGTTAAATATTAGGCATTATATAACACTATTAAGGGAGAAGTTGCGTTCTTAAAACCTTCAATGGGACCTTATGTTCTAAATTTACCTAGGATATTTAAATAATATTTTCTTTCATTTTAATCTCTGAGACCCCATATTATGCTACCTCCTCTCTAATTTTTCTGGCAGGTTCCATATTCAATCTCTTTTCCATTACTTTGATGCTTTTTACTGGATACATACACTCTGCAATAATAGTAAAATTGTCTAAATCAAAGAAGAGTTTGAGAGTCAAATACTAACTCACTGATACAATAACAACATTTTTATATACATAATGAGTTATGTTTCTAGTGAATAAAATTCAATCTCAGTGGATACCAACTTATGATCAGTGAGAACTATTATGACAGAATTATTTATCATCTCCATTTTTTAAAATAAAAAACCAAATTGTAATCATATTAACTAATTTTTTCTCATGGAGTATTTCACACAAACCCATGAGGTATCTCCTATCATTATTGTATGAATGAGAAAACTGGCTCTCATAAAGAATATGACATTTTTGTACTTTCTCAGGATATATTATTTCTGCTAGAACCCAAATAATCTTGGCCATGTTGGATGGCATTTTTGTTTTATTAATTAATTAATTAATTAATTAATTTGTGGGTCTGGGAATGGTACCCAGGGGCATTTGACCTCCAAGCTATACCCCCTGACCTATTTTTTTATTCCTTATTTTGACACAGGGTCTCACTAAGTTGCAGAGGTCCTCACTAACTAGCTGAGGATGTCCATGAACTGAGATCCTTTTCTCAGCCTCCCGAATGCTGGGATTACAAGCCTGTGCCACCATGCCCAGCTTGTATGGCATTTTTAAAGAGGCTATTGTGTAAGAGCTTTATTAAAAACTTCTATTATTAAATTTTTCTTCTCTTTAAATAGGCAACATCTTCTCTTCTTGTTTAATGAAAGTTGTTACTAGAACTAATTAATTCCTTTTTTAAGAGTTCAGTTAATATGCTTGACTTCTCTTAGAGAATTTAAATTCTCAATGTTGGTTTTATGCCAGCAAGAAAAAAACAGAAATGAAAAGGGATAAGAAAGAGGGGAAGAAACAAATGATATATTCAGGGATGTCCTGAAGGTAAGACAGATCATTAAATCAAACTACCTGGGGTATTAGATTAAGATATTTCTTTATAGAAGCTGAAGTAATCAGTCCTCTCCAGGCCTAGCAAGTGGTATTTGCAAGAATAAAATAAATGGGCAATAGAGGATTCAACGCACTTCAGCATTTAGGTACATTTAGTCCCTCATGACCACATCTTCAACCAACTGTGGATCACAAAATTTTTTAAAATTGTGTCTGTACTTAACATATACATACTTTTTTTCTTGTCATTATTCCCTAAATAATAATAATTTAGTATTTATATAGCATTTATATTGTAGTATGTATTATAACTAATCTAGAGGTAATTTAAAACACATGGGAGTATGTATACCATTTATATACAAATACTACTCTATTTCACATAAAGTTCTTGAACATCTTCAGATTTAAGAATGTAGGTAGTCATGGAACCAACCCACTGAAGATACTATAGATGACTGTAATTTATTTCTCCTCTCACTGGAAAAACAATACTTGTTCCTAAGAAATACCTTTTTATACATTACAAATAGTTGAGCATTAGGTCATGGACTGAAAACAACAGAATAACATTATCATCCTAGATTTAACTTCCAAATATTGCTTCCAAGTAAGTATATGTGCATAACTCCTAACAAAGTTGAAAATCAATCATACCAACACTAAAGAAAAAACATTAAGAAAAGTAATCATTCCAGTTTGTGAGGTCAGACTTTTCAGCTCAATTTAAATAACTTCTACTAACTCTCAGATAGTTATCTCATGCTGGTGATGTGAAAATGTACAGTGATGTTGCTTTGTTACTGTTGCCAAAGTAAACACTTCTCTAAAAGATGAGGAAGTTAAATGAGAACTTTCTATCCTTCCCTAAACAATCAACCAAAGATACAAAAAACACTCCATGAAGCCAAGCATGGTGGGACACATCTGTAATTCCTGTACTTGGTAGGCTGAGATAGGAGTTTTTCAAGTTCAAGGACAGTCTCAGCAATTTATCAAGATTTTCAGCAACCTAGTGAGATGCTGTTTCAAAACAGAGATTGAAATAGGGCTTGGGATGTAACTCAGAGGTAAAATGTTTGTGGGTTCAATCCCCAGGACCATAAAAAAAATTACAACCTATGAGAGTGACTATAAAATACTCAAGTGGTATAAAAATTTAATCCTTTAACAAGTGTACGTTCTAAGTCCTGATATGAGGGCCTATCATTGAATCCTTTTAGATTTTACAACAAACAAAAGTGGGATTTAACATTATTAGAAGGGGTTTATATATATTGTATAGATATGTTCAGAGTATCAGAGACAATTTTGGAACTATCAGGTAAAAGAAGTTCTAAACATTATGTTGCATGGCCATTATAGATAAGAATGTTTCTTCTTTTTGGTTTTTTTGTGGGTCTGGAGTTGGGACCCAGAGGCATTTGACCTTCGAGCTATACCCCCTGCCCTATTTTTTATTCTTTATTTTTTTAAACAGGGTCTCACTAAATTGTGGAGGCCCTCACTAAGTAGCTGAGGCTGTCCGCGAACCATGATCCTCTGGTCTCAGCCTCCCAAATCCTGGGATTACAAGCGCGCCATCAATGCCTGGCTTAGATAAGAATGTTTCTACTACCAAACCTGCTCATGCCATGGGACTGAGACTTGCCTAGGTCTTAGAATTTGATTCAAAGCACTTGAATACCTACTTATCACATTGCTTAATAAATTAAATGTGAGTGAATGTAAAATAACCACCCAAACCACAAAGCTATTGGAAAACAGTTTATTCTTTGGAACTTTAAATGCACCAACCAAGGAACACATGGGCAATTCAGTTTTAACAAAATGGGAAAAAATGGCTATGAATTCTTTATGCTTCATGTGATTCGCTAACTAAAAGACACGAGTATATTAGTTTGGGGTTCAATAATATGAAGTCCAGAATACATCTTTTACTTAACAAACCACTGATTTTATACAGTTTTTATTTACTTTGTCCCTTTGAACTGAATGGCATTTGAGAAAAAGTTGAATTTAATTATTTGAGTATGTTCATCAAAAGTAAAACTAAGCCAGTCATAGTGATGCATGCCTATAACCCCAATACTTGAAAGGCTGAGACAGTAGGATCACAGGTTTGATGCCAGCCTCAGAAACAAAGCAAGACCTTCAGCAACTTCATGATAATCTATCTCAAAACAAATAAAACAAGGCTGGAGTGTGGCTCAGAGGTAGAATGCTCCTGGATTCAATCACCAGTACCAAAGGAAAAAAAGCAAAATTAAGTTTTTTATAGTTTTTTTTTTTGCATGACTGGGTATCAAACTCAGGGACTCTCACATGTTAAACAACCTCTCTGCCAGATTTATTTATTTATTTATTTACTTACTTCTTACTTATTTTTAAAACTAAGGGGCATTCTACCTCTGAGCTACACTCCCTGCCCTATTTTTTATTTTTTATTTTGAAACAGGGTCTCACTAAGTTGCAGAGGGCCTCACTAAGTAGCTGAGGCTGTTTGTGAACAGTGATTCTCTGGTCTCAGCCTCCTGAATGCTGGGATTACAAAAGCGTGCCAACATGCCTGACTCAGATTTATTTTTAAGAAAGAAAAGTAATTTTTTTTGGTGTTGGGGATTGAACCTAGGGACATTCTACCTCTAAGATACAACCCCAGATATTTTATTTCTTATTTTTAAACAGGGTCTCACTAAGTTACTGAGGTCCTCACTAAGTAGTTAAGGTAGATCATGAACCCAGATCCTCCTGTTTCATCCTCCCAAGTACTGGAATTACAAGCATGCACCACCAGTCCTGGCTTCATAAAAAGTTATTTTAAATAGGTTCTTTACATCCATTTCCCTGCAAATGACATGATTTTGTTCATCTTTATGGCTGAGTAAAATTTCATTGTATATATATTCCATAGTTTAGTAATCCATTCATATATTGATGGACATCTTTGCTGGTTTTATAGTTTGGCAATGGTAAATTGCGTAGCAATGAACATAGATACAAAGAAAATTATGCTAAGTGAGATTAGTCAGTCACAAAAACTAAAAAATTGGATGTTCTCCCTAATATACAGAAGCTAGAAGAAAAAAAAAGGTCATAGGAGGAACACTAGATGAAAAATGAGAAACCATAGATGAGCAATTAAGGAGAACTAACTGAGGGGGATGGAAGAGGGGAAGAGGGAAATTCCCTAATGTGCATAATGTACATTCACAAACATATCAAACTCAATTACTAAACCAAACATGAAAATGAGGGATAAGGATGGAATGGGGTGGGAACCGGGGAAAGGCTAAATGAGTGATGTGTGCATGTATGCCTCTACCATCTTGTACTCCATTAAGATGTGTGACTACAATGCACCAATTAAAAATAAGATGTCTTGTTAAAAATAAATAAGCTCTTTTGCAATATACTTTGTATTTGCAACATAGGTAACATGGAAACTATCTGCTACATTATAATGCTAACGCTCTCCCCCCAAATGCTAAATGATAAATTGCCCAATTTTTAAATCTATTAAATCCCTCACACCATGCTTCTATTTTTCCTTCTACTCGTACATTTTTCCCATGAAATAACAAAAACCTTATTAGATAGGTCCAGAGACAAACTGTCACTTTAAGTGCTTGTATACAGGTGGCCTCTGTTAGTTGTCTTAAGAGACTAGTCTTATGTGGCCAGACAAACTTTCTCTTCCTCATCACATCATCTATGTCTCTCGGGCTCCTGTTTTCTTCAGATGTACAGAGCACAACATCAGTTTCTGCAACACTTCATTCTGCATTCCAGCATAATCTGCCTTTGGATGACAGATAACAGTGGCGAGAAGCATGACAAAGCACTACCATATGGAAAGATTTCTATTTATGTGGGCACCTTCTTTGAGTTGAGCTCATTACTGTGCAGCCTGAAGGACAATAACTTAACAAGACAGTGACACAACTACTGCAGAAATTCTATCATCTGTGACAGGCCAGTCTCCCCACCCACTCAAACATCTGGCAAAAGTCCACCCCTTACTGAGTATTTGGGGGCTCTAAGCCTTCTTTTCCTCATTTTCAAATTGAGCCCTGTATCAACACATGGAGTTTATTTTTAAAAACAATTGTTTTAAAATAAATTGAAAATTACAGAAAAGTACAAAAAATTCTATGTCTCCATTACACAGGATTCTAATTGTAAATATTTTATACCATTTGCACGCTCCCTATCCTGCTCTCCCCAATTCCCATACTACTCTCTGTCCCTCTGTCTGTCACCCAACATTAGTCTTTTCTGGACCCTTTGACAGACATCTCTGATGTAATGTCACATACCCTCATACACCTCAATATATAATCCTCTGAAACAATGACATTCTCATATTTAAACAGTATAAATCCTCCAAATCAAGAAATTGGTATGTCAACATCCAATCCACTGACTCTAAATAAAATTAAATACTGGAAATAAATTGCTACTGGCATGATTCCCTTCCAATTTCACTGTTCCCCATCTCAAGTTCCCTACAGTTGGGGTTACTTTATTCAGCCCTCTAGAAGCTAAGTCCTTCTTCAGTCAGCAAGGTCAATTCAATTCTTAAACAGATCAATTATAAGCAATTGGAATTCAGAACTTGAGACCTTGTTTTGAGTTCAGCTGTCAACACATTCCATTTGAACTCTTCTGTGCTCCTTTACTTCTAGGACATAGAGCTTTACCTTATTTTCCTAAGTTTGAGGCTCTGTCCCTAAGGTTAGAGTCAGAAAGCATCACTATTTTTGGTTAGTAGTTAAAACCTTTTAAGTAAAATTGCATTGAATCACTACAGATGCGTACATAGAGATACCTGGCTTGACAATCTTATTCTTCCACTTCCTAGCCATAGGTTATTTAACCTATTTGGGTTTCAGTTCCTTCATCTATAAAAATAAAACACCAGCTTAAGCAGAATATAGAAGTCATATAGTGTGAATATGTGAAAAATAAATTTTGGTCCATGCCCTGAAAATTGACACATTCCAAGGAAACTGATGTTTATTAAGCAATGGCAAAAAAATCTGATGTATAAATAAGAATGTAAATTCATTGCATATGTTGCCATAGACAAGGGTATCCCACCCTTTTTGGTCAACACATTATATTTCTCATAGAAAACATATGTAAGAAGCCAAATTTTAATAGTTGGTTATCTAATGTATGTGCAACAAATCTTATTAAATACTGTCCATTTTTATTTCTTTACCATAATCTAAACATTTATCTGCTCTATAAGATTAGAACTTTCAAGTTAACAGATACTCATTGTACTTACTCAAGGAAACACTTTTTCCTGCCTTAACAAATATTTGGATTCTCATTTTCAAGAATGTTTGAATCCATTTTTTTTTGTGGTACTGGGGTTCCTGGAAACTCTTCTACCTCGGGGCTACACTCCCAGACCTATTTTATATTTTTATTTGGAAACAGGGTCTCTTAAGCCAGCGGGCTGACTTCGAACCTGCGCAATCCTCCTATCTCTGCCTCCCAAGCACGAAGATTACAAAAGTGTGCCACCATGCCCAGCTGTATGAAGCCATTTACCTTGATAGGTTGTCACACAAAATTTTTTAAATGAATTACACTGTGTTATACCTCCCCAGTAATCATGATGTTGAGAATTACTAAATCCTTTTTCAATATATTTTTAATTTTTTTATTGGTGCATTTTATTCATACATCATAATGGGATAAAAAAAAAACTTGTGTAGACATACATGCACACATACCCCAGTTAGCCCCTACCCAATACCCACCCCATTCCATCCCCATCCCTCCTTCCCATGCTTGGCTTAGTGGTTGACATCGATATGGTTATTAGAGCACAGCATGTGCTTTAGAAAGTTTCCTTCTTCCTCCTCCCATCCCCTCAGTTAGGTTGCCTTATTTGTTCCTCTATAGGACCTCCTTTTTCATCTAGAGTTCCTCCTATGACCCATTTCTTCTTAGCTTTCACATATTGGGAAAATATCCAATTTCTTAATTTTGTAACTGACTAACTTCACTTAGTATAATGTCCTCCAGTTCCATCCATTTCCCTAAAATTGTGGGGTTTTTTCAATATTATAACAGAGAATTTAAGATTTCTTGAATGACCATCAGGTAAACCATATTTCAGTTTGTGGAGTGGTGTCAGGGAGTGTTAGAGTAAATGTGTATATTAAAAGAATGGGAAATAACTCAGTGGCATATTTCTCCCATCACTATCTGAGCCCTACCATTAGTTCAAAGACAATATATAGTGTTGCCATCTTTGCTTCTTCCTTCTGTTAGCCATCAAATTTAAAATTTTCTATGTATCAAAGGATATAACCAAGGGTCTATAGAAATATCTTCCAGATTGAGAGAAATAAAAGACTAATAACTAGACTATATAAAGAACACAATAAATTTAACACTGAAAAACTAATAACCTACCTAAAAATGGTTTATTGAACTAAATACATATTTCTTTAAAAAAGAAATAGAAGTAGCCAATAAATATATGGAAAAAAATTTAACATCATTGGCAATCAGGGAAATGAAAATAAAAACTATCCTGAGATTTCATGTAACTACAATTAGAATGGTGATCAAAAAGAAAACATCTCTCCTTTGAATAGGAACTTTCTTTAACTGATCTTTGCATTATCTGCCCATTCAGTTTAGCAAGTTTAGTAATCTAAGAACATTTGAAGGTATAGGAGTTGGACACTATAAGGCTTTGGTGGCTTTCTAGAAGAAATGAGGTTAAGAAATGTTGGATGTTTAACCCTTAATTAAACAACTGAGTTAATTGGTGCTGAGGACTCTACTAATTCAGTGTTCTCTAGGTGTGAACGTTACATTATTCTCCATTTTTGACTCAAGAGAAGAAGGCCAGTTCATACCAACACTCTCCAATGGTGGCAGTAATCATTGAGTTCATTAGGGTATGTCAGGGATATAGTGAAGAACTGATAGGAAGTGTTAACTCCACAAATTTAGACAATCCCTAGAATTTGCTCCCTATTTTAAGATACATTAGAAAGGATGATCTCTTCTTTCCTGTTGATTGATCATGATCAATGTTACAGATGATCACTGATCATGTTAGAGTAATCATGATCAATGAGTACAGATGATCATTGATCATAATACAGATAAAGCACCTTTCTTCTCTTAGCCTTATTTCTACAAAGTGATCTGGAAAACTGAAGATCCAGGAATTATTGGGTCACCCCCCAGTTCCTACAATAAATTAAGGTCATGGTAATCTCTACACAATCTTGCCAACCCTTTCCATTCATAAAGAAATATACACAAAGACACCACACCCTGCTCTCTAAAGAAGAAATTCAAACCGGCAGCAGCAGCAAAGAATTCACGGAATCCAGTACAGCTACATCTGCGTACTCAAGAACAGTGAGTCAAATTGCGGGCCACAGAGGAGAAATCCCAGTACTGTACTCCCTGGGACTTGACCCAGTGGGGGAGGGGCGGTGGCAGAGATATCACACCATAGGAGAACATGCAACCTGGCACCCCCCACAGTCTAAAGCAGCCTCTATCGACTCTCTGGGTCGGAGACTCTGTGATACAACCCAGTAAAGGAGTAGTGGGGTCTGAGATACTACTGACTCGAGATCCAGAACACCTTAAGTGAAGTCATAGTGACCCAAGGGAAGAACCCAGAGAAGGCACAAACATCTGAAATCATGGGAAAGAGGAATAATACTGGAGCAATGAATGCCCACAACCCCACAACATCAGAACCCGATAAAACAGAAAATCAGAGATTTCTAGAAGATCAAATCAGGAAAATAACTGTAGAAATAATAGAGGTGCTTCGAAAAGAACTCAGAGAGAGCCAAAAAGAGATAAAGGATGCAATTAATGAAGTAAAGGCCTCAATTCAAAGCACAAACAACCGATTAGACCACATGGAGAACAGAATCTCGCTCTTAGAAGATGATCATTCCAAAAATGAACGCATAGTTTCTAATCTAGGAAAAAATATCCGACAGCAGGAATCTGACATTGAAGAAATATGGGCCCATTTTAAGAGCGCTAACCTAAGAATAATTGGAATAGAGGAGGGAAAAGAAAGTGAAACCAAAGGGATCAACAATCTCTTCAAGGAAGTAATAGCAGAAAATTTTCCAAACATAGAGCAAGAGGTTGATACACAGGTCTAGGAAACTTATAGAACTCCCTTTAGACAGGATCGGAGAAGAGGATCCCCACGCCACATAATTGTCAAAATGACCAATGTGGAAGCCAAGCAGAGAATCTTAAAGGCAACAAAAACAAAGGGCCAAGTGACATTCAGAGGCAAACCAATTAGAATCACTCCAGACTTCCCAAACCAAGTCATGAGAGCCAGAAGGGCTTGGAGTAACATATTCCAAACTCTGAAAGAAAACAACTTCCAGCCAAAAATTTCCTACCCAGCAAAACTTTCTATCAAATTAGATAGAGAAATAAGAAGCTTCCATGACAAACAGAAACTGTAGGAATTTATGTCTTCAAAAGCAGCACTAGAGAAAATACTCAAAGAGATTAACTACAAAGAAGAAATAGGAAACACACACCAGAACCAGAAAAACAAGAGTTTCCATCCAACAGACAACTAAGATTGGTTATCTGTGGAGATTCATTACTTATGTTAGTGTTTTACCTATCTCTAAATGGTATTGTTTGCCTTTATTGTTGTTAATTTTTAGGATTTCTAGTTGGAATATTAATATACCTTCAGATATAGGATTTGGAAATATTTTATCCCATTCTATTAGTAACTGTTAACTCTGTTTACATTATCTTTGGATATACAATTTTTTTTTTATTTTTTAGGGAGTTTGTATACTCTTCTGTTGCCTGTGCCATTAAAATCATATCCAAGAAATCACTGCCAATTTCAATGTTGTGAGGTTTTATGACCCAGATTTTCTCCTAAAAGTTTATAGTCTTAAGATTTATATTTAGGTCTTTTATCTATTTTGAGTTAATATTTGTATATGGGATTAGGTAAGGGTCCAACTTTATTCTTTTCCATGTAATTATTATGTTTCAACAATATTTAGTTAAAAGATTATTATTTCCACCACCAAATGTTCGTGGAAACCTTGTCAAAAATAACTTGACAATATAGGGAAGAATTTAGCTCTAGGCTTTTATTTAACTCCAATGGTTTATATATCTGCCTTTAGAATAGTACTACACTGTTTCAATTATTGTACCTTTATATGGTTTGAAATCAGAAAATATATATCTTCTAGCTTTTTTCTTTTTCAAGATCATTTGGGTATCTAGAGTCCATATTCCATATTAGGATAGATTTTTTTTCTGAAAAATAAATATATAAATATATGATAGTTTCACCTAAAAAATAGAAAAAAAATATTCTCTGGTAAGAAATAAAGCAAAAAGAAATATTAAAATGTTATGTTTAAGTCATCAAAAGCTTGGTATCAGACAAATGAAACTGTTATGTGAGATTATCATTTTTAATTTAGGATAAATTGCTATAATACTAGATGTCAACCACTAAGCCAAGCATGGGAAGGAGGGATGGGGAGAGAATGGGTTGGGGATCGGGTGGGGGCTGACTGGGTGATGTGTGCATGTATGTCTACAAAAGTTTGTATCCCACTATGATGTATAAATACAGCGCACCAATTTAAAAAAATTTAACAATAATTATGTGAAGGATGAAAGGAAAGAGGGAGAAGTGTTTCTTCACTTCATATCATTTCAATTTGCAAAATGCTTATATTTTAAATTTGTAATTGAAAATAAATTAGTTAGATATATAGAACAATGGATGTTGAAGAAAAATTTATTTGTAGCATGAATTAGTATAATGTTCACTACTATAATAATAACAATGATAACAATGTCAGTTTTCCTATGGATACTTGTGCTAAATGTTTATGTAATATCTCCTAATTCTTTGACTAGGAAGTCAAAGAATTTCACATTTAAGTAAGTACCTGCAGTTTTCACCATTTGCTTTAGATGATTATAATTTACCTCTTCATTAATTTAGAGGAAAACATCAAGGCATTTCATTCTAATTAAACAGTTAAATATTCTTAAATACATTTTTATTCTGAGAAATTTTATGTGATAACTTTTTTTTCCAATGTGATTTATGAAGTACTATCTTAAGCTCTTCCTGAGTTGTTGAATAATTTAACTTTTTGGTGTTTTTAGTTTTACAACAAAAAGTTTTATTTGTTGAAAATTATTTGAATATTTTTTGACTTTGTGATTTGCAAAATAGAAAGAAAAATGCCACCTGCCTTGCTGAATAAGATTTTTGTGTTATAAAAAAAGAAGAAATTCAAATGGCCAATACATGCATGAAAAATGCTCGACATCATTAGCAATCAAAGAGATGAAAATCAAAACTACCCTGAGATTTCACCTAACACCAACTAGAATGGCAATCATTCAAAACACAAACAATAACAAATGCTGGTGAGGACGTGGAGAAGTGGGAACTCTAATACATTGTTGGTGAGACTGGAAATTAGCACAACCACTTTCGAAAACAGTATGGAGGATCCTTAGAAGAATGGGAATGAACTTACCATATGATCCAGCAATACCACTTCTGGGTATCTACCCAAAAGAATGTAAACCAAACTATCAAACTAATGCATGCATATCTATGTTCATAGCTGTATAATTCACAATTGCCAAATTATGAAATCAGCCAAGAAGTCCATCAACAGATGAATGGATTACAAAACTATGGAATATGTACACAATGGAATTCTACTCAGGCATTAAGAAAAGCACAATTACATCATTTAGAGGGAAATGGATGGAACTAGAGAACATTATGCTAAGTGAGATTAGTAAGTCATAAAAAATAAGATATCAGATTCTCTCCCTAATAATATGCAGTATCTAGGAAGAAAATGGGTCATAAGAGGAATTCTATATGAAGAAGGAGATACTACTGATGAGCAATAAAGTGACCTCAGGGGATGGGAGGGGGCAAAAGGAAAATTCTCTAATGCACATGATGTACATCAATGTCAAACACTAAGCCAAACATGAGAAGGAGGTATGGGGAGGAAATGGGGTGGGAATTGGATAAGGGCTAATTGGATGATGTGTGCATGTATGCCTCTACCATCTTGTACCCCATTAAGATGTATGACTTCAATGCACCAATAAAATTTTCTTAAACTTTTTAAAAATTAAAAAATAAGCATAAAAAAGAAACACACACACACACACACACACACACACACACAAACACACTATTTAACTTACTAGTAACTCACTCCAGCAGGAAGCTGGAGTAGACAAAGAATAAATAAACAGGTGTAGTGGCTGTCATCGTCTCAGCATCCTTGCTTTGAGTGGTTGAGTTTATTGCTTCATTTCATCTACACTAAAATCTCTCTGGAGATAAGAATATTAAGTAATTTTTGCTGTTGTTTTGTTTATCTTTTTTGTGGTAGTAGAGATTAAACTCAACAACACCCCCAGCTTTTTATCTTTTGTTTTGGGACAGAGTCTGGCTAGGTTGCTGAGGGTCTTGTTAAGTTCCCTAGTTTCTCTTTGAACCTGAGGCCTTCCTTTCTCAGCCTTCCCAGTACTGGGTTTAGAGGTATACAAACCATGCCCAGAAGGTAGTTTTTAAAATCAAATTATATAACAAGGATAGTGTGATGTGAAACAGTACATTATATATTCCTTAAAAACAGTGATATATTCTAAACATGCTTCATAATTGGTAAGTGCATGAGTAAAGCAAAAAACACATACCTTGTAACTTAACGACTAAGATATATGGCCACATTAAGCACTAGAAATTGATTTTTCTCTCAAGCTATTTGCCAATTTTGCATGGATTAGTTGTTGTCCTTGAAATTCAAGATACTATTGATCTGTATCAAGTAGTTAAAGAGCCCTCAAGAAATAGTTGTGGATTCTGATAACTTACAAAAGAGAATAAGACCATAATAGTCTGGTGTATACAGTTTTCATTATTTACATTTTCATTTATTAAAATAACTGCCATATTACTTTACTTATCACTTAGAAAATGAAACTTCTCTGGTTCTCAAATGATTTCTAAGTTTTTGTGAAGCAATTTTGGATAGTTTCATGATAAAATCTTAGAAAATGCTTGATCTACCTTAAGTCTTGTATGTCCTAGTTCTTTAGTTGATCAATAGAAATACTCTTGATGATGTATCGTTGAAAGAATAAAGTACTTATGCCCATAATTTCCTTCTACTCTGAATGTAATTGCCTCCCATTATGAGCAAAAGCACTTTGAGAACATAAAAAAAATTGAAAACTGCTACTCCTTAGATACAGAAATAAGAAGTAAGGACACTCTAAATGAAGTCAGAGAGGAGTGGTAAAAACAATGCTGAAATGAGAACAAAAGTAATGTTGGCAGATTAACTGGCTCACTACTACTGTTGCTAAAAGCATAGAGAGTACCACTAAATGGTAAGTAAGTAAAATTAACAAACTGTCTAAAGAAGAATTCTGTAGATGAGCCAAAGATCTCTAAAATTGAACAGAAAGAATCTACTTTTCCCTTCATCTAGTACAAATGGATGTTTTTCTTTTTCCTTTCTACATTTGAATGAGACTAAAGAGGCTCAGGTGGCCCAAAGAGCCTTGGAATTGAGATTATTATGTAGAGATGGCAGCTAAAGAAATCTCGACCTAGGATTCAACTTAATTGGATTCTGTCTACAGGACCACATTATTTATCCCAATATGGTTCCAAAATTCTCTGCTTCCCTGCAAATAGATGTTCCTTAAGATTACCACCTGCCTATCAGATCGAGTCTTTACTAGTTGAAATGTTTTGTAATAGTTACTGCTTCCATTTTAGCTCAGCTGGATTCAGAAAAGGAAGGGGGTAGATAGCCAAAGTAGAAAAATAGGCACTATTTCCTTGACTGGTGCTTTAGGAAAATACTTTGTATAGTTCCTACTTGCCTTTATTATAAATTTGTGTCACTAAAATGGACACTAGTACTCTATTTAGAACCTGACAAAAGGAATTCCTGATTCAGATTCTACTTTAAAATAGTTCTATTCTGGTCCAGACACAGTGGCACATATCTGTAATCCCAATACTTGGGATGTTGATACTGAAGAATCACAGGTTTAAGGGCAGTGCACAATAAGTAAGTAAGACTGTTTCAAAATAAAAAAATATAACTGGACTAGAGGTATAATTCATAAGTATAATATCCATGGTTTCTGTCCCCAATACTGCACACATACAAAAGAAGTCCCATTCTGGCCCTCCCCAATTTTACCCTTCTATACAAGTGGAAAGACTATGAGGTCAAGGCATCTGAGAATTTCAATTTGAACCAGAATTTCCATATTTTTATGAAAATGTATTTATCAAGATAGGTAAAACATTTTAGTAAACAGGCTAGCTTGATTTGTAGCATGTATACATGTAGTCAAATAATGTGTAGGCCTTCAATAGTACTCTTGACTCAAACCCTACATGTTTTTTGAGCAGGCCTGCTTGTCACTCATCCTTTGGGGTGGAAGAAGACCTCACCTAACCAATTCCAGGACCAGTTTCACTGCTGATTCTCTCATCTCAGAACTAAGTTTTCACCTGAGGTATGGTCCTGATTCTCTCACTAATTATTTGGGGTACCTTAACACATCACTTCTTCTGACTCAGTTTTGCCATCTGTGAATCAAGAAATTTGGACAAAATGAGCTAAATTTTTCTTTCAATTCTTCCAGCAATAAGAGTTACAGAGTAGATAACTATTTCTTTCTGTGGATTAGTAGGGGGGCCTTAAATTCTTTTGATTCAAGGCTTTTGTAGATAAAGCAGTGTGAAATCTCAATATACATTTTAAAATTTTTTATTGGTGCATTGTAGTCATACACCTTAATGGGATAAAAGATGGAGACATACATGCACATATCACCCAATATACATTTGTGCCATGCATGAGTATGCAGTGAGGCTATACTATGTCTCACCAACTCATACATATGATTAGAAACTTGATAACATAATTCCAATTGTATTTGTTTCCATGTATATGCTTATGGTTCTTGCATCTCTGGTGATTTAGAATGCTGATCATTAATATTCATTATGTACTTGTAATGGGACAGAAATCATGCTTATACTCTTCTCAAAATTTCACTCAACTATTTATGGGAATCCCCACAATTGGTTCAAATACATTTCTTAGTAGTTCTTAAAGCCTTCCATGCTGGAATGACACTGTAGTGTCTGCTTGAAGAATACTCTTCCTTTTGACACTCCACACTGCACCTGTAACCTCTGGGAGTGACAGGTAGCATGGGTCGTGTTGCTGTAGGACTATCTTCAAATTCCTCATCCTGCACAATGAGCTGTATACATGGCATGCACTATACAGACAAGAAGGAATGCACCTCTTTCTTTATCTTCATTTTCTACCTTCTCCCTGGGATATCAAAGCAGAAATGAGTGTGTTCTCCTCTCCAATAATATCTTATAAAAGTAGATTGCTTTTAGTAGGATATAGACACAGTTCCAAGGACAGTCCTTGGCACTGACCTCTAATATTCCAGTCTCTCCTGAAATGCTGAATGTCTACAGACCCTTTTCCCACTTGAATACCAATCAGGCAGATGTTCACAAATTACTGGCCCACTAACCTATCAGATCTACTATATATGAGAATACAACCAGGACACAGCACATTAGTGACTATATGCATGAATGAATGAATAAGATACACCATGAAAAAATAACAGTGATGCAAGGCTATCTTTCCAAGCATCTCAGAAATTCATTTTGAGACATTGTTTATGGATATTAAATTGTGTTTAGGCCTTAGTGAATGGTTCTTGCATTTCTGGCAATTGAGAAAGCTGATTGTTAATATTCGCTGAGTATTTGTGATGTGCCAGAAACCAGACTAAAATATTTATATGCATTATATTATTAGTTTTTTTAAATCATGAGTTAGTGAAATTTTTCTGTAAAGTACTAGACAGTATGTTATTCTAAGCTGTGAGAGTCATAATATGCCTTTCTCACTATTCAAGTCAGAAATATAAAAAGTAAATGAATGGGTATAGCGGAGTTCCAATACAACTTTATTTACAAAAATAGGTGACAATATGCATTTAGCTTACAAGACATAATTTGCTGACATCTTCAGAAACATATTTTTCTAAGCCCTTGAATATATAAATTCACTAAACATTCACAGAAACCATTGTATAGCTGAAGAAACTGAGACACAGAGGTGTTAAACAGTTTGGTCATGGACAAAATGCCTGTCAGTGGTCCAGCTGGGATTTGAATCCAGACAGTCTAGTTCCAGAGCCCATGTTTTTAATTACTATGTCCAAAAGCCCTGGTGCTGTTTTTATCTTCTTTTAACAGACAAGCAGATTGAAGCATAGAGAGAGAGGCTAAGCAATTCACCAAAGGCCTCAGATATTAAGGACCTCGTATTTGAACTTAAGCAGTCTGACTCCAGAGCTCACACTCTTTATTACTGGGTCATTTCTGCCACTTGGTAGTAAGTTACAGATCATCTTAGGTGGAAAACTTACAAGGCAGGACATGTCTGTAAACCTGCATTATGCACGTATTTAATGTTTCCTTTTTCTTCCTCATCACCAACACAGAGCTAGCCAATAAGCTAAAGAAAAACATCACTAATAAATGGAAGGTCATTCTCTTGATTTTTAAACATCAACTCATGCTTTGAAATATAAAGAAAGGATAGTGTATGCTCCATGTTAACAACCTTTAATTAAAGAATTTCAGTACTTATGACTTTTTAATCACACTAATAATGTGATTTCACTTACTACTCATTAGTTTCATTTCCAACATGGCCCCTCAAGCCAGCACCACATTTCATCAGGAGGCTGTGAGTCAGTAATAATAATGATGATGACAATGATAGTAATTCTATTAAAAACATATTTGTATACTGAGATCTAAGTCATACATTATTCTGAGTGCTTGAATATATTAATTTATATCGCCTTCAAAGCAACCATTGTACAGCTGAAGAAACTGAAACACAATGGTGTTAAGCAGTTTGGGCAAGAGCAAACACTAGTCAGTGGCTTAGTTTAGATTTAAATCCACAAAGTCTGGCTCCATAGCCCATGTTCTTAATAACTACATTTAACAGATTTTTTGAGAGGGATTTAAAAATATAGTAATCTCCAAAACTTATTATTTTGGTTGGTCCCTTCTATGTAGAGAGAATGGCACTTGGTAATTAATTACTGAACTGTTACAATATTCCTTATTAGGGAGATTATGCAATTATTTGATTATGAAGGATTGTGAAGCCCTATCACCAATCTCTCTTGCCCACTTTCTTATTTATTTGTGTGTTATGGAGGACTCAATCCAGGGTCTCACACATGCTGGTCAAGAGCTCTAACTTTGAGCTACATTCATAGTCCTTTGTATTTTATGATAAAGTCTTGCTAAGTTGACCAGGCTAGCCATGAACTTGCAACCCTCCTGCCTCAGCCTCCCATACTTCTTAGCAGGAAAAGTAACTGTTTGTCCTATAAGAGTACTGGTATCACCTCATTTATAATATTTTCATGTACCACTCAATACTCTTTGTATTAGTCAGCTTTTGTCACTATAACAAAATACTTGAGGTGAAAAAAACATAGAGAAGGAAATATTTATTTTGGCTCTCTGTTTCAGAGGTTTTAGTCCATGGTATTGTTGCTCCCAAATTCTGTACCTGTAGTGAGTCAGAATGTCATATCAGAGAGAGGGTTATGAAGCAAAACTGCTTACTTTGTGGCAGCCAGGAAGCAGACAGGATAAGGGACCAAGGACAAAATACATCCTTCAAAGGGACATCCGCAGTAACTCAGCTCTTCCAACTAGGCCAGGCTCCAGCTCCTAAAGGTTCTACAACCTCCCAGTACTGTCACCAACTAGGGACCAATCCTTTAACATATGAGACTTTAGGGAACAATATAGACCAATCTGTGATACTCCTATTTGTATTAGATGCTTCTCCTCTCTGCTCCATCACCTCTGTCTCATACCTATATTAAACCACATCTAGTGCAATTGTCTCTTTCCCATTGGAGGAAAACCACTGTCACTTCTCATTGCCTACCTCCTACTTCAGTGCCTGATACGTGATGGTAAATAAATATTTAAAATTAAATGAGCAGACCCAATCAGCCCCTTGAATCAAAATGGTTATGTGTTTTCTTCAAACTGAATGGATCTAAAATACATTTGCATTTTAAGTATCAGAATTTTCATGGAATATCTGTCATCCCCAACATAGAACTTTGAGGTCAACTTTTTTCTGTGTATCTACAGTATTAGGGGCCTTTTTATAAGTTGGAGGAAGGAAAAAATGCTCAACATCATTAGCAATCAGAGAGATGCAAATTAAAACTGCCCTGAGATTTCACTATCTCCAACTAGAATGAGAATTATTAAAAACACAGACAACAAATGCTGGTGAGGATGTGGAGAAGTGGGAACTCTAATACATTGTTGGTGGGATTGAAAATTAGTGCTACCACTTTGGAAAACATTTTGGAGGATCCTCAGAAGAATGGGGACAAATCTACCATATGATGCAGCAATACCACTTCTGGGTATCTACCCAAAAGAATGGAAACCAAACTGCCAAACTAATACATGCACATCTATACTCATAGCTACATAATTCACAGTTACCAAACTTTGGAACTAGTCAAGATGTCTATCAACAGATAAGTGGATTATAAAACTATGGAATATGTAAATAATGGAATTTTACTCAGCCATAAAGAAGAACAAAATCATGTCATTTATAGGGAAGTGGATGGAACTGGAAAACAGTATGCTAAAGGAGATTAGTCACAAAAAGTAAGAAATTGGATGTTCTCCCTAACATGTGGAAGCTAGGGAGAAAAAGGGTCACAGGAAGAATTCTAGATGAAGAAGGAGAAACTATAAATGAGCCAATAAGACAATCTAAGGGGGATAGGAAGGGTGAATAGGGAAATTCCCTAATGTACATGACATACGTTCACAAACACATCAAAGTCAATCACTACGCCAAATATGAGAAGGAGGAAAGGGGGAAAGAATTGGGAAAGGGCTAAATGACTCATGGAAGAGAGAAGGAGGGAATGGAGGCGGTAATTGGATAAAGGCTGATTGGGTGATGTGTGTGTATGTCTCTAACTTCTTGTGCTCTATTAATATATGCAACTACAATGCACAAATAAAAAAAAATTAAAAAATAAATGGGAAGAAAGATTTTTTCACGTTTCCATTTTCATATCACTCTCTTGGCTCCACTCCCAAGAATACAAATTTTATTTGTAGATTTGAAAACATGTTCTTATGATTAAGAGTGATATTTATCTATGAGAACTCAGAGCAGGGTTAGCCACAGACAATTTGCTAGGAAGGAAAAGACACTGAGTGGTTGCTAGGTCATCAGATTATCCCACATTATCCTGGAATTCATTTTAAAATAAAATTATTTATATAATGAATTTCTAATTGGTATACTTTTAGATTAAATTTTAAAAGTCCAGAAGCCAACTAAGAGTTCTTCCAAGACATTGTATATGTGTAAACCATCTGCCGTTTTCTCACTTCCATGAACCTCCTTTTTCCAGGAAGAGAGATTCACTTTTGCTTTATCAGCAGACATACCATATCTCAGGTATTAAGGCCTAACCTCACATGTGCTAACATGGGTTTTTATAGAGAATAAAGAATGATCCTGCTTTCACAAAATCTAAAACTTTTCATTTCAATTGAAGAAAAGGAAAATCTGATCCATTGTTAGTTTGAGTAATATTTTCTTTTGTTTTGCTTTTTGCAGGTACTGACAAATGAAACCAGGTGCTCATGCATGCTATATACAAGTATTTCTACCACTAAGCTATACCCTCTATTGTGAGTGACATTTTACTATTCATTTTCTCCAGTGGAGCTAGTAAAAAAAATAATGGGTACAACTTACATTCATTATGCATAATTTACCAGATACTGCACTGAAGTGTTTACATACATGAAAACATGTAACTGTCATGATCAGCCTATGTAGTGATTCTGTGAACGTTTTTTACAGTTGAGGAAACTGTGGTCCTATAAGAATAAATCAGGTAAAGTTTAAATATTTGAGTTCAAGTCTTAGAAAGTTTAAGATTTACTGTGAATCTTGCTCTTTTTGCTTTCGTTCTGTACTTTATCTTGATTGCCAGGTGTGTTGGCACATGCTTGTAATCCCAGCTTTGGGAGGCTGAGACAGGAGGATCACAGGTTTGTGGCCAGCTTCAGCTGCTTAGTGAGGCCCTCTGCAACTCAGTGAGACCCTGTTTCAAAATAAAGAATAGAAAATAGGGCTGGGGTATAGTTCAGAGTTAGAATATGCTGGGTTCAATCCGGAAAAAAAAATATTGGTGATTATGATGACTCTAACTTTAATTTATTGGGACCCTAATATATACCATTTGTTTTTTAACCAATGGATGGGGCAGGATTGAAACTCAAAGCAATTAGCATAAGAGCCTGGGATCTTCCCACTGAGTGGCTTAGTCTGGCTTTTTCCAGTCATTCTAGTGATTATGGCCCTGCCAGGGAACTCTAAGCATAGAAGTAAACAATAGCTTCAGTCCTGAGCCCCACTACTTTTCCAATTCTGAATCTCAGTCCACTTTTTTGTACCATAACTTCTGATGCCTTTGGTTCCTTATCTGCTGGCCTTCTCACTGGTACTTCTCTGCTCCAAGCACCTGGCTCCACCGCCTCTTACTCCCTCACCGACCTCACTCTCTGATTGGCCCCCTTCTCCTCTAAATCTGAACCTATTCAAAGTCACCTGACTCATCTTCTATGGGAAATATCTGATTTTTCAGGTTGAAGCCTCAACTTCTCTGGTGTATCTTACTTTTCAAGGTCTGAAAGCCCGTTCTGAAATATGACAGACAGCCTTGCTCTTTGGGATCTATACATTAATCAATGACAAATAAAATATGAATACTTCCTTCAAGGTCTGAATCAAATATCATTCTGAAAGTTACTTAGTTCCCAAAGTGCTTTTTATTTATTTTTCTTGGGGCCCAAAACAATTGTGGCCCTATTTAAGCATAAATACATCTTACACATTGAATCTCTCCTTTCAGATTACACACCCCATAAGGGCAAGAAAAAGGGTTGATTCATATTGATGATGTGAATAGCAATATGGGGCAATGGAAATTTTGAGATGCATTCCCCTCAAAAACTCACATAATCTTCATTAAAATGACCAAATTCACAAATATTTAGTATTGGTTGAAGAAGAGCACCCTTTTCATATATATATTATTTATAATAAAAAATTAGGCAATGTTTTGAATATGCTAAAATTAACTGATTCACCATAGGCTTATTAAAAAAGAATATGGCTTATGGCAAAGATTAATATGAAGATATAGATATGTTTTTCTAAGATTTGTAAAAATATCCAACATTGTAAAGTCAAATGAAGTCAAATGAGGAAGTATAGTCTATTAAAGGTATTTCTTCTTTATTAAAAATGCTCAAGAATCAATATGAGCTTTGAGTGAATATTGAAACTCAGGTAAAATGTGAGTCAAATTTTAATAGTAATCAAGTACACATAGACAAGGAGAAATTCACTGATATGTGTACTATTGTACTGATGATCTGTTTTACTTAATTATTTTATTAGAGATAAAAAGGGATTCTGCCATTTTATCCAAGAAGTTACAGTCACCTGCAACATACTGACAATAATGTCAGTTTCCAGTTGATTATGAATTGAAAAAATGGTCCCCCTGACACCATCCCCATTAATGGGTTTATTTTTTCATCATTACTATCACCTGGGATTTTTGTAATTTAAAGACCTAGTATTTTGCCCTCAACTTTCATAGTAGGAACAACACATTCCAGAAGGTAAGTAATATATTTTACACTTGGTATATGCAAAGATTACTTCATTAACTTCAAAAAAAACCACAAAAGAGGCCATCTATTTTTCAAATCTGTAAAGCCACAGATGGCCATTTAAAATTATTTGGGTGTACATAAAATTATCTTAAGCCATTGTATTCATTTTACATTTATAAAACTTTAAAAGGGAAACATTCTAAAATTAGCAGATCCTTTCCTATTCTTAACAATCTTATTACTGGTCTTAAGATGAAACAATTTCTAACTACAGTTTTGGCTCTTTCTATTTAGTCATGGGTTCCAAACTATATCCTCAAGTATCCCAGAGTGCCAAATTATTAGGTGGCATATATTCTGCCTCCCCACAACACCTTGAATTTAATATACATACTTCCAAGTTGCTACTTATCCTTTTTCTTTACTTTTAGAAAAGATTGATTTTCCATGTTGCATTATTTGCATTATTACAAATTTAACATAATTGATTGAACCATGCAGTTTTCACATTTGTGTTTCTTGTAAACTTATTTTTAATTTTTATTAAATTAATAGTTCTCTCTCTCTCTCTCTCTCTCTCTCTCTCTCTCTCTCTCTCTCTCCCTTTGTTTCTCTATACCATCAATCTCACAGCTGAGTTAGAAAGGGAATTGAGTATTTTATGTGTATGTAGTGGTTGCTTTGTACTGAGAAAAAATTCAAACTTTGAAGTTTGATTAATTAATAAATTTTTATTCTATTTTTGGGAAACAGGGAAAAGTGCACTTAATCTCTAGCAAAAACTAAGCATAGTATTTTATTTACCTTTAAGTTTTAGATTATAACTTCGAAATATTTAGACATAAAAAAGAAAGGGAACTGAGGAGTCCTCATGGTTCAGAGGTTCGGATTTCTTTCACTTCTACCCCATTTTGAGCTTATGACTATCCCTACACAGTGTCTACTGTCCCTGAGGGCAGAATCTAACTTCTTCAGATGGTATGTATTATTTTTGTTCTTGTTTTCTGTTGCCAATAGCAAAATGCCAGAAAGTAAGTTTTAATAAAAAGGTTTATTTTGGTTCATTTTTCTAGAGGTGCAAGATCAAGGAGCTGCATCTGATAATAGCCTTCTTACTGGCAGAGCCCAGAGAAGGTGCATGGTGTGACAGGGAACAAGCATGCATCACCTCTGGTTTCTCTCCCTATTCTCATAAAGCTACCATTTAATCATGGTCCCCTAACAATATGAAACCCAATCACTTCCCAAAGCCCCACCTCAAACACCATAGCCAGATTAAGTTTCCATCCTCTAATACCTCACAATGGGTATTAAATTTCAACATGTGAACCTTGGGGAAAACACTCAAACCATATACACAGAAAAGCAGGGTAAAATTTCTCCAAAGAGAGAGGACGAAGAAAGTGTAAATGAGTGATGTATGCATGTATGCCTCTACCATCTTGTATTCCAGTAAGATGTATGACTACAATGCACCAATAAAAATGATGCATTTAAATGCTACTTGTGCAATCTATCAGACAAGTTTTTACCTTTAAGACTTACTTTCAATTCCAGGTAACTTTTAAAACTTTATATAGATAGATCTGTCACCTAAGTTCTCTCTGAATTTTTATATGGGCATTTTATATTTAAGCCATAGGTTTGCATTTTGTATTCAACCACATAGTTTTATAGCCCTATTCCCAAATGGCAAGGGAGAGGAGGAAGGGGATTAAGGGAGTAAAAAGCAAATGAATTATCCTATTCTTTTATATATTATGTTGAGGTATTCCTAGGACACTGGTTTAATAATAGAACTAAGTGATAAAATAAATGATTTGTCCAGACGTTTTCTTCACACTAGCTTATTAGGCCCTATTGATGAGAGGCTTCTAGCCAAATTAATACATGTACTTTTACTAAAAAGAGTGACTTTTCCCATAAGATTAAAGGTAATCTTTGCTTTATTTGTTTGTTTGTTTGTTTCCAAATTTCTACTTAACTGCCACCACCCTGCTTGTGCTGCCCCCCAAAACCTCAAACTGACTTTCCACCTGTTACAGCAGTAGCCTGCTTGAGGGAGCTGAGAAACTTTTCACTTTGTGATACCTACTACTTTCCATAACACTGTGATGTCATGTGGTTTCTTTTGCCTCCACTCACTACATATTTATTTTTAAATTTTATTTTAATCCAACTTCTCGTTTTTTAACCACTGCTGTCACTGCCCAAGTCATCAACCCTTTTCAATTCTCTTTGGTGGTCTTAAATCTCACCAGTAAGTGTGCACTTTGCTATGCTTCAGTTTCTTCTTTCTGAAAATGTTTGGAAAAGCTATTTGAAGCCAATGTTAATTTTTCTTGACCTATTAAAATTCTTCAATAAAATTATACATTTATACCAGCTGTTTTAAGAAAGGTTGGTGGGGGAACTATGTTGGATACTAGGAGGTATAACCTAAATCCCCTAGTTTGCCCCTTTAAGGACTTAGGCATTCAACCCCCACCCTAGCCACTGGGAATAGGCAGTAGAAGGCTCTCCATTAAGACTCTGTTATAGAATGGATCTGTAATATCCTTTCAAAACTCATGTTTTAGGCTCTGAGGTGAAAAGACTGTATCAAAAGGGCTTTCTTTCTGGCTGCCTTGAGCTGAGTGGCTTTCCCCTGACTTTCCCTTCCTCCATGATTTTTCTACATTGTAACAAGCTGACCGTGGACTGAGTCCTCTTAAATTGTGAGCTGTAATAAGTTTTTCCTCCTCAAAGTTGCTCTTGTGAGGTATTTTGGCCACAGCAACATAATTTGACTAACATAGACTGACGCCTATAGATTTCAAATTTCATAAAGCTACGCTGGCCCAAGTTCAGGCCTCATCTCCTGAGGCAACCGGGTTTGGATGATTTTCCTCATATACTAACCACAATGTTGATGCCAGGACACTTATATATAAACTTCTTGCAGGCTAATGAACATATTTAAGTCTACTTCCAGGAACAGAACCAATCAGATGCAGGCTAATCTGGGGACAAAGAAAAATAGCACCATCACAAATTCTATTTTCTGAAGGTAGGGTATTTTAAAGGTTAGACATTAAGGAGGTTATTTTAATGAAATTGAAAAAGTTGTCTCTGAACTGTGCAGACTTGTAAACTTTTATTTCTATGGCTTTTCCCATTTTTTGTCCAGTGTAACTTTGCATCCTTCTCTTATATACACAGTAGCCACAATACTACCATGTATGCCAACATATGACTAGGGTTATTAAATTTTAGTCTATATAAAAATCATCTAGAGGTCTTTCTGAAATGAAAGTGGTCAGACTTTAACACCTGAGGATCTGATTTAGTAGTTCTACAATGTAACCCAAGAATGTGCATTTCTAATAATCTCTCAAGTAATGTTGATGCTGCTAGACTGAAGACCATACTTTTAAATTCATGGCCACCGAGTTTTATGGAGAGAAAATACGAGAACATCTGCAATGTCCTGAACTTAGGGCATGTTAGATGTTCAGAATCACAGTTATCTTTGCTGTTGATATTGTAAAAGTTGTACTTTTCCTTTCATAAACTTTAAATCCAATCTCTCTGTGCCTAAAGAGAGAGAGAGAAAGAGAGAGGAGCAACAACATCCAAGGAGCAGAAGGCTGTAAACAAATTTCCTGGATCACACTGAACCAGAACTGACCTATGATAAAAAACATCACAGCACTGTTAAAAATAAACAAGCTGAAGAAGAACACCCTCTTTGAATGGGGCAAACAGTAACAACCGCATCTCTGAATAGGCACTGGGCCTCTACTGCCATCAATGCCTTTGCCCAAACTCACACTACTCTTTTATAATTTAAAGTTATCAGAGAAGGGACAGTAGAGGGGAGGTGAGGCATGGAACAATTATTTCTGTTTCAATTGCTTTATTTCATTGAGAAAGATAAGCTTAATAAATTTAAATATTCTGGTTAAGCCAGTTAATCATTAGAAATATTTTTTTTGCTGTACTGGAGGTAGAACCCAGGAGCTTTTCTACCTCCAGGATATACTCCCAGACCTATTTTATATATTTTATTTGGAAGCAGAATCTCACTAATTTGCTGAGAGCCTCACTAAGTCGCTGAGAATGGCTTCGAACCTATGTGAGCTTCCTGTCTTGTCCTCCCAAGCGCTGGGAATACAAGCGTGCGCCACCACGCCCAGCTAGAAATACTACTTTTTATTAATGACAAGTGGAATAATTCCTTTCATGTAATTATCTACATGCCATCTTAAAGCCTGTTCACCTCCAACTCAACCCAAAAGGTGATTCTGTGAAGTCTATATTCAAGTTCATGGACTCTAATTGTTCACTGAAGTCATGTCAGAAAAGAATAACTTGTAAAAGCAGAAATTCATGAGGACTTTAGGCTCTTTCCTACTCAAATTAGATATAAATTCAAATCTAGCTAACATTTTCTAGCACCTTCCATGTGTCAGGACTTGAGACAGGTGCTTCTTCAAATGTACTTGTTTAATTCTCAAAATAAGCCTTCCCTTCTGTCATATATTATGGTTTTATGGAAATAATATTATAATAGAATAAAGTCTGTAGGAAGCAAGAAAACATCAGAAATCTCTACTAATCTCTTATTTGTGGTGAGTTATTTAATATTTATTTTGAAGAAAAAATATTTCAATGTCACATGTGTACATTGGTTTTCATGGTGTTTTCTTTACTATAGTTCAATGGATTGCAAATTCTTGCATATAATTAATATAATGGATTGTACACTTAAAATCAGATATACCATGCCTTATGGTTGATTTAAGGACCTTTAAAGGATATTTTTTACTCTAGGGAATTTTTACCACTGGGGCTGACTTCCAATATTAATTTCTATATAAAATGAGACTTATGAACATTTAAGGCAAAAATCCTGGCTATCTGAATCCTTGGCATGTCAATGTGATTTTTGTTTCTCTTTTATATAGTACAGAAATGGACTTCAATCAGGAATAAAGCCAGGACTCTTGGAGTGTTGTCCTAAAGAAATTGCAACCACTTGACTCAGACTTTAAGAAAGCCTTCAGGATTATTATGAAGCTGCATTCATCAATTTGTACAACAAATATTTATTTGGCATTGAATACATGTCAAGGACTGATCTAAGTGCTAGGGACAATAGTAGACACACAAATTGCTACTGTCAGGAAGTTTAAATTTATATTTTAAAATAAGAAAGCAACAAATAGCAGATAGCAAATATAAATGTCACGTGTTGTGGTATATTTCATCATGTGAAATGGGTAGAATGTTACTTTTGGGATGCTATTTTGCCTATCACCACCAGAATAGGAGAGTCTAGAAAGCAGTTTCCCAGAAATGAAGTAAAATGTTTTAGATAGGAGGGAGGGTCAGCTATCTTGTATACAGATAGAAGATACAATAATATAAAACCTGTGAAATGGTCATTCGATTTTCCACAGGATGATCACTTGTGAAATTTATAAGCTTTGGAGATTGATAGAAATGGAAACTTGATTAGAGTGGGCTCAAAATAAAATAAATGAAGATAATAAATAAGAAAAAGCTATAGAGTTTTATTATAAATGACAACAGAAAAGTGGTAGAATACTCAGAGGAAAATGAGCAATGAAGGGCAAGAACTGTGCTATATGTGCATGCTGAGAGGACTGGTCCAGTGGAGAGGGAAAATTTTATGTAAGCAAAAGGAGGATAAGTTCTGAAGCATTATACTTGAGTATACAGTCAGGAATGAGAATGTACAAGTAAAGGGTTGGACCTTATATAAATATCTCATTTGTATGACACATGGAAAGATGTAAAATAAAGGTACAGATAAAGAAAAAAAATGAAGACAAATTTAGTTAGAAGATAGAACTGTTGAATTTGAATGCTTCTATTTTCTCCATTCAGTGAGAATTAGAAAACATAGAAGATACTGGTGTCTTAAAAAATGAGGAAAGTAAAAAAATAATCATTTAAAATAATGGGAGATTTTTGCCAGAAGCTGTAAAGGTTCACTGGAAATGATTGCACATGTGAATTGTATCTGGTGAGCTAGCTGGTACAGAGCCAGTCTCCAGAATGGCAGGCAGGATGGAGGTCCTAGAATGTTGTACCTCTGTCTGAGAGCATTTTGTGTTATTTCCAGTTTTATTAACCATATTTATAAATTTCTATGACCTTTTCCATGAAGAAAAGTTGACATCTGATAGCAGTGATTGTTTGCATCTTCACATCAATCAGAACACTGTCCATTGTGACAAGCAAGCAAGAAGAAAATAGCATAATTATATTCTTCAGGCACTTTGCCAATACAGTGAGGCCATAGATACTCTATTCATTTCTCAAGAATGAAACAAAGAGCTCTGCCTACTGGTCATTGGTGTCATTCATCTACAGTGTCTAAGTCAATGTGTCTAAAGCCACATTTGTTTTTCCCTTCTTCAAACAGATTTTCTTAGCCTTACTGTCCACTTACTTAATTTCACAAATATCATTATAATCCTATCCTTTCATAAAATGATACTTTCCTTCTAAACCTTGGCTCCACATTTCCTAAATAACTTATATACTCAGGAATCTGACATAAAGAACTCTTCTAGTTTCCTCCTGACTCATCTCCCACCATCATCTTCCCACCTATCTTATATTATTGTTTTAAACAAGCATATCATGAGATATTTTAGGTTCCAGGCAGCAGGAATGTAACTCAGAATGCTCTTAGTAAGGAAAAGTTACTTCCATCAAGATACCTGCCCTGAATTAATTAAGGGAAGAATTTCCCTCCACACATTTTAGTGAATTCTATCAAACCCACTGCTTAACTTACATAGTTAAATGGTTCTCAATTACTATTTTAAAATATAGACTCAGACCCCTGGAGAAACCAGGGCCCGGACGTAAGACCCTGGGTCCCGGACAGGGGTCTGGTGGGGCACGTCGGACCCCGGAAGAGCAGGGGCCCGGGTCGCAGGACCCTGGACCCTGGGCCAGACCATGCGGAGCATGCCAGACCCCTGGAGAAACCAGGGCCCGGTTGTAAAACCCTGGGTCCCAGGCGGGGGTTAGGCGGGGTACGCTGGACCCCGGAAGAGCAGGGGCCCCTGGGCTGGACCGCATGGAGCACGCCAGACCCCTGGAGAAACCGGGGCCCGCCGCAAGGCCCTGGGCCCCGGGCAGGGGTCAGGTGGGGCACGCCGGACCCGTGGAAGAGCCAGGGCCCAGGTCACAGTGCTACTGAGTGCCTGATCCCACAACCTCCTCAAACCACACATACTGTCTTCTCTTATTTAAAAAAAAAAAGAAAGAAAAAGAAAAAAGAAAAATATTGGAGAGGGGTCAAGAAGGCCATGGCAGATGCCAGGGTCAAGAAGGCCATGGCAGATGCCAGGATATTGGAGATGCAGGCAAAACTTATCCAAATGAACTGGAACTTTTAGAAAAATTCCCCGAGAAGGAGGACTGCTTCTTCTCTACATTCTTAAGAATCTTGGACATCACCTGTAAGGAGAGTTTAGCGGAGACCTAGGAGAAAGGCAGTGTTGAAAGCAGTCTCCGCGATGGCAGCGGAGACTTGTATTCAGGAGAAGCAGAAATCGGATCCTACCAACATTATTTTTTGGAAAAATTACACCAAATATTGAATGCTACCGGCGTGCATGCTTAGGAACACTGGACAACATTCAGAGTGGAAAAAAAGCTTAGGAAAGATTTGAAATGATGGAGGCAGTGGCAATGGCAGTGGCCAATACTCAGGGGAGGCAGAGATCTGATGCATTACACCTGGAGCCTTTGAAGTAATTACCACAGAGGCAGAATGCTGCCACCACGCACCCTGGAGAATGTGGGACAAATGGCTGGGCGAAGAGGATGCTCGGATTGGAACCTGCCGAGGGGTGAGGCCGGTGATGGACATAGCAAAGCTGGAATTGGAGCCTATCGTGAGGCAAGGCTGGTGCTGGAGCCTCCAAGGCTGGGATCAGAGCCCATTGAGGGGTTAGGCCAGTGTTGGGGCCAGTGAGGCCAGGATCGGAGCCTGCCCTGAGGCAAGGCCGGTGCTGGGGGTTCCGAGGCCAGGATCGGAGTCTGCCAAGGGGTTAGGCAGGTGCCAGGACCAACGGCTGGCATCGGAGCCTGCCATGAGGCAAGGCCGGTTCTGAGGCCCCCAAGGCCAGTATCAGAGCCTGCCGAGGGGTTAGGCAGATGCCGGGGCCAGTGGCCGGCATTGGAGCCTGCCGTGAGGCAAGTCTGCTACTGGGGCCTCAGAGGCCGGGATCGGAGCTTGCAGAGGGGTTAGGCCGTTGCCGGGGCCAGCGGCCGGCATTGGAGCCTTCCATGAGGCAAGGCCACTACTGAGGCCTCCGAGAGCAAGATCGGAGCCTGCCGAGGCATTAGGACAATGCCGGTGCCAGTGGCAAGCATCGGAGCCTGCCGTGAGGCAAGGCAGGTGCTGGGGCCTCCGAGGCCACGATTGGAGCCTGCCAAGGGGTTAGGCCAGTGCCGGGGCCAGTGAGGCTGGGATTGGAGCATGCCGTGAGGCAAGGCCGGTGCTGGGGCCTCTGAGGCTGAGATCGGAGCCTGCTAAGGGATCAGGCAGGTGACAGGGCCAATGGCCAGCATCGGAGCCTGCCGTGAGGCAAGGCTGCTACTGGGGCCTCCGAGGCTGGGATCGGAGCCTCCCAAGGGGTTAGGCCAGTGCCAGGGCCAGCGAGGCCAGCATCGGAGCCTGCAGTGATGCAAGGCCAGAGCTGGGGCCTCCAAGGTCGTGATAGGAGCCTGCTGAGGGGTTAAGCCTGTTCCAGTGCCAGCGGCCGACATTGGAGCCTGCGGTGAGGCAAGGCCACTACTGAGGCCTCCAAGGCCAGGATCGCAGCCTGCCTGGAGGCTAGGCTGGTGCTGGGGCCACCGAGGCTGGGATCGGAGCCAGCCGAGGGGTTAGGCTGGTGTCAGGGGCCAGTGAGACCAGAATTGGGGCCTCCCATGAGGCAAGGCTGCTGCTTAAGCCAGCGAGGTCTGGATCAGTCCACTGAGTAGCCAGGCCACTACTGGGGCCATCACGAGTGGGATCGGTACTTGCAACATGACATGCACAGAAAAATATCACAGAAAATAAAAACCAGATGCTTTCCCTACTCAGCAATAACTAGGAGGAAAGGGGCAACAGGAAGAGGTCGAGCTATAGAAAGGGCCCTATAGTGAAGCAATTAATGTGACCAATCAGAGGGTATGGAATAGGGGAGGATGGAGCATCTTTAAAATGCAAGAGGTATATAAACAAATGTATCAAAGTTAATCACCAAATAAGTGTGGGATCGAGGGAGGGGGAGGGAATGGGATGGGGAGTAGATGAGGGCTAATTGGATGATGTGTGCTTGTATATCCTCTCAAGTCTTGTATTCCAATGTGATATATGATTACAATGTACCAATAAAAATAAATTTAAAAAATAATAAAATAAAATAAAATAAAATATAGACTCAGTCTACTGCAACATACAAAATTGAATCCCCCTTGCCAACATCTCAATTGTGGCTATGAGGTATTATCATTTGATTTATTTCAATTCAGAATATATTAAAAACAAAAAATTCAAAATCCATCAGTTCTAGCACTGCATCAGTTATGGTCTTCCAGAAAACAGGAAAAAAATAATTAGAAATATAATGAATTTATAGGGATGAGATGATTTCTGAGAAAAGAAGAGAGGAGAAAGAAAAGCAAAGGATGGAGGAGAGAGGGGTAGAGCCTTCAGATGTGAATGCTGGTCTTACCCATGTGAAAGGAGAAGAGAAACAGAGGAGTCGGTAGTGAGAGCCTTAGACTGTAGCAGAGCTCTGATAAAGTCTCAGCCAGGTAAATGGGGAACTCAGAATAAAGATTGCCCATCCAAGAGGTCTCTTACCAGCCAGGAGTGGCCTAACTCTAATCCCCCTGCTGGGCTCAGCCATCAGCTGGGAGCAGACTGGGAAGACTGTGAACTGAGCCGAAACACTAAGTAGATCCCAAAGGTGAACAAAAGTTCTCTTAGTGGTAGGTTCTCTGTTGTAGGGCAATCTGTATGTGCATATCCATGGCTTCCACAGTCATTACCATATCTATATTCCCAATGCAAAGTTTTCTTTACTTTACAATCATTACCAACAAACTTATCACCCTCAGAATTTCCACAAATTTATTGGCACTGTTCCCTGTCTATGCTTTTACTTTTCCCTTCAGTCTGGTTATCTTCTACTCAACAACTTAAAAAATTAGTTAAATAATTCTTATTTTATGATACCTTTCCTCCCTCTATTCTCTTTATATTTTCCATAAAGTTTGGCAATACTTCCAGCAAAGCATTTATAACATTGTAGTAAATTATTTATGTGCTTCTACAGTGCTGTATTTGAGGGTACCTTTAGAGGAAGAGAAATACCTTATTTATTTTTGTGTTCCTAATGCTATGGTTCCAAACTGTAATTACAGGTACTCCAGAGTGCTACAGTGAAGCTGCAAGAGGTATCATGAAGTCATTTGAATTTTTAAATAAAACAAAATGACACAGCATGAACTACAACTATGAAGTTCTCTGAAGCTCGGTATTTAATATAACAAAATACTTGGCTATTTTTCTTGGCCTAGGGTTGCCAACTCACAATAAACACAGTACTTTGCACATAACACCTATTTGGTAAATTACTTCAAAAGTTGATTTTAGATAATTTATCTGATTTGTCAACATTTATTCAGCACATGTACTTCCCAAGTTAGCTGTTGTTCTAAATACTATATATGCATTGTGCCACTTACCCTTTTTGAAAGTTAATTTTAATAATTTTCATTATAAATATTTGGAAACCAAGATGCCAGAATGATGAAGTCACTTTTGCAAGTTCCTACAACTAAAGAGCTGCATGTTAAAAAAAAATTCCAAAGTTGCCACATTCTATACACAAACTCCCCAAAGATTTTCAGTATAACAAGTGGTAAAGTTGATGGAAAATAATAAAATTATGTTCAATTTATTTCAGTATACAATATAAAGTCACCCATTGAGAGTTGAACAGATTAATTCATTATGGAATATTTCTACAACAACTATTATTATCTGCTGGGTGCAAAACACTATATTGAATACCAAGATGAATGAAGAAGTAATTCTGAAACTGACAATTTCAAAGCAGTCATTTTTATAACAGTTTTCTCCTATTTTCAAGATATTTAATAATTCTGATCTCCCACTGCTAGTGAACCTTTCCTTTATTTCTACATTTTTAATTTATTTTTTCCAAGAACTATTTTTAATTGGGTAAATATATTTTATTGGTGCATTGTATTTATACATCATAATGGGGTAAAAAAAAACTTGTGTAGGCATAAATGTACACATCACCTAGCCAGTCCCCACCCAGTCCCCACCTCCCTCCCTCCCCAACCTTCCTTCCCATGCTTGGCTTAATGGTTGACTTCGATATGAATTAGTACATCATGTGCTTTAAAGCATTTCCCTCTCCCCACCTCCCATCCCCACAGTTAGGTTGTCTTATTTGCTCCTCTATAGGATCTCTTTTTTCACCTGGAGTTCCTCCTATGACCCCATTCACCCAAGCTTTCACATATTAGGGAAAGCATTTGATTCCTTATTTTTTAGAGATGCTCTAGGAGACTTAATTTTGTCCAGTCAAATAACTTCTTCAGACTTAGGTTGAATGTGTTACAATTTATGGCAGTAATGAAACTAATCTACCTAGGTTTGCACAGGTTGGACAATTGACAGTATTTTCCACTTTCCTCCCATTCTTAATTTAAGTGGGGGTCCTAGTTGATACATGTACAGTGGAGGCTATAGGGATACGTGCACATTAGAAGTTTAGTAAAGCAGGAGATAGGGGCAAATGTTTTCTATTCCCCAGTTAGTAGTGATGGAAATACCAGGAAAAAAAAGAGTCATGCTGACAAATTACTCAGGTAACCACACCAAAATTACCAGAGGTCTTTTTAAATAAAATCTGTGACTTAATTCCACATTTTAAAACTTAAATCTTATGGAATCTGCCCTCCAAGTAAGTCGCATACTCCCTAAAGTCAAACTAGTACAAATTCAATGTATTAATATAAAAATTCAGATTGAGTTATTCAATTATAATCTATAATCAATTAAGATAAAACTGTGGGCTATAAGTTTTCATTGTTCTGAAAGATGAGAGATCTGGTATGTAGGATTCTGATGTTCACTCTGAGTTTAACCTTGAGCAAGTCACTTAATGAGTCTGAGTTTGTGAATCCATTTGAGCCCAGTGGATCTCTCTTATTTTACAAAATGAAGTTCTA
Organism: Muscardinus avellanarius; assembly: GCF_963383645.1. Classification (NCBI taxonomy): domain Eukaryota; kingdom Metazoa; phylum Chordata; class Mammalia; order Rodentia; family Gliridae; genus Muscardinus; species Muscardinus avellanarius. The sequence goes on from NC_137792.1 coordinate 36,486,921, forward strand.
TGATTGTATTCTGTGGTGCACAGTAACAAAATAATTTTAAAGGTCATTAGTGGACCTTTACAAACAGGGTAAAGTGCTATAGATGCTGTATATTAAAAAAGGATAAATATAAAACCCTAAAAATATAGAAGAAAACATTTTTATTGCAGTACTGGGGTTGGAACCCACGAGCATTCTACCTCCAAGTGACACACCAGCCCTATTTTTATTCTTTATTTTGAATCAGGGTCTCACTGAGTTGCAAAGGGCCTCACTAAGTAGTCGAGGCTGTCTTCAAATCGTGATCCTTCTGTACCACCCTCCCAAATGCTGGGTCTACAAGCATGTGCTACAACACACAGCAGAAGAGAACTTTTTGAAGGCACCATTTTCATCCCTGCACAAGCATATATCCAAAGCTTTCTGGAATTCTGTACAAATAAATGTGTATTTAAGGATTTGCTTTTATCTTAAGATAATAATACCAGCAGTCAAGGACCAGACTAAGTCAATAACTATCTGTAAAATATGATGAATTTTTTGTTATCTTTTTTGATAGATGTGATAAAAATAATGTCAGTGAGAACATAGGATTGAGGAACATAGACAATAAATTTCATCATTGTGCAATCATATTTCATTTTTGGGTTATATTTCAAATCCACTTAATTTTTACACATAGCAATGTAAGTTTAACATGTTAACATAAATACAATTATCAATGCAGTTCTGGTGATAAGAAAATACAATACTGGCATTTCAGATGTATAATTTCTTTCTTAGGACATTTGAAACCATTATAAATAGTAAGCAAATACAGAAAGTTTGGAAATACTCCTGACTGAGATTCAGAAGTGAAAACTAAGGCTTCTAATATACTTCTTACCTTAGTAGCGGTTTGGGACATTGGGATGGAAGCCAAATTAACTAATTGAACCAATTAAGCATTTTTAGAATCTACATTCTTAAAGCAGAAGGAAATCTGGGAGGATATTGCTATAGAAATACCTCTGAGGATTTTCTTATGCCTTAAAAGTAACTTTAAAAAAAACAGATAAAAATCTATCATAAATGTAGATAATACAAATCCCCCATACACTTAAAAGAAACAAAACACCAATATACTAACAAATTTAACACAATGATATATAAAATAATGAACCATAAACAAGTAAATTTTATGTCAGGAATACAAAACTGGTTTAATTTTAAAAATGTAGCTGGACATGGTGCCATAAGCCTCCAATCCCAGTACTTGAAAGGCTGAGACACAGCACACAGTAACTTAGACTGTTTCAAAATTCAAAAATATGAAAAGGGGCTTGAGGTATAGCTTAGAGGTAGAACATCTACATATCACACAAAAAGAAAAATATTTTGGTCTATCATATCAACAGGGTAAAAAGAAAAATCACATGATATTATCAATCAATGCAGAAAAATACAAAATTTAATACCTATCAGTAATAAAAATCTCAGCATATTAAAAAAAAACTTTGAGTTGATAGTGAAAACCTACAAAAATTTTGTAGCTAATATTCTACATTAAGGGTATCCTACCCTTCTCCCCAGGATTAGAAATAATAATCTATTACAACACTCCTATTCAATTTAGTACAGAACAGTCTTGCCATCGATATAAGGCAAGAAAAGAAAATAAAGATATACAAATTAACACAAAAAACTATTTTCAGTTGACACTATTGTCTTTGTAGACCACCAAAACAATCTACAAAATTCTACAAAAAGTTGCAGAAGTCTCATAGAGCTATTAAGTTTAGCGAGGCCACAGAATGTAGGCCCAATATACAAAAAACAGTTGTATTCTTATATACAAACAACACAAACATGAAAACCAAAATATAAAGCACATTGTTTATAAATAAATGTAAAAAATCTAACAAAATACAGGATCTGTATAACAAAAATACAAAATACTGAAGACAAAATTCTAATGCATGGAGAGAACTAGAGTATCTTAGAGTTTTGACAAAGAAGAGTTAAGTGACAGAATTCTGAGGCTATGACTTAATAAATAGCTATAGCAATCAAGACAGTGTACTATTGGTGAAGAAATAGGTATATAGATCAATGCAACAGAATTCAGAACTTATAAATAGACCAACACAAATACATCCATTGATTTTGACAAAGTTTCCAAAGCAATTCAAAGGAGGAAGGATAGTTTTTGTTTTAAAAAAATTGATAAAAACAATTGGACATTCATAGACAAAAATATAGCCTGGTTTGTTCTTATACTATGAACAAAAACAATTCAAGTAGATCATGAATTTTTTTTTGCAATACTGGAAATGGAATCCAGGGGCATTCTAGCTCTGAGCTACAATCCCAGCCCTAATTTTTATTCTTTAATTTGAAACAGTATCATTCAGTTGCAAAGGGCCTCACTAAGTAGTAGCTGAGACTCTCCATGAACCATGATCCTCCTGTCTCAGCCTCTCAAATGCCGCGATTATAAGCATGTTCCACCCTGCCTGGCTGGAGCATAAATTTAAATGAATTTAAATATTAAATATAGGAACTTCTGGGAAGATGGCAACTGAGGGAAGCAGCACATATCAGTCCTATTGACACTCAGTCTCTATTGCTGTAAAAACAGCATATTGACAAGAAAAATTAACCAGTATTAATTTGAATAGAGTACTGAAAATTGAAAGGCAGTGGAAACAAGGCTAGAAAGCAGAAGAGAGCAGAAAAGTACCCCACCTACTTCCAACAAGCTATGTTGCCACCATGGTAGCACCATCTTATCACTCTGAAACAGCCAGAGACCCCCAGCAAAAAAAAAAAAAAGCTAATCACTTGAAATGAAGTAAGAGGCTGCAGCTCATAAGAAATGTAAATGGTCCTTACCTTTTGCTCGGACAAGACCTACAGCAGTGGCAGTCAAGCTCACAGTGCCATCCAGATATCCAGTGGTGTTCAAAAACAGTGTATTCTAGATGGTGACTTTGAGTGAAATAGCAGAATTCTAGTGTGCTGAGATCTACAACTAAACCAATGGGAATACTGTTTATTCAAAAGAAAATAAAAGCAGAAAAATGTCAACAACAAAACAAAAATTGAAAAGTGGCAAAATCAGAACCAGAATATAGATCAGAAATCTATAAAGCTCTCTGTAAGACCTGTCTAGGAAACAGAAATTGGAGACCAGCAACAGTCCCACTTGGGACAGGCTGTGCCAGAGAAGTGGGCAGCTGCCAGAACTGTGAATTCCAGAGACACTCAGGAAGAAATTGTAGATTGTTGTGTGGATGACAACTACAGACCATCGGTAAAAACTGTTGGCATACCACCCTACTCACAGCAGGCAAGCACCCAACAGAATAGATGATTCAGTTCAGCAGGACACCTCAGCACAGCTAAACTCATCTATTCCAGCGGCGATCTGGAGCAGCACCCATCCATGTAAGTTAAACCATTTCTGTAAGTAAAGCTGGCCATGTGGCAAGTAAATAGATTTGCAGGAGCCTAAGACCTTGAAAGCTTACTATCAGATATAGAAGAAACTTGAATTAGTAAATGCCCATAGAGACAGAGGGAACTACAGTCCACAGTTCATGGAGCTGAGATGGGAACTGTAGAGACTATCATGGTATGCCAACTAGTGGTGATAAAAGGGGAAAAGCACAGCCTACTGAGTTGCACGTGCCCAAAGCAGTCTGGGAGCAACAAAACACCAGCACCTGAGGCCAGCAAGGGCCCCTAGGAGTGGCCACCCAAGTCAGAGGTTATGTTCCTGGACCTAAGTAACTGAGCTACTCAAACTCCTGGCTTAGAACTGAAAAGTCTTTTTCTGCCAGTCCTTGAGCCTTCTTTGGGTAGAATGCAACAACAAAGCCATATCAGCCAGAATGGACCAAGAGGCCAGGGCACCACTTGATCATAGCCAATGGCTGGGAATTCAATACAAGCTCTGCCAACAGAGTTTTTATCTGGCATGCATGTAAACTTATGCTGGCGAGGATGTGGAGAAGTGGGAACTCTAAAACACTGTTGGTGGTATTGCAAATTAGTGCAACCACTTTGCAAAACAGTATGGAGAATCCTCAGAAGAATGGGAACAAATCTACCATTCGACCCAGCAATACCACTTCTGGGTATCTACCCAAATAATAGGAAACCAAACTACCAAACTAATGCATGTGTATCTATGTTCACAGCTGCACAATTCACCATAGCCAAACTATGGAACCAGCCAAGATGCCCATCAACAGATGAATGGATTACAAAACTGTGGGATATGTACACAATGGAATTTTACTCAGCCATTTAAAAAACACAATTTCAGCATGTTCAGGGAAATGGATGGATCTTGAGGACATTATGCTAAGTGAGATTAGTCAGTTCACAAAAAGTAAGGAATTAGATACTTTTCCTAATGTGTGAAAGCTAAGGTGAAAGGGGTCCTAGGAGGAACTCCAGGTGAAAAAGGAGATCCTATAGAGGAGCAAGTAAGGTAACCTAACTGTGGAGAAAGGAGGAGGGGAAAAGAAAACTCCTTAAAGCGCATGATGTACTAATTCATATCATAGTCAACCACTAAGCCAAGCACGAGAGAGAGGGATAGAGAGGGAGTAGGGTGGGGACTGGCTGGGTGATATGTGCATTTATGCCTCAAAAACTTTATGTAAGTTTTTGCGTTATCATTAAGTATAAATACAATGCACCAATAAAAATTTTAAAAAGGAAGAAAAAGAAATAAAAAGAAATTTAAGAACCAGAGAAGAGGCAATCTCCATCATGTGGGTAACTAATTAGAGAAGAAATAACACTACACCAAAAAAGGATACAGAACACAAAATGACAGGAAACAAAAATCACATTTCAATAATAACATAATATCAAAGGGCTTAACTCCCCAATTAAAAGATGCAGATTGGCAGTGTAGATTAAAAACATAATCCAACTATATGCTGCTTGGAAGAAAATCACCTAACAGCAAAAGATATCCACAGGCTGAAGGGGAAAGGATGGAACAAAATATACCATGCAAATGGAGACTGAAAACAAGCTTGGGTAGCAATGCTGATGTCTAATAAACACTTCAGCTAAAACAGAAGAGACAAAGCAAGGAACTTCATATTAATAAAAGAAACAATCCAATGAGAAGATAAGATAGTAAACATTTACACTCCAAATGAGGGTGTACCCACATTTGTAAAATAAACTATTAGGGACACCAGGTCTCAAATAAAACCAAATACAATAATAATGGGAGACTGCAACACACCACTCACACCAGATAAATCCTCAAAAGTTGAATAAACTCCTTAGACCTAAAGAGCACAATAAACCAAATGAACCTAATAGACATGTATAGGATATTTCAATCAGTAACAGCTGAAGATGCATTATTTTCAGCTGCACATGGAACCTCCTCCAAAATAGACCACATCCTAGGCCCAAAAGCAATTACCAAACTCAAAAGATGTAATATAATTCCCTGCATCATTTTAGATTACAGTGAAATGAAAGTAGAAATCAAACACAGAAAGGCCAAAAAAATTACATGAATACATGGATATTGAATGAAATGTTCTTGAATGAAGAATGGATTAGAACAGAAAAAAAGGGAGAAATTTTAAAAATCCTGGAATTAAGGGAAAGTAAAAACATGCCATGCCAGAATCTATGGGACACATTGAAGGTAGTGTTAAGAGAAAAATTTATAGCATTCAGTGCTCACATAAGAAAAACAGAAAGTTCCCAAATAAACAACCTAATGACATACCTCAAGGACTTAAAAAAAACATAAATAGTCTAATTCCAAAGCCAGCAGAATGCAGGAAATAATTATAATCAGAGCATAAATAAATGAAATAGAGAATAAAAATACAAAGGATCAACAAATCAAAAAACTGGCTCTTCAAAAAGATTAACAAGATTGACAAGCCCCTAGCCAACCTAACTAAAAGAAAGAATCAAGCCAAATAATTAAAATCAGAAATGAAAAAAGATATCACAATAGACAGTGAGGAAATACAGAGGATCATCAGGAACTAATTTTAAAATTTATATTACAATAAACTGGAAAATATGGAAGAAACCAACAGATTTCTAAACACATACAACCTAACTACATTATGCCAAGAGGATATAGAAAACCTAAACCATCTAATAGCAAGCAAAGACATAGAAACAGCAACAAAAATTCTGCCATCAAAGAAAAGCCTTGGTTCACATGGATTTTCAGCTGAATTATACAAAACTTTCAAGGATTAACTAAACCCAATATTTCACAGGGTATTCTGTGAAATAAAAAGTAATGAAATTCTTCCTAGTTCCTCCCATGAGGCCAGTATCAAATTAATAGCAAAACCAAATAAAGATTTCTTAAGACAATTGCAGGACAATATCATTGATTAACATAGATGCAAAAATTCTAAGCAAAATATTACCTGTGCACATTCAAAATCTTATCAAGAAAATTGCACAAAATGACCAAGTTAGCTTCATCTCAGGAAATCAAGGATGGTTCAACATATGCAAATCTATACATGGTATATAAATAGAACTAAGAACAAAAATCACTTGATCATATAAACAGATGCTGAAAAAGCATTTGATAAAATTCAACAACCATTCATGTTTAAAACACTGAAGACAAATGAAATTGAAAGAATGTATCTAAATATCATTAAAGCAATATACAAAAAATCTAAAGCCAACATTATATTGAATGAGGAAAAGCTGCAGGAATTCTCTCTTAAAAATCAGGAACAAGACAAGCATGCCGCTGGACATGGTGGCACACACATGTAATCCCTGCACTTGGGAGGCAGAGACAGGAGGATCGCGTAGATTTGAAGCCAGCCGCGCTTGCTTAAGAGACCCTGTTTCCAAATAAAAATATAAAATAGGTCTGGGAGTATAGATTGGAGGTAGAAGGGCTTTAGCAACCCCAGTACCACCACCAAAAAAAAAAAAAAAGACAAGCATGCCCACTATCACCATTCCTTTTCAATATAGTCTTTGAGATTCTTGCCAGAGCAATAAGAGAAAAAATATATAAAAGGAAATCAATTAGGAAAAGAAATTAAATTTATCTTTGTTTGCAGATGAAATGATCCTATTTCTAGAAGACCCAAAAATTTCAACCAAAAGACAACTAGAACTGATTAACCAATTCAGTAAAGTAGCGGGATACAAAATCTACTTAAATCAGTAGCTTTCCTATTTTCCAACTATGAATCCACAGAGATACAGAAAACAATCCCATTGACAATAACTCAAAACTTCAAATACAGAAACAACCCCATTGACAACCTCAAAACCAATAAAATATCTAGGAATAAACCTAACCAAAAAGGCAAAAGACCTCTATAATGAAAATTATAAATCATTAAAGAAAGAAATTGAAGAAGACCTTGGAATATGGAAAGATCTCCCTTGCTCTTGGACTGGCAGAATAAATATTATCAAAATGGCCATTCCAAGCTGGGGATGGTGGCACATGCTTGTAATTCTAGAATTTGGGAGGCTAAGATAGAAGGATTGAGGTTTGCGGACAGCCTCAGCTACTTAGGCTCTTTGCAACTCAGTGAGACCCCTTTTCAAAAGAAAGTATAAAAACAGGGCTAGTGTGTAGCTCAGAGGTAGAATGCTTCTAGGTTCTATACTCAGTACTGCAAAAAATGGATATTCTATCAAAAGTGATCTCCATAATCAATGTATTCCCTATCAAAATGCCAATGTCAGCCTTTATAGACCTAGAAAAAAATCATAAGCTTTAAATAGAGAAACAAAAGACCCAGAATACCCAAAGCAATTTTAGTAGCAAGAACCATGCAGGAGGCGTCACAATTCCTGACTTAAAATTATACTACAGAGCTACAGTAATTAAAACATCATGTTATTGGCATTAAAACAGGCACACAGACCAATGGAAGAGTTTATAAGATACAGAAAATAACCCATGCACTTACAGTCAATTGATCTTTGACAAAGGTTCCAAATCCATATACTGGAGAAAAGGCAGCCTTTTTAATAAATGGTACTGGAAAAACTGGCTATCCACTTGTAGAAAAATAGAAATAATCCTTATCTCTCACCCTGCATAGAAATCAACTCTACATCAAAGACCTGGAAGTTAGAGCATTATCTATGAAGCTGTTAGAGGAAGGCATAGATTCAACACTCCAACATATAGGAACAGGTAGAAACTTCCTCAACAAGACCTCCAAAGCTCAAGAAATTAAAGTAAGAATTAATAAGTAGGATGGAATCAAACTAAAATGTTTATGGTCATCAAAGGAAATCATCAAGACTCTAAAGAGAAAGCCTATAGGATGAAGGAAGATCTTTATCAGCTATTCCTCTGATATCTAATATCAGTCTAATATCTAGAATATACAAAGAACGTAAAAGATTTATACTAGAAAAACAAATACCCCAATCAAGAAATGGACAACTGAATTGAATAGACATTTCACAAAAGAAGAGATGCAAATAGCCCATAGATACATGAAAAAAAAAATCAACATTATTATCAATCAAGGAGATGCAAATCAAAACTACACCCCTATCAGAATGACAATCATCAGAAAGTCACATAACAATAAATGTTGGTGAGTATGTAAAGAAATAGGAACTCTTTACATTGTTTGGTTACAAACTAGTCCAGCCACTAGGGAGATAAGAATGGAGAGTCCGTAGAAAAATGGGAATGGATCCGACATATCCAACCTAGAGGACCATCAACAGATCAATGGATTATGAAATTATGGGAAATAAACACAGTGGAATTCTACTTAGCAATAAAGAAAAATAAAATTACACCATTCAGAAGAAAAAGGAAGTACCTTGATAACATTATATTAAGTGAGATTAGCCAATCACAGAGAGTGAAAGTTCATATCTTTTCTTTATTTTTTATTTTTATGTGGATCATGTTGAAAAAGACATACATTCACACAGTGCTTGGTGCCCTCCACCCTTACTTCCCCTTTTTCCTCTCCCAAAAATGAGTGTCCAAGTTGACCATGTTACATTCACACTTATGTACATTTTTTAATGTAGCACCTATATTAATCAACCTCAGCCTTCTTCCTTTCCTACCATTCCTTTCTAGCTTTGGTGAGGTTTCCCCTCCATTATCTAGAGTCCCTCTGATATCCCTAATATTCTCTAGTTTGGGCATATTAGAGAAAACATATGTCTTTTCTCTTTCTGTGTTTGGCTGATGTCACTTAACATAATGCTCTCCAGGTCTTTCCATCTTCTTGAGAATGACATAATTTCGTTCTTCTTTATTGCTGAATAGAATTCCATTGTGTCTATTTCCCATAATTTGGTAATCCATTCATCTGTTGATGGACCTAGGTTGGTTCCATTTTTTTGGCTATTACGAATTGTGCTGCTAAGAACATGGGTATGCATATGTCTTTTCTTTAATATGTTCAAGACAGGGAGTAATTGGGATACAAGAGACACTCCAGATGATGAGAAATCTCAGAGGAATCAGGGAGGAGATATAAGGGTAGAGGCAGAGGAAGACTTAGGTTTATTTTTATTAATAGAATTACTACCACAGACTACACATATACATGTGAATATGTACTAGCATCAATCTGCATAATATTGAGAGGGAAGAAATGTCTTGAGAGGAAGGACACCAAGAGTGTGTGTGTATATGTCATTGTCAACATGATTTACATTATGATGTGAGATATAATGGACAAATAAAAGCACACCTGAGTCATAAGAACAGGCAAAAAAGAAAAATGAATTGTATGCAATTTAATCAAACTAGGGAGAAATAGCAAAATTGCTTCTCCACAGGTCCCAGAGAAACAATTACAATTTATAGAAATGAAAGCCAGGTGATATACATATGTGGATTTAGCTAGACTGTGCTTATCCACAGAATATGTCAGTCTTAATTTCATTGGTGTCTGTGCTCAGCATGAGAAAGTTTTTATTCTCAGCATGAGGAAATTCTTTAGCTCTCTGTTTCAGCTGGGGGAAGAGTACATCGGACATTTTGTTCACTTTGAGAGTCTATAATTATTTAAAATAAAATATTTTTAAAATGTAGATGTAACGAAATGGACTGTTTTGCACAAGTATGAATGTTTGTATGGTTATGAAGCTCCAGGATTATTCACTCCCTGGAAAAATTAAAGAACAGGCTCAGGTCCCAGATGGCATCAGATAATCAAAAGAACCTCCCTTATGAGTAATTCTGGCTTCTGCACAAAATCAGGAAATCCACTGGGCAGAATTAGATAATGATTTAATATCAAGATTCTTCATTTCTCAGTCTATCTTTCCAATATAACCTTCATTCATTCACACATACATGAAACAGTAGATGCAATGGACTACCTGGTTTTCCCTAGAACAAAATGCATGATATCACAGCTTTAAAAATTTTATTTACTTATTTATTAGTGCATTGTAGTCATACAAATTAATGAGGTAAAAGATGGTAAAGGCAAACATACATGCACACATCACTCATTTAGCCCTTCCCCAATTCCTACCCTATTCTTTCCTTCCCATGCTTGGCTTAGTGATTAATTTTATATATTTGTAAATGTACATCATGTACATTAGAGGATTTTCCTCTTTCCCCTGTCATCCCCCTCAGTAAGGTTGCCTTATTTGCTCATCTATGATTTCTCCTTCTTTATCTAGAGTTCCTCTATGACCCATTTTCTCCCTAACTTTCACATATTGGGGAGAGCCACCGATTTTTTTACTTTTTGTGACTGACCAATATGACTTAGTATAATGTTCTCCAATTCCATCCATTTCCCTGAAAATAACATAATTTGTAGGTGGGATTGCAAATTAGTGCAATGACTTTGGAAAAGAGTGTGAAGGATCCTCAGAATAATGAGAACAAACCTACCAAATTATTCAGGAATACCATTTTTGGGTATCTACTCAAAAGAATAAAGAACAAACTATCAAACTAATGCATGTATATCTATGTTCATAGCCATACAATTCACAAACTATTGAACCAGCCAATATGTCCCTCAACAGATGAATGCATTACAAAAAAAACTATGGAATATGTACACAGTGGTATTTTACTCAGACATAAAGAACAAACTTAGGTCATCGCAGCTTTGAGTGTTTTCCCTGGTATTTGCAAAGTGGCCAATTCCCTCATTATCCATTGGTGAAACTCATCTACATCCCTTTCAAAGGCCCTTCTTTGTTATACAACCCCAACCTAGGCAGGCAAAATGAATTGTTTCCTCTTTTCTGAAGAACTACATTGTAATATAAACTTGTTGGTTAATTTATACTTGCTCCCCAGTTCATAGGTTATCAACTGGAAGGGAACCTTATCTTATTTATCCCTAAGATACAATACCAGGTGGTCATGCTCATCATATCGTTTGATGAGATTAATTTAATGAAATTAAAATAAAGATTAATGAATTGTTGACTTTGTCAGCACATGATTTTCTATGTGAATAAAAAGATTTAGTGATAATAATACTGAAAAGTGGATATTTTCCTTCTAAAATGATAAGCCAAAAGCTAACAAAAGTTAAAAACCCATTAATGGCCTGGATTACTTAAATCTAGGAATACAAATAAGAAATGAAATAAAACCTTTGTAAAGGGAAAATGAAGATTATACTAACCCAAATAAAAAGGTTCCTATGTATGTGGAAAGAAGTCTCCAAGACAGTGAAACACCTGATGCTATTATCCCATGTTAAAAAAAGTGTTAATTCAATGATGATTTTTGTTCTATAATAAAAATACCAGTTGAGTCATGGAAAGGAAAACCAAAGCCTCTAAAATGAGAGAGGGGTGGAGGCAAGGAGAGAGAGAGAGAGAGAGAGAGAGAGAGAGAGAGAGAGAGAGAGAGAGAGAAGGAGAGAAGAGAGGAGAAGAAGAAGAAGAAGAAGAAGAAGAAGAAGAAGAAGAAGAAGAAGAAGAAGAAGAAGAAGAAGAAGAAGAAGGGGAGGAGGAGGAGGAGGAGGAGGAAGAAGAAGAAGGAGGAGAAGGAGAAGGAGAAGGAAGAAAGGAAGGAAGGGAAGAGGAATAGGAGATGGAGAGGGGGAGAAAGAAGAGAAGAGTAGAGAGAACAGAAAGAGAATGTCCCCATGAGTAGATGCCATGAAGGATAAGTCTTTTGAGATGGGCCTTAAAATATAAGTTCGAGAGGTGCTGATATGGGGAAATAAGGTGTAGTAGGGGCAGAGATAAAAAGGCAGGAAATCTCAGCATGTTTAAAGGTCATGTTGAGTGCTCTAGTTTTATTGGTACACTAGGTAGTGGAATAGTACAACAAGAGAACCAGTCATGAAGTATGTGAGTTGAAAGAGATTTTCCAGATTATTGAATCCAACCTTTTTGTTTACACCTGAACAAGTTCTCAATTAACTTTCTAATCCCATACTGGACCATCTCTCTCATCCCTGAAGCATGTGAAGTGCCCTAAGGGAAGTACCTTAAAATTACTACCATCCCAATTCAGCTTACAACACTGCCCAAGAAGCAATGTGAAGTTACCAACACTGATTGAGTAAAGTAATTCATCAGTGGTTGGGCCAGGAGAAAAAGAAAATAGGTGTACATCACCCTAGAATATCCTAAACACTTAGAATTATGTATAGGCAATAAAGCAAACTCTCTTTTTTCTTTGTTTTCCTCTATGCATTCCATCTACTTTCCCACTCTTTATAATATTTTTCTGCATTTAGCCAGAGCCCACACCTGGAAATTCCTACTATACTACTTCCTCCAGGGCTGAAATCAGGCTTGACTATACTGAATACTTGATATGTCACCAGTACTATCTTTATGTTTCATAACATGGGTCTCTTTTCTTTCATGTGTGCACTAAATTTATTGTCTTTCTGTGATCCACAGTTTGACAAAAATTAGACATTTACTCCCTATTTTAACCTTAGAGTTGGTGTTAGAAAGACCTTTTTCTTCATTATTTTTCTTTGCCATTTGAGGGAAGGCTAGTGTGCACCAAAAATTAAAACAGATGCTACTTGTTTCTACAATACTATGGCAGTCCCTTCTTACCAGTGACAGAATCATTCCAACATCCTGGGTGCAACCTTTGAGTCATGGGTAGTACTGAAGCACATATGTATATGTATGTGTGTTGTTTTCTTATATATACATAAGTTTAATTTATAAATTGGTTATATATTGGACATAGTAAGAAGTTATCAATAAAATCTAACAATAAAATGGGCAATTATAAAAATACACTGTGTTAAATGTCATGTAAATGTGGTCTCTCTGTTTATGTCTGATATTTTCCATTTAATATTTTAGATTGCATTTGACAAGTAAGTGAAACCATAAAAAGTGAAACTAGTGGAAAACGTTTTTTTTTATATATCAACATTCAGATGCTAAGCTGGACATGGTGGCACACATTTGCAATCCCAGTACTTGAAAGGCTGAGAAAGGAGGATTTCAAGTTTAAGACCAGCCTTAGCAACTGAGAGAACTCTCAGCAACTTAGAGAGACTCTGTTTCAAAATAAAAAGGGGTAAAGATATTATATAAAAGTAGATATACCTGGGTTCAATCTCCAGTACAGAAATAAAGAAATGGAAGGAAGTAAACACTGTGAATAAGGGAACTTTAAATATTTGATTTTGAACATACAAATATATAAATATCCCAAATTTTATCTGTTTTATCCCATATCATTGATTCCCTAACAGAAAAATAAATAATTTTGTCAGTTAGATACAAGCTTGTGTGATAAACTTTTTAAAGTGGAGGTCATTGTTCTTTGGATTTTGAATCAGGCTTCGCCTGCAGCATTGCTTATTTCTACCAGAAACCCCAAATTATGCTATTTCTCAAGGCAGTTTTGCCATATTAGCACAACCCAGTAGCCAGTCAAATGTGAGATTTCAGTAACGCAGCAAAGAAGTTTGTGTGTGTGTGTGTGTTGTTGTTGTTGTTGTTGTTGTTGTTGTACTAGAAACCCTTCTACCTCTGGGCTACATTCCCAGATCTATTTTTATATATTTTTTATTTGGAAACAGGGTCTCTTAAGCCAGCGCAGCTGGCTTTGAACCTGTGTGATCCTCCTGTCTCCACCTCCCAAGCACGGGGATTACAAGCATGCACCACCATGCCCATCTAAGACTTAGAATTTTGATATCTAGTTTCTTATCTATGAGATTAATAATATCAGTATCAAAACTCATTTGAAATGCTAAGACATTAAACTACCAAGATCATTCCTCACAGACATAGAAAAATCAGTCCTTAAATTTATCTGGAAAACAAAAAGCACAGAATAGCCAAGGTAGTTCTCAGCAACAAAAACCATGCAGGAGGAATCACAATACGTGACTTTAAACTATACTACAAAGCCATTGTAATAAAAACAGCATGGTACTGGCAAAAGAAGAGATATATAGACCAATAGAGTAGAATAGAAGACCCAGAAACAAGTCCACACACTTTCAGCCAATTGATTTTTGACAAAGGGGCCAAAAACATACACTGGAAAAAAGACAGCCTCTTCAACAAATGGTGTTGGCAAAACTGGTTAACCATATGAAGAAAATTGGATGTCAATCCCACTTTCTCACCCTGTACAAAAGTCAACTCAAGATGGATCAAAGACTTGGAAATCAAACCAGAGACCTTGAAGTTCCTTGAAGAGGGCATCAGTCCAACACTGCAATACATAGGCACAGATAAACACTTTCTCAACAAGACCTCAAAGGCACAATAAATTAAAAGGAGAATCAATACATGGGATTGCATGAAACTGAAGAGCTTCTGTTCAGCAAAGGATACTCAAGAACCTCAATCGAGAGCCAACAGAATGGGAGAAGATTTTTGCCAACTACACCACCGATAGAAGACTAATATCTAGAATATACAGAGAACTCAAGAAACTCAACACTAAGAAAACAAAGCATCCAATAACAAAATGGGCAAATGAACTAAATAGACACTTCACAAAAGAAGAAATTCAAATGGCCAATAAATGCATGAAAAAATGCTCAACATCACTGGCAATCAGAGAGATGCAAATCAAAACTACCCTGAGATTTCACCTAACTCCAACTAGAATGGCAATCATTCAAAACACAAAACAACAGATGCTGGAGAGGATGTGGAGAAATGGAAACTCTAAGACATTTTTGGTGGGATTGTAAATTAGAGCAACCACTTTGGAAAACAGTATGGAGGATCCTCAGAAGAATGGGAACAAATCTACCATTTGATCCAGCAATATCACTGTTGGGTATATACCCAAAAGAAAAGAAACCAAACTACCAAACTAATGCATCTGTATCTATGTTCATAGCTGCACAATTCACCATAGCCAAACTATGGAACTAGCCAAGATGTCCATCAACAGATGAATGGATTACAAAACTGTGGGATATGTACACAATGGAATTTTACTCAGCCATCAAAAAAAAACTCAATTACATCATATTCAGGGAAATGGATGGAATTGGAGGACATTACGCTAAGTGAGACTAGTCAGTCACAAAAAATAAGAAATCAGATGCTTTCCCTAATATGTGAGAGTTAGGGAGAAATGGGTCATAGGAGGAACTCTTGAAAAAGGAAATCCTATAGAGGAGCAAACAAGACAACCTAAAGGAGGAGAAAGGAGGGGGAAAGAGGAAAATCTCTAAAACACACAATGTACTTAAACATATCGAAGTCAATAACTAAGCCAAGCAAGGGAAGGAGGGACGGGGAGGGAATTGGGTGTTAATTCAGCGATGTGTACATATTTGTACACACAAGTTTTTTACCTCAATATTATGTTTGAATATAATGCACCAATAAAACATTTTTAAAAAGAAATACTAAGACACATTTCATAGGCAAATATAAATAACAATGAGTCTGTTTAAAAAGGCAAAAGAAGCTTAGTGGCAGAGTGTTTGCCTGGCATATGCAAAGCCCTGGGTTCAACCCCCAACCCTGTAAAATAAATCATAATAATAATTGTAAGAGATTGGCAAAAATGTCTAACTAGATGATATCAGCAACTAGGATGTATATACCTATATTACTATGACAATAAAAATAAACCAGTTACCTGAATTTCTAACAAGGTCCTACCCTTTCATTCATTCAAGAAATATTTATAGATTATCTGTTTTGTGCCAAAATTGTGATAGGTACATGGAATCACTGGTAAGCAAAATGCAACCCTTTCCCTTAACTGTCCTATATAACATATGAATATAAAATCAACATTTAGCAGGTGTAGTGGCGCATGCTTTTAATTCCTGCGCTCGGGAGGAGGAAACAGGAAGATCGCGCAGATTTGAAGCCAGCCGCGCTGGCTGGAGAGATCCTGTTTCCAAATTTAAAAAGCATAAAAATAGGTCTGGGAGTGTATCCCGGAGGTAGAAGGGCTTCCAGAATTCCCAGTACCACAAAAAATTAAAAAAAATCAACATTTATGATAAATCAGTAACACACAAGAAAAATAAATGATTTGGGAGACTATATCAAAAGCATCAGATATCATCAGAGAGAGAGGTTTTCCAAAGTAACTTTTAGCCTATAATAATTCTAATTATAATGTATTTTACAATTTTTGTGTTTCTGTAATTGCAAAATACTTCACATCAGTCATTATTTTAATTTGTTTAGTATTTTATTTAAATTCTCTGTGGTAGTAAATAAAGCATAAGACAGAAAACTAGACAAGATGTTTTTTATCATTAATTTTAATTTTTTATTTTAATTTAATTTTATTGCTGCATTGTAACCATACATCACACTGGCATACAAGACTTGAGAGGATATATAAGCACACATCACCCAATTATCCCTCATCTACTTCCCATCCCATTCCCTCCCCCTCCCTCGATCCCATGCTTGTTTGGTGATTAACTTTGATACATTTATTTACTGTACCTCCTGACTTTTAAAGAGGTTCCATCCTCTCCTATCCCATACCCTCTGATTGGTCACCTTAATTGCTTCGCTTATAGGGCCCTTTCTATAACTCAACCTCTTCCTGTTACCCCTTTCCTCCTAATTATTGCTGATTAGGGGAAGCATCTGGTTTATATTTTCTGCGATATTTCTCTGTGTATGCCACATTGCAAGTACAGATCCCACTCTTGACGGCCCCAGTAGTGGCCTGGCTACCCGGTGGACTGATCCAGACCTCGCTGGCTCAAGTAGCAGCCTTGCCTCATGGGAGGCCCCAGTCCTGGCCTCACTGGCCCCTTCACCAGCCTAACCCCTCGGTGGCTCTGATCCCGGCCTTGGTGGCACCAGCACCAGCCTTGCCTCAAGGCAGGCTCCGATGCCGGCCACTGGCCCGCCACCAGCCTAAACCCTTGGCACGCTCTGATCCTGGCCACGGAGGCCCCAGCAC
Organism: Muscardinus avellanarius; assembly: GCF_963383645.1. Classification (NCBI taxonomy): domain Eukaryota; kingdom Metazoa; phylum Chordata; class Mammalia; order Rodentia; family Gliridae; genus Muscardinus; species Muscardinus avellanarius. The sequence continues at coordinate 36,504,253 of NC_137792.1, forward strand.
CAGCCTTGCCTCATGGCAGGCTCCAATCCCGGCCTCGCTGGCCCTGGCACCGGCCTAACCACTCAGCAGGCTCCGATACCTGAGACCTGGGCCCTGATTTCTCAGGGGGTCTGGCGTGCCCCGCGCGACCCCTGCTCAGGGCCCAGGGCCTTGCGACCTGGCCCAGGTTTCTCAGGAGCTCTGGCATGCCCTGCACAACTCTGCCCTGGGCCCAGAGTCCTGCGACCCAGGCCCCGGTTCTTCTAGGGGTCCAACGTGCCCCTCACGACCCCTGTCCAGGGCCTTGCGACCTGGCCCAGGTTTCTCCGGGGATCCTGGGTGATACGCATGAGTCCGCCCGGGGCCCAGAGTCCTGCGACCCAGGCCCCGGCTCTTCCGGGGGTCTGGCATGCCCCGCCTGACCCCTGCACAGGGCCCAGGTTCCTGCGACCCAGGCCCTGGTTTCTCAGTGGGTCCAGCGTGCCCGCCAGATCTCCTCCCTGGGCCCAGGGCCTTGCGACCTGGGACCGGTTTCTCTGAGGGTCAGACGTGCTCCGCACAACTCTGCCCGGGGCCCCTATCATTAATTTTAAATATTACTAACTGAACTTTAAATTTGATGAATTGAAATTGATACATCTTCTATCTATCAGGTATTCAAATAATTATAGAATTTCTTTTGAACATTAAAGTTCAATAATAATCAGGGGATTTTATGTATATCTCTGTGTGTGTGTGTGTGTGTGTGTGTGTGTGTGTGTGTATGCATGCGTGCGTGTGTAGGGGTACTGGGGATGGAATCCAGGGGCACTCTACCTTTGAGGTATACCCCCAGCCCTATTTTTTATTCTTTATTTTGAAACAGGGTCTCGCTGAATTTTAAAGGGCCTCACTAAGTAGCTGAGGCTGTATGTATATCTTTTGTTTCGAAACCAGCATTTTATTTTTTTAGTTTTTGTTGCTGGAGGTGGAAGCCAGGGCCTCACATGTGCTAGACAAATGTCCTATCATTGACCTACATCCCCAGCTCCTAAAGTAGAACTTTAAAGCATAAAACATCAAATATCATGGCCCAAATTTCCCAACCTAGGTTAATGTGAACAATTTCTTCTAAAAATAATGTTATTTATCGATACTAAGTATATTTTATGATAGTATACATATCTGAAAAAACAGTAACAACATTATATGAGAGAAGGACATCAACATAAGTTAAGAGCATTTAGAAAACATATTGATTTATAACTGATGCATTTAACAGCAACTTGCTAAGACATGAGCACTGTAAAACTACTTTTCTTTTTAATTAAAACTAAATCTAGAGAAGTTAATTGACCATTCATTCATTCAATGAATGTTTATGGATTGGGTATATAAGTCACTGTCATGAATCTTCAATGATCAACCTACATCTCAGCTTCTTTGAAGAAGCACACTTACTATATTATAAAGATAGTACTGAAAAGTCACTGACATAATTTAATCTTCATATTGAGTGGTCCATATTAATGCTGTGTTTTCTTACAGGAACCGATAAATGGAAGCATCTGGGGCTATGGGTTGGGCTGGGAACTTTCAGGTGAAGTGGAAATTCATTATTCTGGAATACTGTGAATTTCAAGGAGCCATTGACAAACTATTTTCCTACTTTGTGTGCTTGTAAGATGAGGTATCATTAGGAAAAGCCACATAAACTGTTGCAGCTGTGCTATATAAAAAGTGAAGATAATTTAATAGAAAATGTCATCCTTTGCAGAATGTTGATTGCCTATTTTTTTTCCATAAAGACTTCTCATCAGAGGGGCTCCAGCAGCTGCAAGAAGGCATCCTGTCACTGATGTTCCCAGACATCCTGGCATACAAAGCTGTCCATGTGCTATTTGGCATCCAAAACATTCTCATTTCTTTTTCTTTTTCCTTTCTTTTCATATTCCTCTATATGGAATGTGGAATATTTTCTTCTTGAGAGCATAGAGTAAAAACCTGTTTCTTGACACTGGAATTTAACTATTAACGAAAACATCTGGTAAAGTCCTGAGGTGCTATTTTTTCCATTTTCAGGACGAAGGAACCCTAAAGCTATAATAATTCTATAATGTTAAGGATTTCTCCTTAACAGATGAGTCATTACAAGTTACTGGAGGGCATAATTCTTCAAAGGCTATGATGAAAATTTGTCCAATGCAAAAAAATAAGAGATTTGATGGAGAAGAGGCAGGGTCAAGTTCTTTTTTAAAATCATGTTAAAATTCTCCAACTTGAAAGTTCTATTTTCTCATAATTAGTTTTACAAAGGTGACTTGGTCATAAATTTTACATCATAAAAATCAGAAATATGTATATGCCTTCACTGAGGTCAAGATTAATGCATAACTCTTTCAGAGGCTTTATATTCAACAATTTCAAGCATATTATCACTAAATGGATAATGGTTTACTCTATTTCTATGGAAAAATGCTGTAAACTAAATATATCATGTGCTGCCATAGTCTAAAACAATTGTCAATTTCATGCATAAAATAGGTGTTCATTAATTCACTCCTTTTATTTACCTTTATAACTACCTACTGCAAATCTCCTGTGTGCTGGGTATTATTCTAGATGCTGATGATTAGGTTATGAAAAGATACACAATTTTTTTTTCTTATAAAGCATGTCATCCCCTAGAAGCATACGGGCACACATATACTCATGCTGGTTTTATATGGAGAGATGAAATACTTTAGGATTTGTATAAAATGATAGATAAATATAAGGTGCTTCTGATGATCCCTACCTCTTATTATTCATGCCTTTGTGACTTCCTCCCCTTGACTGTGGGCAGGACCTGTGGCTTGCTTTTAACTGATCCAATGTGACAAAGGTTATGAAATATAGGTGATCATGTATAATTACTGGGATTGTAAGTATCTCCCAGTCTGTGTCTGTCTGTCTGTCTGTCTGTCTGTCTGTCTCTCTCTCTCTCTCTCTCTCTCTCTCTCTCTCTCTCTCTCTCTCTCTTTCTCTCTCACACACACACACAAGAGGCATGTTTCCACTAAGCCTATAGTCTCAAGAAAATTTCTGCCAACAACTTGAAGGAGCTTGAAAGCATTTTATTCCCCAGTTGAACCTGAGATAAGAATCCAGTCTTGGCTGCCATGTTGATAAAAGCTTTGTGAAACACAAAGAAGACCCTGTTCAGCCATGCCTGAATTCCTGACCTACAAAAACTGAGATAATAGGTGTGCACTATTTTGACTTGCTGAATTTGTAGTTTGTTACATGGCAAAGAAAATTAGTACAAAGAGAATTGTCATCATGCTTTTTGGGTCATAGAGATAACTCACCATAAAACAAATCATCTCAAGGTAATTTTTGGATAATTAGCTTACGGCTTTTGTAAAGGAATATTTTTAAAGAGTACTACATCATTGGATCAAACAATTGTTTTATGTTAATATATTTGTAATAAAAATCCTCATGGCTTACATTCATCCTATGGACTAAGCTATCATATAGAACTAGCCTTATCTTTACTGAATGCCATAATATACAAACAAACTCACATGGACCCATTTCTGCTCCCCACACAATGAACCAGGAAAATGAGCCCATTAAAATGGCCCAGGTATACCTGTGCTTTATTCATACAGGCCAATTTGTCAAGAACTTTTATTAATCTCATTTCTTGTGAGCCTCACACTAACCCTAAGACAAGAATTTCCCCTAGGTTTACAAGTGAGGCTGAGAAGAGTAACAAACTTAAGCTATATAGTTTATAAGGAGTGGAGATGGGACTCCAGCTGCCAAATAATGAGAAAGATAGCACATTGCTCATTTCACTGAACCAGTTACATGTATAGGAATTAACCACTGCCCCTGAAGTCGGCCTTAGGCCAATAAAGCCCTTGAAATTAGTATCGCAGCTAAGTCGGCTCCCTCCTCATTCCCTTGCATGAAGCCTAAGCCAGTATCAATGTTCTTGTTTCAATTAGAAACACACATAAGCAAAAGTGAACATAAGGAAATAAAAATTAATCTCCTCCTATATATAGGTTGACTGATTTAGTAAAGACCATCACCTATATTTCAGGCACTACACTGGGTACTTGGAATAAAGAGATGAATAAGAACTCCCATCTCCCACCTATAACCACCACCAGGAGCTTTTAGTCAGTAGAAAGAACTTGTATCATTTCAACTTGATGTGTGAAATGCTAAAGGAGGGGACTGACTTGTTTATATGGGTAGAGATTCTACTGATAGCTTTCAGGGAAGTCTTCTGAGAGAAGACTTAGTGAAGGTCTTAAAAAGCAAAAACACAAAAAACAAACAAACAAAAAATGCGTCAGTTACATGTTCCAGGCGAAGAAAATCAGTAGGCAAGTTGTAGGAGAAGGAAGCAACTTGTGGTATACAGGAACTCTCAGCAGTTGAATGTTAATAATAAATGAAGCATAGGGCACAAAGTAGCCAGAGTCAGCAGTAAAAAATCATGGATTAAATTGCTATATGGCAAGAAACTTACTTTGAGATAGGAATTTAATTCTATCAACTGAGGTAAGCACCATTATGATCCTTGTTTTCCAAATGAAGAAACTGAGGCTGGGAAAGACTAAGTAACTTAAACAAGTTCCCATAGCTAATAACTGGTTAAGGTGACATTTGAACCTATGCAATTCCAACTCTTAGCCAAATCCCTCACTGCCCTTCTAGGTAGAAGACAGACCTGAAAAATATTGTACGGAACTTAGCCAATAGCAAGGGTCAGCACATATTTTTTAAAGGATAAGATCATAAATATTTTTAGGCTCTGTGGGCATGTGTTCTTTGTTGCAACTATTCAACAGTGCTGTTGCAAGGGGAAAACAGACATACAATATGTAAGTGAATGTGCATGACTGTGATCCAGTGAAGCTTTATTTACAAAACCAGGCATTAGAATGGATTTGGCTTACAGACCAACAAGAAAATATTAAAGGGTTTTAAGCACAGAATGGACATGATCAATTTTAGACCATGCTACTCTCGACAGTCTGATTCATACCAGAAATATCCTCAGGGATATTTCTGAAATGAATATCCCTGAAATGGTTGTTTCTAGCAAGTGTCAACTACCAAAATTCCTCATACTTTCATTTGTTTCATTTTATTCCTCTAGTCCACATATATCTGTTGAGTATTTATCAGGTTTCAGATATTGTTTAGGCACTAGGGATATAAATAACAAACATCAATAAAAATTGCTTCTCTAATGATGTTTATATTCTAGAAGGAGGAGATAAAATATACCATACACAGACATACATAAGCATGAAAAGAGATATATCAGGCTATGCTGACTGCTATGGGGAACCAAACCACAGATAAATGATACTAAGAGGATAATCTCTATATTCAGAGTTAGGAACAGTCACTCTGACAATGAGGCATTATACCAAAGACTTGAAGGAAATGAAGGAACAAATCTTGTGGCTATATGTAGGGAAAGAGCAAGTTTAAAATATAGTGATGAGAGTATAGTATGTCTGGAATATTTGAGAAGCAGCAAGGGTGTTGAGGTGACTGACATAAATATATGTGTGTGTATGTGTGTGTGTGTGTGTGTGTGTATGTGTGTGTGTTTGTGTGTTACTTAGTTCATTTGGGCTGCTATAACAGAATATCACAAACTAGGTAACTCATGAAGAAGAGAAATTTATTTGCTTATAATTCTTAGTGCTGATAAATCCAAGATCAAAGTGTTGATAGCATTTAGCATGGTCCCTCTTGTATCACATAGCAGAAGGGCATGAAAGGAGGTCAAACAAGCTCTTTTATAACATGCACTAAGCCCACTCATGAATACAGAGCCCTAATGGCCTAATTACTTTTTAAAGACCCTACCTCTTAATATTATTATAATGGCAATAAGGGCAACATGAGTTTTGGAGGGTTCATCCAAGCCACAACAGTTACATGTCAAAGAGCAAAGAAGGAAGAACCATCAGGGTCAATATACTGAGCACCTATGTGAGATCCTTTTAATGTGTCATCTACTTTGGTCTTCATACTATTCCTATGTGAGAACTACTATTTCTAAGATTATAGATGAGAAAACTGAGAGTTAGCCTGCCTTAGTCCATTCATGATGTTACAGCACAATGCCACAGAATGGATAATTTATAAATAAATTTATTTCTCATAATTCTGAAGGCTGAGAATTCCAATATCAAGTTGCTAACAGATTTAGTTTTCCGTGTAGACTGATCTCTGCTTACAAGATGGCACCTAGTTGCTGGCTATGGTCCTCACATGGTAGAAGGTTAAAAAGAAAAAGAGCCTAGCTAGTTTCTCCAACCCTGTTTTTATAAGGCACTAATCCATCCATAAGGGCAGATCCCTCACAGCTTAATCACCTTCAAAGGCCCTCAAGTCTTAATACTTGTGCATTGGGGATTAAGTTTTAATGTGAATTTTGAAATGAACACAAACAGTAAAACATTGGCAACACCCAAGGTCACATAACTAAAAAGTGACATGGCCAGTATCAAAATCCAGTTCTTTTTGTTTTCCTCACAAGTTTATATATTAAACCACTGCAAAATATTGCCTCCAATAAAACAAAGCAAAAGCAAAACATTTCCAGTTTTTAAAGGAAACTAGCTTATGATTATATGAAGATCCTCAACCCATGGTCTAGAAATAGTAAGTATGTGTAAGAAGTGGGAGGGGTTATGAGAGAATCCTATATAAAATAGCTGGTATTCCCCATAAAGAGAAATGAGGACGCTGAGGTTCTAAGATTTTAGGAATCTCGCCAGAATAGCATAGCTATTTAAAAAATTACTCAGATGAAGACCTGTTTAGACTCATTGCAGGGCCTTCTAACCATTAGGCCAGGTGTGCCCTGACTCTAGACATGTGATCTGAATAAAATCATAAAATCAACAGTAAAGAAGCTCTTCACCATAGTCAACAAGTTAAAATATGCAGCTGCACTAATGAATTTTAACCTCGAAAAACATGAACCACAGGGCAGTCTGAACCCTGCATTTCAAGTACGATTGTTGAAAGTGATTTCACGAAGTTTTTTTTTTTTTTTTTTTTTTTTTGGTACTGGGGATGGAATCCAGGGGCATTCTACCTCCGAGCTATACCCCCAGTCCTATTTTTATTCTTTATTTTGAAACAGGGTCTCACTGAGTTGCAAAGGGCCTCACTAAGTAGCTGAGGCTGGCCGCAAACCCGCAATCCTCCTGTCTCAGCCTCACAAATGCTAGATTAAAAGTGTGTGCCACCCCGCCCACCAAGGGGTTTTTAATCTGAATAAAAAATAACAGCTGAGATGAGCCACAAAACTTAAATTTAGTAAAAGGCCCACAAAAGGAGGCCTTTTTCAAATCTCTGTGGGGTTTCTTTGTGTGTGTCTAGAAATGAGAAGAAAATAGAGGGTGGGAGGGAGCTTGGTGTGTGAGATAAGAGACCAAAACTCAGTGCCTAAGAAGACATCCAAGAGGGAAAATCTTCTCCAGGCTCAGGAGGAAAAAATAATAGCAAACATTAACTGAGTGCTTACTGCATGCTAGGCATCATGATTCTAAGTGCTTTATATACATTGTTTGATTTGGTCCTCACAACAACTCTATGAGGCACATTTTAAGACATCAGCCCGCTCTTGTGTGAGGAAACACATGTAACTTCCAAGGAAAGTTAACTGAGTACCTGTTATATTTATGCAAAAGAAATTTTAAAAATAAAGATAAATATCTCTTTCCTATACAATTCTATATGTTTGGATAATTGAGAGAGAAAGAGATTTTATTATTTTTTTTATTTTTTGGTGGTACTGGGGTTCCTGGAAGCCCCTATTCTATACTATTTTTTTTGAAACAGTCTCTTATGCCAGCGTGGCTGGCTTTGAACCTGCATGATCCTCCCGTCTTCACTTCCCAAGCGCAGGGATTACAAGCGTGCACCACCACACCCGACGAGAAAGAGATTTTAAAATTTACCCTAATCACAAACTATATATATATATTATTTTTAAATTATGCATTGAAAATTACAGGCAATTGTATTATATCCTCTCCATGTACTACAAATTGGATAGTATTTTAATCAGAGAAATGTTTAGGAGCTTCTGTACAGCAAAGGAAGCTATCAAGAACCTCAACTGAGAGCCAACAGAATGGGAGAAGATTTTTGCCACCTACTCCTCCGATAGAGTACTCATATATAGACTATACATAGAACTCAAGAAACTCAGTACTAAGAAAACAAATAACCCAATCAAAAACTGAGCAAGGGAACTAAATAGACATTTCACAAAAGAAGAAATTTAAATGGCCAATAAATGCATAAAAATGTTCAACATCATTAGCAATCAGAGAGACGCAAATCAAAACTACCCTGAGATTTCACCTAACTTCAACTAGAATGGCAATCATTCAAAACTCAAACTACAACAAATGTTGGTGAGGATGTAGAAAAGTAGGAACTCTAATACATTGTTGGTGGAACTACAAATTAGTGCAACCACTTTGGAAAACAAATATGCAGGATCCTCAGAAAAATGGGAATGAACTTATGATCGGTAGAACAATATAATTCAACAATACCAATTCTGGGTATCTACCAAAAAGAATGCAAACCAAACTACCAAACTAATGCATGCATATCTATGCTCATAGCTGCACATTTCACCATTGCCAAACTATGGGACCAGCAAAGATGTCCATCAACAGATGAATGGATTACAAAACTAGAGGATATGTACACAATGGAATTTTACTCAGCCATAAAGAAATATGCAATTACATCATTTACAGTTTGGAATTGGAGAACATTATGCTAAGTAAGATTAGTCAGTCACAAAAAATATAAGAAATCAGATGCTGTCCCTAATATGCAGAAGCTAGAAAGAAAATGAGTCATAGGATGAACTCTAAATGAAGAAGGAGATACTACGGATGAGCAAATAAGGCAACCTAACTCAGGGGTTGGAATGGGGGGAAAAGGAAATTCCTAATGTACATGATGTGCATTAACAAACATATCAAAGTTAATCACTAAGCCAAACATGAGAAGGAGGGAGGGGGAGGAAATCGGGCAGAAATCGAATAAGGGCTAATTGAGTGATGTGTGTGTGTATGCCTCCACCATCTTGTACTCCACTAAGAAGTATGACTACAATGCACCAATAAAAGTTAAAAATTTAAAAGAATAAAAAATGAAAACAAACTAGAAAGTGATCACATAACACCTTAAGTTACTTGAATTGTTTCTTGATAAATGAGTGCTCTTTAAATTGTCCTCACATCTCTCACTCTCTCCAGTCACTCTTGCCTTTTGCCATAAGATGGCACAGCAAAAAGCTCTCACCAGATGACAGCACAATATATTTGACTTCCTACCTTTCAGAACTATTAAAAAGGAATTTCCTCTTTGAATAAATTAAAATAAAGTATTCAGGCAAACAAGACATAAAATTCAAGCAGAGAGTGAGAGAATACATTTTCTTAGTATAATTGTAGAAATTATCTGGGGTGTGTTGCATATGTATGGTGTAGAAGACCAGAATATACCACTCCAAAATATGCCTCTTTTTCATAAGCATTATTTTGAATTGATTATTCTGAGAAACTGCAGGCACAAGAGAAGCTCTAAAATCAGAGTTGAAGTTTCTGTTTTATAAGAAAAATTAGCATCAATGGGCAATCCCCACTTCTAAGGGTATCTCCTCTTTCTACCAGAAAGAGAAGATTAGAAACTATTATCAATGAAGAAGCCACAAACATAAGTCCGTAGACCTTATTCTGGTTTATTGGCTTCTTCTGGTCAGTTTACTATAACTAGTGTCACCAATACCTGTGTTTGTTTCAACTGAAGATTGGTATTTAAGCCTAAATTCAAAGCCCCTCCTTTAGATTGACTCATTGCTTTCAGTAACTCCAATGTACATATGAGTCATACATGTTAATAAACTTAAGTTTGCTTTTCTTTCGTTACAGAGGTCTTACTAAGAACTATAAAGAATACAGAAAAACTTATTTTTCCTTCCCTACATTAGAATTATCTCTTTAATTTACACTGGAAAAAGTGAAAGAAAAAAATATTTCTTTTTATGTTAAATCAACCTCTACCTGCACACAAAGGAAAGGAAATGTACAGTGGAATAAAGTTTCTTTTTAATTTTTTTTTATTTTTTTGCAGGTCTGAGGATGGAACCCAGGGGCATTCAACCCCCGAGCTACACCCCCTGCCCTATTTTTTATTCTTTAATTTGAAACAGGGTCTCACTAAGTTGCAGAGGGCCTCACTAAGTAGCTGAGGCTGGCTGCGAACCGCGATCCTCTGGTCTCAGCCTCCCAAATGCTGGGATTATAAGCGTGCGCCACCACGCCTGGCTTTAAAGTTTCTTTTTAAAAATGAAATTAGAAAACCCATGACAAAGTATGACCTAAAATAATATCAACCAAATGTAATTTAATTTGAAATTAAGCCAAGTTAGATACAGGCTAGACCTAAAGTTCTTCAGATATTGCGAAGTAATTGGTAGTATGTATTAAGGTTATATCATATGCCAATAAATATTCTTTTTTTGGTAGTACTGGGGTTCCTGGAAGCCCTTCTACCTCCAGGATACACTCCCAGACCTATTTTTACATTTTTATTTGGAAACAGGGTCTCCTAAGCCAGCTCCCGTGGCTGGCTTCGAACCTGCGCGATCCTCCTGTCTCTGCCTCCGAAGTGCAGGGATTACAAGCGTGCGCCACCAAGCCTGGCTTGCCAATAAATATTCTAAGTATTAACTAATTTAATCCTGACAACCCCATGAGTAGGTACTATTATCCCTACTTACAAGCAATGAAAGTAAGACACAGAGACAGTAAATAACTTGCCTAAGATAGTGCAGCTACTAATTATCAGAACTCTGGAATCTAAGTAGAGCAAAATGCTCTCCAAAAATAAGCAATATAAGAATACCTTGTTTAATGAAGCAAGTTCTGGTATATAGCTGGGCTGGAGAGAGCCTCCTTATAACAACTTTCTGACAAAGTGTCAGGGTAGACAGCCCTATACAAAAATCTCTCAGAAAGAAACAGGTGGTCAGCATAGCAGCAAAGGGTTGGGAGAAGACAATCCATTTGTAAATATTACTTTTTGTCAGGAGAAGAGTGTTTTAGTAAAATTTTCATTGCTGTGATCAAAATAGCTGAGAAGAACAACTTAGAGGAGGAAAGGTTTATGCAGCTCATAGCTTTTAGAACTACAGTCTATGGTTGGCTAGCCAAAATGCAGAAACCACAGTGTCAGGGCCTTAAGACATGGCTGAAGAAGAAAGAGGTAGAAAGAAAGAGAGGAAGGGATCAGGGACATATATAACCCCTAAGGCCATGACCCCAGTGACTCACCTCCTCCAACCATGCCTGTACTATGAACTATGCTTATAACATATGAGCTTTGGGGAGAAGATTTCAAACCCAAACCACAACAAAGAGCAAATGCCAAGTCATCATTAAAGATGGCTGTGGCCTGCTCCAAGATTGTCAGATAATATTTTCAGATTCTGCTCTATAATTCACATAAATCACTCTAATGCTCTTAAAAGAAATATAAGCAACCTGAAGCCACACATGCCCTTCACCACCTAATTCAACAAATGGTCTGTAAAAATGTCCCACAGAATATTCTGAAAATAATTTTTGTATCTTTGAGCCAAAGATAAATTATACACCATTTATGGTTTTGGTTGGTCCCTGGAAAATAAAAAGAGAACACAATATGAATCTTGATTCATTCCTTAAAATGAAAAAATTCCAAAGGTATGAAATGTTTAAATGTAATAAAATAAAACTTTTCAAATTATACTGAAACATAAAACACAGTAAACAATAAATTTAAGGTATTTGATAAAAATGTTGGCGTCTACTATGCTGACAGTTTTCAAAAAGCATATATTACACTCTTCATTATATCTGCATCTTTACTGATATATTATATAATACATTTAATATATGAAACTAAATGTATGCCTAAAATTATACATAGTCATTTACTGTAATCTAACATTATTTATCTATTTGTATTTCCACAAAGCAAGTTCTGGTATAGTGCTGGACTGGGCTAATAGAACTACATCTATACAGAGATATAAATAGATGAAAATTTAATTCTCACAGCACTAAGAGGCACATGTTTAGAAATCAGCTGCTCTGTCTTTGTAGTCAATCTCTAATAATACTAACCTATAACTGTGGTTCATTTCACCTTATATATACATATAATTAACATATGTACAAATGCTTCTTGACTTACCATGGAGTTATCTCCTGATTACTGAATCATAAATTTAAAACAACATAGGTTGAAAATGTATTTAATATACCTAGCTTAGTGAACATTCTGGCTTTGTCTAGCCCACCTTAAAATTGCTCAGAACCCTTACATTAGCCTAAGGTAGAAGAAAATCATCTAACACAAAGCCTATTTTATAACAAAGTGTGAAGTACATCATGTAATTTATTAAATACCTGTATCCAAAAATGTTGGCAAAACAGCACACTACTGAGTGTTGGTCATTTCCCCTGGTGATCATATAGCTGACTGGGAGCTTCAATGTGTTGCTCTTGTCCAGAATGGCAAGAATACATTGTAGCACATACTGGTAGCCTGAAAGAAGATCAAAATTTCAAATGTGAAGTAAGGTTTCTACTGAAAATGTATTGCTTTACTTAATGCATATTCTACCATATTGAAGTAAAAAAAGTAAAACAATTATAAGTAGAGAACATCTGTATATGTAATCTTAGGGTGAACATCATTCATAATTATCATAAATACATTGTTCGGTCTTCTTAAAAATTTTGAATATTTTGGGCTAACTTATCATATCTGATGAGACTTCAGTGTTTTTACTCTAAATAAAGCAGAACAAAACAGAAAGAGCTCATCAAAGGGCAAAAATTGAAAGGCAAGCTATTTGCTTATAAGACATTGTGGCTAGCTTGCTACTGCCAATGCAGTGGAGACCACTGTTATTTGACATTGTTGCTGACAGCCTCAGAGATTTTGAGGATGCCCTAAAATTCCTTGTATCATTAAATTACTCTCTCCAGGCTAAACATGCATGGTTCTACCCACAATGGAATCTAGATTATTGACTTTGTATGGTGGCTTTGTGAGGTCAAACTTTAAAATGAAAGTAGAGAAATGGGTTTAGGATAAACTTAACTCAAGTGACCAGACCTGATGCCCTTAACGAGCTTCCAATGTACAATTAAGCAATAATGCCCCCCAAATGATAACTGTACACAATGCATTAATTTCTCTCCTATGTTTCTAGAATGGTGGTAATTATGTGCCCTCCTTGGAAGAATTGATAAAATAGATATTCAAGTCTTTTTTTTATTCCTGGGCTTAATTCTCTCAATGAACTCCTTATAAGAGAAGCTACAGGATTAAATAAGTCAGTTACTTTATCTATGGATATTTTTTCCCTTAATTTCTAAAATCTGGGTAAAAATTGTACCTTGCTCATAATTTTGAAATAGAATCTACTGAGGTAAAACATGTAAAGTACTTATAAAGGTACAAGGTACAATAAGAAATGTCACTGAAACTGGGCATGGTGGCACACGCTTGTAATCCCAACATTTGGGAGGCTGAGACAGGAGGATCGTACTTTGTGGACAGCCTCAGCTACTTAGTGAATCTGTTTGCAACTCAGTGAGACCCTGTTTCAAAATAAAGACCAAAATGTAGATCTGCAGGTGTAGCTTGGAAGTAGAAAGCCCCTGCATTCAATCCCTAGTACCACAAAAAAATAAAGAAATGTCATTGATGTTTATATATTCACATTTGTATTTTCCTCTTCTATGTGTAGCATAAGTGCTCAGTAAAATAGTTGGAGAATGAATGGATATATGCATGGATGAAGATGAACATTAGCTGTGTAAAGAATAAATTTGGAGAGACAAGAGGCAATGAAATTGGAACCTGCTAAAATACAAACATGAAGAAGTAAATAAGGTTTTTTTTTTAATTTTTATTGGTGCATTGTAGTCATACATCTTAATGGAATAAAAGATGGTGAAGACATACATGCACACATTACCCAATTAGCTCTTACCCAATTCCTATCCCATTCCCTCCCCCTCCCTCCTTCCCATGCTTGATTTAGTAATTGACTTTTATATGTTTGTTTAGGCACATCATGTGCTTTAGAGAGCTTCCCCTCCCCCTTTCCTATCCCTTCAGTTAGGTTGCCTTATTTGGTCATCTATAGAATCTCCTTCTTCATCTAGAGTTCCTCCTTTTACACATTGTTCCCTAGCTTTCATATATTAGGGAGAGCATCCGATTTCTTATGTTTTGTGACTGACTAAACTCACTTAGCATACTGTCCTCCATTTCCATCCATTTCCCTATATATGATATAATTGTGTGTTTCTTTATGGCTGAGTAAAATTCCACTGTGTACATATTCCACAGTTTTGTAATACATTCATCAGTTGAAGATATCTTGGCTGGTTCCATAGTTGGCAATAATTCCTCACAGACATAGAAAAATCAGTCCTTAAATTCATTTGGAACAACAACAACAAAAAAAAAGCAGAATAGCCAAAGTAGTTCTTAGCAACAAAAAAAGTGTGGAGGATCACAATACCTGACTTTAAACTATACTACAAAGCCACTGTAATAAAAAAGCATGGTACTGGCACAAAAACAGATATATCGACCAATAGAGCAGAATAAAAGGCTCAGAAACAGATCTACACACTTACAGGCCATTTATTTTTTTACAAAGGGGCCAAAAACATACACTGGGAAAAAGATAACCTGTTCAACAAATGGTGTTGGCAAAACTGGTTAACTATATGCAAAAAATGGAAATAAATCCCATTTTTTCACCCTGCACAAGAGTCAATTCAAGATTAATCAAAAACTTGGACATTAGACCAGAGATCTTGAGGCTCCTTAAATAGGGCATAGGTCCAACACTATAACACATAGACATAGATAAAAACTTTCTCAACAAGATCCCAAAGGCACAAAAAACTAAAAGGCCAATCAGTACATGGGGTTGCATGAAACTGAAGAGCTTCTGTAGAGCAAAGGTAACTATCAAGAATCTCAATCAAGAGCCAACAGAATGGGAGATTTTTGCCAGCTACTTCTCCAATAGAGGACTAATTTCTAGGATATAGAGAGAACTCAAGAAACTCAGCACTAAGAAAAAAAAATAACCCAATCAAAAAATGGGCAAGTGAATTAAATAGATACTTCATGAAGGAAGAAATTCAAATGGCCAATAAATGCATGAAAAAATGCTAAACATCATTAGCAATCAGAGAGATAAAAATCAAAACTACCCTGAGATTTCACCTAACTCCAACTAGAATGGCAATCATTCAAAACACAAATAACAAATGCTAGTGAGATGTAGAGAAGTGGGAACTCTAAAACATTGCTAGTGGGATTACAAGTTAGTGCAACCACTTTGGAAAACAGTACAGAGGATGCTCAGAAGAATGGGAATGATCTTACTATTTGACACAGCAATACCACTTCTGGGTATCTACCCAAAAGAATGGAAACCAAACTACCAAACAAATGCATGTGTGTGTATGTTCATAACTGCACAATTCACCATTGCCAAACTAAAGAGGTTTGAAAATAGTGAGACAGTAACAAAAATAGAACAGAGACAGTTCCCAAGACTTGGACTCTGATAAAGTATGGGGAGTGGAGACCACTCAGACTTCTGAGTTTATGTAACTGAATAAATAAATGGAAGTTTCAGTTATAGAAAGGAAACTTTTTTCACAAGAAAAATTATGAGCTGAGTTTGGGTGATGTGCATAATTAATCCTATAAGCAATCTGAAAGAAAAATATTCAGTAATATCTTTGTTACTTTCTATCATTGTTTTCTTTCTTTAAACAAAAAGAATCCTTCAACCAGGTTTCATTCAAACCATTCTAAGAACAGCTTCATGTTTGATGACTTGATTGTTCAGTTGCAAGTGACAGAGACAATTGTTACTATTTTAGGAAGAAATAAGAAGGTACATAAATTTATTGTTATAATAAAGAGGGAAATGTGGAATTAATTGGGAAAACCATAGCAGAGCATGAGAAATGGTAAAATTTGGGGAAAAAGCATCAGGGAACAAGGAAGGACTGCTTCAGGGGCTTCTTGAGCCTGAGTTGGCTTCCTTATTTTCTCTCATAGAATAATGCTGAACTTGTATGAGAGAAGCTATAGGTTTAATCACTTAACAAAGATCAGAATTTCTGTTATGTAGTCCATATGATGAGAGATAGCCATGTCACCTCTAGCAGAAGCTAGCATTTTGCTCACATCCCTTACAATTTTTTTGCGTGTGTTTGTGGTACTGGGGTTCCTGGAAGCCCTTCTATCTCCGGGCTACACTCCCAGACCTATTTTTATATTTTTATTTGGAAACAGGGTCTCCTAAGCCAGCACGCGCGGCTGGCTTCGAACCTGTGCGATCCTCCTGTCTCTGCCTCCCAAGCGCGGGGATTACAAGTGTGCGCCACCATGCCCGGCCTACAATTTTTTTTTTGCCAGTTTTTGGATCTTCTACTTTTGGTATGCTTTCCTTACCAACTAGTTTACACCTAAAAATCTGTTTAGATAACTGCCAAGATGGTGTTTGAATCTCATGTGAGTGGATGAGGCAGAGATGGATGTGACTGGAAATTTCCATTTCCCTACCTTTCAGGCAGCCCTTAGCAATGATAATTGTTCAATCCATGTGAATGACCTGCTTCTATGCCTCTAATCAGGAAAAACTCAGGACATAATTTATACTCCAAAGTTCCAACAGAAGATAAGATTGAGTTCCTCTACCCTCTGCAGCACTTTTGCTTCCTCCTTTTTCCTGCCCTGTTTCCATCACAGTGCCTTACTCATTTCTCCTCTAAGCACATAGTTAATGATTATTTTTGTAGCTGTATCCTCATCTTAGGCTTTGATTCAGAGAAAGTCAACTGTTAAGCATTGATTTGTGTCTCCCAAAACATATATGTTGGAAACAAGATAATTGTAGATGTAATTAGTTAAGAAGCAATTAGGGTAGACCCTAATCTAATGTGGCATGTATCCTCATAGAAAATGGAAATTTGGACATATAGATAGACATGTACAGAGAGAAGACACACAGGGAGGTAATCCAGTAACATGAGTGATGAATCTACAAGTTGAAGATTGACAGTAAATGCTAAAGGCCAAAAGCCAAGAGATGAAAAATAAGAGCTCAATTACAGTAAGACCTTGAGTTTACATTTCTGACCTCTAGAATTCGGATAGAATTTCTTTTAAGCTACCCAGTTTTGGGTATTTTGTCATATATGGTGGCCCTAGGAAATCAATGCTTTAAATACTAGCAGCCAGTAAGTATCCCAAGTTCATATGGTTGTTCTTTTCAAGAAATCAAAACAGTCTGCCAATAGATTATCTCAGCTACTATTCCATATTCTCAACATAGATTATGATGGGATTATCTGGATTTTTCAACTATATTGAGGAGGTAGAGTAGTATCATACCAAGAGCCATGCTAAAATCAAGAAAATAATTACCATAGAAAAGGAGAGATTGTTTGTCCCAAGGGTTGAAAAAATATCCACAAGAATATTTCTCAGAGTATAATATTCTGAAAAATTGTAAATTCCAAGTGTCAAACTGGCATTTATCTAGCAAAAACTGATAAAGGTTATTTTTTCAAATCCAGAATATGTTCCAAATTCATAAGGTTTCCAAATCATGAGATTTGGAACATCGTGAAAGTTGCTTCAAGTTGCCAATTTGATTTCCTAATTTGGCTTCTCAATGGCAACAATACATGCTACAGAACACTGTTAATTTAAAATGAACAACAAATCTTTCTGTGCACTGAAACATGAAGTCAATTTATGTCAAATGCTATTGCACAGAGATTGATATTTAATAAACAAACATCTTACCAGTATATCTGTAATTCACTTAACAGAACAATATTTTGTACTTTAAAACCAGCTCTAAAGGGGAAAGTAAAGACATGAAGTTAGAGTAAGTTTTCTTTTTTAATATGACACAAACAGGAAGCAGAATATTTGGTACACTGGCCCAGAGAATGAAATTAATTTCCACCATCTCAGCAGCAGCCAATTTGAACTGGATTTGAAGTTGATTGTTTTCAAGCAGTTACTAGTATACATGCATCTATTAATGGCCAAGCACTGAGTCTCATTTTTCTTCTGTTTCTTTCACTAATCTAGTTATGAAATGTTATTTTCAGCACCTCTGAACATACATGCTCTGAGATGAAATGTATTTTTTTCAATTTCTATCTAAATATCCTTTTAAAATAACATTTATATTCTCTTTTAGGAGAGAGAAATTTTAGACAGGTAACCTGGAATTTTGAAGTTTCTTTTTGAGTAGATGCAGTGACTTTACAATATACTGATTAAATTCTTGACTATACTGTTAGCTATCCAGAAGTAGATCTTGTGATAAGGACTCAGGAGCAAGTGATATATGCAGGAAAAGTTCCCAGATAAACTTGGTAAAAATAGAAACAGTGGGGAAAGCGGGGAGAAAAGGGTAAGAAAGAGAGCAAGGATGTGATTGTAAGCCTAGTCTTTGCCTCAGTTTCATCTTGAGTGAAGTATCAGTCATTCATAGGATAATGGTCACCTGAGAGCAGAATAAAACTAGTGGAAGACATGCCAATTCTCAGGAACTTTCAATTTTTTGCTATTGTAGCAAAGCAGACAATAACCTCAAAGTCAGGCCTCCAAAAGAATCATAAGGATATGCTATTAGAATAGAAAAACAACACAGAAACTGGAAAAATAGTACTCAGAAATATTAAAAGGGATCTAGAAGTGTATTTGATGATGTCTCTAGGCTAGATATGTTCTAAGTAAACATATCATTGGGATAATAAGAAGTTTGGGGGTTCAACTTTTCCTTAAGCTTAGGTGACCTGGTTTGGACTTATATGCTGTGACCCAATGCTTAGCTCAGACTCCTGGGTTACCACATTTCAGTCTGATCTTCAGTGTCCTAACTCCCAATTAACATGGCATGGTGGATTCAACATAGACTAATTATTTTCCTGTCTTTAACTTGAAATCTGATTGACTTGTGACATATGGCTTAAGTGATAGAAAAACTATCTTTGATAGTATTGTACAACTGAAATTGGCAAAATCATTATTTTATACAATATACTATCTCAAATATCAGGGAAAATTTTTAAAATTTGGTTATGAGAACTTTTCTATGTGTACAGAAATTCCAGCTATGCAAATTTATGCATGTCTCCCTGCCTTGACTTTCATAAATTGGCCCATTTCTGACAAAATCTAAAGAAATATGGGATTCTTCTTCCATAGCATCCTTTCTCATGTGCTGCTACAATCAGGAAGAATATTCCTGATGGGCTACCAACTCTGTAATTGATCACTGTAGTATCTATAAAAAATTGCCACAATTTGGCAAGATAAATCAAAGCTTCATCTTCAGATTCTCCCTTTTATAGAATTTATACATGTGAGGGCATGTATAGAATTGTAAAAGGCAGCTACAGGGAAATAACTACTTATATTAGAAGTTTGTTTTTCTCCTAGAAAAAAACTTTCCTAGAAGGAAAAAGTGTCACATGAACAGAGTTTGACCAGGGATAGTGGATGGGTGCTAAAAAGAAAGGACAATTGTGAAAAGAGTCACCTACTGCAAACTGGACTCAGTAATCAGTACAGCTCTAGGAGACTCATGCCTAAGCCCAAGTGTAAGGAGACTCTACTAATAGGAGAAACAAAGAGGTGACCTGTAAGGATACTGGGTATTCTAGGACATAAACTGTATTAGTTCTGGCACCTTTGTCAGTGATGGCAAGAAGCATGGTATTGCTGACTTACTTCTTCGAAATATTCAAGTATCATAGGTGCTCTATTTTTCTGTCACAATTTGCAATCTGTTTATCTAAAGCCATCCATTTCAATCAAGGAGATAAAAGACATTCTGTTAAGAAAATAACCTCCAAATCACAAGATTGAGGGGTCTGAGGCAGGTTGACCTAAGAAATACACTATTAGAGAAGGCCTCAGCAATTGTAAATGAGGAGTAGCCTATAGCTTCTCTCCTCAGACTCTCTTGATATACCAGTGGCAGCAGGAGCAGGAGGCCTAGATAGGTACCACCTTAAAAATAGGCAGAGAAAAATTCATTGCTTCATTTAGCTTTTTGAAATATAAATTAATGTAAATGGAATTAAGGGTGCGTGAAAGAAATACATAAGCCAGGGGTGATGATGCATACTTGTAATACTAGTTATTGAAAGGCTAAGACAGAAGGATCATAGGTTTGTGGCCAGGTTCAGCAACATAGTAAGATCCTCCACAATTGAGAACCTGTTTCAAAAAAAAAATAGGACTGGGGCACAGCTCAGAGATAGAATGCCCCTGTGTTCAGTCTTCAGTACAAAAATTAAAAGCACCAGAATGAAGTCGTATACAGAATTTAAAGAACATCAAATATTTATGTAAAAATACTATACATCTGAGTTAAAAATAACACCTGTGTTAAAATTAATCAAACAATGCATATACTAAGAAGCCTTCTTTTAGTCTCTTTTGTCATCATGTTCCTCTCCTATTCCCCTTGCAATAACCATAGTCCAGCCTTTGTGATCAAAATTTCCTTATATTTTTAACAAGTATGGATTTCTACTGAATATAGTTTGTTTTGCTTTGTTTTTGAATGTTTACATAAATAAACTCTTATTGTTAGTATTTTTGTGACTGTCTATCATATGGTTATGATAGTTGGATATAGCCATCCATTACTCCCTTGTTTTCATTTATGAATTTCATTTCTGGATATAATACAATTTGTATATACATTCGACTGTTGAGATAAATGCAGATATTTTCCATTTATTAGACGTATAAGTGATAGTGCTTAAACATTCATATACATATATATATGAATACATATATATATATATGTATATGAATATATATATACATATATACATATATGAATATATATGTATATGAATATATATATATTTTTTTTTTCAGGTTCACACATGAAAGAAATCCTCTTGGGTACATTACCAGTAGTAGGATACAGCAACAATTTTTTAAGAGAATGCCAGATTGTTTCAAAGTGGTTAGACCAATTTAAATTCTTGTAAGCAGGACTTGGGAATTCCCATTGTTCCATGTTATCGCCAGTCTGAATTATCAGACTTTCAGTGTTTATTAACCCGTTGAGTACTATAATATTTAAATTTCATTTACTTTACTACTAATTGTATTATCAAATATATTCCTGATTTCTTTTATTTTAGGCCATTGCAAATGGCATTTTTATTCTAATTTCACTTTCCATTGTTAAAAAATAAACTATTAAAGATATAATTTACATAAATAAATTTCATTCATTTTATTTTTAATTTATATGTGTGTTCCAAGTGATTGAACCCAGAGTATTCTACCTCTGAGCTGCATCCCCAGCACAATTTTATGTTTTGTTTTGAAACAAGGTCTCATTAAGTTACCACGCACTGGCCGTGAATCTGCAAGTCTCCTGTCACAGCCTACCAAGTACTGATATTAAAGCTATGTGGAAGCATGCCTGGTTTAAGATGCATCCATTTTAAATATACAGTTTATTGGGTTTGATCAATATATGCAACCATCACTTCTATGTTTATAAAATATTTCTCTCAGTCAGGCTTTGTGGCACATGCTTGTAATCCCAGTACTTGGGAGGCTGAGACAGGAGGATCTCACACAGGTTCAAAGTCAGCCCCAGCTACCTAGTGAGGTTCTCAGCAACTTAGTGGGACACTGTTTCCTAATAAAATATAAAATAGGTCGGGCATGTAGCCCGGAGGTAAAGGCCGCTGGCTCCCATCCCCAGGACCAGAAAAAAAGAAAAGAAAAAACATTTCTCTCTCCCTAGAAACTCCCCATATTCCCCTTTGCAAATATTTATCCATAATTGCCATCACTGAGCAACTATTGATCTGTTTTCCTTCACTAATTTTAGATTTGTTTTTCTTATTTTACACTTTTATATAAATATAATCACATAATATATACTGAGATAGCCAGTTCTTCATGATCACTGACAATGAACACTGTCTTCTGGTATTCATACCCTTGTGTATCCCCTTCCCACACTGCATCATGAACATACAGCAGAAGTAATTGTCATTTCTGAAGTTAGATTGTAAAAAGTACATCATAGTACCTGGATTACTTGTTCCAAGAGAAACTAAGTACTCAGTGCTGTGGAGAGACCCATATGTCAAGGAACTGAAGAATTCTGCCAATAGCTATGTATATCAATTTGGAAGCAGATGCTACATCCTCAATCAAGTCTCAGATGACCATGGCTCTAGTTAAAATTTGATTGCAACTTCATGAGACACTTTGAGCCAGAATCACCCAACTAAGCTACTCCCATTCTACTGACCAGCAGACCTAAAGATAAAAAAATAGTTATAAGTCACTGAGTTTAGAGGTAATACTATGCAGTAATAGATAACTAATACCATATTCTTTTGTCTCTAGCTTCTTTTGCTCAGTATATTTGAGATTTGTCAATGTTGTTCCATGTATCGGCAGTTTTGCCCTTTTATTTATTCCTGAATGGCATGCAATTATATAACTATAATAATATTCACTGTTTAAATAGTATTGCTGATGCTTTGACTCAGGATATGCTATTAAAGCATAGCACTTTGACTCATTGGATATTTTAAGCTGAAATTATTTGAGAAATAGTATATGCAGGAAGTGTTTTCTATCCTTCCCCTGAAACAGATCATACAAGCCTCATGTGAGAAAAACCCACTCTAAGAACAGATAATATTCCACTCCAAAATATGATACATTGTTTAAGCAGAAAAGAACTAAGAAGAAGCAAATGCAAAAGAAATCTTTTGCTTAAAAACAGGGCATAGATTTACAAAGTCAAAGGCTCTCTTGCCCCTTTCTTTACCAGGGAGAACAAGTTAAACAATGATGACAGCTGTAGAACCTCACTTACCTGGAGATGGTAATAGAGAAATCTCCATCAACAAGCTTTCCTAACTAGCTTTATTTGCTTTCCCACAAGTTGCTGCCCCTAAAAATTCAGTCTTTTTCCTTTGTCTCTAAAAACTTAAAATTCCTTGTTGAAGATGATTTACAAGCTAGAATCTAAAACCTCTTTGAGAACTACTTGCTTTCACGATATTTCCCATGTAATATATGAACTCTATACATTAATAAACTTTAATTTCTTTTAGTCTCACTAAGCTCTTTTGTAGGGGTCCAATCAAAGTAAGAACCTGTAAGGTTATTTCTTATTTTATTTTTTCCCTCACTTGCCTATCTCTCAAAATAAGGAACAAGTTTATCTCTGAACACAAAGGGATACAGAGAGTAATCTGAAGGAATAGAACTTTCTAACTAACCCCTAGTTTACTGTCTCTAACTCATTTCCCATTCTATCACATTTCTTAACTATTTATTTATACTTGTATTTTTATTTATATTTATATTTTTACTTCTTATTTTTATGTATATACTTACTCATATTTCTTAACTCACCCATCAATTTCTCCACAACTCCACACATTTCATCAAACCTAGCATAAAAACACTCAGATTTAACTACTTCCCTGGGTCTTCATCTCTAATATCACCTAAAACTTCTTTTAAATAGATTTGCCACATTAGAGAAAAAGAGAGCAGGACACATGTAGAGAGCACACTCACTAGCTTTGAGCACCACAGGCTAGAGAAGGGGCTTTTCTACCCCCAAGAGAAGATATCCCAGAAACTGATTTATACTGACCTAGCACGTATAGAGCACCAACCAAAATAAGTATAATCTCTTCTCCACACCTGCAAGTCTCTAGATAGCCCAGTCAGCATGCCCAGCAAATATCACCATGGTCACAGTAGAACTCATCAGAATCTTGAGAGGCTCTGATATAACTAATGGCAATTGTGAGTTTTATAGTTAAGTATCAGAGGGAGGTGGGGGAGGGGAGGTCTACTGAACTGATAGAGTCTGGGAGTTTGTAGAGGATCCCTGCAGATACTGGGGTGTTAAATAGGAAACATTAGAAGCGTGAATTTTATGACAGCCCCTAAAGGTACCAGGAGTGGAAGATGTAGCAGTCTACCCAGCCACTCTGAGCCAACCAAAAACTCGGGGGGCGATATGGGGAGGAGTGCCTTGAAGTCCCCATTAAGAGTATCCCAGGGTGATAAAGCACAGTAGAAAGTTAGCAACATACCACTGAGCCTAGGCCCAAATGGCCTGAGGGCAGGTGGCCTTTGGACACTAACATGAACTTGATTGGCAGGCTGAGCAGGCCCCTCCCACATAGGGCTAGAGATTCACAGGGTACAGGATACAGTGGTGGTCTTTCAGGATAAGCACTCAACAGAAAGTCGTAATTACCTGTGATGCTGAACTTGAATTCTATTAGTGTGCTGACAGGTGGCTCTCCCTTCTGAGAGCTAAAGTTGCTGGAACCCACTACTCACAGAGTGAGGGTATATCAGCGAGAGTGACACAGAACAAAGATTGAAGTAGTGGTCTCTTACGGTGATAAACACTCGATGAGAAGTTGTAATTATCCATACCACTGAGTCCCTACCCTATTAGATTGGTGACAGGCAGAACTTTGGACACTAACACCTGCAATCTACTAGCCAGATCAGGCCACTGAGAACTAGCAGTGCTGCAACCCAGTGACTATAGAATATTCGCAGATAAGTAGGGGAGATACAAGACACAGAACCTGCGACCATGGTCTTTGAGGGTGATAAAGCTCAGCTGAATGTTGTGATTACCTATAATGCAGAGTTTGTATACCAGTAGGAGGCTCTCCACACAGAAAGCTAAGGATATTGAAACACCTGCACTGACACCACCAGCCCACAACAGCAAGGGTGATAGAAAAACAATGCAACTTAGGCAGATGAAGTCTGGACTCCTGAAGAAGACAGCCTACAAGATCACAAGTGACCACAGAAGGAGAGCAAGTGGTCCCACTGAAATGATAAAACTAAACAGACCACGGAACACAGAGTATTGCTGTAGGATCTTTCATCTCAGGAGAGCAATGAGTATAAAGTGACCTCAGTGACTGGAGAAATGCTATGAGAGAGGTCTGTCTAGGGAATACAATGTAGGTACACATGCCAAGAAGCTTGAAATTCTACAACCTCCAGCCAACACAATCTGAGCTCTATGAGAACAGAAGCCAGTGGTCACTCAGTGATTACCTACATCAGCATCACTTAAGACATATGGTGGAGTAAATATTTACCTCCAGAACAGGTTACATCATAAAAACAAAGTGATTTGATATTGAAATTCCACAAAAAGAGTATATGAATTCAACAGAGATACAAATTTAATAAATCTATAAACATGGTGAAGAATAGTAGCAAGAAAATAATGAGCACCCACAAATCAACAATAGAAATAATTCAGAGGTGCAGAGAATGCTAGAAGGAAAATTTGGAGCCATAATTATAAGTATGATCAAATAATTTTAAATTGAAATTAGAAAAAGTCGTTAGGATATGAAGAAATATCAAGAAATTATATCATTGAAGAGACTGATATCTTGAATTGAAATTTTAAAAAAGCAGCTTTGAAAAAAGCAAAAATGCAATAAATACAAAAAAATTTAATAGAAAACAAGAGAAGATGAGACAATAATAAAAACAAAGTTTCATTCATAGAAAACACTGCATTCAAAAATGAATATGCAATCAACGATATAGAGAAGACACTTTATCAAGAACAAAATATGCAAAAGATCTGGGATCATTTTAAACTAGCAAAGTTAAGAATAATGGGCATAAAGCATGTCTAGAAGCTCAAAACAAGAAAATTAAAAATCACTTCTGAGAAATAATATATGCTAAATACTCAAATATATAAAAGGAGTTGGATACACATCAACAGAAGACATTAGGAACCCCAGTTACACATGAGCAGAGTAGTTCTCCATGTCATATAATAGTCAAAGAAAGTAACCTATAATTCAATAAAAGAATTTTAAATGCATTGATAGCAAAAGTTCAGGTGACATTCATAGGTAAAACAATAAGAATTACTCAAGACTTCTCAAACCAAGTCATGAAAGCTAGGAGTGCCTGGAATTATGTGTTCCAAATCCATAAAGAAAACAACTTCCAGCCAAGACTACTTTATCCAGGAAACATATCTTTCAAAACTTATGAAGAGATAAAAATTGCCAGGCATGGTGGCTCATGCTTGTAATTTCCGCGCTTGGGAGGCGGAGACAGGAGGATCGTGCAGGTTCAAAGCCAGCCGCACTGTCTTAAGAGATCCTGTTTCCAAAAAAAAGTATAAAATAGGTCTGGGAGTGTAGCCCGGAGGTAGAAGGGTTTTCAGGAAGCCCAGTCCCACCAAAAAATTATAAAAAATTTAAAAAAGAAATAAAAATCTTCCATGACAAATAGAAGCTAAAAGAATTCATGTCTACGAAGCTAGCAGTAGAGAAAATACTCAAATAAATAATAGAGAAGAAATAAAAAATAAACACCTGAAAGAGAGAAGACATTTTTCCATCAAAAGAACAGCTAAACAAAGAAGGTTTAACACTATATCAAACAGAAAATATAACGCAAAATGACAAGGAATGAAAACCATTTCTTATCAGGGTGTGGTAGTACACTTTTAATCCCAGTACTTGGAAGGCAGAGACAGGAGAATTGCAGGTTTGTGGCCTACCTCAACTACTTAGTGAGGCTCTCTGCAAATTAATGAAACACTGTTTTGAAATAATAAAAAGTAAAAACAGAGCTGAGGGTATCTCAGAGGTAGAATGGCCCTGGGTTCAACCCCTAGTTCCCCCCCCAAAAAAAAATCATTTCTCAATAATAATGCTGAATGAGAATGGCCTCAACTCACTAATTAAAAGTCATGAATTGGCAAAATGGATTAAAGAACATAATCCATCTATATTCTATTTGCAAGAAATATAATTTACAGGTAAAGGCATTCACAAACTAAAAGGGAAGATTTGGGATAAGATATCACATGCAAATCCAATCTGAAAATAATCAATGGTAGCAATTCTCATATCAGACAAAGTAGACTTCATGCCAAAACTAATAGATGAGAAAAAGTAGGTCATTTATTACTGATAAAAAGAAAAATTCAACAAGAAGATATAACAATAGTCAAAATTTATGGTACAAGTATGGTTGCTTTTCGTGACATTATGTCTCAGACCCAATACGATAACATTGGGAGATGTCAACACATGTCTCATACCACAAGATTCATCTTCCAGACAAAAGATCAGAAAAGATCCTTCAGACCTAAAAAACCCACTATAAAACAAATGCACCTATTAGACATATTCAAAACACAGTGAAATGAAAGTAAACAACAACAAAAAGGTCAGATGACTTTCATAGGTAAAACAATAAGAATTACTCAAGACTTTCAAACCAAGTCATAAATGCCAGGAGGGCCTGGAATGATCTGTTCCAAACCCATAAAGAGAACAACTTCAGCCAAGAATGCTTTATCCAGGAAACATATCTTTCAAAACTTACAAAGAAATAAAAATCTTCCATGACAAATAGAAAATAAAAAATATTATGTCTACCAAGCTAGAAGGCCCAGAAAAATTAATTAAATATGGGGATATTAAATACTACACCTATAAATGAGGACTGGATCATAGAAGAAATAGGAGATTAAATTTAAAAAAATTACTTATTCAGAGATGATTTTTAATTCCAAACACCTTGTGTTTTTACTTCTGATTGAGATAGTGTTTATTCTTTTTGTTTGGTGGAAATTATTATTTCTCTGCTTCTGGCATTTATTACTTATTTCTTCTTGGCAGTTCATCTCTGAGTATTTTCTCTAGTGCTGGTTTGGAATACATAAATTATTTCAGCTTCTGTTTGTATTTTATTTCCCTCTCCAATTTGAGAGATATTTTTGCTGGGTAGAGAATTTTGGCTGCAAGTTGTTTTCTCACATAGGTTGGAATATGTTGCTCCAGTCCCTCTTGGCTATCATGACTTGGTTTGTAAAATTTGGAGTGATTCTCACTGGTTTACCTCTGAATGTCACTTGGCATTTTGTTTTTGTCACCTTTAGGATTCTATCCTTGACATCTACATTAGTCAGTGTGACTGTTTTGTGGCATGGTGAACATTTTCTCTGATCTTGTCTAAAGGAGGCTCTATAAGTTTCTTGTACCAGTACACTGACCTCTTTTTGTATGTTTGGTAATTTTATAATATTACTTTCTTGAAAAGATCGTTAATCCCTTTGGTTTCAGCTTCTATTCCCTCTTCTATTCCTTTTATTCTTAGGTTAGGTCTTTTAAGATGTGCCCAAATCTCTTAAATGTCCAATGTACGTTGTCAATTTTTTTCTTCTAAATTATATGCCATACATTCATTTTTGGAGTGGTCATCTTCTACGAATGAGATTTTATTTTCCATGTGTTCTAGTCTACTGCTTATGGTTTGTATTGGTGCATTCACTTCAATGATTACATCCTTCTCTTCCTTCAGAGATTCTTTCTGATTCCTCCTTAGAGGGTCATATTCTTTGTTTATTTGTTCCTTTATTTCTTTCGGGATCTTTCTAAATTCTTTCCAGAAATATTTTATCATTTCTACTATTTTCTGTGGTAATAGAGATGGAAAGCAGGGGCATTCTATCTTCGAGCTACAACTCCATCCCAATTTTTTATTCTTTATTTTGAAACAAGGTCTCACTGAGTTGCAAAGGGCCTCACTAAGTAGTAACTGAGGCTGTCCTCAAACCTTGATCCTACTGACTCTGCCTCCCAAATGTTGGAATTACAAGAATGCCACATCTTGCTATCATTTCTACCATTAAAGTTCTGATTTGTCTATCTGGTGATTGCAATTCTTATTGGGTGTGTTCTGTTATTTTGAGATTGTGGGAGCTCACTGCTTCCTTGCTATTCTTCCTTACACATTTTAGGTTTCTTACATTTGTATCTTATGGTTGTATCTTGTATTCTTATGTTTGTATCTTGTTGCTTTTGATAATTTTCTTTCACTATATAGGTGTCGGCTGGTACATACAAGGGCAAGTTGTGTTTTATTCAGTGGGGAAGTTTGAGTGAAGTAGGAAACTGCTGAAGTAGTAAATGCAAGAATAAGGTAAACCATAAACAGATAAGGTTGAATAGAATGAGAGTTTGAGTGGAGTAAGATAATATATAGTAGAGATTAGAGATAGTGAATGTATAGGAGGATTCTAATAAACAATGTAGAGTATTTAGATATAGTGATATTAAGTAGATTTAATGCAAGACAAACAAAAGAAACAAGATGAAGAGAAGAGAGTTGATATAAATAAGGGAAGAAGTTTATAAATGGGCTGGTGAAAAGAGCAAACAAATGAACACACACAAAATCAACAAAAAGAAAACAACAAAATGAAACAATCCTACAATTAAATGAGTACAGAGTAGAGTTGACCCCTTAAGTTTTCCTGGGTCTGTGTGGATTCTTTCAGCTCTTTAAGGTTCAAATTCTATAATAGGTTCTAGAGCATGTTTCAAGTGCTCCATTTGCTCTGCAATAGCAAATTACAATAGCAATGATGTCAGTTTGTAGCCCCACATTTTGGTCTCCTTCAATAAATTGTGACCCTAGCTTGGTGTCTCTCTCTTTGCTTTTCAGGCACCAAGTGCTACTTTTATCTGTCCTGAAGCAAGCCTGTGTCTCTGAGCTCTTCACAGGGCCTGTCCCTGAGTCTTTCTCTGTTTCTGCAGGTAGCTGGTATCACTGGAGTTGGATCTATTTAAGTGCGGATCTCCATGCTTTCCACAGACCCTGATCCCACAATGTATACTTAGGAGTTCACGTTCTTCACAGATGGAACTGGGTTGTTCTGAGTTCTCTTCAGTCACCAATATTGGGTGGTTTGTGGTGAGCTTTGGAGGCCCTACTATGGTGCTGTGCCCTACAGACTATATTCTTCTTTGCCTGATTGGAACTAGGGGATGTCTGCTCATCCATGCCTCTGTTGTGTCCAACACCAGATACCACCCCCACCTTAACCATGGTGAATTCCAAAGTTTCATACCCTGTGAGTCTATTGCTTGTAGTACAAGTAACCATGGGCATGATGGGCCTTCTCCCATGGGGACGGCTAGTTCACTTACTTACGGCATTGTTGAATGCCACTATGGATCTCTGAAAGAGGTAGTAATCTTGGTCACCACTGACACAGGTTCTAGTTGGGAGTCTGGGCAGTGGGATCACTGTGGTACATGGTTCAAGGTGCCAACCACTTACAATTCCAATGAGCTATAGCCACTAACTACACATGAAGTCATTGTCTTTTTATCTGGGGCTCTCTGGAGGCTGCAGTGCCAGTAGTCCCAGCAGGGTTACACAAGATGGCACCACAATGGCCCCACTGCCACAGCAGTTTCCCAGCGAGGATAAAGGGATACTTTTCTGTCCCCTGTTCTATCTTCTGGCATTGTTTTTACCACCTTTCAATTTGTCATTGTTTTGTTCAAATTTTCACTGTTTTTTCTTGTCAAGGTGCTGTTTTCATTACAATAAAGATGAGTGTCAGAAAGACTTAGATGTGCTATTTCCCTCAGTTTCTATCTTCCTAGAAGTCCCTTTAATTATTATTGTTTGTATTATATTCAAATGATTTTGGATCAGGTAATACTGTTAGGGAACAAAAATGCTACTCCCAAAGTGTGGTGTATTGGCATATTTAATTATTCGAACTGCTGTGGTCCTGAAAGAAATTCAGACGCAAAATCTCTTTCCCATTTTCCTCTTCCTTTTTTCCTCCAAGGTAGACAAAAAAAAAAAAAAAAAAACAAAAAACCTAAGAATTCTTTTTCCCTACAGTAGACTGTAAAAACTAGAACTCATCTTCTCATGAAAACTAGAAATAATAATCTGTTTTCCTAAAATAATAGAAAAAATATTCCTAGAACCTTATTCCTTCATGTCTGTGCATTTCGGTCAAATAGAAAGTCCTTTGAAGATCTTAGTGTTGATATAGTTAAGTCATTAGGGTTGTAATCTCATCATTAAATAAACCTGTTGAAATGTATTCATTTGGGTTGTAAGCTAAGCCAGTGGAGTGTGGCTGGAGAAGGTGGGTTCTTGGGAGTGTGGCATTAGGTATTGTAATTTTGTCTTTGAATCACTTTGCTTTTTTGGTTTCTCTTGCTTCTGGCTTCCATGATGTGAGAGTAAGAAATTACTCTTTCCCTTTCTCCATTTCCTACCAATATGTCCTGAGATTTGCCATCCTTGGTCTCATATGATCTGAACCCAAAATCTCCAAGAAAATCATTAACAAATAAATCTTCCTTCCTCTAAGTTGTGCGGTCAGTTGGTTTGTGTTATATTAGTTTGAATGTTGACAGAAACAGAAATTGGTACCAGAGAAATGGATTCGCTACTATATCCAAGTGTGACCATATATCTTGTGAGTCTTTGAAACTGACTTGTGAGAGGAAATTGGAGGAGCCAGAATGTGGCTAGAAAGGAAGATGATAGTGATTGCTAAGAAGATTTTGGAGGACAATGAGGATTCCATAGGAAAATGGAGGCCACATTTGTTATATTCTGGCAAAAAATTATTGACATTTTGCCCATGTCCTGAAACTTTGTGTGAGGCCAAATTTAAAGACAAAACACTTATTAAACAATCAGAGAAAATCTTAAAAGAGCAAACTATCGAAATGAATTATAGATATTGGTACCTGGATTAATCTAGGTGTATAGTGAAATTTGGAAGCAGAAAGTAATGCAGAGAGATTTTATAGATGTGTAGTTTGGCCAGAAAAGCATGTATAAAGCAATGTTCCAGAGAGATAGTACTATAAGATAAAGTAAGATGGCTGAAGGGAGATCAAATGCTTTTCATAGGAACAAAGAAAGGAATGTAGATGGGCAGCTCAAGTCAAAGTACAGAATCATAGAAACAAGGGCACAGTGGTGGTGAATATGATTGAAAAGGGCCTGTTGGCAGATGAGTTAGACAGTCCCTGTAGGAATCAGGATGGAGATAAATACAAGCCAGGATTGAAATATACTCAGCAGCAGTTATTGAAAAGGACATGACCACCTTTCCTGCTGGCACTAGATTCATGTGTCCACATAATGCTGGCTTTGCTAGGAAAAGGGGGTCATAGAGGCTTCCCATCCCCAAGATTTCAGAGCAATACTTGGAAATCTATGACATGTGTGGCAGAGTCAGAATTGGCAATTAATGAAGTTGTGAGGGTAAAGCCAAGGTTGCAAGGAAAACCTTTGAGATTTAGAAATGTCAGAAACATAAACATTGAACAACTGTGAGAAAAGGCTACAAGCTGCAAGCCTTGGAACCATACTGAGGAATAAATATACTACCCATTGCAATTAATCAGGCCATAGGGGAATGACTTCCAACACCCTATGAACATCCCATGTGCCCAGAATACCAGAAATGTAGCTACAGGATAAAATGCTTGTCCTGCTAGATTTCAACACTGTTTTGGTCCCATTCCTTCTTTCTATAGTTCTATTCCTCTCTTTGAAATGCAAATATTTACTCTTTGCCATTGTATACTGGATGCATGTAAATTGATTTTTATTTTTGTTTCCTTTTACAGGAGCTCCTAACCAAGATTTCTCCTTGAGTCTCAGAGGAGACTTTCAACTTTGGGACTTTTGAGCTACATATGACACTGCTAAGAATTGGGAACTCTTGAAGATGGACTAAATGTATTTTGTAGTCTGAACATGGCAAGAACATTCAGGAGCTAGAAAAAAATGTTAAGGTAAGTAAGATATAGAATGTCCCATTCTATATTAGGTTGTTATATTTAGTTTAGGGTTGATATATTTATGAGGGTTGTAATTTCTTCATTAGGTTAGTTAATTTAATGGATTTATCTGGATGGTAAGCTAGGCTGGTGGGAAGTAGTTGAGAAAGCAGGTACCTGAAGGTGTGGATATAGAGATTATGGTTTTGTCTTTGAGTTCTCTTGCTTTCTTGCTCTCTCTTGTCCCTGGGGCTCCATGGTGTGAGAGCAGAGCATTGTATTATTGTCTTATCATTCTTTATCTCTATCTCTTATATGAATGGCCTGTGAGATCCCTTGACCCTGGTCTCACGTGGACTGAGTCCAAAATCTCCAAGAAAACTGAGGAAATAAATCTTCATTTTTCTAAGTTGTATGGTCAGTTGATTTATATTATAGCAGTAAGAAAGTTGCAAGAGGGGATTTCTGGGAAGATGGTGACAGAGAAAAGCGGGGCTTAAGAGCCCCGCTAACAACTAATCTCCATTACCACAAAATCAGCGCCTTTCATAGCCAGAAAACACCATCACCAGAGAAACAAAAAAATCACCAGGCTCCAGAGAGAAAGCGGACTGAGAACAGAGCTCAGAGCCACAGAGGAGATACACCGGCCTCACACCCGAGGACGCGGCAGCAGCGCCATACTGCCTGCGGCAGTGGCAAATTCACCGGATGGCTACAGCAAGCCGAGGTGAGCTGCTGCGGAACAGCCAGGCGGGATCTTTCGGCGCAGTGAGCATCTAAAGCTCCCAGTGGCTGAGCTCAGCACACGCTGAAGGGATTCAGAGTGGAACTCAAAACCAGAGAAGAAAAAATACGCCAGCCTCACGGCCGAGGGCATGGCAGCGGCGCCATATTGCCACCGGCGGCAGCAGCAGCGAATTCACCGAGTCCAGTACAGCTACATCTGCATACTCAAGAACAGTGAGTCAAACTGCGGGCCACAGAGGAGAAATCCCAGTACTGTACTCCCTGGGACTTGACCCAGTGGGGAAGTGGCGGTGGCAGAGATATCACACCATAGGAGAACGTGCAACCTGGCACACCCCATAGTTTAAAGCAGCCTCTATCGACTCCCTGGGTCGGAAACTCTGTGATACAACCCAGTAAAGGAGTAGTGGGGTCTGAGATACTACAGACTTGAGATCCAGAGCACCTTAAGTGAAGACATAGTGACCCAAGGGAAGAACCCAGAGAAGGCACAAACTTCCGAAATCATGGGAAAGAGGAATAACACTGGAGCAATGAATGCCCACAACCCCACAACATCAGAACCCAATAAAACAGAAAATCAGAGATTTCTAGATCAAATCAGGAAAATAACTGTAGAAATAATAGAGGTGCTTCGAAAAGAATTGAGAGAGCCAAAAAGAGATAAAGGATGCAAATAATGAAGTAAAGGCCCCAATTCAAAGCATGAACAACCGATTAGACCACATGGAGAACAGAATCTCGCTCTTAGAAGATGAGCACTCCAAAAATGAACGCATAGTTTCTGATCTAGAAAAAAAAATCCGACAGCAGGAATCTGACATTGAAGAAATATGGGCCCATTTTAAGAGAGCTAACCTAAGAATAATTGGAATAGAGGAGGGAAAAGAAAGTGAAACCAAAGGGATCAACAATCTCTTCAAGGAAGTAATAGCAGAAAATTATCCAAACATAGAGCAAGAGGTTGATACACAGATCCAGGAAACTTATAGAACTCCCTTTAGACAGGATCGGAGAAGAGGATCCCCAATCCACATAATTGTAAAAATGACCAATGTGGAAGCCAAGCAGAGAATCTTAAAGGCAACAAAAACAAAGGGCCAAGTGACATTCAGAGCCAAACCAATTAGGATCACTCCAGACTTCCCAAACCAAGTCATGAGAGCCAGAAGGGCTTGGAGTAACATATGCCAAACTCTGAAAGAAAACAACTTCCAGCCAAAAATTTCCTACCCAGCAAAACTTTCTATCAAATTAGATGGAGAAATAAGAAGCTTCCATGACAAGCAGAAACTGAAGGAATTTATGTCTTCAAAACCAGCGCTAGAGAAAATACTCAGATTAAATACAAAGAAGAAATAGGTAACACACTCCAGAACCAGAGAAACAAGAGTTTCCATCCAACAGACAACTAAAATTGGTTATCTGTGGAGATTCATTATTTATGTTAGTCTTTTACCTATCTCTAAATTGTATTGTTTGCCTTTATTGTTGTTAATTTTTAGGATGTCTAGTTGGAATATTAATATACCTTCAGATATGGCATTTGGAAATATTTTATCCCATTCTATTAGTAACTGTTAACTCTGTTTACAATGTCTTTGGATATACAATATTTTTTTTTATTTTTTAGGGAGTTTGTATACTCTTCTGTTGCCTGTGCCATTGAAATCATATCCAAGAAATCACTGCCAATTTCAATGTTGTGAGGTTTTATGACCCAGATTTTCTTCTAAAAGTTTATAGTCTTAAGATTTATATTTAGGTCTTTTATCTATTTTGAGTTAATATTTGTATATGGGATTAGGTAAGGGTCCAACTTTATTCTTTTCCATGTAAGTATTATTTTTTAACAATATTGAGTTAAAAGATTATTATTTCCACCACCAAATGTTTGTGGAAACCTTGTCAAAAATAACTTGACAATATAGGGAAGAATTTAGCTCTAGGCTTTTATTTAACTCCAATGGTTTATATATCTGCCTTTAGAACAGTACTACACTGTTTCAATTATTGTAGCTTTATATGATTTGAAATCAGAAAATATATATATCTTCTAGCTTTGTTCTTTTTCAAGATCATTTTGGGTATCTAGAGTCCATATTCCATATTAGGATAGATTTTTTTTCTGAAAAATAAGTATATAAATATATGATAGTTTCACCTAAAGAAATAGAAAAAATATTCTCTGGTAAGAAAGAAAGCAAAAAGAAATATTGAAATGTTATCTTTAAGTCATCAAAAGCTTAGTATCAGACAAATGAAACTGTTATGTGAAATTATCATTTGTAATTTTGGATAAATTGCTATAATACTAGATGTCAACCACTAAGTCAAGCATGGGAAGGAGGGATGGGGAGGGAATGGGGTGGGGATCGGGTGGGGGCTGACTGGGCGATGTGTGCATGTATGTCTACAAAAGTTTTTATCCCACTAAGATGTATGAATACAGTGCACCAATAAATAAAATAAAAAATAAAAAAAAGAAAAAAAAGAAAGTTGCAAGAGCTATTGGGTAAGAACTGGCCACAAAGGAGTGTGTGTGTGTGTGTCTGTGTGTTACTAAAATATTAAACCCAGGATTCTTCTACCATTGAATTCTTTTTTACTTTTTATTTTGAAACAGGGTCTTGTTAAGTTACCATGCAATGGTCTTGAACCTGTGATCTTTCTCTCTCAGAGTCCCAAGTACAAAGACTACAATGTGTATCATCATTATCTACTTTAAATACTCCATTTATACTCCTTTCCTGATTGCCATATTGTTTCCTTGTCTTTTATGTGTACCCTTTTTATTCCAAATTACTTTCCTATAAAGTCAATATTTATTTACATTTAGTCCTGTTGTTTTCTCTTTATTCCTCTTGTATCTCTGACTCTCCATCTTGGTAAATCTTCCTTCAGTCTGAAGTATAACTTTTAGAATTTCCATTAGTGAGAAGATATTTAGGCAAATTCTTTCTCTTCACTTAAAGGAATTTCTTTGTTTCCTACTCTTTTGAAATGTATTTTCACTTAATATAGAATATTGCTTTTGTGATTTTTTTTATCTCATTACATTGGAAATGTAATTTCCCTGTTGCTTGATTGCATAGATCTACTGTTAAGAAGTCACTAATAGGCTGGGTGTGGTGGTATATGCCTATAATCCTAGTATGTAGGAGGCCAAGACAGGAGGATATCAGGTTCAAGGTCAGCATTAACAACTTAACAGCACCCTTCCACAGCTTAGTGAGACCCTGTTTTAAAATGAGAACTAAAATAGAGCTGGGGTATTGATTAGAGCCAAAATATTTATAAGTTTAATTCCAGGTAATACACACACAAAAAAGTCACCAACAGACTAATGTCAGTTACTTTGAAGATAATATATCTTCTTGTCAACCCCACTTCCCAACCCAGTTGCTGACCTCGTTAATTCTCCTCTAAAGACCCTCTTTTTATTTGTGCCTTGCCCCTTACCCAGGGAAAGGAATGTCATAGAGAGACACAGAATGGAATTAGGCCTTTTTGAGTTTCCCCAGTTAATTATCATTAGATGGTACCCTTTGTGTTTGACCATACTTCTACATGACCATTGACTTTTCATCAAATGTACAGTTATATGCAGCACAAAAATACAGTTTTTCTTTAATCCTTACATATGATGACTTCTGGGGCATATCAAACTTAATGAATTTATTATGCTTTTTTCTTACTAATCTGTCTTTATTACAGGGTGTGAGTTATAAAACTAGCAATGGATAAAGTAAAATGTATTTTCCTTCTCTACCATAGTAATATATTTGTGAACATTTGGCCCAGAGAAACACAGTTCTGTTGATGATTTTCATGCTGATGAAATTTATTGAAATGGAACATTTCACATTAGTATTATATTTGCTTTTAAATTTAATATTGTGGAAATGGATCATAAGTATTTAAGGTCAGGGACCAGGACTACTTTGTTACTTATTTCCAAAACAGTATTACCACAGAGTAGTACTCAACAGATATCTGTTATATGATTAAATTAATGCAATTGGTGAAGTATTCCATTATGTATTTTCTGCTACTTCTGCCATCTACCATT
Source organism: Muscardinus avellanarius (assembly GCF_963383645.1). NCBI lineage: Eukaryota > Metazoa > Chordata > Mammalia > Rodentia > Gliridae > Muscardinus > Muscardinus avellanarius. The sequence goes on from NC_137792.1 coordinate 36,541,882, forward strand.
AAGGTTTTCCTTTTTTATTTGTTTCCTTTATTTTGCAGTACTGGGGATGGAATCCAGGAGCATTCTACCTCTGAGCTACACCCCCAGCTCCATATTTTATTATTTATTTTGAAACAGAGACTCCCTGAGTTGTGGAGGGCTTCACTAAGTAGCTGAGGCAGGCTGCAAACCATGATCCTCTTGTCTCAGCCTCCCAAATGCTGAGATTACAAGCATGTGCCACTATGCCCAGCTTCTTTTTCTTTTGTAGAGGTAAATTTTTAAATATTTTCTAAAATGTTTGCTGTCTTCTAATATAAGACTTACTTGGGAGGCAGAGAAAGAAACTAAGCAGTTAAAAATCCTCAGGATAGCAAAGATTAGAGGAATGTAGGTGTTCTTTGAGATTCTAATTAGCCATGTGACTCCAACAAGAAGATTAGCTGCTTAGAGGAGGGTTTCCTTTTCTCACCTTGCTTTTAATAAGTGTATGAAAAGCACAGATGGAGGAAAAATATAATCTCATGAAACATGTTATACCAGAGTTTCTTTTGAGATGAGCTATAAAGACATATATTGTTTTTACTATCTATACTATTTATGCAAAATAAATTCATTCAGCAAATGAACAGAAGGCAATTGTTTACTCGAGGGGCATGTACATGAATTCATTAATTTCTAGAGGCCTATGGTGTAATAAAAGGGATAATCCTATGAAAAAATTCAAAGTAGATAGGTTCAGAGAAAGAAGATATTTTCTGCTTGGGAATGCACCAATGCATGCAGTGAGAGGTGGCAGATATACTGACATGCTGATATATTAAGTTTTTTATTCTTTTGTACATATTCTGTCTCCATTGAGTGGTACTTTCATACATCTTGAGTGCTTGAAAATATTATTTAATTTATAAGCATGTATAAAAGTTTTATATCATGTTTCTTCCAATATTCTAAGCAAAGCAATTTAAAGACTTCTTTGCTCCTAAAGATATTTATAGGAGAAAAAGTAAAGGCTACATAATCACTGCTCAGTGGGATAAAAAAGAGTGAAAGAACCTTCTATTTCTCCTCTGGAAGTTTAATATTTAATTCTGATAAATGAACTGTGAGTAAAATGATGAACATGAAAAAGGCTTACACATTTTTTAATATGTGTAGTGGGGTATCTTAATAAACCAAGTACCTAATAACCCAGTGTTATTCAGAAAGCTATTTACTCTTTATTTTTGAGGGTCTGTGGATGTTACCCAGAGGATTTCAAACTCTGAGCTACAACCCCTGACCTATTTTTTTATTCTTTTTTTATTTTGAAATAGGGTCTCGCTAAGTTGCAGCGGACCTCACTAGGTAGGTGAGGCTGTCTGCGAACCGCCATCCTCTGGTCTCAGCCTCCTGAATGCTGGGCTTACAAGCATTCAGGATTACCTAACATTTACTCTTTAAGTGAGAGAGAAATGAAGGCTTTAGGCAATTTTAGAGGAAGAGTAAATAATCTTTAGGGAAAATAAATGGGCCTAAATAACAGACAATGACCTTCATCTGGGCTCTGGGTATGATACCGAACAATCAGTTTCTTCTGCTTCTACGATAGGAGATTAATTTTTTCTTGTTGATAAAATAACAAAAATAGGACAGTAACAATATACTCCCTTTTTACAGATTGTCTTGAGTTAGATGAAGGAACTTCAGATAAAGCCCTTCCCTGCATCTTTTGCCCCCCAACAGTGTTTTCATTTTTCATTTGAAGTCCTAAGCAGCATATTTTAAGGTAGCATTTTTCTGAGACCCAACAAACACAACAAAGAGGTAAACAGATAACGAACAGAAAGCCTCTAATTAAAGATCTTTATCCTACTCACTGATGGACTGCTGTGGAAAGGTAATGTGAAGAACTTTCTACCAGTTGTGAATCTCCTTTATGCAAAATTGCCCACACATTTTATTAGAGATGCTAATTATTTTCCAGGAGATTTTTAAACATATTATATTAAAATATTATTTCTTAGACTAAGTCTGACTTAAAAAATCAGACACCCTGAAGTTACTTGAAGAGTGCATAAGTCCAACAGTACAACACATGGGCTCAGATAAACACTTTCTCAAAAAGACCCCAAAGGCACAACAAATTAAAAGGTGATTCAATATGTGGGATTGCATGAAACTGAAGAGCTTCTGTTCAGCAAAGGAAACTGTCAAGAACCTCAAACAAGATCCAACAGAATGGAGAAGATTTTTGCCACCTACCCCTCCGATAGAGGACTAATATCTAGAGCATACAGAGAACTCAAGAAAGTCAACACTAAAGAAAAACAAATCATCCAATAATAAAATGGGCAAGCAAACTAAATAGATACTTCACAAAAGAAGAAATTCAAATGGCCAATAAATGCATGAAGAAATGCTCAATATCATTGCCAGTCAGAGAGATGCAAATCAAAACTACCCTGAGATTTCACCTAATTCCAACTAGAATGGCAATCATTCAAAACACAAACAATAACAAATGTTGGCGAGGATGTGGAGAAGTGGAAACACTAAAACATTGTTGGTGGGACTGCAAATTAGTGCAACCACTATGGAAAACAGTATGGAGAAGCCTCAGAAGAATGGGAACAAATCTACCATTTGATCCAGCAATACCACTTCTGGGTATCTACCCAAAAGAAAGGAAACCAAACTACCAAACTAATGCATGTGTATCTATGTTCATAGCTGCACAATTCACCATAGCCAAACTATGGAACCAGCCAAGATGCCAATCAATAGATGAATGGATTACAAAACGGTGGGATATGTACACAATGCAATTTTACTCAGCCATTTAAAAAAAACTCAATTACATCATTTTCAGGGAAATGGATGGAACTGGAGGACATTATGCTAGGTGAGATTAGTCAGTCACAAAAAAATAAGAAATCAGATGATTTCCATAATATGGGAGAGCTAGGGAGGAATGGGTCATAGGAGGAACTCTCAATGAAAAAGTAAATTCTATAGAGGAGCAAACAAGACAGCCAACCTAAAGGAGGAGAAAGGAGGGGGGAAGAGTAAAATCTCTAAAACACACAATGTACTTAAACACGTCGAAGTCAACCATTAAGCCAAGCAAGGGAAGGAGGGATGGAGAGGGAATAGGGTGGGAATTGGGTAGGGGTCAAATGAGTGATGTGTACATGTATGTACACACAAGTTATTTTTACCCCAATATGATGTATGAATATAATGTACCAATAAAAATTTTTAAAAAATAAAAATAAATAAATAAAAGAATTATACAATATATAACTGTCATGGTTAGACATAGAATAGCCCCTTGGAGTGCTCATAAATTGGTTATGGGGTGATATAATTTAGACTTGAGTGAATCCCAGCATGGGTAAATCCACTGTAATGGATTAATTTACCTAGGTGGTACCTTGTAGACCAGTAGTGTGGGGCAGGAGTTGGGTTGCTGGGGATACAGTCTTGAGGATTATATAAAGGTTTGATTCTTCCTCTGTTCACTCTCTCTAGCTTCCAGCCTCCATGATATGAGGAGCACAACCCAAGTGCAATCTCTCTCTCTTTCTCTCTGTCTGTGTGTCTGTTTCTCTCTCTCTCTCTCTCTCTCTCTCTCTCTCTCTCTCTCTCTCTCTCTCTCCTTCCCACTACCATGCTCTGAGAACCTTGGCCCCTGGCCTTATATGGTCTAAACCCCAAACCATAAAAAATTAATTTAAGTTATATAGTTAATCTTTTAGATTGTAGCTGCAAGAATATAATCGGAACAATCACTCTCAATGAACAAAGTAAGGCATTAAATGTGTGTATGGAATATTAACACTTCTATGCATATATAACTACCTTTCTGTATTTATCTATATGTATGCTAAACTAAACATGAATTCATCCTGATAGTGCTGATATAATCTAGTTTTCTAATCCAGCACCACAGGCTTATTCTAGCCCTTCCCTTTTGCTTATTTACAGATTTAATTGACAGTGAGAAGCCTAGTTCTCATTACCTATGGCAAGGAACAATAAACTTTCCTTTAAAGGACCAGACTGATATATTTTAGGCTTTGTGTGCCACATAGTCTCTAAAACAAGTCCTCACCTTTGAATGTCTTATAATTTTTATGTGTATTGAAGTATTTTTAAAATGTTATTAGCTGTTTATACATAAAAGGGGGTTTGTATGTATGTCACTGTCAATAAATTTATATTATTATGTGATACTATAATGCACCAATAAAAGCACATAAAAATAAAAAATAAAGAAATAAAAAGAAAAAGAAAAGGGGGCTTGGTGAATAAATACGTGGTAGAGTGCTCCTCTATTATGCACAAAGCCCTTTCCTCCATCCCCAAAATCACAAAACAAGTATTTTTTTTTTTCAGTACTGGGGATAGAATTCAGGGGAATTCTGCTTCCAAGCTATACTCACAACCCTATTTTTTATTCTTTATTTTGAAACCTGGTCTCATTGAGTTGCAAAGGGCCTAAGTAAGTAGCTGAAGCTGTCCTTGAACCACGATAATCTGATCTCAGCCTCCCAAATGCTGGTATTACAAGTGTGCACCACCATGCCTGGCTAAAAACAACTGTTTTTGTTTTATTTTATTTATTTATTTATTTAATTTTTTATTTATTTTTATTTTTTTGGTGATACTGGGGTTCCTGGAAGCCCTTCTACCTCTGGGCTACACTCCCAGACCTATTTTTACATTTTTAAAATTTGGAAACAGGGTCTCCTAATCCAGCGTGTGTGGCTGGCTTCAAACCTGCGTGATCCTCCTGTCTCTGCCTCCCAAGTGCGGGGATTTCAAGCATGCGCCACCATGCCCGGCCAAAACAACTATTTTTAATTAAAAATTAAAATGAGCAGAAATTTCTTTCTATATGAGCTATATAAAATTGAGCTAGATTTGTCCCTCAAGCTATACTATGCCAAATACTATTCTTTAAAATATTTGTTCATTATAGTATATATGTAAAATTACCTCAGAATTGTTAAACCATATTCCCAAATCAACAAATTTTTAACTTAAAGCATAGTATTTTTATACAGTGACTTTTACCTTTATCCTTCTCAAAATACTGTTTCCAAATGTTATTAAGTCACAGCTGCTTTTTACTTCCATAAATATGATTTTATGGTTTAATAGGTTTTAATAGGTTTTAAAACCTATGGTTTTAAAAGGTTTTTAAGACATTTTAATAGGTTTTAGGACATTACCCCAAAATATGGCACCTTGGCATTTGAGATAAAAACAGATGAAAGAAGGTCCCTCTCACTTTCCTTTTACTCCTTATCCCTTGAAACAGGCCATGAAACCAAGGTGACCTTCTCTTTTTTTTGGTGGTGGTGATACTGGAGATTGAATCCAGAGGAATTATACCTCTGAGCTATACCATCATCCCTATTTTTTAATTTTAAAATATGGTCTCAGTAAGTTATGGAGGACCACACTAAGTAAGGCAGGCCGTGAAACTGCAATTCTCATGTCTTATCCTCCCAAGTACTGGTATTACCGGTGTGTACCACAACCCTTCTCTTGAAAAAGGTCATAAAAGAAATAGAAAAAGAAAAAAGTTAAATTATCATTTATTGCAGAAGACATGATGCGATACCTAGAAGACCCAGAAAACTTCTGGAACTGATAAACAAATTTAGTGAAGTAGCTGGATACAAATACAACCTATAAATACTAATACCTTTTCTATGCCTCTATTATTCTGAACTTAATTATGCTGTATAATTGCAATGCACCAATGAAAATAGTGCTTCTATATACTAACCACGAATTCACAGAAAAAGAAACGTATAGTACAATTACTTTCACAATAGTCTTAAAAAGAAAAAAAAAACTTAGGTATAAACATAACCAAGAAAGTAAAAGAACTCTACAATGGAAATTATAGAATACCCCAAGCCATATTTTTTAGTCTTTATTTTGAAACAGAGTCTCATTAAGCTGCAGAAGGCCTCACAAATTCACCGAGGCAGTCCACAAACTATGATCCTCTTGTCTTAGCCTTCAGCTAAGTACTGGAATTAAAGTCTGTGCCACCATACTCAGCCATATCTTATTTTTGATTTGAAAACAGAGTCTCTAAATTGCTACAAGCCTCACTAAATTTCTGAGGATGGTTTCAAACTTTTGATCATCTTGTCTTAGCCTCCTAAGTACTGGGATTACAGTGTGTGTCACCAAACCTGGCTCATAGCCAGTCAATTTTTAACAAAGTAGCCAAAAATGTATGCTGGAGAAAAGACAGCCTTTTCAACAAATGGTGCTGGAAAAATTGGTATTCATATGTAGAAGACTAAAATTACATTCCTCTCATCCTGAACAAAGCTCAGCTCAAGGTGGACCAAAGACCTAGAAAATAGACCAGAATCTATGCAATTACTAGAGGTAACTTTAGGACCAGCTCTCCTACGATAAAGGAACCAGTAGAGACTTTTTCAATTAGAGCCTCAAAGCTCAGGACATAAAACCAAGTATCAATAAGTGGGATGACATTAATTTTAAAATTCCTTGAGCAGTAAAGGAAAAAATCAAAAGCCTAGAGAGCACATAGAGTGGGAAAAATCTTTACTAGTTATTTCTCTGATAGAGAACTACTATCTAAAACATATAATTAAAAATTAAAAATAAACCAATCAAAATATGGGCAATAGAAATAAATAGTCCTCAAAGGAAGAAATACTATTGCCCAATGAATATATAAAAAAGTTCAACATCACTAACAATGAGGAGAATGCAAATCAAAACTACACTGAAATTCCACATAACACCACTTAGAATGGCAGTTCTTGAGAATACAAAAAATAAATTATGGCAAGTATTTTGGGAAAAGGAAACTTTATATAGGAAACTTTATATACTGTTGATATAATTGTAAATTACTACAACATATATGGAAATCAGTCTGTAGGTTCCTAAAAAAACTATAAATTTAACCAGCAGATGATCTAGTTATAGCACTCTTTGGTGTCTTTCCTAAAGAACTAAAGTCAAATGGCTGATAAATGTATGAAAAAATGTTCAACATCAATAGCAATAAGAGAGATGAAAATAAAATCTAACCTGAAATTTCACCTAACTCTAACTAGAATTTCTGGCAATCATTCAAAACAAAAACAACAACAAATGCTGGTAAGAATGTAGAGAAGTGGGAACTCTAACACATTGTTGGTGGGATTGCAATGTAGTGCAACTACTTTGGGAAACAGTATGGAGGATCCTCAGATGAATGGGAATGAACCTACCATATGATTCAGAAATACCACTTCTGGGTATCTACCCAAAAGCATGGAAATCAAACTACCAAACTAAAGCATGGGTGTCTATGTTCATAGCCATACAATTCACAATTGCCAAACTATGGAACTAGTCAAGATTTTCATCAACAAATGAATGGATTACAAAACAATGGTATATGTATACAATGGAATTACTCAGCCATAAATAAGAACAAAATTTCATCATTTACAGGGAAATGGATGGAATTGAAGAACATTATACTAAATGAGATTACTCAGTCACAAAAAGTAAAAAATCGGATGCTCTCCCTAATATGTGTATGCTAGGGAGAAAAATGGTCATAGGAATAACTCTAGAAGGAGAAGGATAAACAAATAAATGAGCAAATAAGGTGACTTAACTGAGGGGGATCAGAGGAGAGATGAAGGAAATTCCCTTACATGATGTACATTCACAAACATATCAAAATCAATCATTATGCCAAACATGAGAAATAGTGAATGAGGAGGGAATTGGGTAAGGTCTAAATGTGTGATGTGTGCATGCATGCTACCATCTTGCATCCCATTAAGATATATGACTACAATGCCCCAATAAAAAGTAATTAGTTAATTAATTAATTAAAAAGGAAAGTCAGGGTGGTATAACTCTCAAAGGTGAAGAGTTAGAGAAGAGAAGGTTGAGGACTATTGAAATAATAATTCAAGTAATACTATAGAAATATGTGAAAATATTACTTCTGACCTCACTATCTCATGTGTGGAGGGAGGAGGAGTAAAAAGGATGGGATGGGGAGGAAACTGTGCAAAAAGCTGTGTGCACATATATTTTAACACACTGAACCTCACTATGATGTATAGTAGCAATGCACCAATAGAAATAGAAATAGTTCATAAAACCCTTCATTCCAAAGATGCCATCTCTATACTAGGTGGAAAGAAAAATTCTTATCTCTAATGACACAGCAGCACAGAGGAGAATCTAACACATATGGAAGTCTATATTCAACACAGCCATTTCTGGCAAGGTTGGAGGTTGGATCATCATTTTTTTCTATTGTGTTTGGTCAGGCAATTATTTTCTAAATATTTACTATCTTTCTAGTTTGTCACTTTCTTATTCTTGAATTAGAGAATTTAGGCATTTCAGAAGCCTTTTTGTTTGCCCACTGGTGTTTCTGGATTTCTGCAATCTCCAGAATTCAGTCTGGAAAATAACTCAAGAGTAAACTCACTGTGTTATCTACCTTGTCTTTACAGTTTCTAACTGGTCTGACTTCTCTCCACTTTTCAGATGTTTCTGTTCATTTTCTATAAAATATTGAGATTTTGGTTGTACTTTTTAGAATATAGAAAAGTATATATTCTTCATATTACCATACAAAGGAATGGGTCCAGAGGCATTCTATCTCCAAGATGCTTCGCAGCCCTTTTTTATTTTAGGAAGATATGCAAGTATGTATGTGTGTGGTACTAGGGATTAAACCAAGAGACATTCTACATCCAAGCTACATACCTAGCCACTTTTAGTAAGTTAGTTAGTTTTGAAACTGAGTCTCACTAGGTTCCTGAGTCTCACTATGAAGCTGAGGCTTTCCTTGAACCTCATGACTATTGCATAGATGTACAGCATTTTATTTTTCCATTCACTACTCGATGGAGATTTGGATTATCTTTGTTTTGGGTTGGTATAAATAATACTGCTTGAATATTTGCATATAAGTTTTGTTTGAATGCATGTCTTCATTTATCTTGTGTATATATCTATGAGTAGAACTGCTGCTCCATAAGGGAAATCCAATCCATCTTTAACATTTTCAGAAAGTACCAGACTGTTTTGCAAAATATTGCACCATTTTACATTCCCATCAACAATGTATGATTTTTTCCACATCTTCCCAAAGACTATGATTTATCTTTTTATTATAGCCATCATAAGATGTGTAAACTGCTATCTCATATAAGTATTGATTTGTACTTCCCTAATGATTACTAATTTGAGCATCTTTCATGTGCTTATTGGCAATTTGTATATCTTCTTGGAAAACTGCTCATATCATTTATCCACTTCTCAATTTAGTTATTTGTCTTTTTATCACTGAGTGACAAATATCCTTTATATATCCTATATACAAATCCATTACTGCATATATGACTTGAAAATATTTTTCCCATTTGTAGGTTCTTTTTGTTTTCTTGATGGTTTTAAATTATGATGATGTCTCTTATCTTTTTTATGATACTTGTCTTTTTGTTGCCATGTCTAAGAAGTCTTTGCCTATCCCAATGTCATAGTGATCTACTCCTATTATTTGGAAAAGTTTTATAGTTTTAATGTTTAATTTAGGTCTGTGTTCAATTTTGTTTATTTTTTATATGGAGTAAAGGGAATTCCTTCTTTCTTTTGCATGTGGATATCCAATTCTTTCAGCACCATTTATTGAAAGACTATTTTTCCATATTGTACTATCATGTCATCTATGTCAAAATCAATTGACTGGTAATGTGAAGTTTTCTTTCTGCACACTCCACTCTATTTACTCTATATGTCTATCTTTTTGTCAGTACTGTATTGTCTTGATTACCATAGTTTTGAAATCATGAAATATAGATTCTTTTTCTTCCTTTTCAATATTATTTTGGCTGTTCAAGGCCCTTGAATTTCCTATGGAATATAGAATTAGTCCTTTATTTTTGGTAAAAAAAAAATCCAACTTGGATTTTGGTAGTGATTATGTGGAATCCATAGATCAACTGGGGAATTATTTCTATGCTAATAATAATGTCATTTTATCCATGAACATGGATGTTTTTCCATTTATTTAGGTATTTAATTTCTTTTAAAACTTCTTTGTAGTTTTCATAATATAAGTTTTGTCAAACTATTCCTAAGTACCTTGTTCTTTTTAGCCATATTTTAAATTGGAATATAATCTTTTTCTTCTTTCTTTTGTATGCCTGGTAAATTCTTATTGGATGTCATACACTTTGCATTTTACCTTATTTGGTACTGAATATTTTTTGTATGTTTATAAATCTTCTTAAAGGTATTTCTAAAGTAGAGTTAAGTTACTTGGAAGTAGATAATTTCACGTGTTTTTTAAGATTTGTTAGGTGGTTCTGATACAATGATTAGTTTAGAACTATCTCTCATTATTGCAGTTAGACCCTTCTTTATACTATATGCAAAAACTCCATGAATCTTGAGGTATGATACTATTTCAGGCCCTGTGTGAGTACTTTTCCCTCTAATCCTTACAGTTAGTTTTTTTGTTCCTGTCCTCAGGTCATTTTCTTACACGCATATTCTGATTAATATTTACTGTGAACCTTCTGTAGTTCTCTGGACTTCTTTCTCAGTGTAGCTTTATGCATTTTAGTATTCTGTCATGCCAACTTCAGTCTACTTTTTCCTCCCCAGATATTTGGCTTTCTCTCTTCAAATCAGAGAACATTTGGGCTCTTACTGGGATTCTCCTCTCTGGGGTATGGCCTAGAAATTCTCTGAAGGACATCACAATACTCTTTTGTTTGCCTTCCATTAAGGTCATTTTCTTTTGACTTTAATGCCTGCTGTAAAATATCATAGAAAGTGTTGTTTTATATATTTAATCAAACTTTTATTGTTTCAGGAAGGCTCTGGTCACTTCAATTTGACCCAAAGAAGTCAATAAAGCCCCAGTGACTCCAATTTGTCTGGAAGTAGTTTTTCTTTGCATATTTTTTACATCAGTTTAAACAGTATACCAATCACTATAGAACTGAAATATTACCATGCAGATATAGTTTAGTAGATACTTAATTATAAATATGCAACTACATTTATAATAATTATAATCTAGCAAATTGAACATTAAAGCTAGAGGAAAAATGAAGAAAAGGGTTTCATTGTAGACATGTTGATAAATATATAACTAAAATAATGCTATTAATGTTCTAAGAAATAAAAATAATTGATATTAGATTTTTATGAATAGTTTTACTTATTTATACCACATTCCACTGATACTATTAGTATGGTTTCATGAAGTCATCTGCTTCTGGGAATAAAATAATCTTGAAAATTATGTGCCTCAAATTCCCTATATCCAGGTTGTATATCCTGGATGTCAGGTTATAGAGATGACATAAACTTATATCCAGGTATTATCAATGAGTCTACTTTCTCAAATCTACCAGTATTAAAATTGTCATGGAAAACTGCTAAGTGCCTTTCTACTTATCCATGTTTGAATAAAAATATTCCTAAAATTTTATATCAATAATCATGTATCTGATCCCACAAGATAAGGAAGGTCTATCTTTTAACTCTAAACAGGACTTTTAACTCTAACAGAACTATTTTTAAGAAAATAAAATCAAATATTATATATAATATTTTATGCATATTATATTCTATTTTGTTGTAAAATCGTAGAAACCCATAACTATTTTAAAACAAATTTAGCAAAACAGTTTAATTTATACATGACTTAGTATAATTGAGTAATAAATTTTATAATTTATATCTATTTATCAGATAATATATTAAAACTCTTAATTTTACTTAACAGTTTCCATTTAGAATAGTTACTTTTTAAAGATTGGGAAACAGAGATTTTATTTATATATTTTTATACATTTATTGGTGCATTACAATCATACATCATAGTGAGGTTCAAAGGCATACAAACAAATATGAATCTTAAAACTGACCTGATACCAATATTAATTTCTACGTTTCTTATCAACCCAAGAGTCACTCATTACCTGTAGCTTAATTTATACCTCTTATGTAGATTTTTTCTTTTAGTTTAGTTCTTTTTAAGCTAGTTCTTGAGACCATTATCCTGAATGCACATAAATGAAGCCCTTAGAGCAATTAAAATACAAGCTTCATTAAATATGCTTTACAATTTGTGATTTTTCCTCCAGACTAGACAATTTAACTTCACAAAGATGTGTAACAAATGAGTTAGATTCCTTTCAGCTTCACCTAGATTCTTCTCCAGGGAAGGACTTGCTCACTCATTGGAGTAATATCAGGGATATCTTAGGCATAGGGAGCCACAAAGTTACCCCCAATACCTTGATCTCCACTAAACAAGGAGCATTTTTGAAGAGCTATTCTAATGCCAGAGTGCCCACAGAGTTGTTTGAGGCCATGATGGGCTGGCATTACAGCTTCACTTTCTCCATCTGTCTACACCTGCTTGAGCTCCCTTCGTTCCACCTGTGTCGATCACTTCTTAAATATCCTGTGTAGTAAACTGAGGATCTATGTCTAGAACTCAAGCTTAAGTATAAGGTAAGAAAGCAAACAGCTGTCTTTGATAATACCATTTCTATCTCCAGAAGCAGTCTCATCTCTTATTCTATTCCAATTAATCCCTCAGTCACTGTGCCCAACACAGGAAAATATCCCTTTTCACATCACAAAAAGCATATTTTTAATACTAGCAGAACATATTTTCTATTCCTTCTTTATCTCAAGATGGATCTGTTTGGACTAGATGTTTTCATGGTGTACACAAATGACCAATTTCTGCAATAAATTACCTTTAATTTTTCAGAGATATTTTAAGCAAACAGGCAGCTGTATAGCTAGAATCTCTGCCTGCAAACACAAAGAATTATAAATGTCTGTTTACACATTCTAGCTAGTATGTGAAAAATTGCTTGGCAAATTATATAATTTTAGCTAAAAGAAAAATGAAAATAAGACACAAAGTCTCTGCAGATAAAATACAAAATACCTTCCTACAACCAAAATAAATTATTTGCCCACCTTATCTTTGCTAGGGATTTTGGTCTTTTCTCAGTAACATAATTTGTTGTACTGAACAAAAATCTATAGTACCATACCCATTTTACCATTTCTCTAGTCATATGACATCAGTTACACGTCAAATTACATTTCCTGACATTTAAGTAAGGGCACGGATATGCAGACATTTATTGTAACTGCCCAAGACATGAGGACACCCAGTACTCTGGCTCCAAACTTACTTTCCATGATTTCACTGTTAGAATTTGATGAGAAAAGCTCTAAAATAAGCCAAATTTCTAAATCACATTAAAACAATCACCAATCTGTCCATCAACAGATGAATGGATTATGAAAAATGTGGTATATACACACACAATGAAATTTTGCCCAGCCATAAAGACAAAATTATGTCTTTTTCAGGAAAATGGATGGAACTAGAGGATATTATGCTAAGTGAGATCAGACAATCTCATAAAGTCAAGGGTTGTATGCTTTCTCTCACATGTGAAAGCTAGAGAGAAAATAGGAAACAAAATGGACTTTACATAAATGAAGAGAAAGAAACCAGAGGAATGGTTGAAGGGGATTCATGGAGGCAGGAAGGGAAAAGAAAAAAGGAGAACTGAGGAAGAAAACAATTAAAATAATATTATATCCATAAAAGAAGCTATAACTACCATAAAATAAGCTATCATCACCAATATCACTAATATGTATAGGGAGAGGAAGGTAGCAGGGTGGGATCAGGAGAAAAACACACCAAGTGCTATGCATTTCTTTATTATGTTGAACCCCACTATAATGTATAATTACAATGCAGAAATAAAAGTATACAGAGCCTAGGCCTCTAACTTATACAAGTAAAACATTTCACTCTTGGTAGAGACATAGAGTGTTTGATTAAGAAACTATTATTAAACAGGGTACAAGATGAAAATGAATGCCTGGTTAAAGATTCTTAATGTGCTGCCAAATATACAGTGGGGTAGACTAGGGAATACTATCACCAATTTTTAAATTATTCATTTAAATCTGTAAGAACAACTCCTACACATATTTTTATGACTAAAATTATTCCTATAGACTGAATGAGGGGACTTCCGGGACGATGGTGACCGAGAAAAGCAGGGCTTAAGAGCCCCGCTAACAACCAATCTCCATTACCACAACAGCGCCTTTCATAGCCAGAAAACACCATCACCAGAGAAACAAAAAAATCACCAGGCTCCAGAGAGAAAGCGGACTGAGAACAGAGCTCAGAGCCAGAGGAGATACACCGGCCTCATGCACGAGGACGCGGCAGCAGCGCCATACTGCCGGAGGCAGTGGCGAGTTCACCGGACGGCGACAGCAAGCCGAGGTGAGCCGCTGCGGAACAGCCAGGCAGGATTTCTCAGCGCAGGGAGCATCTAAAGCTCCCAGTGGCTGAGCTCAGCACACGCTGCAGGGATTCAGAGTGGAACTCAAAACCAAGAAGAAATATGCCAGCCTCATGGCCAAGGACGTAGCAGCGGCGCCATATTGCCACCGGTGGCAGCAGCAGCGAATTCGAGTCCAGTACAGCTACATCTGCGTACTCAAGAACAGTGAGTCAAATTGCGGGCCACAGAGGAGAAATCCCAGTACTGTACTCCCTGGGACTTGACCCAGTGGGGGAGTGGCGGTGGCAGAGATATCACACCATAGGAGAGCGTGAAACCTGGCACCTCCCACAGTCTAAAGCAGCCTCTATCGACTCTCTGGGTCGGAGACTCTGTGATACAACCCAGTAAAGGAGTAGTGGGGTCTGAGATACTACTGACTCGAGATCCAGAGCACCTTAAGTGAAGTCATAGTGACCCAAGGGAAGAACCCAGAGAAAGCACAAACTTCCGAAATCATGGGAAAGAGGAATAATACTGGAGCAATGAATGCCCACAATCCCACAACATCAGAACCCGATAAAACAGAAAATCAGAGATTTCCAGAAGATCAAATCAGAAAAATAACTATAGAAATTATAGAGGTGCTTCGAAAAGAACTCAGAGGGAGCCAAAAAGAGATAAAGGATGCAATTAATGAAGTAAAGGCCTCAATTCAAAGCACAAACAACCGATTAGACCACATGGAGAACAGAATCTCGCTCTTAGAAGATGAGCACTCCAAAAATGAACGCATAGTTTCTAATCTAGAAAAAATATCCAACAGCAGGAATCTGATCTTGAAGAAATATGGGCCCATTTTAAGAGAGCTAACCTAAGAATAATTGGAATAGAGGAGGGAAAAGAAAGTGAAACCAAAGGGATCAATAATCTCTTCAAGGAAGTAATAGCAGAAAATTTTCCAAACATAGAGCAAGAGGTTGATACACAGGTCCAGGAAACTTATAGAACTCCCTTTAGACAGGATCGGAGAAGAGGATCCCCAATCCACATAATTGTCAAAATGACCAATGTGGAAGCCAAGCAGAGAATCTTAAAGGCAACAAAAACAAAGGACCAAGTGACATTCAGAGCCAAACCAATTAGGATCACTCCAGACTTCCCAATCCAAGTCATGAGAGCCAGAAGGGCTTGGAGTAACATATTCCAAACTCTGAAAGAAAACAACTTCCAGCCAAAAATTTCCTACCCAGCAAAACTTTCTATCAAATTAGATGGAGAAATAAGAAGCTTCCATGACAAACAGAAACTGAAGGAATTTATGTCTTCAAAACCAGCGCTAGAGAAAATACTCAAAGAGATTAACTACAAAGAAGAAATAGGTAACACACACCAGAACCAGAGAAACAAGATTTTCCATCCAACAGACAACTAAGATTGGTTATCTGTGGAGATTCATTACTTATGTTAGTCTTTTACCTATCTCTAAATTGTATTGTTTGCTTTTATTGTTGCTAATTTTTAGGATTTCTATGTGGAATATTAATATACCTTCAGATATAGCTTTTGGAAATATTTTATCCCATTCTATCAGTAACTTTTAACTCTGTTTACATTGTCTTTGGATAGACAATATTTTTTTTTTATTTTTTACGGAGTTTGTTTACCCTTCTGTTGCCTGTGCCATTGAAATCATATCCAAAAAATCACTGCCAATTTCAGTGTTGTGAGGTTTTATGACCCAGATTTTCTTCTAAAAGTTCATAGTCTTAAGATTTATATTTAGGTCTTTTATCTATTTTGAGTTAATATTTGTATATGGGATTAGGTAAGGGTCCAATTTTATTCTTTTTCATGTAATTATTATTTTTCAACAATATTGAGTTAAAAGATTATTATTTCCCCCAACAAATGTTTATGGAAACCTTGTCAATAATAACTTGACAGTAGATGAAAGAATTTAGCTCTAGGCTTTTATTTAACTCCAATGGTTTATATATCTGCCTTTAAAACAGTACTACACTCTTTCAATTATTGTAGCTTTATATGGTTTGAAATCAGAAAATATATATCTTCTAGCTTTGTTCCTCTTCGAGATTGTTTTGGGTATTTAGAGTCCATATTCCATATTAGGATAGATTTTTTTTCTGAAAAATAAATATATAAATATATGATAGTTTCACCTAAAAAAAAAAGAAAAAAATATTCTCTGGTAAGAAAGAAAGCAAAACAAAGTATTGAAATGTTATCTTTAAGTTATCAAAAGCTTGGTATCAGACAAACGAAACTGTTATGTGAGATTATCATCTTTAATTTTGGATAAATTGCTATAATACTAGATGTCAACCACTAAGCCAAGCATGGGAAGGAGGGATGGGGAGGGAATGGGGTGGGGATCGGGTGGGGGCTGACTGGGTGATGTGTGCATGTATGTCTACAAAAGTTTGTATCCCACTATGATGTATGAATACAGTGCACCGATAAAAAATTTAAAAAAAATATTCCTATATAATTATAAATACATAAAATAATAAATGATTATTATTATATATTTGAAGGATAATGGGAATTTATTACATCCAATTTAAATCATATTTTTTAAACATCTTTAATCCAAGATCCAAATAATCATTTCCTCTGGAAATTGAAATGGAATTTCACGTTGAAGGTACATGAACAGAGAAACATTGTCAACAGGGTAGATACAGAAAAATGTAAAAAGAAGTTGTATGGCAATGAAGAATTCAGGATGAGATCTACCTAACTCAGGTGCTCATTGCTGACTAGAGCCATAGGGATAAAAGATTATCAGAGATAAAAAGTTACATGGAGCCCTCATATTTTTTTTAAAATGAGAGAACTAAGGTTCTTTACTTTCTATTCATATGCATCTCATTATTGACTGTGCAGAAGCCCTTTGTTCATGTACCTTACAGACTACAGTAAGTTAGAAAGACTCACTGTCTTTATGATCTATGTTTTTGTACCAGAAAGAAGCAATTTTGGGGGTAACTATAGATCTCTTGTATATTTGTGATTATAGTAAAGTTTTTGATGTAACAAAACTCCACTGACATGGAGAATAAGTGGAGTTCTTTTGTCCCTTGTATTACAGCAGGATACATTTTTATACAATTTCTTGCTGCTAAGGAGTAGGGGGATGGCAGAGCACTTTTAAACATTTCAAGCTATCATATAAACATGTTAGCAACTTTGAAAAAAATCAGCCTTATAAACCCATTACTAAATTTTATTTATCTTCTAGATCTAAATTTTCTTCTAGAGTATAATATGGTAGCATTTTAACATATATGGTTATTGAATTTGAATGTTAAAATCAGAGTTAAGAAATAAATTTCTCAGTCATACTAGCTACATTAGAAGTGCCTGATAGGCCGGGCGTGGTGGCGCACGCTTGTAATCCCCACGCTTTGGAGGCGGAGACAGGAGGATCGCGCAGGTTCGAAGCCAGCCGCGCTGGCATAAGTGACCCTGTTTCAAAAATATAAAATAGGTCTGGGAGTGTAGCCCGGAGGTAGAAGGGCTTCCAGGAACCCCAGTACCACCAAAAAAAAAAAGAAGTGCCTGATAAATGTATGTAGTTAGTATCTAATATATTAGCACAGAGCTCCATCACTGCAGTAAGTTCTAATAGATAATGATCCTATATCTTAATCTAGAGTTGTTCCTATGAACCATTTTCTCCCTAACTTCCACATACTATAGATAAGCAAATAGGGTGACCTAACTGAGGGGGATGGGAGTGGGGAAGAGGGAAATTCCCTAATGTACATTCACAAACATATCAAAGTCAATCACTAAGCCAAACATGAGAAGGAGGGATGGGGAGGAAATGGGGTAGGAATTGGGTAAGGTCAAATTGGGTGATGTGGGCATGTATATCTCCACCATCTTGTATCCCATTAAGATGTATGACTACAATGTACCAATACAAAATACAAAATACAAAAATCCAGACTAAATGTCTTATGTTTATATAAACATATACAAATATATAGAGAGAGACACATAGACATGCATATGCTATGTAACAAATGGCCAGTGTAACAAATACAAATGGCCAATGCATAATTATCATAATTTCATATTTTAAATATATTTAAATTTGCATATATAAGTTTTGCATATATATATATATATATATATATATATATATATATATATATATATACCGCTTTGTATTCTTCTGGTTTTGCTTAACATTATATGAAATATCTTATTGGTATTTCAACATTACCTTAATTATCATTTTAATGAATGTATAATATTGCATCATGTTGATATACCACAATTTTTAAACTATTTTCCATTGTTAGAAATTTTCTTGGTACTTATTCCTTTTTTAATATTGATTAAGAATACAAGGTGTTTTCTGTGTGTACATGTTTCTGCTATTCTCTTGTACTTTATAACCATCTCCTCCATTCACATATGCTTTATAACAGATATCCAATTTAGAGCCTCTATAGTGAGCAGAATATAAAGTAGCTTCTAACTAATTTAATCCAACAACACTCAAAACAAATGGTTTATGCCAGGCAGTGGAGGTTATTTAGACTGTGAGCCTTTGGTGGATGACCTTGGTTTAATTGTGCAATTTTCTTTATGCTGCAGCTTTCACTCTCTTATATCTTGTAATGATTCTAGCACCAGAAATAGTGTCTAAAAGAAAAGAATTCATGTAAACCAGAATAAATAAAGGTCAGGTCCAATTTTAATTTCACCTGTAAACTCAGTCTTCCCCCAACCCACTAGTTAGATTTCTGACAAAAGTGGGGATATTAAGATCTTATGGTGAAATTGTGTTTGTGTTGTAAAAGTGTTACTCCCCACTTTCCTTCCACTCATACCCAGAACTGATATCTAGGATTCTATGAGCATTTTCATGGCCTCTAATCTTGTAGTTGATTTTTCCCTAAGGCAAAAAATCTTTTGCCATTTTCTTTCCATTTGAGGTTTCCAGAAATTTTTAGGAAGAGCACAATGGTAGGTATCAGACTTTCAAACATCTACCAGACATGCATAAAGCCATCCTGGTCTAAGTACAAGTTAACCCTATTTTCACACAAAGAGATAGGCTATGCATAAATACATAAATTTATACATTAGTTTCCTCCATCTATTGCCTTTAAGGCAATAAGTACTCCTATGTAACATTTTTTCTAAAGAAATGTCAAATCTCATAAGTTTTTAGAGTTTATTGTCTTTCTTCAGGTTGAGGGTCTTCAGTTTAGGGAAGTCTTTGAACTTTGATTAATTTATTGAGTGTTAGAAGTTAGGATAAGAAAAATATCTAGAAGCTTTATTATCAAAGGGACTCTCAGTTGCTATTGGATAAGTGCTGCAGGGCATCCTAGAGCAGATGGGTAAGTAGCTATTTAGTTCACAGTCTTATTCAACTCTGAAAGACAAAAACTATAGGGAAACCTTTCCAGCAGCTTCTCTGTATTTTTCTCCAGGGACTTGAGTCATCCACATGAAAATGAAATGTGCCGAACTGCATTCTCAAAATGGTGTTTGGCTGGAAATCTACTGCAATGACTTTTGTGCTTGTCACCACTGTATTGGTTTGCTCGGGCTACCATAACAAAGTACCAATAAACAATACAAATTTATTGTCTCCCAATTATAGAGGTTAGAAGTTCAAAATCAAGATATTAACAGGGCTGATTCCTTTTGTGGGCTTGTGAGGGAAAAATTTACTGCAGGACTCTCTCCTTGGCTAATAGAAGGCTGTCTTCCTGTTTACATGTTCTTTTCCCTCTATGTGTACATCTGTTTCTAAGTGTTCCTTTTCATAATGATATAAATCATACAGGATTAGGGCCTACCTTGATGTACTTATATTAACTTTATTGCCTCAATAAAAAAACCTTCAAAAAAGTAATATTTTAAGGTACTGGGAATTAGAGCTTCAACATATGAATGGGGGTAGGAACCAATTTAGCTCATAACAAACAAATACTGAAAATCAGGCTGCTTGTCAAAGTGTCTATGGTATCCTTTTTTTTATTTTCTTGTGGCATGGGGTATTGAACCCAGAGGCATTCTATTTCTGAGCTATACCCTAGCCCTATTTTATTTTTATTTTGAAACAGGATCTCATTAGGTTAATGAGAGTCTCACTATTTTATAAGGCTGTCCTTGAACTTACAATCTTCCTGTCTCAGCCTCCCAAGTACTGGGGTTACACTCAGGTACCACCACATCTGGCTATATCCTTTTTTTGTATTTCACTTGGTCTTCTTGATATTAGCTGATATCATTATTTCCTCATGGCTCAATAAAGATATAACATAATAAGGAGGTAGACACAGCAAATAGCCTTGTGGATGGGAATTAACTGTTATCATAATTGGAGAACCCATGTGTGTTTTCTAAATAGCAATCAAGGAACCTTGGTTGCAGTGAGTGATCATTTGAGGCAAAAATGCACATGAAGCACTTTAGCATCTAAAATGAATTAGGAATACTGCTTGCCTGTGTTTTGAGGAGAGCAATTGAACAGTGTTATATTATTATTAATATTATCAATAAAAACATGCTAATTTTTCTTGTAAATAGTGTTAAGACATTTATGTTAGAGGTATAAAAAGTTTTAATATCATTTTAATTCTGTAACAAAATATATTATAAAAATTAAATTTCTTTGAGAAAAAGACATTCAAGTAAGGTAGAAAGGTTATTTTCACGGTCACCTTTATTTTCTACTTTATAATCGTAAACAGTATTTGTATCCAGGTGTAGTAATAGGCTATGATAAGCGGTCCTAATTGGAAGCAAAATTTACAGGCAAATTATGTGTAGAAATAGATACTGGAGCTCATTCTCTTCATTGTTATTTAACTGAGAAAGTTCTATTTTTGACATGTAGGTATATTTTTTGTATTAAGATACTATTATAACTAGAAATATTTTAATATAAATTATATTATGTCTTTTTTAATTTCTCAAATGACCTTAATTATTTTTCTTCCAGAATTCTTGTAGAAGTACAGATGAAACTTTCACCAAGGTAGATCCTAAATTCTAAAACAAATCTTAAAAAGCTTAAAAGAATTGATATGTTCTCAGACCATAATGGAATTCAATTAAAAACCACAGAGAGAAAATAATAAGAAATCTTTAAACACATCAAAATAAAATTAGAATTTCTAAATGATCAAAGAGTATGTCTCAGGAAAGAAATGGAACATTTTAATTAAATAAAAGTATAATATCAAAACCTTTGGAATATAGCTACAGTGGTGCTTAGAGGGAACTATATAGCAATACATGCTTTATAAATTAGAACAGACTTTAAGTCAGTTATATAAATGTCTACGTCAAAAATAATAAAATAAGAGCAAAAAACCCCAACCAAGAAGGAAAGAAATAATAGAGTAGAAGTGAAAAAATTGAAATAGAAAAAAGCAGAACACAGTGTTCTTTGAAAAGATCAATAAAATCTCCAAACTTCTAAAAAGATGTAGTAAAAAAGGAAAGAACAAATAGACAATATGAAGAACAAAATAAGTTATATAGCTACAGATACCACAGCTATTTGAAAAAATAAGGAGTCAGACAGTGATACACAACTGTAATCTCAGTTCTTGGGAGGTGGAGAGAGGAGGATCAGAGGTTTGAGGCCAGCCTCAACAAATTTGCAACACCCTCAGCAACTTAGCAAGATCCTGTCTCAAACTAAAAATAGCTGTGGATGCATATGCTGATAAAATGGCAACTGCAGGAAACAGCACATCTCAGTAGCTGGAACTAATAAAGTTCAACTACTGAGAAGGCAGCATCTTGACAAACAAAATAAAACAGCAGAAGTACCACAGGGATCTCTGAACACAAGATCCACTACTAAAGCCCAAGCGTGCAACTGACCTGGAGTGGGGTCTTGTTGCCATCTCGGGCCCCTGACCCGAAATGAGATTGCTGGGTTCGGCATGGCTTCAGTGCTGCAGTCCCAAGAAATCCCCCAAAATAATCTAAGAATGTGAAGTGCAGAAAATGGCCACAGAGCTCCAACATCATGAGCAATCAGCACCAAACTTCAGAGATGCAGAGAAAGATCCAAAAGCCTGTGTGCTCACCACAGGTGGCACCCATGGTGGAGCACTGTGCCCTCCAGAGACCCAGTCCGCAGGATAGCAAGGTAACTGCTTGTATTATAGGTACTTGGTGGAGGCAGAAGACCACCTAGGGCAGCCACAGGACACTGATGAGCTAAGACCTGATGGCCCATCCTGGAGGTAGTCAAATTAGAACCTCCAGATACACAGGAAAGGCATAGTGCTTAAGGTGCTGTTCTACACAGGGTCACAGGGAGTCACTCCAAGACTATACTGGATGCCCTTTGCTGGTGCAGGTAGGAAGGTGCAGGCCAAGGGCAGGAAGGCACAAAGCACAAGGCCTGAGATCATAGAGCCCAGGGTGGAGAGCGCAGAGGCAGGGCCAGAGAGTTCAGAGCACAAACACTCATAAAGTAGGTCCAAAACCTGACAAAAGGCTATGGAGAAACTGAAAGACATTGGAATATAATCCAGAATCTACGACAGTGAACAGACATACAGATATTATACGGGCCCAAGCCCTTTATATGTAAATAAGCAGGACTGCTGTTTTTTTAATTTTTTCCTTGCACACTGTCACTAGTTATTTTTGTTCTTTTTCTCTTTATTATTGTTATTTTTTTTTCTTATACCTCTTTTTCTTTTGTTTTTGTCTTTAATTTATAATTGTTTTTGTAATTTGTTTTCTTTATGCATGTTTGTTTTCTCTCTCCCCATTCCTTTTACAGACTTCCTTATTCTAGCCTATCTACTCTCATCTGTCAATTTTTTTTCCCTGACTGTGTCTTCTTGTTTTATATTCAAGCTATTTCATATCTCCATACCTAAATACTCTACTAACTACAAGAATCCTACTATCTAACCTTCTTTCATTCTCAACCAGATACTACCTTATTATACTTAAATCCTTACTCAACTTAATCATATCCTCTACTTTACCTGAGTCCTGTACCCATAACCTCAGCTCCTCCCCCCTCATCTAACCCTCATGATTGAAAAAAGAACTGCTTACCCATGCACGAACTTGCTTACACCTCAAAGTTCCTACTGCTAAGATTGGATCAGGCACATTGCCCACAGAATTACACACAAAAAAGAAGATACCAGCTGGGCATGGTGATGCATGCTTGTAATCCCCACGCTTGGGAGGCTGAGACAGGAGGATCACGCAGGTTCGAAGCCAGCCTCAGCTGGTTTAAGAGACCTTGTTTCCAAAGAAAATATAAAATAGGCCTGGGAGTATATCCCGGAGGTAGAAGGCCTTTGGGTTCCATTCCTAGTACCACCAAAAAAAAAAAAGATGACAATACATCAGGAAAACAAGCCTAAGAACCATAAAAATATGAGAGCTAGAAACAGTGAGGAAATAAGGGAAATCTCGAATACTGATCTACCAGAAATTCAAGAAGGAGAATTCCAAATCCTGATCTTCAATATGATGAAAGGCCTCACAGTAAGAGTAAATGAAATGAAAGGGAAAAGTGAGACATTAAAAAAGAATCAGAAAGAGGTCTTGAGAAAGAATGAATGAAATGAGTCAATAAATGAAATGAAGACAGTACTAGAAAGGAATTCTTGAAGATTAGGTGAAATGGAAAATAGAATATCATTGTTAGAAGACTTCATTCAAAACTGAAAGCACAGTGAACAGCATACAGAAGTCACTACAGCAACAAAAGCTAAACATCCAACAACTATGGGACAACCTAAAATGACCTAACTTATGGATAAAAGGCACTGAGGAGCAGATAGAGGTACAGTCCAAGAGTATTTGTAATCTCTTCAGAGAAATAATTTCAGAGAATTTTCTAAACATGGAAATAGACTTGGACATACATGTATAGGAGACATACAGAACACTGTTAAAACAAGACCAAAGAAGAACTTCCTACACCATGTAATAATAAAAATGACCAATATAGAGGCTAGGGAAAGAATGTTAAAAGCAGTGAGAATAAAATAAAGGGTGACATCAGCAAAACAAAAAACACACCAAACATTACAACCCAAGTCATGAATACCAGGAGACACTGGTATGATATAATACAGACCCTGGAACAAAACAACTTCCAACCAAAATTACTATATCAAGCAATATTATTATTCCAAAATGATGAGGAAACAAAAGTGTTTCAAGATAAGCAGAATCTTAAAAAATTCATGAATACAAAGCCAACATGAGAGAAAATACTTAAATAAGTCATAAAGAAGAAAAAAGAAGTACATTTCAGAGCAAGAGAAGAGATGAAGTTGATCAGCATAGCAACAAAGCAGAATATATAGAACACAAAATGGCAGGAAACAAAAATTATATTTCAATATTAAGCCTGAACATCAAAGAACTTAACTCACCAATTAAAAGACATAGACTTGAATGTATATTTGAAAACATAGTCTAAATATATGCTGCTTGCAACAATCTCAACATACAGCCAAAGATATACATAGGTTGAAAATGAAAGGATGGAAAAAGATGTATCATGATAATGGAGACCCAAAACAGACAGAGGTAGCAACGTTGATATCCAACAAAACAGAATTTAAGCAAAAACACCTCAAAGATACAAATCAGGACACTTTATTTTGTTTAAAGGAACAGTTCACCAAGAACATAATGAGAGTCAATGTTTATATTCCAAATGTGGTTGCACTTACATTTGTAAAACAAACCCTTCAGGACATCAGCTCTCAAATAGACCCAAATACAATAATATTGTGAGACTTCAACACACGACTCATGTCACTAGATCAATATTCAAGGCAAAAGATGAGTAAAGATTCTTCAGAACTAAAGAAAACTATAAACCAAATAGACCCAATAGATATCTTCCGAATATTTCAACCAGGAAGATCAGAATACCCATTCTTCTCAGCAGCCTATGGAACATTTTCCAAAATAGATCACATCTTGGGCCATAAAGCAAGCATCAACAAATTCAAAAGATGTAATATAATTCCCTGCATCTGTTCAGACCACAATGGAATGAAAGTAGAAATCAAAAACAGGAAGACCAAAAGAAACTATTTAAATACATGTAGATTGAATGATACACTATTGAATTATGAGTGGGTAAGAACAGAAATAAGGAGGGAAATAAATAAATTCCTGGAATTAATGAAAATAGAAATACAACATACCAAAACCTATGGGACACTTTGAAGGCAGTATTAAGAGGAAAGTTTATAGCACTGAGTGTCCACATAAGAAGAAGAGATTCATCAAGTAAACAATGACACATCTCAAGGACCTAGAAAAACGGCAAAAGTTTAATCGCAAACACAGCAGAAGGCAAAATAAGTAAAATCAGAGCAGAAATAAATAAAATAGAGAATAAAAAGCAATTCAAAGAATCCACAAAACAATTAGCTGGTCCTTTGAAAATATTAATAAGGTTGACAATCCTCTGTCCAACCTAACCAAAAGAAAGAGACAATGAATTCAAATCATTAAAATAAGAAGGGAAAAAGGAGACATCACCACAGACAGTGGGGGAATTCAACAGATTATCAGAAAAAAAAAATTATACTCCAATAGACTGGAAAACATGGAAGAAGTTGATAGATTTCTAAGCACATATAACCTACCTAAATTGAACCAAAAGGAAATAGTAAGCCTAAACCAACCAATAGCAAGCAAAGAAACAGAAACAGCAATAAAAATTCTGGCATCAAAGAAAATCCCAGGCCCTGATGAGTTGCCAGATGAGTTCTACAAAACCTTCAGTGAAGAACTAATCCCAGGATTTCATAATTTGTTCTGGGAAATCAAAAGAGATGGAATTCTCCCAAACTCCTTCTATGAGGCCAGTGTCACATTAATACCAAAACCAAATAAAAGATACCTCAAGAAAAGAAAATTACAGAACAATACTCTGATGAACATAAATGCAAAAATTCTAAAAAAAATACTAGCTATACACATTTTAAACCATATCAAGAGAATTGTAAACCATGACCAGGTTGTTTTCATCCCAGAAAAGCAAGGCAGGTTCAACATGCAAATCAATACATGTCATTCACCACATAAATAGAACTGAAAACAAAAACCACATGATCATATAAATAGATGCTCAAAAGCATTTGACAAAATCCAACAAACATTCATGTTAAAACACTGAAGAAAATTGGAATAAAAGGAACAAATTTCAACATCATTATTGCAATATACAACAAACCCAAAGAAAGACCTTCCGTGCTTGTGGATAGACAGAATAAATGTCATCAACATGGCCATTCTGCCAAAAATGATTTATAGATTCAATGTAATTCCCATTAAAATACCAACGACATTCTTCATAGACCTAGAAAAAGCAATCATGAATTTTATACAGAGAACGAAAAGACCCAGAATAGCCAAAACAATTCTCAGCAACAAGAACCATGCAGGAGGCATCACAATCCCTGACTTCAAATTATACTACAGAGCAATAGTAGTAAAATCAGCATGGTATTGTCACAAAAACAGGTATGCAGACCAATGGAACAGAATAGAAGATACAGAAACAAACCCACACACTTATAGTCAATTGATCTTTGACAAAGTGGCCAAACTCCTACACTGGAGAAAAGACAGCCTTTTCAACAAATGGTACTGGGAGAACTGGGTATCCATTTGTAGAAAGATGGGACTAAATACTTACCTCTCACCATGTACAGGAATCAACTCAAAATGGACCAAAGACTTGGAAATTAGATCAGAAACTGTGAAGCTTATTAGAGGAGGGCATAGGTTCAACACACCACCATATAAGCACAGACAGTAACTTTCTCAACAAGACCTCCAAAGTGCAGGGAATTAAAGCAAGAATTAACAAGTGGGATGGCATCAAACTAAAAGTTCCTGCTCATCAAGGGAAATAATCAAGAACCTAAAGAGAAAATCTACAGAATATGAGAGGATCTTTACCAGCCACTACTCTGATAGAGGGCTAATATCCAGAATATACAAAGAGCTCAAAAGACTCTATGCTAGCAAAACAAACAACCCAATCAAGAAAAAGGCAATTGAACTGAATTGACACTTTACAAAAGAAGAGACACAAATGGCCAATAGATACATTAAAAGATGTTCCATGTCATTAGCCATCAGGGATATGCAAATCAAAACTATGCCTAGAATGCATCTAACCTCAATCTGAGTGGCAAGCATAAAGAAGTCAAATAACAACAAATGCTGTTGAGGATGTGGGGCAAAATAAATTATTATTTTTTTTGGTGGTACTGGGGTTCCTGGAAGCCCTTCTACCTCTGGGCTACACTCCCAGACCTATTTTTACATTTTCATTTGGAAACGGGGTCTCCTAAGCCAGCGCGAGCGGCTGGCTTCGAACCTGCGCGATCCTCCTGTCTCTGCCTCCCAAGCGCGGGGATTACAAGCGTGCGCCACCACGCCCGGCAAAAGAAATTATTTTACATTGTTGGTGGGAGTGCAAATTTAGTTCAGCCACTATGGAGATCAGTGTGGAGATTCCATAGAAAACTGGGAATGGATCCACCATATGATCTGGCTATAATACTCCTGTGTATCTAGGAAGAGCACAAGGTCTCAACCTTAAATCTAGAGTTCAAATGTAAAAGAATTACATAGAATCAATCAAAAGGACTTACAACACTTTTTTTCTTTTCATATTAAATTTGAATGAATTTTCTTTTTATTTTTTATTATTGTATTGTAGTCATACATATTAATGATGTACAAGATGATAGAGGCATACATGCACACATCACTCATTAGCCCTTCCTCACTTCCCACTCTGTTCCCTCCTCCCTTACTCTTTCTCATGTTTGGCTTAGTGATTGACTTTGATATATTTGTGAAAGTTAGGGTATATTAGGAAATTTCCCTCTTCTGCTCTCCCATCACTCTCAGTTAGGTTGCCTTATTTGCTCATCTATAATTTTGCCTTCTTCTTCTAGAATTCCTTGTATAACCCATTTTCCTCCTAGCTTCCACATATCAGGGAGAGAATCTGCTTTTTTTTTTAACTTTTTGTGACTGACTAACCTAACTTAGATCTTGTTTCAAAACAAAGAATAAAAATAATAGGGCCGGGGGGATATTTCAATGTCCCTAGGATCAATCCCCAGTTCCACACACAAAATAAAATTACCACCACACTAGTAATATAAGGAAATGAGCTTCAGCAACCTAATTGCACCTATACAGTTGCCTCTCAATATCTGTGGGGGATTTATTCCAGGACACTGAGGGCCCCAAAAGTTATAGATTTACAATTTCCTTATATAAAATAGCATAGTATTTGCTTATAATCTATGTGTACCCTCCGATTTTAAATAATCTCTAAATTACTTATAACACAAATATTATGTAAATATTTGTCATATTGTGTTGTGTAGGGAATAGTAACATGACAAAAAATTTGTGTATGTTTAGCAATCACTTTTTTGCTGTACTGGGGATGGAAGCCAGGGGCATTTTACCTCTGAGCTACACCCTCAGCCCTATTTTTTATTCTTTATTTTGAAACAGGACCTCACTAAGTAGCTGAGGCTGTCCTCAAACCACGATCCTTCTGTCTCAGCCTCCCAAATGCTGGGATTACAAGTGTGTGCCACCATGTCCAACTAGCAAAACATATTTTTAAAGAATATTTTTGATCTATTGTTGTTTGAATATGTGAATACAGAGGGATGACTATATAAAAAACTTATGGGTAACACTATACTTAATCATGAAAGATGGTATGTTTCACCTAATATCAAAACAAGGTAATGGTGCCGGGCGTGGTGGCGCATGCTTGTAATCCCCGCGCTTGGGAGGCGGAGACAGGAGGATCGCGCAGGTTCGAAGCCAGCCATGCTGGTGTAAGAGACCCTGTTTCAAAAATATAAAAAAATAGGTCTGGGAGTGTAGCCCGGAGGAAGAAGGGCTTCCAGGAACCCCAGTACCACACACACACAAAAAAAAACAAGGTAATGGTTGCTATCTCTTACTATTCAACAGCATATTGGGGTTCTTAGATAGTGACAAGTAATAAAACAATAAAGGCCCACAAGAAGGAAGTGATATAACTACCTATATTCATAGGCAACATTATTGTCTATCTATATAATCCCTATGAAAAATTCCACTAAAGCTGGGCATGGGGGCGTATGTTTGTCATACTGGTACTTGGGAGGCTGAAACAGGAGGATTGCAGCTTTGAGGCCAGTCTCATCAACTTAGTGAAATTCTCAGAAACTTAGTGACAAAACAAAAAAATAAAAATAAATGGAGTTATATCTTAGAGGTAAAATAATACTGGGTTCAATCCCCAGTACCATTCCTATGCACAAAAAATCTTTAAGAATAAGTGAGTTTAGCGGATTGCAAGAGAGAAAGTAACCACAAAAAATCAAATATATATGTATGTACATATAGTATAATAGCAATAATAAAAGGGGAAACAAAATTTACTACAAACTATATTTACTATTTGTATTTACTATTTACTATAAAATTTACTATACTACAATTACAAAACAGAATATTAAGGGACAAGTATAACAAAAAGATATAAAGTCAATATGCTAAAACTACAAAATGTTGATGAAAGAAATAAAGAGAAACATAAATAAGCAAAATAATATTTTATATTTATGGATTGAAAGATTCTACATAGAAAATAGGTCAATTCTTCCAAAATTGCTCTATTAATTTAACATACTCCAGGACTTCTGGGAAGATGGTGACTGAGAAAAGCAGCATTTATGAGTCCTGCTAAACTCGATCTCTATTGCCACAAAATCAGAACTTTTCATAGCCAGAAAACACTAGCAACAGAGAAAAAAAAGGGACAGAGAAAAAAAAAAGACTAGACGAACAACCAGAGACCAGAAAAGAAATCAAGCCCACAATGAGGCAGCGTGGCCACGCTGGCACCATCTTCCCTCACAGCACCAGGATCCAGAGAGGAAAGGTAAACAAGGAGCTGAAGTGAGCTGCTGCGGATCATTGGGGTGTAATTCAGCAGATCTTTCAGTGCAAAGAACATCTAAAACTCCCAGTGGCCAAGCTCATCACACCTTCCAGGGACTTAGAACGAAGCTCAAAACCAGAAAAGAAATATGCCAGCCTCACTGGCTGCAGCAGCTCCATATTTCCAGCAGCGCCAGCCTCACAGCCGAGGGCATAGCAGCGGCACCATATTGCCAGCAGCGACAGTGAGTTCACCACGCCCTGTGACAGCTCCTGATCTGCGTGGACAATAACCGTGAGTAAAATTGAGGCCCCTAAAGGAGAAATCCCTGTACTGTACTCCCAGGGACTTGCACAGCTTTGATAATCTCCTTGGAGATAGTGGTGGCTGTGATTACCAAAGAGTCGAGATACAGAGCACGCTAAGTGGCTAAGTGAAGTCGTAGTGATCCAGGGAAGGCAAAAATTTCTGAAATCATGGGAAAGAGGAACAATAGAGCAATGAATGCCCACACCCCATATTATCAGAACCTGATAACATAGAAATTCAGAGATATCCAGAAGATCAAATCAGGAATATAACTGTAGAAATAATACAGGACCTTCAAAAAGAATTTAGAGTCTAAAAGAAATAAAGGATGTGATCATTGAGGTAAAGGCCTCAATTCAAAGTATAAACAATCTATTAGAGCACATGGAAAATAGAATCTTGCCCCTAGAAGATGATCACTCCATAAACAGATGCATAATTTTTAACTTAGAAAAAAAATCAGACAGCAGGAATCTGACATTGAAGAAATATGGGCCCATTTTAAGAGAGCTAACCTAAGAATAATTGGAATAGAGGAGGGAAAAGAAGATGAAACCAATGGGATTAATAATCTCTTAAAGGAAGTAATAGCAGAAAATTTTCCAAACATAAAGCAAGAGGTCGATACACAGGTCCAGGAAACTTATAGCACTACCTTTAGACAGGATCAGAGAAGAGGTTCCCCTCGCCACATAATTGTCAAAATGACCAACGTGGAAGCCAAGCAGAGAATCTTACAGGCAACATAAACAAAAGGCCAAGTGACATTCAGAGGCAAACCAATTAGAATCACTCCAGACTTCTCAAACCAAGTCATGAAAGCCAGAAGGGCTTGGAGTAACATATTACAAACTCTGAAAGAAATTAACTTCCAGCCAAAAATTTCCTACCCAGCAAAACTATCTATCAAATTAGATGGGGGAATATGTGTAAAATTATGAATATGACATGGTTAACCTGGACAACCATTGGTGGGAGGGGGGAAGGGAAAATGGGGGTGGGGGGGAAGGCACCAAATATAGTTTAAATATATACCATTTATGTTCAATAAAAATTTGTTTTAAAAAAATAAAAGCTCAGAAAAGTGGGGAAATAAAGAAACTTCCATGACAAACAGAAATTGAAGGAATTTATGTTTTCAAAACCAGCACTAGAGAAAATACTCAAAGAGATTAACTACAAAGAAGAAATAGGTAATACACACCAGAACCAGAGAAACAAGATTTTCCATCCAGCAGACAACTAAGATTGGTTATCTTTGGAGATTCATTATTTATTTTAGTCTTTTACCTATTTCTAAATTGTATTGTTTGCTTTTATTGTTTCTAATTTTAGGGTTTCTAGTTGGAATATTAATATGCCTTCAGATATAGCATTTGGAAATATTTTATCCCATTCTATAAGTAACTTTTAACTCTGTTTTCATTGTCTTTGGATGTACGATATTTTTTTTTATTTTTTAGGAAGTTTGTTTGTTTATTCTTTTGTTACCTGTGCCTTTGAAATCATATCCAAGAAATCACTGCCAATTTCAGTGTCATGAAGTGTTATGACCCAGGTTTTCTTCTAAAAATTTATAGTCTTAATATTTACATTTAGGTCTTTTATCTGTTTTGAGTTAATATTTGTATATGGTGTTAGGTTAAGGGTCCAACTTTATTCTTTTTCATGTAATTATTATTTTTCAACAATATTTAGTGAGAAGATTATTATCTACTTCACCAAATGTTCTTGGAAACCTTGTCAAAAATAACTTGACCATATATGGAAGAATTTTTTTCTAGGCTTTTTATTTTACTCCACTGGTTTATTTGTCTGCCTTTATAACAGTACTACACTGTTTCAATTATTGTAGCTTTATAAGGTTTGAAATCAGAAAATGTACATCTTCTAGCTTTGTTCTTTTTTGAGATTGTTTTGGGTATCTAGAGTTCATATTACATGTTAGGATAAATTTTTTTCTGAAAAATAAATAAATAAATGTATGACAGTTTTACCTTAAAAAAAGAAAAAGAATATCCTCTGGTAAGAAATAAAACAAAAAGAAACTTTGAAATGTTATATCTAAGTGAGCAAAAGCTTGATATCAGACAAATGAATCTGTTATGTGAGATTATCATTGTTAATTTTGGATAAATTGCTATGATATTAGATGTCAACTACTAAGTCAAGCATGGGAAGGAAGGATGTGGAGGGAAATGGGTGGGGATTGGGTAGGGGCTAACTGGGCAATGTGTGCATGTATGTCTAAAGAAATTTTTTACCCCATTACAATGTATGAATACAGTGCACAATAAAAAAAATTTAAAAATAAATTTTAAATTTTAGTATAGCATCTAAAAATGCTTACTAAATATAGAGCCACATATTGTAACAAAAATCCTTACTCCTGTAAATGGTATAAAAGCCCGGGCATAGTGGCACATGCCTCTAAATCCAGTATTTGGGAGGCTGAGATAGGAGGATCACAGGTTCAAGGGCACCGATCTCAGCAATGTAGCAAGACTCTTGACAGTCTAGGATAACTTGTTTCAAAACAAAAAAAATGTTTAAAAAGCTGGGAGGTAACTGAGAGGTAGAAGGCCTCTGGGTCTAGACCCCATACCATAAAGATATCCTATAAAATGCATAAACATAATCAAGGGGAAGATGGTAGAAAATACTGAAACATTGTAGAAATAACTTCCATGCTCAAGGGGAAACAGCAAAGACTTTAAAGCTTCAAGACAGAGAAGCTATTGGTGAGAAATAAATATGTGTTAATGCTAAAAAATAATTTAACACTCTCCAATCAAAATTCAGGCAGAATTTTTTTAGATTTGATATTTCTAAAATTCATATGGAAGGGAAAAGAACCAAAGACCAATTTTGAAAATGAAGAATAAAGTGGGATATATCACATTATTTGATTTTAAGTCTTAATATATAGCTACAATAATTAACAAAATGTGGCACTGGCAAAGAGACAGACACATAAAATAATGGAACAGAAGAGAAATAAATATGTGTTAATGCTAAAAAATAATTTAACACTCTCCAATCAAAATTCAGGCAGAATTTTTTTAGATTTGATATTTCTAAAATTCATATGGAAGGGAAAAGAACCAAAGACCAATTTTGAAAATGAAGAATAAAGTGGGATATATCACATTATTTGATTTTAAGTCTTAATATATAGCTACAATAATTAACAAAATGTGGCACTGGCAAAGAGACAGACACATAAAATAATGGAACAGAATGGAGAATATAAAAATAGGCCCAGATTCAGACATATGAAGTACGTATACTTTTCTCTGTTTCTCCCACAAAATACCATCAAAATACCCAGACAAAATAAATAAATAAAAATCTTAACCAATAAACCCCCCTGGACATTATATCTAACAAATATGGGATTGAAAGGTAGAGGGAAAAAAGGGACCAATGAGTCTAAGGAAAGATAAGGCAGTCTGTTCCCTGGATATTATTTTTGCTTCATATGTTCAAGACTGTGTGCCAATAAAGCTGGCAATTAGGAAATGCCAATGGATACAGACAAGAAGAAAAGAAGGGGGTAGAAATTATATACTCTTCAGGCTAAAAACTAGGAAAGTGGCAGCCTAGCAAGCTTTTAAAAAAACACTTGGAAATAACAATTCTACTGTAGTCAAAGATTACAGGATACAACTGTGGTCTGAACTCCACTCCTGTCAGTGATGGTTAAGTGGGGAACCTAAAGTTTCAAACTTGCCAGGCTATGATGAAGCATCCTTAACTCCCCTGCAAGCATGATATTGCAGAAAACTAAGAAGGAAACTAGTTCTTTTATTCACATCTAGCAGTAACACGCACCTCATAGTGACACCATTGCTAGTGGAGACCAGGTAGAGTGTCTAGATTTTCTCCATTTGTTGCAATGAGGCTTTCCCCTTCCTCAACATAAAAGTGAAATTAGGGGATACCTACTGGAGAGTCAGGATTTACAACACTGGCCAATGTTAACAAGGACATGTATACTCTGGTGTCAGTGAAAGCCATGTGGAGAACAAAAATGATATTTCTAAAAATTTCCACCAGCGAGAGCTAATAAATAGTCAAAGTCCCCACTCCTTCTTGGCAATAATGAGGAGCTCCTTCCTTCTTGAGTATCAGCCATGACTAGAAAGAAACTGCACTTCTACCTACAATTGACATTAATGAGACAGGTTTCTCTTCCCCTCTGAAATGTCAGAGGAACTTAACTAAAAGAGAAGGTTTAACTAAGATCCAGGTTATTTGAATTTTCCTTAAACTAATAAATTAAATTAATAATTTAAAAGTTCTTAAAATCGAATCTTTAGGCCAATACAGTTTCATTGGAAAATTCTACCAAATATTTGAAAATAATCCCAATTTTACACAATATTTTAAAGAGAAGAAAAAAGGGAGGGAATGCTTTCAATTCATTTTGTGAGGCTATAATTACTACTGTGATACAAAAACTATACCAACATGAAATCCAAAGGGAAACTATAGATCAATATCCCCATAAGCTTGGATAACCCCCCCCAAAAAAATATCAGCAAACTGAATCCAATAATATATAAATAATTACATATCATGACCAACTGGGAATAACTCTAGGGATATAAATAAAGTTAAACATTCAAAAATAAATCATAGTATTTCCCATATTAACAGGTTAAACAGAAGAGTTACACAACCTTATCAATTAATGTAGAAAATACATTCGTTAAATTTCAATATCCATTTATTATTTTAAAACTCCCAGGTAGTTTTGTATGGTGGCACACACCTCTAATCCCAGTGTTTAGGAGGCTGAGACAGAATGATCACAGGTTCAGGACAAGCTAGGCAATGTAGTGAGACACTCAGCAATCTTTTGAGATCCTGTTCCAAAACAATAAATAAAAACAGGGCTGGGGGTGTAGCTTAGAGATAGAATTCTCCTGAGTTACAAAAAGGGAAATTTCCTTAATTTGTTAAAGAACATCTACATAAGGCTGTCAACTAATATTGTACTTAATGGTAAAAGAATAAATGCTTTCTTTCTACAGCTAGAAATAAATTAATGATGCTCATTTCCACCGTTATTATTTTTTTTTAGTTTGCTTGTTTATTTTTTATTTTTTTATTTTTTATTTTTTTATTAATTTATTTTTTAAATTGGTGCATTGTAGTCATATATCAATCACATTGGAGTACAAGACTTGAGAGGATATACAAGCACACATCATCCAATTAGCCCTCCTCCAGCCCCCATCCCATTCCCTCCCCCTCCCTCATCCCATGCTTCTTTGGTGATTTACTTTGATACATTTGTTTATGTACCTCCTGCGTTTTAAAGAGGCTCCGTCCTCCAGTATTACATACCCTCTGATTGGTCACATTAGTTGCTTTACTATAGGGCCCTTTCTATAGCTCAACCTCTTCCTGTTGCCCTTTTCCTCCTAGTTATTGCTGATTAAGAGAAGCATCTGATTTATATTTTCTGCGATATTTCTCTGTGCATGTTGCGTTGCAAGTACCGATCCCACTCTTGATGGTCCCAGTAGTGGCCTGGCTACTCAGTGGACTGATCCAGACCTCGCTGGCTCAAGCAGCGGTCTTGCCTCATGGGAGGCCCCAGTTCTGGTCTCGCTGGCCCCTGCACCGGTCTAACCCCTAAGCTGGCTTTGGTCTCGGCCTTGGAAGCCGCAGGAGTGAACTTGCCTCACGCCAGGCTCTGATGCTGGCCATTGACCCCTGCACCGGCCTAACCCCTTGGCAGGATTCCAATCCCGGCCTCGGAGGCCCCAGCACCGGCCTAGCCTCACGGCAGGCTCCAATGCCGGCCTCATTGGCCCCAGCACCAGCCTAACCCCTCGGCAGGTTCTGTTCCCGGCCTAGGAGGCCCCAACACTGGCCATGTCTCACGGCAGGCTCCGATGCTGGCCTCGCCTCACGGCAGGCTCCGATGCCGGCCTCGCTGGCCCCAGCACCGGTCTAACCCTTCGGCAGGTTGTTATCCTGGCCTCGGAGGCCCCAGAACCGGCCTTGCCTCACAGCAGGCTCCGATGCTGGCCTCGCTGGCCCCAGCACCAGCCTAACCCCTCGGCAGGCTCTTATCCTGGCCTCGGAGGCCCCAGTACCGGCCTTGCCTCAAGGTAGGCTCCGATCCAGGCCTCGGAGGCCTCAGTACCGGCCTTGCCTCATGGCAGGTTCCGGTGCCGGCCTCGCTGGCCCCAGCACCGGCCTAACCCCTCAGCAGGCTCCGATCCTGGCCTCGGAGGCCCCAGCACCGGCCATGCCTCACGGCAGGCTGCGATGCCGGCCTCACTGGCTCCAGCACCGGCCTAACCCCTCAGCAGGCTCTTATCCTAGCCTCGGAGGCCCCAGTATCAGCCTTGCCTCACAGCAGGCTCCGATGCCGGCCTCGCTGGCCCCAGCACCGGCCTAACCCCTCGGCAGGCTCTTATCCTGGCCTCGGAGGCCCCAGTACCGGCCTTGCCTCAAGGCAGGCTCCAATCCCGGCCTCGGAGGCCCCAGCAATGGCCTTGCCTCACGGCAGGCTCTGATGCCGGCCTCGCTGGCCCCAGCACCAGCCTAACCCTTTGGCAGGCTCTTATCCTGGCCTCGGAGGCCCCAGTACCGGCCTTGCCTCACGGCAGGCTCCGATGCCGGCCACGCTGGCCCCAGCACTGGCCTAACCCCTCGGCAGGCTCTTATCCCTGCCTCGGAGGCCCCTGCACCAGCCTTGCCTCATGGCAGGCTCCGATGCCGGCCTCCCTGGCCCCAGCACCGGCCTAACCCTCAGCAGGCTCTTATCCTGACCTCAGAGGCCCCAGTACCGGCCTTGCCTCATGGCAGGCTCCAATGCCGGCCTCGCTGGCCCCAGCATCAGTCTAACCCCTCGGCAGGTTCCAATCCCGGCCACGGAGGCCTCAGTAGTGGCCTTGCCTCACAGCAAGCTCCGATGTCGGCCACTGGCTCCGGCGCCCGCCTAACCCCTCAGCAGGTTCCGATCACTGTCTCTGTGGTTATTATTTCAAAGGTTCCTGGTGTAATGTATCAGATCTCTGCCTCCCCTGAGTATTGGCCACTGGCATTGCCACTGCCTCCACCATTTCAAATCCTTCCCAGGCTCTTTTTCCACTCTGAATGTTGTCCAGTGTTCCTAAGCATGCGTGATGGTAGCATTCGACATTTGGTGTAATTTCTCCAAAAAAATAAAGTTGGTAGGATCCGGTTTCTGCTTCTCCTGAATACAAGTCTCCACCACCATCGTGGAGAACTCTTTCAACACCGCATTTCTCCTTGGTCTCCGCTAAACTCTCTCCTTACAGGTGATATCTGAGATTCTTAACAATATAGAGAAATAGCAGTCCTCTTTCACGGCGAATTTTTCCATAAGTTCCAGTGCATTTAGATAAGTTTTGTCTGCATCTCCAGTGTCCTGGCATCCATAACGGCTTTCTTACCTCCTCTCCGATATTTTTCTTTTTCTTTTTCTGTTCCTTTTTTTTTTTAATAAGAGAAGACAGTATATGTGGTTTGAGGAGGTAGTGGGATCAGGCACTCAGTAGCACTGTAACCCTGTCGGTTTCCCCATGGGTCCAGAGTAATCTGCCCTACTCTGCCTGGGGCCCAGGGTCCCAGGACTCGAGCCCCAGCTGGCGTGCTCCTCGCAACCCCTGCCCGGAACCCAGGGTACTGAGCCCAGTTTCTCCAGGGTTCTGGCGTGTTATGCGCATTTCGGCCCGGGGCCCAGAGTCCTGTGACCCGGGCCCCATTCGGCGTGCCCCGCGCGCGACCCCCGCCCAGAACCCAGCTACTTACTGGGCCCGGTTTCTCCAGGGGTCTGGCGTGCTAAGCGCAATTCGGCCTGGGGCCCAGGGTCCCGGGACCCGGGCTGGTGTGTGCTGCGCGTGACCCCCGCCCAGAACCCAGCGTGTTACTGTGCCCGGTTTCTCCAGGGGTCTGGCGTGCTACACGCAGTTCGGCCTGGGGCCCAGGGTCCCGCAACCTGGGCCCCGGCTCCCACCGTTATTATTTAACATAGTGATAAAAGTTTTATCCAATGTAATAAGGCAAGATGAAGAAATAAAAGGTATTCAGATAAAAAAAAGAAGGAAGAAATTATCTACAAAAATCCCTCCCAAAACTAAATGTGTTCTGCAATATCACAGAATACTAGATTAACACACAAAAATCAATTGACTATCCACATATTAACAAGAAATATGCAGAAACCAAAATTAAAAACACTATGCTACTAAAACATCTGAAAAGAATTAACATAGTTAAAACAACCAAAACACATAGAGGATCTTTATGCTAAAAATTACAAAATGCTTATGACAATAATCATAGAAGACCTAAAAACCTGGAAAGACACATTATGTTCGTGAATTGGCAGACTCAGTATAGTAAAGATGTTGGTTTTCTAATTGATACATAGGATTGACCAAATTACTGTCAAAATTCAATCAGGTTTTTTTTTTAATAGTGATAAGGCAAAGCTTGCATGAAAACTCATAGGAAACAGCACAAGCCCAAAAATAACTAAAATAATCTCAATAAAGAATAAGGTGGCGGGACATACTGTACTCACATTTAGACTTATTTATATAGCTTTTTTGTGGGGGGTAGTACTGGGGTTCCTGGAAACCCTTCCACCTCTGGGCTACACTCCCAGTACCTATTTTTATACTTTTTTATTTGGAAACAGGGTCTCTTAAGCCAGCGCGTCTGGCTTCCAACCGGTGTAATCCTCCTGTCTCTACCTCCCAAGCGCGGGGATTACAAGCGTGAGCCACCACGCCCAGCTTATATAGCTTTTTAATTAGAACAATGTGGTACTGGAGAAACACACAGATTAGTGGAATAGAATAGAGAACATATGAAATAGCTCAAACATAAAATCAGCTGACTTTTTAAACAAAATATAATTAATAACAAAATGAGATATCACTGTGCCCTTATCAGAATGGCTAAATTGAAAAAGGATAGTGTGATAGTTAAGTTTCAGTGTCAGTTCAACTGGGCTAAGGATAATATTGCTGCTAAATCATTTTTTCTGGGTATGTCTGTGAGTGTGGCATTTGAATAAGTGGGATGAATACGAAAAATCCACTCATCCAAAAGATACCATACAGTGTGCTGAGGGTTCAGGTAGAAGGTTTACTCAATCTTTAGGAGGTGGGGCCTAGTAGTAGGTCCTTAGGTTATTGGGAGTGTGACTTTGAAGAGGACTGTGGCACCCTAGTCATCTTTCTGTATTCTGGCTTATGAGGCAAGCTGTTTGCTGTGATATATGCTCTCCACCATTGCCATTTGGCAACTTCTCCAGAGGCCAAAAGCTATGGGGCTGCTTGATATGGACTGAAACCACCAGAACTATGAGAAAAATAAGCTCTTTCTTTTAATAAATTAATTGCCTCAGCTGTTTCATTGTAGAAATAGTCATGAAGCTATTACAAGGACAGACCATAACATACTTATTACAATGTCTAAAATAACACTGACAGATGGGCATAGTGGCACACACCTATAATCCCAGTACTTGGGAGGCTGAGACAGGAGGATTAAAGGTTTGATTGAAGGTTCAACAACTTAGTGAGATCCTAAGAAACTCAGTGAGACCCTGTTTCAAAATTTAAAAAGGGCTAGATGTATAGCTCAGAGACAGACTGACCCTAAGGTCAATCCCCGGTTTACACCCTCTCCAGGAAAATACTGGTAATATCAAATATTTACAAAATTGTAGAGAAACCAGAACCCTAAAACATTGCTAGTAGGATTTCAAAATAGTATTACCCCTCTGGAAAATTATTTTTCAGCTTTCTTATAATTACAATGTGATACCACAGTCTTAATCATTGGTATTTACCCTAGAGAAATAAAATACTATATTCATAAAAATAAGCATATGAATGTACACAGCTGGTCCTTTTTTGGGTAGTACTGGGGTTCCTGGAAGCCCTTCTACCTCTGGGATACACTCTCAGACCTATTTTATACTTTTTTTAATTTTTGGAAACAGGGTCTCTTAAGCCAGCAGGGCTGGCTTCGAACCAGCGTGATCCTCCTGTCTCTGCCTCCCAAGAGCGGGGATTACAAGCGTGCGCCACCACACTCGGCAAAGCCGGTCCATTTTTTAATTGCTCCAAACTGGAAACCCACATATCAAAAGGTTAGTGGAAAAACAAACTGTGATATAATGAAACATTAATTAGCAATTTAAAGGAATGGACTATCAATACATAGAACAACATCAATGAATTTCAAAGGCATTAGGCTGAATGAATGAAACCAGCCTGTAAATATTATATACTATATTTTTCCATTTACAATACATTCTGGAAAGATAAAACAGATCTTGGTTGACAGTTGGTGGGGAAAGTGTGACTAAGTAAATATCATGAGATCATTTTTAAGGGGGTGATGGAATTGCTTAGTATCAAAATTGTGGTGGTAGACACACAAATCTAAACATGTGTCTAAACTCATAGAAATGTATGACAAAAAGGCCAGGCGTGGTGGCGCACGCTTGTAATCCCTGTGCTTGGTAGGCGGAGACAGGAGGATTGCACAGGGTCAAAGCCAGCCACGCTGGCTTAAGAGACCCTGTTTCCAAATAAAATGTATAAAATAGGTCTGAGAGTATAGCCCAGAGGTAGAAGGGCTTCCAGGAACCCCAGTACCATCAAAAAACAAAAAAAAAGAAAGAAATGTTTCTATTCCTCAGACTGGAAGACCTAAACACTCAGTGATTGATCTCAAGTATACAGACCTAAAACTGGAAGATCTTAAGTATACAGATCTAAGACTGGAAGACCAAAAATCTCAGTGTTTGATCTCAAGTATACAGTCTGCCTCTCCAGTCAATTTGAGATCAAGAAAATTGATAAAGTTTTACTTGACTTTTCAAAACTTCTGGCTACTTTCTTGATACATGACATAGAAACAAAATTATATGACATTCATTTTACACAGTACAAGCCCCATTTTTATGATATTTTACCTTAAAAATTGTACATTTCCATTAAATGTTTTAAGTTTCTCTGGCATATAAGCAGTTTGACTTCTTTAAATGGAATTTTTGCCCCGTGAATTTCACAGAAAGTTTATGACTAAAGAACACATATTATTAGAGAAATTGTACTGTCATAAGTAAAGGTCTGAGTCATATTTTAAGGCAGCCAAAATGATTTTTTAAAATAGCCTTTTTTTCTAAAAAGTTTGAATCTATAAAGAAAATCAGATATTTTTACCTTCAATTTAGACTAATTTCATTAAACCACCAGTGTGGTTATTTCTTCCCTCTTTCCAACCCATTGGCTTGTTATAGGTAGTTTAATGTTACATACATTCATTTTGAAACAAATTTGCACAGCAGGAATTATCAAGGATTTAGGAATATTATGAATAGCACACTATTTGAAAACATCAGAATTAAAAAATTCTTTCCCCTCAGTCTTGTGCCCATCTCAACTATTGAAACAGAAATAGCATTGGAAATATTAGTCCCTCAGATTTTGAAGCACTGCTGTATGTGGACCTGTCACCCGCGGGATCCTAATGAATATTTTATTGAAGCAAGGAAGTAGAGGGGTCATTGGCATCCTCAGTTAAAAATGCCATTTTACCTCATCACATCACTGTCAAGTGTCATCATTGCTTTTAAGACTGCATGTACTCAATAGAGTCTTCCTAGATTAATTGCCTGAATAAACACATTTTCCCATTACTGTGTCCAAACATAAACTGTATTTCAACTTTCCACTCACTAAAAAATTCTTATATAAATTCACTAACTCCTTACGTGTACATAATGTAAACACCTAAACATTATCCTTATTAATTCAGATAAATGTTTATTATTCAATTATTTATGTGTCATAAACATATTCATCATAGAAATGTAAGAAAGGAAATTAACCATATCCAGAGAAAGTTACGATCTGCTTCTCTCTGCCAAGCTTGACTACATTCATAAGTTAATACCTAATAAATGCTTTCAATGCCTTAAGGGTTATTTTATATAATTGAAGAGAGAAAAGGTATTTTATTCACATTTTATATCTGTGACAAGGGATACAGAAAAATTAAAGACTTGTATTTCCAATACTAAAGTGAGCCACTATCAAACATGAATACAACACTATCCAGAATTCCAGTCTTTAAGACATTTACTATCTCAGCAGAATAAAGCTCATAGTATTGCTTCGATTAGTCCAACACCACAGTAGTTTTATGACAGTGGTTGGTTTAAAGGAAGAGTTAACACCAAGAAATGATAAGAGGTTTTTAAATAGGTTTGCATGATTTCTGAAGGCAATCTTACATTCCCAGAAAGAAAAATAAACAGCTAAGAGAAAACAACTGCAATAGATCCTGATCAAACTTGGCATTTACTTCAAAACGGATTTTCTCTCCACAAACCCCAACACCTAACTTTTGTGTTGAATGGAGAATATTGGAAAGTTTTCTATGTGAGAAATATTTTTGAAATGAAAAGTAAGTAAGCAGATGAAAACAAATGAGTCATAATTTAAAACTTTGTGGCAGTATGTGAACCAAAGTTTTATGATCCTTGGAAATAAATTTTAAGTTAGAAGCAAGTGTCAGGGTATGGATGCTGAAATTTTGCTGAATGCCTTATTTCATAATTTTTATCACATCTACTACAAAACATTTGTAAATGCTGGCCATTATCTTTTCATTTGGTGTTCTTTTCTCAATTTCCCTTGCCTTAGTAAATACTAATTTTGTAATAGCAGTTTATGGTTTTCTCAGCTGCCTCTTAAGCCTAGAAAGGTGGTCATGTGCTCACACATTGCTCATTGTCTTTTAATGTCCTCATAACCCAAGACAGAAAATGTCTCTACTTTCTAGAACTCATTTCAGGCTTAGAACACAGAAAACCTCTGCACTGCTGCCAGTTTCAAAAAGACAACTAGGCAGTGATCACCAGGTAGGCATTCTCAAATAAATCACTTTGCTTTGCTTTTTGCTGTGCAAGATTATCACATGTTTCAGAATGAATATTGATTGAAAGAAATGATGGAGACAGGCTCTTTATCCATTCAACGCAGAGGTCTCAAAGGATTCAACCTTTAACTTGGATTTGAGGAATGTTAACCAGGAAAACAGGTCTTTCAGAGTGAAGCTCTAATTGTGGTTATCATGAATATGATTTTTATGTTTTCTCCACAATGCCAGACATTGATTCTTAAGCTTTTAAGTAAATCCTTAAAAACAGCTTAGCTCTAAAGAGCTCATAGTTATAGCCTAATAACATCAGTTATTTAATTTTATTCTAATTTACTTCAAATAAGGCTGTGAAAATAACCTCATGAAATACTATGCTTCGTCTTACTTTGGGACCCCTTAAAATAGACTCTGAGATGAGGACATGGTGGAAACCATTTATTTGAAATTGAGCATGAGCAACAGAATTTAGTGCTGTGTGCATGTAAGTTTGTATTTCATTGAATCTCACTACAATGTATAATTATAATATGCTAATTAAAGCTTTTTTAATAAAAAGGAAAAAAAGAAAAGAAGGTAATGACATACATACTTGTGAGTATGCTACCCCTGAAGGCAACTGGAGCTTAACCTTGGTAGAGAACCTCAGAAATGTCATTTGGAATAGGTCTTCTAAGGACTGGAATGAAATTAGGGTTGGGGGGACAATCTGGTGCATTTATTCACAGATCCCATCCCATGTTGATTGTGTTTGTCTCAGATGGCATATACTCCCCCTAAGGTTATCACTTAGCAATTCACAGACAGGTGCTTAACTTGGGAAGCTAACAGGCCCCAGTTTTTACTTACTGCATTAGATGAAACCAGGCAAGTGAAGGGCATCAGCAGTGTCCAGGTTTTCTTCTGCATCTAAAGGAGGCAAAAGAGAAGTTATTGACATTGATAGGGAGGAATATATGCATTTCAAACATTAAAACTAATATATAAAGAAGCTGTGCTGTGCTTTTGGTATAGTTTAAGTGTCTCCCCCACAAAGGTTCATGTCTTGAAGGCTCAATCCCCAGGATGGTGACATTTGGAAGTGCTATGGAATTTTAAAGAGGTAGGATATAGGGAGAGGTCCTTAAATTACTAGGGGTGCTACAATTTAAAGGAAATACTGGACTCCTGGAGTGAGTCCTTGTAGGAATAAGTTTTTATAAAATCCTGAGACTGATTCCTGAGTTATTTTCT
Source organism: Muscardinus avellanarius (assembly GCF_963383645.1). Classification (NCBI taxonomy): domain Eukaryota; kingdom Metazoa; phylum Chordata; class Mammalia; order Rodentia; family Gliridae; genus Muscardinus; species Muscardinus avellanarius. The sequence continues at coordinate 36,586,723 of NC_137792.1, forward strand.
GTTTACCTTTTTGTTTTTCGTAGTACTAGGGATTGAACTCAGGGACATTCTACCTCCGAGCTATACCCCAGTCCAATTTTTTTATTCTTTATTTTGAACAGGGTATCACTAAGTTGTAGAGGGCCTCATTAAGTAGCTAAGGCTGGCCATGAACCCAGATCTTCCAGTCTCAACCTCCCAAATACTGGGATTGCAAGTGTATGCCATCACACCCGGCCTATTTTCCTATTTTGAGATGTAATTCCTTCCTCCCACATGCACTCCTACCACTAGGACATGATTAACCATGAGGTCCCCAACAGAGCCTAGCTGATCCCAGAGTCATGCCGTCAACTCTCCAGAACTTTGAGCAAAATAAACTTGTTTCTTTATAAAGTTAGCCTGTCTCTGGTATTTTTCATAACAGAAATCAGAAGAACACAAACCAGCTCTTGAAAAAAATAAGCCCTGATATTACAAAGATTTAATTTTTACAGAAGTTGCCAGAGATTATTTAAACAGTATATTATTCTCATCTAAAGAGTTCCATTTGGAACATGATTCATGGTTTGCACTACATCTAAGTTGATGATACAGAGGTGACCATCTTTCTTCAGTTGCTTCTCTTTACCCTGATATATATCATTTAGGAAGAGCAAGATAGTAACAGAAGGAACTTTTGTCTTTACATGATTCTTTCTTCAGGTTGGAATTATTTTATTGTGGATTTCATTATTTTAAATGAAATCCCAAGATACAGCCCCCACAACCCACTACTACATTTAATATAGGCATGATCTAAAGAAAAATGTCACATATATTGAACTAAAGAAAAATGTCGCATATATTGCTCAATACTCCCATTAAGAACTCACATAAAAATATTTACCCAGTTTTTTTCCCTAAAACCAAATGTATAGTGTGTACAATTCAGTCCAATCTTGATACTAATTATCTAGAGTTAACACAGAATCTACAAGTTATGGGCTTAAGTACACAAGACTGTCCTTGATTCAGATGCCAATCATAAACCAAAGGTTTTCACACATACTTCTGAATGACAAGCTATTAATTAAAGGTTACCCAAACTTACTTTTCAGGCTCAATATTCTACTGGAATAACTCACAGAACTCAGGAATATGTTTTACTTAATATCAATAGTTTTCTATATAGGATACAACCCAGGCACAACCAAATAGAAGGAATGAGTGAAGCAAAATATGGAGTGGAGGAGACACTCAAAGCTTCCATATACTCTCTGAGACCACCATGTTTCCAGCACCTTAGTGTGCCTACCAGATTGGAAGCTCCCTGGACACTGCCATTAAGGAAATTTTATAAAAGTTCCATTATATAGGCATGATTGGTTAAATCATTGACCATTGATGACAGATCTTACTCTCCTGTCTCCATTCTCCAAGGGTAGAAGGATGAATTGCTTGAAAGATACAACCCTCTGATGATGGTTTGGTCTATTCATAGACCATCCCCCATCTGGAAACTATTAGTAACCCCTAGTCTCCACCTCTGTATCCTTAGTTTTTCATAGATATATTAGATACTCTTCCTTGTTAACATATACAGAACTCTCTCAATCATTTTATCAATACATAGCATAACAAAGAAAAATATTATAATTTAATTAATTATCCCATTAATAATTGTGTTTAGGTTGTTTCTAAGAATTTACAAGTTAGAAAAGAATTAGAATTTTCCAAAAATTTTTAAAGGATCTTATGGTTTTGCATGATACAGGCATGTGTTAGTCAAATTTTCCTCACTGTGGCCAAATACCTGAGATAAGCAACTAAAAGAGGAAAGGTTTATTTTGGCCTATGGCTTCAGAAGTTTCGGTTCATGGTCAGCTGGTTCCATTGCTTTTAGTTCTGTGACAAGACAGACCTAAAACATCATGATTACAGGATGTGGCAGAGGAAAGTTGATCATATCATGAAAGCAAAGAAGAAAAGAGAGAAATAAAAGGAAAGAAAGAGAAAAAATGAACAGGAACAAGATCTATTCTTCCAGCCAAGTCCCCAGTGTCCTACTTCCACTAATCAAGCCTTACTTCCTATAGTTTCCACTACCTCCAAGAATAATCCATTCAGCTATGACTCCATTGAGGGATTAATTACATTCATGAGGTCAGAGCCTTTGTGACCCAATCATTTCCCTAAATCCCCAACTCTAAAATTGCTGAATTGGGAGCAAGTCTTCAACACATAAGCCTCTGGCAGACATTCCAGATTCAAACTGCAACAGGGCATAAAGTTGAACATTTGAGATTAATATCTGACCTCTTTATCAGAACATTTTAAGTACTATTAAAATATTTAGAATTTGAATCTCATTTCTATAAGTTAGAACCTAGGCAACATACCTTTATAGATTCCATTCAACTAGGGCACATCTGTGTACTTAGACATACTCAAGCTAATGTTCAATTTTGCCAAAAGTAGCCTCTATGCTTAACCCTCTTCCCTTAGTCAGCCAGATAAGAGATCTCTGAATATCAGAGAGATATCAGGAAAGTTGGATTCCTGGTGAAGAAGTGACTTTGGGGCCCAGAGTAGCAGCTACTTCAGTCGCAACTCGTAGATAGCAGCTGTTCAAGCTGCAGCATTCAGGATTTGGTGGCAGCAGGGAAAACAGCTGTGTTTTCTTCATTATCTAATTCTGCAGGTTGCTTTTGGGCATTGGTCAAGGAAACAGCCTATGTGATGAGCTATCTAGTACCACTCAAAAAAAAAAAACTCCCCTTTATCTAATTAGCTAGTCATCTTCTGCTATATGCAGCTAAGAATCTGAAAAGATACAGAAACTGGAACCTGAAGTTGTCACAGACAACAGAATCCTTGGGGAATAGGAAGTTTTGTGATTGGTTATCTAGTGTGGCAGCCATGGAAACATGTTGCTCAGCTCTCCTTCAAGAGAACCTGAAGCGTGAGCAGCAAGCATAGTGACTGACAGCTTCCAGCTGCTGTTTCTCTCCAGTGCCTGAGCACTGCAGACTCTAGGGTTAGCCCATTACTGTCTCAATTTAGGATTTCTACAAGGATAAATTTTTGTTTTGGGGACTCCTCATCAGTCAATGTGAAACTTTATAAGAATCACTCTATAGTCTGAAGCTCTTCTTATTCAATTCTTCTCTCACTTTGTACTTGCATCACAAACTGAAGGCACTTCCTGCATTTACCTGATCCTTCTGCCTTGATGCTTCATAGGCATCCCCCCTATAAATCTTCTAATCTCATTTTGACATTTGCTTCTCAAAGGGCCTAACAGATACAAGTGGTTCTGAGAGGGAGAAAATAGGCATAAAATAGGGATTGTGGATTGACTCATCCAATACCTAGGTGGCAAGAGGAATCCCCTCCACCCAATCTTGAGTGTCTATAGGGCACGGATAGTCCCTGGTTCAATGTGTAAATTCAACTATTAAGGATTTAACTGGTGATCTGGGGAAATTTCCCAATAGAAAGGAATGTTCTCGCTGTTTTTATGATTCCAGCATTTGAAAGATACAAGTGATATAATGCCCATAAGGACAGTGGAATTGACTTATAACCAAGTTCCAGTGACATCCTGCAGAGGGATAACAAGAGACTATACGCTATTAACAAACAAAGGCATTGAGGGCTTAAGTGCCCTATGGTAGTTTGACAAAGGAGTCTTACCTCCAGCAGTGTAAAGACACACAGAGGTTTGACAGGAGTGGACACAGATTCTGACTGAGTTGCATAGGTCCAGAGGCATTTAAATGCTGCATCAAGGAAGATCTGTTATGTGAAGTTCAACGGCTTGGTAAAAAAAAAAAAAAAAAAAAACTGGAAACTCTTTGAAACATGTAATGGTGACATCTGAATGGATAACTTTGAGGATTATGGCACTGAAGACGTCCTCAAACTCTCGGAGCTTACAAATGTAACCATTTACTCTTGAGAAACAACTGGCCTTCTCAATATGGTAAGATGTTACAAGCCTCTGCCCTGCATGGTAATAAGTGGCTCACATCACAAGATGCCCCATATCAGGGGCTGTCCCACTTCCTCTTTGGGCTTCTAGGCAAATAACTAAGGTTAAATCCCAATATAAACCAGATGGGCATTTAGTGACCTGACAAGAACCCCAAGAGATGGGAAAAACATGCTGCTAAGTTAGGTTTCCAAAGCCTTGAAAGAGTGATTGCCAATGATGGGTAAAGTGGAATGAATGTCTGAGTTGCCCTGACAGACAGTAGAGGTAGGAATGAAGAGTCTGAGTGAAATGGGCACACTGGAAGAATATATTACATGAAGCCCAAAGACCCCCATTATAAGACTGTTTCTTGAGAGGACACTCCATTTATCAAGGCCATTAGCAATATGCTAAAAAGTGAAACATTAGTATCACTGAGTTCAGTGGTGATTACCCCGTCTGAGCCAGGCTGACAGAGAGAAGAGGAAAGAGCTGGACTCATTGATAATCATGGAGAAAATGGTACCACGAAGTAATCAAACATGTCTGGATAAGGGAGAACGTAAAAGTGAGGATTTTAGTGTCACCAGAAAGCATTTGCCACAGAGGAATGGCTGAAAAAGCTAACCAGACAAAATTTTTTGACCAGGGAATATGAAGCTGACTTCATCACTAGACCCATCATGATCCCTTAAAAGGATGACTTTGTCTCAGTGATTTCTCATTGTCCCAGTGGAAACTTTCTCAGGACTCTGAAGGCTCCCTCTCCCTTTCCAGCCAAGTCTGTTTTATATCTAATTCCATCTGCTTACTAGAATACCTGGCTGGTATTAAGAGATGGGATTTTAGCAGTTCACACAGTACAGAGTGGCAAATGGGCACTTAGCTTATCACCTATGATCACTGAAAATAAAATACCTGGTGGAGGCACAGCTTTGAGGAATTTAGTAACTGCTTCCAAAAAGTACTATAAAGGCAATAAAAATCAAAGGCTTATAGGGGTGAGCTTAAAGTTTTCAGTTCAATTCAGCAGCTTAAAATGATAGAATTTTTGTGATTGTATTAGAGAATCTCTCATATGTAGCTGCAAAAAAAGATAGCTGCAAAATATCCTCAAAGCTTGAAAATACAGGATGGGAAATTAATATCATTTAACTCAGAGCCTCATCATGTCTCTTAAGTAAATGTTAGAAAAATGATGGATATAAAGTGGAATGTCATGATGGAAACACTACCATATGAAAGGATTCAAGTACCCAGAAACATGATCTTGCCATTTTGTTGTTTGTCTTTAAACTTTGTTTGGTGTATGAAAAGGTGTTTTGTGTGTGGTAAGGATAGAACCTAAGGGTTTTGTGTATGTTTCCTAGATAATTATTGCATGTTGTTTTTCTAAATGAACTTTAAAATCAACTTACTTAGCTGCTTTTAAAAGTATTTTTACTATATAGGATCATAATTTTCTAAGAAAAATTGCTGACTTTATACTTCACATTTGTAAGTATACCTTGTATTATTCAGGAGTTTGTTGTTGGTTTGTTCTGTTTTATTTTGTTTTTGTTTTTTGTTTGACACTGGAAACTCAGGACCCCTTGCAAGCTAGGCAAGTACTCTGACACTGAGCTATATTCCCAACCCACTTTCAAGTATATAGATTTTGCAATATTTAGTTAAGTGTTTTTTATTTTGTTTTGTTTGTTCGTTGTTGTGGTATTCTCCAAGCTACACCCCAGCCCTCTTTTCTTTTTTATTTTGTAGCAGGGTCTTGCTAAGTTGCTAAGGGTCTCAATAAGTTGCTGAGACTGGCGGTGAACCTGTGATCCTCCTGTCTCAGCCTCCCAGTAGTAGAATTACAGGCATGTACCACTATGCCTGGCTTAGCTAAGTGTATGTATAAGTGTTTTATCATTTTATCATATTGTAAATTAGGTTATCTATTTTAATATAAAATTATACTAGTAATTTTTACATATGAAGGATATTTTTTTTTTTTTTTGCGGATCTGGGATTGGAACCCAGTGGCATTCAATCTCCAAGCTACATCCCCTGCCCTATTTTTTATTCTTTATTTTGAAACAGGGTCTCACTAAGTTGCAGAGGGCCTCACTAATTAGCTGAGGCTATCCGCGAACCACGATCCTCTGATCTCAGCCTCACAAATGCTGGGATTACAAGCGTGCGCCACCACGCCTGGCAGGATATTAAATTTTGTATATTAATTTCATATCCTACTAAACTGACAATTTGTTTTACTTTTTGTGTTATTTTTATCATAAGTTTTTTTGGGTTTTCAGGTATACTATATCATCTACAAATAGAGACCATGTTCTTTCTTCAATTCAATTTTTAGACCTCTTAGTTTTCCTGTTTCCTAATTTCATTTCTAATAATTCTCATAGAATGTAAAATAATAAAGTAAATAAGAATTCTTGTTTCACTCCTAACCTCTAAAAAAATGCTTCAGATTCTATCACTATATAATTTATTTGCTTGAGAACCAGTATACATATATACAAGCATACATGTTTTAACATTTTTAAGAAATAATTCATACAGTGTGATTTATATATTGATATCATTATATATTTATGTATATATTGTGATTCATACAATATATATATATATCATACAATATATATATATATATATATATATATATATGTAATGTAGAATATATATGTGTTTGCTTTTGTATATGTGGGCATATATTACAGGCATAGCGGCACATGCCTGTAATCCTAGTACTGGGAGGCTAAGACAGCAGGATCACAGGTTCACGGCCAGCCTCACTCAACAACTTATTGAGATTATATATATATATATGGTTTTATCATATTAGAAAAGTATCCACTGGTTTCTATTTTTTTTTTCTTTTCGTGAATGGGTGTTTTGTCAAAGGTCTTTTTAACATCTGTAGAGATAAACCATGTAATTTTTCTTTTTAGTCAAACTAATATGATGAATTACATCAATGGATTTCTTAACACTATAGCAGTACATTTTTAGAATAAATACCTTTTGATCAGGATATAAGGTATGAGGATAGTTTATTGTATTTTGAATGTCATATGCTAATAATAGTTTATTATTTCATTAATATTCATAAATGAGACTGGTCTATAGCTCCTTTTAGTATGATCTCTTTAAGAATTATTTGCTTTAGAAAGAGAACTGGGAAAATTGTTATCTTTTTTCTACATTCTGAAATAATTTAAGCAGTACTGAAATTACTAGGTCTTTGAGGGTTTGGTAGAAATCCCCTGTGAAAGCATCAAGGCCTGGTGTTTTGTGTGGAATAGCTCTTTGATATCTTTCACTCTTTATTCAATGAAAATCATTCTGTTTGAGCATTCTATTCCTAATATACTTCATTTTGGTAAATTGCACTTTTATATAAAATCATCTGTTTCATCTAGGTTTACAAACTAATATGCATTTTTAAAAAACTCATATTAGTTCCTCCTTGTTAATTTTTATATTGTAGTGTTTTAAAGAGCCAGTATTTTGACATCATTTCTACTATTTTTCTGTTTTTTTACTTCATTCATACCTCCTTTATTTTTCTTTTCTTTTACTTTCCTTTCTCTTTTCATTTCCTTTTATTTTGTGATACTAAGGATTGAACTCAGGGTCAGTTTACCTCTGAGCTATACCCCAGTCCTATTTTATTTTATATTTTTTTACTTTGAAATAAGGTTTAAGTTGCTGAGGGTCTCAGTAATGTGCTGAGACTGTCCTTGATCCTGTGATCCTCCTGTCTCAGCCTCTAAAATACTAGGATTATCACCATACTTGGCCATACCTCTATTTTTTTTTTTACAAATTCCTTTAGTCAGCTTTCATTTGAATTATGATGTTATTTATTCATATATTTGAGCTCATTTGTAAGTTTCTTTTATGTTCAGTATTTAAGACTTTAATTTTTACTGATTACCAGTATTTCTATATTTTCTAATATATAATGTTCTTATCATTACATTTGAAAATTTTTAGAATTTTGATTTTTTTTTGGATTTTTTTTAATTGGTGCACTGTATTCATACATTGTAGTAGGATACATACATTTGTAGACATACATGCACACATCGCCCAGTCAGCCCCCACCCAATTCCCACCCCATTCCCTCCCCATCCCTCCCTCCCATGCTTGGCTTAGTGGTTGACATCTAGTATTATAGCAATTTATCCAAAATTAAAAATGATAATCTCACATAACAGTTTCATTTGTCTGATACCAAGCTTTTGATGACTTAAAGATAACATTTCAATATTTCTTTTTGCTTTCTTTCTTACCAGAGAATATTTTTTTCTTTTTTTTTAGGTGAAACTATCATATATTTATATATTTATTTTCAAAAAAAAATCTATCCTAATATGGAATATGGACTCTAGGTACCCAAAACGATCTTGAAAAAGAACAGAGCTAGAAGATATATATTTTCTGATTTCAAACCATATAAAGCTACAATAATTGAAACAGTGTAGTACTATTCTAAAGGCAGATATATAAACCATTGGAGTTAAATAAAAGCCTAGAGCTAAATTATTCCCTATATTGTCGTTATTTTTGACAAGGTTTCCACGAACATTTGGTGGTGGAAATATTAATCTTTTAACTAAATATTGTTAAAAAATAATAATTACATGGAAAAGAATAATATTGGACCCTTACCTAATCCCATATACAAATATTAACTCAAAATAGATAATAGACCTAAATATAAATCTTAAGACTATAAACTTTTAGGAGAAAATCTGGGTCATTAAACCTCACGACATTGAAATTGGCAGTGATTTCTTGGTTATGATTTCAATGGCACAGGCAACAGAGGAGTATACAAACTCCCTAAAAAATAAAAAAAAATATTGTATATCCAAAGACAATGTAAACAGAGTTAACAGTTACTAATAGAATGGGATAAAATATTTCCAATTGCTATATCTGAAGGTATATTAATATTCCAACTAGAAATCCTAAAAATTAACAACAATAAAGGCAAACAATACCATTTAGAGATAGGTAAAAGACTAACATAAATAATGAATCTCCACAGATAACCAATCTTAGTTGTCTGTTGGATGGAAAATCTTGTTTCTCTAGTTCTGGAGTGTGTTACCTATTTCTTCTTTGTAGTTAATCTCTTTGAGTATTTTCTCTAGTGCTGGTTTTGAAAACATAAATTCCTTCAGTTTCTGTTTGTCATGGAAGCTTCTTATTTCCCCATCTAATTTGATAGAAAGTTTTGCTGGGTAGGAAATTTTTGGCTGGAAGTTGTTTTCTTTCAGAGTTTGGAATATGTTACTGCAAGCCTTTCTGGCTCTCATGACTTGGTTTGGGAAGTCTGGAGTGATTCTAATTGGTTTGGCTCTGAATGTCACTTGGCCCTTTGTTTTTGTTGCCTTTAAGATTCTCTGCTTGGCTTCCACATTGGTCATTTTGACAATTATGTGGCGTGGGGATCCTCTTCTCCGATCCTGTCTAAAGGGAGTTCTATAAGTTTCCTGAACCTGTGTATCGACCTCTTGCTCTATGTCTGGAAAATTTTCTGCTATTACTTCCTTGAAGAGATTGTTGATCCCTTTGGTTTCACTTTCTTTTCCCTCCTCTATTCCAATTATTCTTAGGTTAGCTCTCTTAAAATGGGCCCATATTTCTTCAATATCAGATTCCTGCTGTCGGATATTTTTTTTTTAGATTAGAAACTATGCGTTCGTTTTTGGATTGCTCATCTTCTGGAAGATGGCGACCGAGAAAAGCGGGGCTTAAGAGCCCCGCTAACAACAAATCTCCATTACCACAAATTCAGCGCCTTTCATAGCCAGAAAACACCATCACCAGTGAAACAAAAAGTCACCAGGCTCCAGAGAGAAAGCAGACTGAGAACAGAGCCACAGAGGAGATAAACCGGCCTCACGCCTGAGGACGCAGCAGACGCGGCAGCAGCGCCATACTGCCGGCGGCACCTGCGAATTCACGGGACGGCTACAGCAAGCCGAGGTGAGCCACTGCGGAACAGCCAGGCGGGATTTCTCCGCACAGAGAGCACCTAAAGCTCCCAGTGGCCGAGCTCAGCACATGCTGCAGGGATTCAGAGTGGAAATCAAAACCAAGAAGAAACACACCAGCCCCACAGCCAAGGGCGTAGCAGCGGCGTCATATTTCCACTGGCGGCAGCAGCACCGAATTCAGCGAGGCCAGTACAGCTACATCTGCGTACTCAAGAACAGTGAGTCAAATTGCGGGCCACAGAGGAGAAATCCCAGTACTGTACTCCCTGGGACTTGACCCAGTGGGGTAGGGGCGGTGGCAGAGATATCACACCATAGGAGAACGTGCAACCTGGCACCCCCCACAGTCTAAAGCAGCCTCTATCGACTCTCTGGGTCAGAGACTCTGTGATACAACCCAGTAAAGGAGTAGTGGGGTCTGAGATACTACTGACTCGAGATCCAGAACACCTTAAGTGAAGTCATAGTGACCCAAGGGAAGAACCCAGAGAAGGCACAAACATCCGAAATCATGGGAAAGAGGAATAATACTGGAGCAATAAATGCCCACAACCCCACAACATCAGAACCCAATAAAACTGATAATCAGAGATTTCTAGAAGATCAAATCAGAAAAATAACTGTATAAATAATAGAGGTGCTTCGAAAAGAACTCAGAGAGAGCCAAAAAGAGATAAAGGATGCAATTAATGAAGTAAAGGCCTCAATTCAATGCACAAACAACCAATTAGAACACATGGAGAACAGAATTTTGATTTTTATTTCCCCTTCTGCAAAAAGATTATTTAAAGTTCTAAAATTTCAGAGGAAAGGATCTGTTATTTTATTTTAGTGTGAAAATTTTGTACATATTAATTTCTTATGAAATATATTATGAGTTTTGTGACATCATTGATGGTTAACTTTTATGAAATTTCTTGTGTGCTTTGAAAATAGGTCTATTTCTCTTAATATTTGAGTGTAAAGTTCAATATAAGCTCATATGACCTGCCTCATTGTAGTTTTCTGGGTCCTCTAAATCTTTACTCTTTTTCTTTTTTTTTGTTTGTTTCACTTCATCTGTCTTGAGATGAGTTGATATATTGAATTTTTCAATTCTTATTGTGTTTTTATTTCTCCTTGAACAACTGCCATGTTATCAGGATTGCAACTTTTGATTTTCTGGTGTACTTGTGTTTTTGCTATACCTTTATATTACTTTAGTTTTCATCTTTATGAATAATTTTATTATATGTGTATGTGTATATATATATATATATATATATATATATATATATATATACAAAATATCTTTTGAGTGCCAATTCCAAATATATGTCTTTTGTAAGGTGACTTAAATTCATGTACATTTACTATGATTTTGACTGTTAAATTTTCTGTGATAATGCCATATCTATTACCATATTTTCTGCATGACCTGTTTCCTTTATACTGTTTAAACTTATTTGATATTTAAGATTTTATATTTTTATTCCATTGGTTATTGTTATACCATTTTATTTGATATTGCTTTTTGTCCCATTTTATTTATTATTTATTTTATTAGGTTTAGATAATGTCCATAGGCACACTTGTTGCATATACTCTATGTAAATCATTGAATTTATTCTATTTTACCCTTCTTCTCTGGCCATCTACTCTTTTATTATTGTTTTATTCCTCATTTGTCAAAATATAGGGCAGATACATTTGGACTTGAGGTAGGGAGATGAGAGTTCATATCATAAAATATTTCCCCAAAACCCCCATGAGAGTAGTGAAAATGAAAAGGACAGTCAATACCAAGTTTGGTGAGAATGTAGAGTAACAAGCAATCTCACACATCACTCTGGGAGCATAAAATTTTACAGCCACTTTCAAAGCTCTTCGGCAGTTTCTACCAAACTAAACACCCTATACTTTTTAAATGAATGTTTCCACAATGGAATTTAACTTAATCTCTAGCCTTTCCTATCTCCCCTGTGGTTGGTCGAAGATCTAAAATTTCCAACTCTCTAATAATATGGTTGATTCCTCTGGCAACCAGCCTGAATCCTGAAGTTATCCAGAGATCCACCCATGGTTTTCTCATTAGCATTAACTCAGGTATGGGTAAAAGAAGCTTGTTAAGCATAAAATGATGTTCCTCTCACCCCCATCATTCAGTAAATTACAGAGGTTTTAGAAGCTCAATAAAAGAAACAAAAGACAAAGACCAAATATATGTTTCTTATTGTACCATACTTAGCAGTCTGTCTCCAAATCTACCCTCTTCACTGCACTCTGAACACATTGCCCTTCTTTTCCTATAATAAAGCAAGTTCTCTCCTCACTTAAAGCTTCTGACTACCTATACTAGTGATGTTCTGGCTCTTTATAGCTGGCTTTCTTCTCATTATTTCACTTGAATAATGAGAAGGTGATCAAATGCATCTTGTCTACAACGTCTTCCCTAATCACATATATTCCTGCCCTGCACTATAACATTGATGTCACATCTAATAATTTTGGGGAGCTATGTGCCCAGAACTGCTTCAGTCACCAGAAATAACCCACATTAACTAATTTAGGATACAAAACAACTTTGTAGAGGAGCTAATAATATTCTGATTTTATAGATATGGGAATTATAAAATGAAGCACAATGGTTTTAAATTTGCTTCAAGTATTTATTTCAAGTATTTCAGAGATTGACCATAGTCAATCTCTAAAAGTCTGGGCTCCTAACCCTGACATTACACTGCCTCTTTCTAGTCACTAACATATTATCTTTCCCAGTTGTTTTATTAAGAACACTGATTCTTCTCACTAATTATCTTGTTTCTAGGTTTATATGTCTATTTCCAACTCCCCCAACTATTGAGTATAATATTCTGTGATGATAGAGACTTTGTTTTGTTCATTGTTCAATGTTATGCCCCTATTCCTGAGGAGCAGCTAAATCCAGTGACTAATCACTGTAGCACTGTAGAAAACTTGATGTATAGTTTCCTTTCTCCAATTCAGGATGACCCAAAAGAGCTATACCAGCTATATAGATATCCATGGATTTAACAAGGTCTCTGTTGTGTGTGAATCACAATTCATCTTCTCCCTCTCCAAACCTATTTCTTTATTCCCCTACTGATGCTGAACTCTAGAGTACTACCCAAAAAACAGTAAGAATACACATCTGCATGTTAGCATCCATCTTCTAGAAAGACTCGCACAATTTTCTCAAAGCCCTCTACATATTAGAATTATATAAGGAGTTTTTTTTAAATCCCCAATTCATGACCAACACCAGAACAATCAGATGGATATATCTGAGAATGATCTTGTCATTTATCACTTTGAAACTTCCAAGGTGATTCAAAAGCACAAAAAGACATAAGAACCACTATCCTATATGGTATCTGTAGAAGTAATAAGGGTCTCTACTGACTTCCTTCATTAATTAAAAATGAAAAGAGAATAAAATTATTTGATCTTACCATATAGTATTGGTAATAGGGGTGGGAGAAGTGAGGCTCTGCTTGGAGGAAAAAGCACATAAAATATATCTTCATAGGTATATAACCACTATAAATGTGGGTAGCAGCACAGTATGTGAATGGTATTATGCTGATGCAATGACTAACTATGTAAATTAAAGGGTTGTGACTTCTCATCTCAGCATCAGCATAAGGGAAGGAACATCCATCTCTAATTTGAGTCTAGCAAGATTATGCAGAGCTTGATTCTTCCAAGCTCAGTTTTTAACTGAAAGAAGAGGCCATTCTGTAGTAGAATAACAGTATTTTTTCCATTTTCCTCTTCACTAAGCTTTTGAGGTACCAAGAGAACTTTACAAACAATATGTCAGTAGCTAATATATTGGGAACAGTTCCAAGATGATCTTCACTTGTAAACAAAATCTGCACTTAAATTAGAACTTCCTATCACTTTGACATACATGTTGAATAAAAACAAGAACAAAAGATATGCCACTTAGATGAAACTACTTCAATTAGAGAAAAAACCCATGTGAAAATCGCCTTCCCTCAGTTCTAAGTATATGTGTTTCAGTACAGAGCACACTCACATATAGGTAAGACAAGAGAAGCTAGGTTATACCATGGTGACAAACACTCTCTAAACCTCAAATGCTTGAACCAACAAAGGTTTTTATATCCATTGCCTGTTCACCATAGGTAAGCAGAGTGTTCGGATACATGACATCCCCAATCAGTAATCTAGGGTAAATGAGGTGCCACCTCTATACTTGCATCATTGCGGAGAATAAAAACATAAAATGTACTAAATTGGACACTGGCTCTTAAAGTTTCTACTGAAAAGTGTTATGCATTCGTTCTACTCCAATTTCATTGGCTAGAGCAATTCAAATGCCTCCACCTAATTTGAAAGGGTTAGAGAAATTCAGTTTTACACTGTGCTCAAAGAACCATCTATTAACTGGTTGAATGATTATTACAACTAATGTTGTATTGGTAATACAGAGTTAATACCAACAGCAATGGACTAGGATTTATGAATCTGGTTTCTATTCTTTTTTTTATACTAGAGATTGAACCCAGGGACATTCTCCCTCCAAGCTATAATCTCAGCCATTTTTTATTCTTTATTTTGAAACAGGGTCTCAATAATTTGTGGAGGGTCTCAATAAGTAGCTGAAACTATTTGGGAATCCAAATTTTCCTGTCTCAGCCTCCAAAGTACTGGGACTAAAAGTGTGCACCACCACACCCAGCTTCTATTTTTTATTTTATTCAAAACTAGCTTGGCAACCTTGTTTACCAATTTCAACATATAATAAAATGTTTGGACTAAATCAATGTTTCTCAAATAAAATAAACATTTAAATTCAATTAAAAAGAGAAACGCAGAGACTTCTGGCAAGATGGTAACCAAAGGAAGCAGCACATATGAGTCCTGCTGGCATTCAGTCTCTATTGGCATGAAAATAGCATTCTAAGAAAAGAAAAAAAAGATAATATAAATTAAAAAGCACATGACAAGTGAAAGGCAGCAGAAAAAAAAGCAAGAAGGCAGATCAGAGAGCAGAAAAGTACTCTGATCACCTCTAATGGCAGCATCATCTTGCCTCACCGTGCCAGGACTGCCAGAGAACCATAGGAAAAAAACAAACAATGACTTGAAACTAAGTAAGCAGCTACAGCTCACCAGAATTGTAAGCTGTCAGTTCCTCCTGTGCAAACATAAGCTATGACTTTCAGCAGAGGTGACCAAGCTTACTGTGCTCCTCAAAGATTCACAGTGGCACTCAACAGTACCATAGGTGACCACCCAGTATGACCACAGGGACTCAGACTCATGCAGCCAGTAATAAAATAGCAGGGTCTGAGATTTTGTGGTTCAACCCTGTGAAGGTGAAAGTAGAGTCTGCTGTTGGAAGAAGCAGAGGCTCAGATTAGCAGGCAGCACCCAGGGCCAATACTGCAAAAAGGCTTATAGTTTCCATCTTCATATACTGAAAGAGACTCAGAGAATCAGGCTTGCAGCAGGAAGGTTCTAGTTGCACTCAGCATCTGCACAGAGAAGACTGCAAAGGCCAAGTCTGCTGAGTATTTATACATTGGAAGGATTGCATTATTTTGTTGTGTTTTTTGTTCTTATTTTGTGTATATGCTTGTTTTTTTCTCTCTTCCCAAACCTTTCTTATACACACCTACTTCCTTGTACACAACCTGCGTTCTTGTACACAACCTCTTCCCTTGTATACACCTACTCTCTTCTCTCCATCTCTTATCTTTTTTGTTCTCTTTTATTTTCTTTTTTGTCTTGTATTAAATCCACTTCATATCACTATATACTCTACATTGATTACTGAATCTACTTATTCACTATCTATAATCTCTACTACATACTACCTTACAAAACTTATACTTTTACTCTACTCGATCCCATATGTGGCTTTACCCTATTCTTTCATTTACAATCAATTTCCTTCTCACTCAAAGTTCACCATTGAATTTAACACAACTTGCCCTGGTATATACCAGTTGATACCTACAGACTGAGGTAAATCTATCAAAAGCAATAAATACAAACCTATGAAGTCATGAGAAGGAGGAATAACAAGGAAGCAATGAACTCCTATAACCCCACAATAATATACCCTGACAACACAGAATTGCGGAGTTTGCCAGAAGGAAAAATCAGAAATTTAACTAGAAATGACACTGGATATCTGAAAAAAAAATTTAGAGACAGTCTGAAAGAAATAAAGGATGCAATCATTGAAGTGAAGGCATAAATACAAACTGTAAACAATAGATTAGATAACATGGACAATAGAACCTCACTCTTAGAAGATAATCACTCCAAAAAATGAACAAATAGTATATAACTTAGAAAAAATAATTTGACAGCATGAATTGGACATTGAAGAAATATGGGCCCATCTTAAAAGAACTTAAGAATAATAGGCATAAAAGAGGGACTAGAAGGTGAAAACAAAAAGATCAACAATCTTTCCAAAGAAAATATATCAGAAAAAATAAATATATAGAAGGGGTCCATACACAGGTACAGAAACTTATAGGACCCACTTTATACAATATAAGAGAAAAGGTTCACTATGCCACATATTGTCAAACTAACATAGAAGACAAGGAAAGAATCCTAAAGGCAACAAAAACAAAAGTCTAAGTGACATTCAGAGGCAAACTAATTAGAAACATTCCAGACTTCACAAACCAAGTCATGAAAGCCAGAAGGGCCTAGAGTAACATATTCCAAACTATGAACGAAAACAACTTGCAGCCCCAAATTTCCTACCCAGCAAAACTATCTCTCTCTTTCAACTGAGAAATAAAAATATCTTTCATTACAAACAAAAGCTGAAATAATTTGTCTTTTAAGCCAAAACTAGAGAAAATATGCAAAGAGATGAACTGCAAAGAACTAAATAATATATGCCAGAAACAGAGAGACAAGAATTTCCATCAAGTAAACAACTAAGCAAAGAAGAACAAGTGCTACCTCAAACGGAAGTTAAAACTCAAAATGTTAGGGATTTAAAGTCATTTCCAAATAATCACACTGAATATAAATGGTCTCAACTACTCAATAAAAAGACATAAGGTGGCAAAATAGATTAAAAACCAAAACCCATATATATTGCTGACTTCAAGAAACATGTCTTACAAGTAAAGATAGTAACAAATTAAAGGTAAAGAGTTGGAGCAAGGTAATTCATGCCAACAAAACTCAAAAACAAGCAAAAGTAACAACTATAATATTAGACAAACTAGACTTCAAACCCAAGCTTATCAGAAGAGACAAAGGTCATTTTTACTGGTTAGAGGATCAATCCATCAAGTGAAAATAATGATAGTCAACATTTATTCCCCAAACATAGGTGCAGCTATTTTCATAAAACTAACTCTTGGTGACATTGTCACACATAAATCACAATACAATAATACTGGGAGGCTTCAGTACCCCTACATATACCTAGACAAATCTTCTAGACAAAAGGTCAGTAAAGATGCCTCAAACCTAAAGAACACCATAAACCAAATGAAACTATTAGACACATATAGAATATTCCACCCAAATACATTAGAGTTCACATTTTTCTCAGCTTGGGCCACACTGTAAGCAATAAAAAATTTAAAAAAAATGTGACATACTCCCCTGTGAATTTTCAGACCACAGTGGAATGAAACTAGAAATCAACTATAAGAGACGCAGAAACACCACTTAAACATGTGGAGACTGAACACTACACTGCTGAACAAAGAATGTGTCATAGAAGAGATAAGGGATTAAAACAAGAAATTCCTAGAAACAAACAAAAATAGAGATACACCATATCAAAACTTCTGGGGCATCTTGTTCACATGATTAAGAAGAAAATCATAAGCCAGGTGTGGTGGCGCACACTTGTCATCCCAGCATTAGGGAGGCTAAGACTAGAGGATCACGGTTCGAGTACATCCTCAGCTACTTAGTGAGGCCTTCTGCAACTTAGTAAGACCCTGTTTCAAAATAAAGAATAAAAAATAGGGCAGGGGTTGTAGCTCAGAGATCGAATGCCCCTGGGTTCCATCCCCAGACCTGCAAAGAAAAGAGGAAAAAAAATTCATACCACTGAGTACTAACATAAGAACAGAAAATCACCAAATAACCTAATGATGTTCCTCAAAGCCCTTGAAAAACAGGAACAGTCTAATCTCAAAACAAGTAGAAGATAGAAAATTATTTTTAAAAAATAGAGCATAAATGAATGAAGTAGAGAATAAGAAAAATACAAAAAATCAAGAAAACAAAAAACTGGTTTCTTTAAAAAATTAACAACATAGATAAACCACCAGCCAACTTAACCAAAAAAATAATCAATCCAAATAATGAAAGTAACTGATGAAAAAAGGGATATTACTAGCAACAATGTAGAAATCTAGAAGATTATAAGGAACTACTTTGAAAAACTATATTCCAACAAATTGTTAAATCTGGAAGAAATTGACAACTTTCTAAATAAATACAACATTCCTAAAGTGAGTAAAGAAGATATAGAAATTTAAATGAACCAATAGTAATTGAGGAGATTGAAGCAGCAATAAAAAGCCTACCATTCAACAAAACCTGAGGACTAGATGGTTTCTCAAGTGAATTTTATAAAACCTTTATAGAAAAACTAATCCTAATATTCTTCAATTTATTTTGTAAAATTGAAAGAAACAGGATTCTCAAAAATACATTTGGTGAAGCCAACATCACATTAATCCAAATAATCACCAAATCCAAATAAGGACAGCTCAAAGAAAGAAAACTACAGGCCTACATCATTGATGAACTTATATAAAAAAACTGCTAAAAAATACTAGCAATAAGCATTCAAAACCACATCAAGAAAATCATACACCATGACGAACTATGGTTCATCCCAGGGATGCAAGTCTGGTTCAATATACAAAAATCAATCCATGCAATTCATTAGAATTAAAGAGCTTCTGTACAACAAAGGAAACTATCAAGAGCCTCAACAGAGAGCCTACAGAATGAGAAAAAAATTTTCCAACTATTCCTCTGATAGAGGAATAATACTTAGAATATATAGTGAACTTAAGAGGCTCATTGCTAATTAAACAAATATCCCAAACCAAAAAATGGGCACATGAACTAAATAGACACTTTACAAAAGAAGAAATTTAAATGGTCAATAAATGTATAAAAATGCTCAACATTATTAGCAATCAGAAGGATGAAAATCAAAACTACCTTGAAATTTCATCTAACTTCAACTTGAATGGCAATCATTCAAATCAACCTGGTGAGGATGTAGAGAAGTGGGAACTCTAACATATTGTTGGTGGAATTGCAAAGTAGTGCAACCACTTTTAAGAACAGTATGGAAGATTCTCAGAAGAATGGGAACAAATCTACCATATGATCCAGCAATACCACTTCTGAATAGCTACCCAAAGGAATGGAAACCAAACTACCAAACTAATGCATGGGTATCTATGTTCATAGCTACACAATTTACAATTGCTAAACTATAAAACCAGCCAAGATGTTCATCAACAGATGAATGGATTAAAAACTATGGCATATGTACACAATGGAATTTTACTCAGGCATAAAGTAGAACAAAATAACATAATTTGAGGGGAAATGGATGGAACTGGAGAACATTATGCTAAGTGAGATTAGTCAATCACAAAAAAGTAAGAAATTGGATGTTCTACCTAATACTTGGAAGGTAGGGAGAAAAAGGGTCATAGGAGGAACTCTAAAAGAAGAATGAGAAACGAATAGACAAACAAATAAGTTGACCTGAGGTGATGAGAGGGAAGAAGAGGGAAATTTCCTAATGCACATGTTGTACATTCACAAACATATCAAAATCAATCACTATGCAAACATGAGAAGGAAGGAATAGGGAAGGAATTGGGGAAGGGCTAAATGAGTGATGTGTGCATGCATGCCTCTACTATCGTGTACCCCATTGAGATGTATGGATACTGTGCACCAATAAAAATTTTAAAAAAGAGAAATACAGTGATTCCATATTTTTATTTTTATATTTCATTTTATCTGTGTCAAATCTTTGTTACAGAATATAAATAACTACCACCTACTATTACTTAAGGCCTTTAATAGTAATAACAATCAAATGTATACAGGGCTTTCTAGGCACCAAACACTGTCCTAAGTATGTATTATATTTAACTCATTTAATCTTTATGGATTAGGTACTTTTCTCATTCCTATTTTACAGGTAAGGCAGAGGTAAATTAAATAATTTCTCAAGTAACACTGGATTATAAAGAGTAAAGTTTGAATTCAAATTCAATTACTATGGCTTTGACATCCTCACTTTTTACTATTATGTCATACTATTCTAGCTTGGTAAAATAAAATTTGACAACCAAGTATTGTGTCCCCAGTTCCGTGTTTTAATTTTTATTTAGGTTCTTTTATAGTATACTCTAAGAAAGAAGTCAGCATGACCAAGAAATCAACAAGTTACAGGAAATAGCATATAAGATAGACTTGAATATTCTCAGAAATCGTACACCCATATTTTGAAACTTCTAACACTTCATGGAATCAATCTAACTAAATTTTCATCATGTCCAGCTTATTATTCTCTTAGTTTCTACAGTAAATTAAGAATAACTAACTGTAGTTTTCCATTTATTTAGGAGTAGAAAATTCTAATGAAATAATTAAATATTTGATTCAATTCTTTTTTAAGTTAGACTTAATTAACTGCAGTTTACTTTTTCTTATAGCATTTCATTTTGCCTCCCAATATGATTCTGTGCATCTTACCCAATATACAATTAGCTTCTTAGAAACAAAAAATGTTTCATATTTTGACCGTACTTCCAAATTATAGCTTACATGGTGCCCTTCCTATTTTATGAACTCAATTCAAATTTTATTGGCTGAGTGGACAAATATATCTGTCGCTTTTAACATTATATAAGCACAAGAGAATTGGATGAAGTTTGGACAGTCTTTTTTAGGCAAAACAGTTTAACTCTTAGATATGATAGTAAATAAACACGAACATATTAGAACATAAGGGGGGTGCCTAACATTACTGAACTTCTAAGTAAAGTAGGTTCTTGACCTTGTAAGTGCCTGCCCTGGGCATTGTTATTAGACAAGGGATTCTGAAGAGTTGGCAAAAAAATTCTGCCCAGGCTCAGCATGACTAGATTAAACCAGGACTTAGCACTTGAACACACCAGTAAGGATCCAGCTAGCAGAGACAGAGTACCTGAGGAAGGGGATTGGAAGAACATTTCTAGTTATTTAACTAAAGATAAAGATAGGGCTTCTAATATGCTCTCTATCTGAACCTAGAAATACATTCATGCCAATACCCTTTAACCAAAGCCCAACATAAACATATCCGTAATTGAATGTGTTGTTTTATTATATGTTGCAGTGAGAGATTGCACATGCCATAGGGAACTGTAAGGTGTATCAATACGAGAGGGACAGAAAGAACTTTATATGGAATTTTGGCTTTGGTTGAGTGACTTAAAGGAGGGTCTAAGAAAGCAAGAGTTCATACTAGATTGGATGCTGAAAGAAAAGGGTGGCAAATCTATGGTTATGTATTTGTGGGTGGCACAATTACTTCAATTTTGTCTTTGCTTAGATAAAAATTAAAGAATTGCTTTGTTTTGTCCCATTTATCACAGTCTCAATGTAACTTTGTCTACAGTTGGTATTCTGTGAAATTATAAGTGTCCAACAGAAGAACAAATAGAATGGCCTTGAGCATCAGACAGCTTTAAATAATACTGAGGTCTATCTGTGGATACCAGATTAATTCTGGATGCCAGAGATTGCTTTCTTTCCTTCTCACTCTTTATGGTAGTATTCCTGAAGGCAAAGCAGGTAGTCATGACTGAGAGTAAGGAAGAATTGAGATTTTTCTAGGAAAGAAGGTGGTTCTTAACACAATGTCCTAAATATATTTAGTTGCTATATAGGTTAGGTATATCTAGAGTTTGTGGAAATCTCTATCCTTTAATCAAAGTAGGACAATAGCTGAAAAACCCATATCCTACTGATTTATTTTTTATTTTTATTTTTTGCAGGTGTAAAATAGACCTTTATTTTTTTTAACAATTTTTTTATTGAGCATAAATAGTATACATTTACACTATATTTGGTGCCCTCTCACCCCCGCCCCCATTTTCTCTTCCCCCCTCCCACCAATGGTTGTCCAGGTTAACCATGTCTTATTCATAATTTTACACATGTTCAGGTGTAGACCCTCATTAATCAAGATCGGCCTTTCTCCTCTCCTATCTTTCCATTAAAACTTAGCTAGTATTTCCCCTCTAATATCTGGAGTCCCACTGGTATCCTTTGTGTTTTCTAGTTTGGGCATATTAGAGGAAACATGTGTATCTTCTCCTTCTGTGCTTGGCTGATCTCACTTAACATGATGCTCTCCAGGGCTTTCCATCTTCTTGCAAATGATATAATTTTGTTCTTCTTTATGGCTGAATAGAATTCCATTGTGTGTATTTCCCACAGTTTTGCTATCCATTCATCTGTTGATGGTGATCTGGGTTGGTTCCATATTTTGGCTATTACAAATTGTGCTGCTATGAACATAGGTATGCATATGTTGCTGTATTTCTCTGAATTCAACCCCTTTGGAAAGATACCCAGGAGTGGTATATCTGGATCATATGGTGGATCTATTCCCACCTTTCTTACCAATCTCCACACAGATCTTCATAGTGGCTGAACTAGTTTGCACTCCCACCAACAGTGTAAAAGAGTTCCTCTTTCCCCACATCCTTGCCAGCATTTGTTGTTGTTTGATTTCTTTATGCTTGCTACTCTGACTGGGGTTAGATGGAATCTCAGTGTAGTTTTGATTTGCATCTCCCTGATGGCCAGTGATGAAGAACATCTTATCATATATCTACTGGCCCTTTGTATCTCTTCTTTTGTGAAGTGTCTATTTAGTTCATTTGCCCATTTCTTGATTGGGTTGTTTGTTTTGCTAGTGTAGAGTCTTTTGAGCTCTTTGTATACTCTGGATATTAGCCCCCTATCAGAATGGTGGCTGGTAAAGATCCTTTCCCATTCTGTAGGCTTCCTCTTTAGGTTATTGATAGTATCCTTTGATGAGAAGAAACTTTTTAGTTTGATGCTATCCCACTTGTTTATTCTTGCTTTAATTTCCTGAGCTTTGGAGGTTAAATATAGCTGACAGGAAGGAAGAAGCATCTTGCTATAGACTGAATTGTGTCACTCCAAAATTCATATGTTGAAACTCTACCCTCTAATGTGATACTATTTGGAGATGGAGCATTTAAGAAGTAGAGTTAGACAAGGTCATGAGGTTTGAGGCCCTCATGTCAAGATTAGTACTCTTATGATAAGAGACATCAGAAAAATTATTTTCTTTCTTTCTTTCTTTCTTTCTTTCTTTCTCTCTCTCTCTCTCTCTCTCTCTCTCTCTCTCTTTCTTCCTTCTTTATTCTTTCTTTCTTTCTTTCTTTCTTTCTTTCTTTCTTTCTTTCTTTCTTTCATGTCTCTGCCTGCCCCCTCGCTCTTTCCAAAGTGAAGGGGTGATATGAGCACACAATGAGATGGTCACCTTTTACCAACTAGGAAGAGAGCACTCACCAGAATCTGGGCATTCTGGCATCCAGATCTCAGATTTTCTTCCTCAAGAACTATGATAAGCTGGGCGTGATGGCGCACACTTGTAATCACAGCATTTGGGAGGCTGAGACCTGAGGATTGCAATTCGCAGGCAGCCTCAGCTACTTAGTGAGGCCATCCACAACTCAGTGAGACACTGTCTCAAAGAATAAAAAATTTGGCAGAGGTTGGGAATAGAACTATGATAAAATCTTTCTATTGTTTAAACCAAATCTATGACCAGTCTACAGTATTTTGTTATAGATGCCTAAGTTAAGAAATATATAGACTTCCGGGAAGATGGCGACAAAGCAAAGCAGGGCTTACAAGCTCTGCTAGCAACCAATCTCTATTACTACAAGATCGGCGCCTTTCATAGTCAGAAAACACCATCAGCAGAGAAACAAAAAATGTAATTACAAGGGACAGAGAAAAAGAGCGCTGGAAAAACCAGACACCAGAAAAAAAAACAGATCACAGTGCTGTGGCTGGAGCTGTGGTGCGGAGCGGCGGGAACCATCTTTCCTTGCAGCACCAAGCCCCAAAGAGGAGGGGGACTCAGAACTGAGCTCAGAGCCAAAAAGGAGATACGCCAGCCTCACGCCCGAGGATGTGGCAGCAGTGCCTTACTGCCGGTGGCAGCAGCGAGTTCACCGGACGTCTCCAGAGGAACGCACTCAACAGCCCATCACGCTCTAGAGAGGAGCGGTGGACAGCGAGCCCAGGTGAGCTGCTGCGAATCAGCTGGGCAGGATTCGGCAGATTTTTCAGTGCAAGGACCATCTAAAGATCACAGTGGCTGAGATCAGCACACCCTGCAGGGACTCAGAGCAGAGCACAAAAGCAGAGAAGAAATACGCCAGCCTCATGGCCGAGGGCATAGCAGCAGCGCCATATTGCCACCAGCGGCAGCAGCAGTGAATTCACCGAGTCCACTACAGCTCCATAAGCACACTCAACAACAGTGAGTCAAATGCAGCCCCTAGAGAAGAAATCCCAGTACAGCACTCCCAGGGACTTGAACCGGGGAGGGGGTTGGCGGTGGCAGAGATATTACACCATAGGAGAATGCCCAACCTGGCACCCCCCATGGTCTAAAGCAGCCTCGATTTACTCCCTGGGTCTGAGACTCTGTGATACAACCTAGTAAAGGAGTAGTGGGGACTGAGATACCATAGACTCGAGATCCAGAGTACCTTAAGTGAAGTCTTAGTGACCCAAGGGAAGAACCCAGAGAAGGCACAAACTTCTGAAATTATGGGAAAGAGGAATAACAATGGAGCAATGAATGCCCACAACCCCACAACATCAGAACCCAATAAAACAGAAATTCAGAGATTTCTAATAGATCAAATTAGGAAAATAACTGTGGAAATAATAAAGGTGTTTCAAAAAGAATTCAGAGAGAGACAAAAAGAGATAAAGGATGCAATTAATGAAGTAAAGTCCTCAATTCAAAGTACAAACAACCTATTAGACCACATGGAGAATAGAATCTCGCTCCTAGAAGATGATCACTCCAAAAATGAACACATAGTTTCTAAATTAGAAAAAAAAATCCAACAGCAGGAATCTGACATTGAAGAAATACGGACCCATTTTAAGAGAGCTAACCTAAGAATAATTGGAATAGAGGAGGGAAAAGAAGGTGAAACCAAAGTGATCAACAATATCTTCAAGGAAGTAATAGCAGAAAATTTTCCAAACATACAGCAAGAGGTTGATACACAGGTCCAGGAAACTTATAGAACCCCCTTTAGACAGGATTGGAGAAGAGGATCCCCACGCCACATAATTGTCAAAATGACCAATGTGGAAGCCAAGCAGAGAATCTTAAAGGCAACAAAAACAAAGGGCCAAGTGACATTCAGAGGCAAACCAATTAGAATCACTCCAGACTTCCCAAACCAAGTCATAAGAGCCAGAAGGGCTTGGAGTAACATATTCCAAACTCTTAGAGAAAACAACTTCCAGCCAAAAATTTCCTACCCAGCAAAACTTTCTATCAAATTAGATGGGGAAATAAGAAGCTTCCATGACAAACAGAAACTGAAGGAATTTATGTCTTCAAAACCAGTGCTAGAGAAAATACTCAAAGAGATTAACTACAAAGAAGAATTAGGTAACACACACCAGAACCAGAGAAACAAGATTTTCCATCCAACAGACAACTAAGATTGGTTATCTTTGGAGATTCATTATTTATGTTAGTCTTTTACCTATCTCTAAATTGTATTGTTTGCTTTTATTGTTGCTAATTTTTAGGATTTCTATGTGGAATATTAATATACCTTCAGATATAGCATTTGGAAATATTTTATCCCATTCTATCAGTAACTTTTAACTCTGTTTACATTGTCTTTGGATATACAATATTTTTTTTTAATTTTTAGAGAATTTGTTTACCCTTCTGTTTCCTGTGCCATTGAAATCATATCCAAGAAATCACTACCAATTTCAATGTTGTGAGGTTTAATGACCCAGTTTTTCTTCTAAAAATTTATAGTATTAAGATTTATATGTAGGTCTTTTATCTATTTTGAGTTAATATTTGTATATGGTGTTAGGAAGGGTCCAATTTTATTCTTTCTCACGTAATTATTATTTTTCAACAATATTTAGTTAAAAGATTATTATTTCCTCCACCAAATGTTCGTGGAAACTTTGTCAAAAATAACTTGACAATATATGGAAGAATTTATCTCTAGGTTTTTATTAACTCCAATGGTTTATATATCTGCCTTTAGAACAGTACTACACTGTTTCAATTGTTGTAGCTTTACATGGTTTGAAATCAGAAAATATACATCTTCTAGCTTTGTTCTTTTTTGAGATCGTTTTGTGTATCTAGAGTCCATATTACATATTAGGATAGATGTTTTCTGAAAAATAAATAAATATATGATAGTTTCACCTAAAAAAAAGAAAAAAAATATTCTCTGGTAAGAAAGAAAGCAAAAAGAAATATTGAAATGTTATCTTTAAGTCATCAAAAGCTTGGTATCAGACAAATGAAACTGTTCTGTGAGTTTATCATTGTTAATTTTGGATAAATTGCTATAATACTAGATGTCAACCACTAAGCTAAGCATGGGAAGGAGGGATCGGGAGGGAACGGGGTGGGGATCGGGTAGGGGCTAATTGGGTGATGTGTGCATGTGTTTCTACAAAAGTTTTTTTTATCCCATTATGATCTATGAATACAGTGCACCAATTAAAAAATAAATTAATTTTTAAAAATGGAAATAAAGAAATATATATATATATATATATATATAATGTATTACATCACTTAATGAAATAAGAAATATATATAAAGCACCAGAAGCAGGTGTTCAAGCTGTAGCTTTATCTCATCACAACTGAGGTTAAGCTGTTTATGACATCATAACTAGCATTACATTGTAAACCTAAGTTTAAAAAGTAAGATACTTTTCAAATTATTTAATGGACTTTTCTCCTCTATTTATGGTTTCAGAAACAGAACTTGAGCTGAAATAGAGCCAGTAGTTTGCTAGGTTTTAAAGCAATTTTCCAGATGATCTGGGTGCCTGCAGAACATTATTTTCCTATAAGACTTCCCTGGGACCAGAAGAGTCATTTTCTCCACCTACATTCATCCCTCATTTCCTTTAAACACAAAATGACTTCCAATGACTGGGTTTAAACCACTCTATTTTGGTCTAAAACACAAAACAAAATCTGTTTATTTCCTAACTTCTCAGGCAAAGTGAGCCCTCCGTTTTCCTGACTTTATATCTGCCAACAGCACTACTCCTATAAATCTATATTTTTTAATGGACTGAAGTAATGGCAAGCTCCGGAATCTTAGTAGATAAATATTTTTAGCTCTCAATCTTGACAAAGTCTTATAAAACTGGGTGTTATAGGTATAGTGTAAGGACCATGTTTGCTTCTCTGTTGAACTTTGGTTTCCCTATACCTTCCCTGATCTCTTCTTTTTATTTTCCCCCATTCTGAATTTGACTGAGCTTACCAAGTGGCAGCATACCAAGTAGTGCCTGTGACCTGCATTCTCCCTCCTGCTTCAGCAAACACACACTGTATACATAGTGATATCCATACAGTAGCATGGGTATGTCCTAAGACTTTTTCTCTCCTACATCTATTAATAGACCCATAGAACCAGTTTGAAATAGTTTCCAACTTTTTCCCTCAGTTTCCCTCCCCACAGTCAGAACTGGTTCATGAGTTATGACAATCATTTTCAAATATTTGCTCATCTTTCAATAACATATGTGCCATAAATAAATAACAGAATCACAAATTATTTTAAAATGATCTTCATAATGACATGAATATACCTCTATTGCCCTAGCAGAGTTCTTGGCATATAGAAAATGCTCAATACAAACCAAATGAAAAAATTAACCTAGAAATTTACAGTTCACTGATATATCAGGTTTATTACTCAGGCAAGTTGTCATAGAACCATTACTATAAACTCACAAAAAATATATGTAGTATTCAGTGAAGAGATTAAAATCATTGAAAGAGAAACATAAAGCACATCTATTCTTTATAATAACCATTTCCAACTGTGTTCTTAATCCCTCTCTTCTTAGTGAGTTTAATACTACAGTCATGCATCACTTAACATCAGGGATATGGTCTGAGAAATGTGAAATCATTCAATTTAATTCCTGTATGAACATCATACAGTGTATTTACACAAGCTAATAAGGCTAGGATGTCACTAAGAAATATAATCTGATGGAATCACTGTCATATATGCAATCTGTCACTGACTAAAATGCCATTGTATGACACATGACTATCTTAATTTCATGCCTTTCTAATCACTTTGTTATTAGAACAGTTTCATTAAAGTTTTCATGATTAAGTTCTATTTATTTTACAAAGCAAATGTCATCTTTATTCTAAAGCTTTTGTTCCAGAGAAAAAAAAATTGTGTCTCTATTAGCTTGCATGGATATTTGAAGGGTCTGAAGTTTGTGGTGGAGCACGGGATATGCTTTTATAACCACTTTCCATCCACCTTCTTTGCAATAAGTTGTAAAAACAAGAGTGAGGAAAAACCCATATGCCATTACACAATAGTCCATGGTAAGATTGCTCTCCTCTCCATACTGCTGCTCTGGCATATTCACTTTAGACTCTAGATAGGTGATAGCTTTCATAAACCACCCTCGTGAAAGCTCTCTCTTATGCTGTTGCCCAAGGTATTGGTCATAATCTTCCCTTACATTTTTCCAAAGTTTATGACTCTGTCACATAAATTGATAGACCTCAGTAATGTTGTAGTCTACAATGCCTTTAGTGGCTCCAAAATTTGAAGCCTTTGAGAAGAAGTGTAAGCAACTCTGATCACAAATATAACAATTTGCTGAAAAGAGACTTTCTCTTTAAGCTTATTTGGAAATATGGAAAGAGGGAAGTGGCAAATTCTTTCCAATGCCATATCTCAAAACTATGGTGAAATGCCAGCCTCTGAACTACTGGGTTTCTTTTCTGAGTGGGTATCTTTAAAGTTGAAAACACTTAAAGCTGAAACCTTAGTACCTCTTTTATCAGTCAACAATTTCAGTGTTACACAAATACTATCCTAATGTATTCTCAATAATTCCAGTGCTATTAGGTATTGTGACATGTGTGTGTGTGTGTGTGACATGTAAATATATAATGCACCTATGTATTTATATATATTTTAGTATTGCTTTATATGTATGAATATATGTATGTACATATACACACATGGATAATATACAAACATGTGTGTGTGTATATATACATGTGTGAGTTGGGAGTAGAAAAAGGAGACCCATAAAATTTTGCTGGGTTATGTGTATTATGTATATGCATGGCTATGGCAATTCCCCTTTCTCCAGTTTCCCCTATTTGTGTAGTGTGGTTTTAATTTTCTTTAAGTAAGAGAATTCTGAGATTAATACTAAAACAAAATATCAGATGAAATATTTTAATAAGGAGATGATCTTTTTAGTACTTGGGATCATGAATATTCACATTCATAGCCATACAATTTACAATTACCAAACTATAGAACCATCCAAGATGTACATCAACAGATGAATGGATTATAAAACTTTGGGATATGTACATAATGGAATTTTACTCAGCCATAAAGAACAGAATTACATCATTTGCAGGAAAATAGATGGAAGTGGAGAATATTATGCTAAGTGAGATTAGTCACAAAAAGTAAAAAATTAGATGTTCTCCCTAATATGGAGAAGCCAGGGAGAAAATGGGTCATAGGAGAAACTCTAGACAAAGAAGGAGAAATTATAGATGAACAGATAAGGCAACCAAAATGAGGGGGATGGGAGGGGAAGAGGGAAATTCCTTAATGTACATGATGTACATTCACAAACATATCAAAGTCAATCACTAAGCCAAATATGAGAAGCAGGTAATGGGAGGAAATTGGGGAAGGGCTAAATGAATGATGTATGTATGTATGTATGCCTCTACCACCTTGCACTCCATTAAAATGTATGACTACAATGCACCAATTAAAAAAAAAAACAGGGCTGAGGATGCAGCTTGGAGGTAGAATGGCCCTGGGTTCAATCCTTAGTACTTCAGATAAATAATAAATAAATAAATACATAAATACATAAATACATATATATAAATACATAAATATTCAGGTCTTCAGGCATGCCAGGCAATTGCTACACCACTGATCTATATCCCCAGCCGCAAAAAGAAGATAATTTGAGAGCATAAAGGAAGACAAAGTGAAGAACTCTATATGTGGAAGCAAAAGATGATGAATGGTAGCAATGAAGGAAAATAAACATAGAGAGACCTGAATAGGATGAATGAGCTAATAGAAAGCAGGGCTAGATATACTAGGACTCTGTACTTATAAAGCTTCTGTACCAGATCTTAGATTCTGTAGACAGAGTAAAGTTAGTATTTAAATCAAATAGTATCTTATATCTCATCCTTCTAGCAAAAAATAAGAAGTATAACAAAACAAACAAAGGAAAGGATGTGGATCAAAAGAAGCCCTTATATATTACTGGCATTATTATTAATGAATACACCATCCTTGGAGAATAACTGCTCATTAGCTTAACATGTACACATGTTATTGTTTAGTAATCATGCATTTAAGTACATATAGCTAGGAGAACTCTCACATATATGTACTGAAAATATACAAATTTCCTCAAAATAGCAATGTTTGTAATGGAAAATAATGAAATTCAAACAAAGATCAAATCAAATGTCCAATAACAGGACAATGAACACAATAGAATGTGGTAATGAAAAACTATCATACATAAATAAAATGAATAAATTAAATTATAGCAGATACTGTTTGGCTGTGTACTGAAGCCAGTTCCTCTTCTTGGGCATTAGCTACACAACATTTTCTAGCCTCCATTACACTTTTGTGTGGTAATGTTTGCCTATTTGTATATTCTAGAAAGCCAACACAATAATGGAATCATTTTATTACAGATGAGCCCTATGAAAATAAAAAGCAGAGGGAGCAAGAGTAGAGAGAGAGAGCCTTCACACTAAGATACTGATCTTACACATGTGAAAAGAGAAAGGAACAAAGGAAGAGTGGGTAAGGAAAACGTCTGAAGCACAGCTCTGAGAAAGTTTCAGCTATTCAAATGTTAATTTCCACTACAATGATTTCCCATAGGTAAATGCTGCATTGGGTAGAAATGCCCAGCCCTAGTACACTTGCTATGTTCAGTCCTGTTGGAGAGAGACCAGTGAAGTATGATCTTATACAAATGGAACATGAGAGGAGGTGACATGTGCCAGTTCTATATGTGGCTCATACAAATGTCCCATACGGGTCCTCCATGACTGTCCTTCAGGGAAGATAAGTTTAGCAATGTAGAAAGCCATATGTTGAAGATAGCAGAGGACAAGATGGAGAAATTATAAGTTTCTGATTCAACACTTGGACCTGAGCCATCCACTATCGCAGCATGTTCATTTTTTACTTTATGCAGAAGAGAAATAAACTTGTATTGAGTTGCAAAACTGAGATTTGAGGGTTTATCTATTATGACAGCTAATTATATCCTAAGTCATGCTTTTAGCAACTCATTAAATCACAGAT
This sequence comes from Muscardinus avellanarius, assembly GCF_963383645.1. Classification (NCBI taxonomy): domain Eukaryota; kingdom Metazoa; phylum Chordata; class Mammalia; order Rodentia; family Gliridae; genus Muscardinus; species Muscardinus avellanarius. The sequence continues at coordinate 36,618,389 of NC_137792.1, forward strand.
GAATCTTGGAAACCTAATTTCAAGAGAAAAAAAGTAGGTCTCAAAAGATAAAATATAGTAAACTGCAATTTTATAGACTTGAAAACAAGTATATCTAATAATATATTGTTAAGAATCATATTTTCAGAGCCATAAAATGATTCAAAAAATTAATAATAGTGTTTAATTCTGAGAAAACTCACAGGATGGGATGAGGAGGGAGATATATGTAGATGGGAAATGTGTATAGTAAGATTAATCACAACTTCTCAGATAATTATATCATTCTATTTAATACTTCTTTGCATAGAAATACTTGTTCAGGACAGAGGCTTCTTGTTAGATGAAGAATGACTGCCATGCTTTCTTTGATACTATCAGTCATGCCTATCAAGTATCTCGTATTCCTTTGGGAAACAATTGACATTTTGAAATAAAGGTTTTTCTCTAAGAGGTATCAAGAAATTGTCAAGCTTGATAGATGAAAATCTAAAAGTTCAAAATATTTTTTGTATGCTCAAATATCAGTAGCAGATTATCAAGTTCAATTTGAAACTAAGTTCAGCTAGGAATTTTCATTGGCTATAAGTACAGAGACTGAAAACCAGTAGCTTAAACACATGATTTATTCTCTCACAATAAAGAAGTCTGAAATTCAGAAATCTACAATTGGTATGAAATTCCACAGTGTCCTTATGGAACTAGAATCATTTTTTCTGTTCTAGTGTCCTAACACATGACTTTATCCTTACAAGTCAGGATAGATGCTGGATCTCTATGATCTGTGTTCCAGATATCAAAAGGGCAAAGATCGTCTTACAGCAGTCAGATTTGTCTAAGAAGCCTTCGCCAAAGCCCCACAAACATTTGTCCTTTAATTTCAGAAAAGGAATTGAGAATAAATTATCTAATCTATATCATCATATGCTCAAATAAGATTGGGGTTCCATTTTTAAAATGAAGAGGAGAATGTCTATTAGAAAGCAACTGGAATATTTGGAACTAATTGGAAAAAATTAAAATGGGCACAAAATGAAAAGTACCTTGAGTAAAATTGATCATGTACAAATCCCATGACCCAGATGTTCTACTACTATAAATAAATTATAGAAATTTTATATGAATATATTAAATTCTTGAAAATGCAAACTATAAAACATGTTCAATATTTTTCATAACAGTGAGGTTTACATGTTAAAAATCTAGACACAGAACCAAATGTCATTAACAGCAGACTGGATTAATAAACTTTCATATTCATTTAATAAAATGCTATAATAAATTGGAAAATAACATATCTCAAAATTATAATTAGAAATGACATGCCGGCCGTGGTGGTGCACACTTTTAATCTCCACACTTGGGAGGCTGAGACAGGAGGATCGCACAGGATTGAAGCCAGCCTCAGCTACTGAGTAAGGCTCTCAGCAACTTAGTGAGACCCTGTTTCCAAATAAAATACAAAATAGGTCTGGGAGTATAGCCCAAGGGTAGAAAGCCTCTGGGCTCCATCCCCAGTAACACACACACACACACACACACAAAGAAATGACAAAAGCATAGGCAAGGGAGGTAACGAGTGTGTGTGTGTGTGTGTGTGTGTGTGTGTGTGTGTGTGTGTGTAAGAAAGGGAATGACAGAAAAAGGTATATGTTTGTGGCTGCACTGCAATCTCCCCCACAAAAATTTATATGTTTATGTCCTAATTCCCAGTACCTCAGGACATGGCTCTTTGGAGAGTGGTTATTTTAAAAGATTAAGTTCCTGTGGAGTCATTGGGGTAGACCCTATTCCAATATGTTTGCTGTCTTTAAAAGAAAAACAGATCTGGACATAGAGATGAGAAATTATGCAAAGAGAAGTGACCATGAAAACACACAACAGAAAGACAGCTATCTGCAAGGCACTGAAAAAAGTTTTCAAGGAAAGCAAACCTGTCAACACACCTTAATCCCTGATATCTAATCTCTAGAACTATAAATGATTAAATTCCTGTTGTTTAAGCTACTGAGACTATAATATTTTATTATGGTACCCAGAATAAGCTAATAAAGTCAGAACTATGGATTTATCTTGGGGTGGGGGCAGAGGGATACAATCAGGAAGGGCCATAAGCTAATTTTCTGTCAATAATAATATGACAACATCCTTTATTTTAATGCAGATCATACGTATGTAGGAATTTAGTATAATTTTTATTTATGAAATATTGTATGTTATATTGTATCCATAGTATGTTTCCCCCACTTAAATATTAAGAAAAAAATAAGATAAAGAATTGAAAACAGGCATTTAAGTAGAGGAAGATGATCATAATCAAAGAGATTTGAACAAAGATCTATATGATGTACCTCAAAGAAAGATATGATTTAGATTCAGGACCACAGCTTTAAAACTAAATTTTAGAGCTCCAATTCATATAAACTTTAAAATGTACTTTTTCCTGGTTGGATAAAAAACTGTAGTATATTAAGTTCAAGAAGTTTATACAGTAATCCAATAGAAAATGAAAAATTTACATATTTCATGGTAAAAGAACACCATACTTTGAGACAAACATATTTTTTGGTGGTACTGGGGTTCCTGGAAACTCTTCTACCTCAGGGATACACTCCCAGACCTATTTTTATACTTTTTAAATTTGGAAACAGGTTATCTTAAGCCAGCACGGCTGGCTTCGAACCTGCGCGATCCTCCTGTCTCCGCCTCCCAAGTGCGGGAATTACAAGCATGCACCACCACGTAAGGCTCAAACATATTTTTAAATAATACAGAAAATGTTATGTGTATGCACATTAAAAATAATTATGCCAATGATTATCTTATACAAAGAAAAAGTTGAGAGTTAATAATGTCAGTTTAATTTGTTATATCTAATGCTGCTAATCTCATTAAGAATTATTATCATAAAAATAAATTTAGAGCCAGGCATGGTGGTGCATGCTTGTAATCCCTGCACTTGGGAGGTGGAGGCAGGATGATTGCAAAAATAAATTTAAAATAGGTAAAGTCATTAAAAAGTATCTGCATATGTATATAGTACAGAATGATTAATTCCCAAACAATCCATTTTGTCTCTGTTCATGTCTGCATTCTTGTGATTACCTTTCACACAACCTCATGAAAGGTAAACTAGACAAGAAATCAGAAGGATATGTTTTAGTTGTGAGACTACTGGAACTCTCTGGAACTTAATTCCTTCATCTTTACTCATTGGTAAAAATATATGTGACTGCCTACCTGGTGGTTCAATGTGGAAATTAAATTAAGTTAGCACTAAAGGCAATTAAAGATTATAAAGTTCAACTTCTTCCCTTAAAAAATGAAATTTAGATACATATAGAGACAAAGACAATAATCATTGGAATATTGATTGTAATATTCAAGGTTATGGAAACAACCAGAAATTAGAGAAGATAAAAAGAAAATATTGAGATAAAAATCCCAAGTTAGGCAAGTAGGTGAGGAATTCCCAAAACGGAATAATAGTTATGAAAAGATAGTAGAGAAAAGATGGAGGGGAGGAAATTAAGGGAGGAGAAGAAATAGTTCAACAAATTGATTATAACAAAATGAAATGAGTTTCCATAATGAAAGGGCTCAATATAATACATGAAATATTCCTTAGCATAGATTTCAGAAAGGTGAAAGCAGTTGACATGGAAGAATCATGAACTGATACGGCTTTAGATTTTTCATTAGCAACACTGAAAAAAATGAATTGATATTATAAAAATACTGAAATGATTTCCAATCTAGATTCCCATACCCAGCCAGTCAATGAAATGTGAAGTTAGAATAAGTGCATAGAGATGCATATATAGCTTAATAGTAGAGTATGTGCTTAGCATGTAAGATGCCTAGATTCAATTTCCATAATAAAAGAATAGAAAGTTAAAAAATAAAGAAAATTCAAATTCATAATAAGAATTATTTCTAGAGATAGAGAGGGAGATACAATCAATATAGGAGGACCATGATGAGACTTATAAGTTGTGGTAATGGTGCCCTCCTTAATTTGGGTAGTAAGATATGAATATTTTTATTTTATTTTTAATAAAGAATAAACAAACAGAAAATGGTTAAATTGAAAGATAATGATCAATGGAGGATTTGCATGGCATTGGACTTAATTGGGCTGAAATTAAAATGATATTCCTCATGTATAACTGCTCATACAATTTTAAATAAATATATTGACAAATATTTTAAATAAAAACTGAAATAGATAAACTATCCTATGTATTATGGGATGTAAAAAATTAAGTAAAGTTTCATGATTACAAATAATACCTGAAATGAATGAAGAAATCAGATGTGCATTCAGAGAAGAGGAATCTGAAAAGTTTAATAGACACTTTTTGGTTTTGTACTGGGGATTGATCCCAGAATTTCAATTCTAAGCTACATGGCCAGTCCTTTTTATTTTGAAACAGGTTGATAGTAAGTTGTGGAGGATCCCTCAAACCTGTGATCAACCTTTCTCAGCTTCCCAAGTACTGAGATCACATGTGTATGCCACTGTGTCCTGCTAAGGTCAATAGACATTTGAAAAGAATAACCACCCTCACTAGTAATAAGAGAAATACTAATAGAAATGATAAGATATGTTTTTTTGCTTTCATTGATTTGACATTACCTAGTTTGCACTAGGAGGTAGAAAAATGAAGATTCATATGCTGGTGATAAATAGAATGAAAATTAATACAATTTGGCAATATCTAGAAAGTTGATTATAAGTTATTTGAATATTCCATTATTTAGTCCTCTATCAGAGGAGTAGCTGGCAAAAATTTTTTCCCATTCCATAAGCTCTCTTTTTAGACTCTTGTTTCACAGAAGGTATTTAATGCTACCCCATTTATTGATCTTCATTTTTATATCCTGAGTGTTGGGGGGTCATACTAAAGAAGTCTCTACCAGTACTTATGCAACTACCATGCTGTTTTATTATTACAGCTCTGAAGTATAGTTTAAAATTAAATATTGTGATTCCTTGAGCATGGTTCATATTGCTGAGAATTGCCTTGAGATGTTTTTAGATGAATTTTAGGACAGTATTTTTTAAGACTACAAACAATAAAAAATGTTGGTGAGAATGAAAGGAAATAGAAAACTTTATACAATATTGGTAGGATTGCAAATTAGTACAGCCACTATGGGGATCAGTTTAGAGGTTCCAAAGTATGGAGATTATATATATATATATATATATATATATATATATATATATATGTATATATATATATATATATATATATATATATGAATATATGGAATCAGACTGGGTATGGAACCTCTATATGATTAAGCTATACCACTCCTGGGTATCTTTCCAAAGGAAGTGAAGTCAGTATATTACAGTGATGAATGAATAACCATGTTTATAGCAGCACAATTCATAATCGCCAAACTATGAAAGCAGCCTATATATCCATTAACAGATAAATGGGTTATGGAAATATATATATATATATATATACAGTGGAATTTTACTGAGCTATAAAGAATAAAATTTTCATTTGCAGGAAAATGAATGGAATGGAACTGGAAAATATTATGCTACTTAAGATCAGCCAGTGTTCCAGTCAGCATTCTACTGCCATAACCCAAAACAACTGACCATACAATTTAGAGAAAGAAAGATTTACTTGTTCACAGTTCTGGAGATTGCAGAGGTTCAGTTTCTGTCAATCTGGCATCAGCAGAGATCAAGGCATGGTGACAGGAAGTAGAGAGAGAAAGGGCCCTGCTCTCACATAAGGTTGAAGCAAAAGAGATAACATCGGATAGAGGGATCATATATAATCCCCTTGACCACACCCCTAGAAACACTCATGAACAGCCAAGCCCTACCTCCAACATGGTTGCCTTGTTTCCATGAAGGCTAGGGAAATGACACACCTCAAAGCCCTTTCAAAACAGGAAAATCTAACTCCAAAGCCAATAGAAGACAGGATATTGTTAAAAATCAGAGTGGAAATAAACAAAGTAGAGAATTAAAAAACAATACAGAAAATAAAAAAAACAAAAGCTGGTTCCTCAAAAAAAAAAAACAAGATAGATAAACTAGCCAATTTAACTAAAAAAAATAGAGAATATCAACACAAATATTGAAGATAAAAGTTGAAAAAGGAGATATCAGAACTGACAGTGCAGAAATCCATAAGATTATCAGAAATTACTTTGAAAAACTATGCTCCAACAAAATGGAAAATCTGGTGGAAATTGACAACTTTCTACATAAATACAACCTTCCTAAACTAAGTCAAGAAGACACAAAAACTTAAACCAACCAATAGCAATCAAAGTGACGGAAACAGCAATAAAGACCTTACCATCAAAGAAAAGCCCAAGTGAATTTTATAAAACTTTTATAGAAGAGCTAATCCCAAAACTCCTCGATGTATTTCCAAATACATTCTATGAAGCCAACATCACATTAATACCAAAAGAAAATAAAGACAGCTCAAAGAAGGAAAACAATAGGCCTATATCTCTGATGAATTTGGACGCAAAACTGCTAAACAAAATACTAGCAACACGCATTCAAAGCCATCTCAAGAAAATCATACACCATGACTAGTTAGGATCCATACCAGGGATACAAGGCTGGTTCAACATACAAAAATCAATCCATATAACTCATAATATAAACAGAACCAAGCAAAAAAATCATATGATCATTTCAATAGATGCTGATTAAACCCTTTGATAAAATCCAACATCCATTCATAATAAAAGCACTGCAGAGAATCGGAATAGAAGGAACATAGCTCAACATAATAAAGGCAACCTACAATAAGCCCACAGCCAACATCATAATAAATGGGGAAAAACTTTGAGAATTCCCCCTAAAAACAGAAATAAAACCAGGATGTCCATTATCACCATTTTTCTTCAATATAGTACCTGAGACTATAGCCAGAGCAGTAAGACAAGAAAAGGAAATCAAAGGAGTAAAAAAAGGAAAAGAAGAACTCAAAATTTTACTATTTGCAGATGGCATGATACTATACCTAGAAGACCTAACAAACTCAACTAAAAGACTTATAGAACTGATCAACAAATTCAGCAAAGTGTCTGGATACAAAATCAATCTTAAAAAATCAGAAGCTTTTCTGTACACCAAACATAAATCCACTGTAAAAGAAATTAAGAAAACACTTCCACACAGGATTTTCCACAAAAAAATAAAATACTAAGGAATAAACTTAACCAAGGAGGTAAAAGTCCTCTACAAAGAAAATTATAAAAAATTGAAAAAAAAGATCAAAGAAGATCTTAGAAGATAGAAAGATCTGCCATGTTCATGGATAGGCAGAATAAATATCAAAATGGCCATACTTCCAAAAGTGATCTACAGATTAAATGCAATACTTATTAAATTACCAAGATGATTCCTCACAGACACAGAAAAATCAGTCCTTAAATTCATTTAGAACAACAAAAAACCCACAATAGCCAAAGTAGTTCTCAGTAACAAAAACCATGCAGGAAGAATCACAATACCTGACTTTATACTACAAAGCCATTGTAATAAAAACAGCATGGTCCTGGCACAAAAACAGATACATAGACTGATGGAGTAGAATAGAAGACTCAGAAACATATCCACACACAGCCAATTGATTTCTAACAAAGGGGCCAAAAATATACACTGAAAGAAAGATAGTCTGTTCAACAAATGGTGTTGGCAAAATTGGTTACCCATATGCAAAAAAATGGAAATAAATCCCACTTTCTCACCCTGCACAAAAGTCAATTCAAGATGGATCAAAGACTTGGAAATTAGACTAGAGACCTTAAAGCTCCTTGAATAGGGCATAGGTCCAGCACTGCAACACACAGACACAGATAAAGACTTTCTCAACAAGACCCCAGAGGCACAAGAAACTAAAAGGCGAATCAATATGTGGGATTGCATGAAACTGAAGCACATTTCTTCAGCTAAGGAAACTGTCAAGAGCCTAAATTGAGAGCCAACTGAATGGGAGAAGATTTTTGCAAACTACTCCTCATATAGAGGACTAATATCTAGAATATACAGAGAACTCAAGAAACTCAACACACACACACACACACAAAAAAAAAAAACAAATTCACTACTAAGAAAACAATCCAATCAAAAAAGGGGCAAATGAACTAAATAGACACTTCACAAAATAAGAAACAACAACAAAATCTGGCGTGGATGTGGAGAAGTGGAAACTCTAAAACATTGTTGTTGGGATTGCAAATTAGTGCAACAACTTTGGAAAACAATATGGAGAATCCTCAGAAGAATGGGAACAAATTTACCATTTGACCCAGCAATACCACTTCTGGGTATCTATCCAAAAGAAATCAAACCAAACTACCAAACTAATACATGTGTATCTATGTTCATAGCTGCACAATTCACCATTGCCAAATTATGGAACTAGCCAAGATGTCCATCAACAGATGAATGGATTACGAAACTGTGGGATATATACACAATGGAAATTTATTCAGCTATAAAAACACAATTACATGATATTCAGGGAAATGGATGTAACTGGAGGACATTACACTAAGCAAGATAAGTCAGTCACAAAAAATAAGAAATTGGATGCTTTTCCTAATATGTGAAAGCTAAGGAGAAATTGGTAATAGGAAGAACCCTAGGTGAAAAAGAGATAATATAGAGGAGCAAATAAGGCAACCTAACTGAGGGGATGGGAGAGTGGAAGAAGGAAACTCTCTAAAGCACATGATATACTTAAATAAACATATTGATGTCAACCACTAAGTCAAGCATGGGAAGGAGGGATGGAGAGGGAATGGGGTGGGGATTGGGTAGGGGCTAACTGGGTTATGCGTACATGTATGTCTACACAATTTTTTTTATCCCATTATGATGTATGAATATAATGCACCAATAAAATTAAAAAAACAAAACTGAAAGATATGTCATGTTGATGATAAAAATAACATATAACCATTAGGAAATTTTTTGAAAAAAAATATTTATGTCATGATGGATTCCTAATAGTAAAAATATAAACATAAGTTTACATTAGTGGAGGAATGAATAATTTGTACTAACTGTATTCAACAACATAGAATATTATATATACATCAGTAAAGTTTGGTGAACTTGGGTTACTCCATGTGTATTAAACTGGATACATTTACAAAACAATATAGACCAGAGGAGAAAAAGCCATTTGCATAAGAATATGTACCAATCATTAATAAGCTATATGGAATTATAAATGTTTTTATTTATAAATATACAGGCAAAGTTTAATTGGTAAAAGAAAAAGAGGAAGAGGTATTCACCTCCAGGTAAAAGGATAGCACTGATTGAGAGAGAAGTCAAAATTGTCCCTGTATTTAACGGGAAATGATTTTGGTATTTATATCACATATCTCCCCATGAAAAAAACCTTTAAATCCATAAAAGAATTTTTGTTATTTCTATGTTTCAAAGTCTTTTCTTGGGGGTGGGGCTTCCTCTCTCTGGCATTTTCAATATTCAGTGACTAAATTTTCTAATTCTGTTCTCAGACCTGTGCTAGAATTGCACCTGCCCTGAGGATCAGGCTTTAGAGGACCTCAATACCACAAACATAAACACATAAAAATGTACAAAAATCACATGGGCACCTCTGACACTCATGATATGGTCCTCAGTCTTGGCACAGCACAACCTACTAGGCAAAAGTGGCCATTTTGCCCCATCAAGAATGTTCTTCATGTCTTTTTTCTCAAGTTCTCAAAAGTAGAGGCAATCACATCCCATCACTTTCTGTGAAAGTTTGTGGTATATTTTCACTGACAACACTGGAAATAGACATTTCTTTTGAGTTCTAAGATAATTTAAATGTCACTAATGTAATTTGAGACACTAAAGTAAGAAAAAAAGACTCGCTCTTCAAATCCACTTTAGATATAAGGAATGCAGAGATAAGAAATTGCACTATGAAATATCTTCTAGTGATGCTGAGGGTCTATTTTATGCTTTTCTTTCTGTTTTCCTTATAATTTGAAATTACAAATTAACATAGTATTTATAATGTGGCACTTGAAAAAATTTACAATGCTAAATCATTCATATTCCAATTTTTAGATTTAAATTTTGACTAAAATGTATTTATTTGGAGTTTTCTTTTCTTTTTATTTAATTAGTACACTGTAGTCATACAGCTCAATGGGGTACAAGATGGTAGAGACATACATGTACACATCACTCATTTAGCTCTTCCCCAATCCCCACCCAATTCCCTAAGTTTCAAACAACATGTATATGAAGTAGTACAGTTATACATTTTGAGTTGTAGATTTTATTGCCATTAGCAAAAGAAAAGTGTGCAGAGAGGATTTTTATCTGTATATCAATTTCTTTTATCCAAAGAGATCAAAATTCTGAATCCCAAGGCCATCCTCAGGAAGTCTTTGAAGTTTGTGTTTACTTCCTTTCCATCTTTCAAGATTCTAAAGGCTTAGAGAAATGACTGCTCAAAATTTTCCTTAATGTACAGATTTAATCTTTCAAACACTCGACACCACTTACATATTACTTTTTTCCCCAAAGGACTTCATGTTTTAAAAGGCAGTGTTTACAACACAAACTACATCTATTAAGTCATAATTCACTTTTCTGTTTTTAGTTAATCATAGATATCTCTAATTAGTGAACACAGCTTCTGAAGAGTGTAAATCTCCTATCCTCAAATAATGTGATTACAACAGAATCAAGGTAAGGCATCTTTTAAATTATTCTGGATATCTTCATTAAAATTAATATATTATTTTGGTTAGGCCTTTTAAAATATTGAAAATAGCATGCTTATCTGAGTGGTGTTTTACTGGTTAATAATTCCCTTTATACTTGAAATTCTTTTAATTTATGATATTAAAATGCTGACTGAGATAAATAAAATTACATAAGAACATGGACAAATCCTCTTCCACAAATAGCAACTATGGAGTTATGGGAAACTGGTAAAATGTCCCAAAACTTGAAAATGATCCACTCTAGAAACTGACAAAAGGTATATAATAGTTTGAGGACAATTTATACTTGAAAAACTACTGAACTTCATTTAAGGACCCTGGGATTCTACAGTGCTCTTAACCATGGTAACTCCCAATGAACTCCTATACTCCTCTCTCCAGTTCAGGTAAGTACAGATTCTGCTGTCTTATCTACTTCAGTAGAGTGGTAGATATTGTCAATGACCAACCATGTTGTCTAGGGAAGTGTTGATCTCTAAGCTCCACTCAGCACCAGGACTAAAATAAGACAAGCAAGAAACTCACCTTGGGTAAAAAACAAATTAAGGAGGTACCAAAAACCATATCAATCAAGATAAATAATATTTTAATGCAACAGTTTTTAAGAAATACTTAATGCAAAATAAAACCCACAGTGAAAAAAATTGCAAAACTGTACATTAAAACCATTCACAGCCCTGGTAATGGATCTATTGCAGTTGTGGTTATGGGAAGCATAATCCTGACCAGAAGAAATTGTATCCATTTTTTTAAGTAAAACTATACAAATCTCTCTGGTGTTTTAGCTGCATCCATATAATCTAATATGTTATTTTTCATTATTGTTATTTTTAAGAATTCTGTTACATTGGGTCCATAGTTTGCCTTTGTTAAAAAGTTTCTCAATATTTAAGCTTTTAAAATTTTCAGATAGAAAATATTTTGGTTGTTGTTATTAAGTTAGTTTTATTGCACTGTGAAGAACGAATACCATTTTTATTATTTATATTATTAGATTTTATTGACACATTTTCAGTGGCCTAAGATATTATCACATTTATGAATGATTCAAATACAATTGAAAAAAACTATAATCTCTATTACATAGGTTCAGAGTTCCCTGTGAGATATACATTATTAATTACTTCCTATATCCTTCAAAATTTGTATGGCTTATTCTTTGAAATTGAGAGATAGATAGTCTCTATTTGTTTGTACTTGCCATCTATATCTTTTCAAATACACATAGCTATACTTTATGCACACACATATGTACATATTTTATATGTTTGTGTAAATATTTATATGTACATATGTACAGTATTTCACTGGGAAGTATGTTTTTTTTAATTTTTTGCAGCTCTAGGGATGGAACCCAGGGGCATTTGACCTCCAAGCTACACCCCCTGCCCTATTTTTTATTCTTTATTTTGAAACAGGGTCTCACTAAGTTGCAGAGGGCCTCACTAAGTAGTAGTTGAGGCTGTGAACCGCGATCCTCTGGTCTCAGCCTTACGAATGCTGGGATTACAAGCATTCACCACCATGCCCGGCTGGGAAGTATGTTTTATTATCCCTCTCTTTTGTGTAATATTATTTGATTTTTGTGTGTGTGGTATTGTGGTTCCTGGAAACCCTTCTACCTCCGGGCTACACTCCCAGACACCTATTTTTTATATTTCTATTTTGAAACAGCATCTCTTAAACCAGCGAGGCTGGCTTTGAACCTGCAGGATCCTCCTGTCTCTACCTCCCAAGCGCAGGTATTACAAGCGTGTACCACCATGCCCGGCATTATTATTTGATTTTTAAAAAGGTTTTAATTTTGTACTAATCGTTGCTTTTATAATAGTACCATTTTATACCAATATATCTATGTGTATGTATTATATTCTTTTTATTTTCTATACTCTCTACTGCTTCCTTAGTATGAATTATATTGAAATGTGTTGGTTGTGTTTTCTTATCCCCTATTCATCCTCTAAATGATTATTTTACATGGAGTATTATATTCTTAATCCCAGTTACTATAGTTGACAAAATAAATGTTCTCCATAAAGATGATCATGCCCTAATTCTCCAAGGTCTAAATATGTTCCCTTGTGTGGGAAAAGGGACTTCATAGATGTCATTCAGTTAAAGACCATGAGATGAAACAATTATCTAGATTAACCATGTGAGCCCAATGTAATAACAAGCATCTATATAAGTGAAAAGAAAATCAGAATCAGAGATAGGATGACTAAATCAGAGATTTGAGTGATGTAACCATGAGCCAAGATATACTGACAGTCTCTAGAATGTGGAAAAGGAAAGGTAACAGATTTTCCCCTTGAGCCTCCAAAAGAAATGTAGCCCTACTGATCCAGTTTGGACTTTTGACCTCTATAATTGCAAAACAACAAATTTGTATTGTTTTAAGGTACTCCATTTGTGGTAATTGTTACAGTAGCAATAGAAAAATACTTGACTACTTACAAGGGAATCCAAAATCTGATTCTATTTGTATATATTCTCCCTGCAATCTATTTTTCTACTGTATGAACATTTTTTGCCATTTCCTCACTTATCATTTAAACAACTCTACAGGAACTTATTTATTTGAGGTGTAAATTCAGTCCTCTGTCAATGCATCTTCAGTCATTTTGGATTTCTAAAGTTAGTTTTCTAAAGAGTCCTGACAAAGTGTTCATGTAAACAATATTTCCTAAATTCTTGCATGCTCAGGACATGCCTATAACCTTTCTACTTCAAAGCTATTTTGACTAGATATAAAACTCCTAAATATCTTCTTTCACTGAGTATTTTAAATATGTTATTTTATTGTCTGACTTAAGGACTTGATGTAAAAAAGTCTAATGGATATCTAATGTTCCGAAGTGGGTCATGTTTTTTGCATAATAATACACTTCAAAGATATCAGAGATTTAAATATAATTTATTCTTTTTGCTTTTTTGAGGTTCTAGGGATTGAAAGAATGACCTCTTACATCCTAAGTACACACTCTACCATGGAGCTACATCTCCAAACCTTAAATATGATTTAACTTAAAACACATTAGATAGGGAAGTAAAAAAGTAATATTTTCCTAAATATGCTATATTTCATACTTTTAACATTGAACTCCTATAATTGTTTCACATGTTCAATTACAAAATTAAATACAAAAGGAAAGAAACAATATCTAAAATCATTATAACAAAATAAATATTTTCACATAATTTAGAAAAGTATATAAATATTAAAATAAATATTGGTAGGTTTTCTTAGATCCTGGATATGGGATAAACTTTATCAATTATAATTCAGAAGCAATGAAAAAAGACCAAAAACTTTTATTTCATTATAATTTTGCATGGCAAAACTACATTAAGCAAAATCAAAATACAAATTTGAAAATATATTTGCAGTGTATATCACATAAAAAGATTAATGACTTTAATATACAAAGAGATTCCAAAAATAAAGTATGAGATGCAAGCAACTTCTTGAAAGATAAATGGAGAAAAGATTTGACCTTAAACTCACAAAATAAATAAGAGATTTTAAAAATATGTAAATACATGCTATCATATAAAAATTGCTAATTCAAGTCATATTGAGATGCTACTTCTTATACACTAGTTGACAAAAATTCAAGAGTCTAACAACACACTCCACTGGCAAATATATAGGGAAAATCCTAATAACTCATCATTAATAGGGTTGTAAAATGATATAATTCCTATGGAGGAGAATTTGACAAGATGATTTTGAAATGCACAACTAAATCTCAATACACTGCAGGAAAAAAAGGGAGAAGAGAAGATATCTGAAAGAAAGTTTGCCAAGTGCTTTGTGCATGGATGTCACTATCACTATAAACTACATTATGATGTGAGACTACAATGCACCAATAAAAGTACAGAAATACTGCCAGAGATACTAAAAATATAATACTTATATGATATTATACTTATGAAGAAATGAATAATCTAACTGGAAAGTTAAATAATTGGGGATATATATTTTAAGAGATATGTGGTTCCAAAGAAATAAATATTTCAAATTAGTGTCTTGCTTTCAGAAGAGGACAAAATTCATTGTAAACAAGCAATAAGCAACTGTTCAGGTGGGTAACAGAATTAAGGAATACATGTGCCATATCTATGAGCCCAAAAGGATGACAAATATTGTTTCCAGTAAGGTTTTGCATTAGACATGGGAAACTTAAATGATGAGTATTTGTATAATAATGTAAATCTATATTTACCTTTCCAGGTAAAAGCCAGTTTCACCTAGTCACATAAAAATTGATAAAGAAATTATCTTTTAAAATACCAACATACTATTTTGAAAGACTCCTACATTTATCAGACTCCTTCAATGTACTTGAATCAAGAATCTATTTTACTCTATAAACTCTAACAATAATAATGTTAACATACTAACTTCTAGAAAATTTCTATGATCAAAAGAAAATTTCTTTACATATATGAAGGGCCTTGGGAAATTTTCATTATTGGCTTCCTTTGTAAGATCAGATCCACTGCTCTTTTGGAGACCCATATCTTTCCTAACAGAAGGCTTAAAGGTGACTGTACATTTTTCATACACTGCTCATAAACTGACTTGATTCATGATGGTACTTTTTAATAACCTTTATCCTAGGAGGATGGCTCCATGGCCCCAGTGGAAACACTAGAGGCATCAAGATTTATTTCTAACAATAATAGCATGACTGGAATTTTGTACTCAGGAATGCATCACACATAAAAGAAAAATGCTCTTTTTCTTTGAGGCTTCATTTTACCCTCATTGATCCCCTAGAAGAAACCAATATTGTAATAATGTAAATAAGGCAAATTTAACATTTGTGGTTTCAAATAAGTGGGAACAAAGATAATCATTTTTAAAAGCATAGTCAGCTCTTTTTTCTAACCTTAATTGAATTAAACACTGCTCCTTATAGAAACTTAGATTCCAGGAAGTATTTCTTGGGGCTAACATTAGTTTATTTTCTATTGCTGAACCAAAATACATGAGAAATTGGGTTATGTCTAAAGGTTTATTTAAGCTCTCAGTTTCAAAGGCTATATGCCCAAGATTAGGTGGTCCCATGGGTTTAGCCTCCTGTGAGGGCCTTCTGGCTGCATCACAACATGTTAAATAGAATCATGGTGGGAACACATATAGAGAAAAAAAGAGCAGCCACTGGCAAGAGAAAACTAGAGAGATTCAAGACACAGACTTACGCTTTTTATAATAACTCATTCTGTGGTAACTAATCAGGGTCCTATAAAAACTACATTAATCCCTTCTGAGAACATGTCCCCAATGATCTAACGACCTTCCACTAGGCACCACCTCTTGATGGTTTCACCACCTCTTAATATTACCATACTGAAGACCAAGCTTCTAGTACACAGACATACTAAAATCGTTTGTAAATCACAAAAAGGCCCTAGAGTACTTTCAGAGATTCTATATATAAAAATCTCCTGTAAACCCAAAGGACACATCATTTATGCAAGATATGGAAACATTAGAGATGTTAGACAAAATAGTTAAAGTATATTTAAGTAAAAAAACCTACGTATTTTAAATAAATTATATAAAATTATAAAATTATTTCCTTATATAGTATTTTATTAGATTCTAATTATAAGAGAGATTTTAATATTAGAGAAAAGCCAACAAAAACTAACAACCTTAGCTTGGTCACTTAAACAAGAAATAGTAAAAGAAAAACAATCAATAGAAACAAAGAAATAAAAATTTGATGACAATATGCAGCAAAATATAATAGTAATTTTCTCCAAATAAAAAGGTTGGGGGGTTATTTTCTCTTCCTAATTTTCTATTGATCAGGCACTTCATCTCACTGTTGCAGAGAAAAAGAATCTAGATTCATTTAGATGTACTTGCACTTACAAATGAGCATACCTTTCCTCTCTCAGGCTGTTAGTATAGAGTAGTTTAAGTCTATCTAGTTAATAGTTGAGCTGGATGTAAATTTAATTATTATAGTTATATATAGTGGGGATGGAACCCAGGGGCATTCTACCTCTGCACTACACCCTCAGCCCTATTTTTTTTCTTTTTTTTTATTGGTGCATTATATTCATACATTATACTGGGATAAAAAAAAATCTTGTGTAGACATACATGCAAACATCACCTAGTCAGTCCCCATTCAATACCCACCCCCTTCCCTCCCTAACCCTCCCTCCCATGCTTGGCTTAATGCTTGATATCGATACTTTTATCTAAATACATCTTGTGCCTCAAGGAGGTTTTTTTCTCACCTCCCCTCCCCTCAGTCAGATTGCCTTATTTGCTCCTCCATAGATTCTCCTTTTCACCTGGAGCTCTTCCTATGACCCATTTCACTTTAGCTTTCACTTATTAGTGAAAGCATCCGATTTCTTACTTTTTACAACTGAATAATCTCACTTAGCATAATGTCCTCCAGTTCCATCCATTTCCCTGAAAATGCTGTAAT
The DNA here is from genome assembly GCF_963383645.1 of Muscardinus avellanarius. Taxonomy (NCBI): domain Eukaryota; kingdom Metazoa; phylum Chordata; class Mammalia; order Rodentia; family Gliridae; genus Muscardinus; species Muscardinus avellanarius. Next base: position 36,635,596 of record NC_137792.1, read on the forward strand.
TGTATTATTTTTATGGCTGCGTAAAACTCCACTGTGTACATATCCCATAGTTTTGTAATCCATTCATCTGTTGATAGACATCTTGTTGGTTCCATAGTTTGGCAACAGTGAATTGCTCAGCTATGTACATAGATACACATGGATTAGTTTGATGGTTTGGTTTGCTTTCTTTTGGGTAGATACCCAACAGTGGTATTGCTGGGTCAAATGGTAGATTTGTTCCCAATCTTCTGAGCATCCTCCATGCTGTTTTCCAAAGTGTTTGCAATAGTTTGCAATCCCACCAACAATGTTTTAGAGTTCCCACTTCTCCACATCCTCGCCATTTGTTGTTGTTTGTGTTTTGAATGACTGCCATTCTAGTTGGAGTTAGGTGGAATCTCAGAGTAGTTTTGATTTGCATCTCTCTGATTGCCAATGATGTTGAGCATTTTTTCTTGCATTTATTGGTCATTTAAATTTCTTCTTTTGTGAAGTGTCTATTAAGTTCACTTGCCCATTTTTAATTAGAGTGTTTGTTTTTTTGGTGTTGAGTTTCTTAAGCACTCAGCGCTCATATAAGAAAGACAGAAAATCACCAAAGAAATAACTTAATGACACACCTCAAAGCCCTTGAAAAACAGGAATAATCTAACCCCAAAGCCAGTACAAGACAGAAAATTGTTAAAAATCAGAGCAGAAATAAAAAAATAGAGAATAAAAAAAGATACGGAAAATCAACAAAACCAAAAGCTGGTTCCTCAATAAAATTAATAAGATAGATAAACCACTAGCCAATCTAACTAAAAAAAGAGAGAATCAACCCAAATTTTGAAGATAAAAGATTAAAAAGGAGATATCACAATAGACAGTGCAGAAATTACTTTGAAAAACTATACTCCAACAAAATGGAAAATCTGGAGGAAATTGATAACTTCCTAGATAAATAAAACCTTCCTAAAAAAAGTTGAGAAGACATAGAAAACTTAAACCAACCAATAGCAATCAAAGAGATTGAAACAGCAATAAAAACCTTACCATCAAAGAAAAGCCCAGGACTGGATGGCTTCCCAAGTGAATTTTATAAAACCTTTACAGAAGAGCTAATCCCTATACTCCTCAATCTATTTCATGAAATAGAGAGAAATGGAACTCTCCCAAATACATTCTATGAAGCCAACATCACACTAATACAGAAAAACAAATAAAAAGAGTTCAAGCAAATAAAAATATAGGCCTTTTTCTATGATGAACTTAGATGCAAAACTGCTAAACAAAATACTAGCAACATGCATTCAAAATCACATCAAGAAAATCATACACCATGACCAGGTAGGCTTCATCCCAGGGATGCAAGGCTGGTTTAACATACAAAAATCAATCCATGTAATTCATCATATAAACAGAACCAAAGATAAAAATTACATGATCATTTCAATAGATGCTGAAAAAGCCTTTGATAAGATCCAACATCCATTCATGATAAAAATCACTGAAGAGAATCGGAATAGAAGGAACATAGCTCAACATAATAAAGGTAATCTACAATAAACCCACAGCCAACATCATATTAAATGGGGGAAAACTTCAAGAATTCCCCCTAAAAACAGGAACAAGACAAGGATATCCATTATCACCACTTCTCTTCAATATAGTACCCGAGACCCTAACCAGAGCAATAAGGCAAGTAAAGGAAATCAAAGGAGTAAAAATAGGAAAAGAAGAACTCAAACTCTCACTATTTGCAGATGACATGATATTATACCTAGAAGATCCAACAAACTCTACCAAAAGACTTATAGAACTGATCAGCATATTCTATAACGTATCTTGATACAAAATCAATCTTAAAAAATCAGAAGCCTTTTTTGTACACCAACCATAAATCCACTGAAAAAGAAATTCAGAAAACAATTACACTCGGGATTTCCCACAAAAAAATAAAATACTTAGGAATTAACTTAACCAAGGAAGTAAAAGACCTCTACAAAGAAAATTATAAAACACTGAAAAAAGAAATCAAAGAAACTCTTAGAAGATAGAAAGATCTTCCATGTTCATGGACAGGCAGAATAAACTTCATCAAGATGGCCATACTTCAAAAAGTTATTTACAGATTCAATGCAATACCAATTAAATTACCAAGATCATTCCTCACAGACATGGAAAAATCAGTCCTTAAATTTATTTGGAACAACAAAAAACCCACAATAGCCAAAGTAGTTCTCAGCAACAAAAACCATGCAGGAGGAATCACAATACCTGACTTTACACTATGCTACAAAGCCACTGTAATAAAAACAGCATGGTACTGGCACAAAAACAGATACATAGACCAATGGAGCAGGTTAGAAGACTCAGAAACGAAACCATACACTTACAGCCAAATGATATTTGACAAAGGAGCCAAAAACATACAATGGAAGAAAGACAGTCTGTTCAACAAATAGACTGGTTATCCATATGCAGAAAAATGGAATTAAATCCCACCTTCTCACCCTACACTAGAGTCAATTTAAAATGGATCAAAGACTTGGAAATTAGACCAGAGATCTTGAGGCTCCTTTGAAGAGGGCATAGGTCCAACACTACAACACACAGGCACAGATAATAACTTTCTCAACAAGACCTCAAAGGCACAAGAAACAAAAAGGTGAATCAATATGTGGGACTGCATGAAACTGAAGAGCTTTAGTTCAGCAAAGGAAACTGCCAAGATCCTCAACCATATTTTTTAGTCTTTATTTTGAAACAGGGGTCTCACTGAGTTTCAAAGGGCCTCATTAAGTAGCTGAGGCTGTCCTCGAATTGTGATCCTCCTGTCTCAGCCTCCCAAATGCTGGGATTATAAGCGTGCACTACCACACCTGGCTATAGTTATATTTAATGTACCACAGACTTCAGATTACTCCTGTGGTGTGATACTCTTACTTTTCGCTTATTTTGGGGGGTACTTAAATATGAGGAGGATTTGTCTGTGCTTGCCTGATTGACTCTCAGCTTTCAACTGGCTCTGTTTACCCGTCACATAGAGTTCTCTCTAAACACTCTTGTCCCTCCTCCAGAGCAAATATTTGCTATTGCTTGTTACTTTGCATGTGGCTCATCGTGTGTGGTGAGGAGGAAATTCTCAGACCTCCTCACATACCTTTAGTCTTTGACTATGTAAGCCTGGGACTTTCACAGCACTCCTCACCTTCATACTTCTAGAGCCATCAAATTATTTCTTGTATTGGAGGAAGATCATGGATGAGATAATGTTTCTTCTACTCTCCTAGAAGTAGAACCTATTCATCTTCCTTTTACTAAAATTTCTTGGGAACCATTGTAAGAGGATTCCTTGCCCCTTCCCTTCATGTTAGATTGTTGTTGGTTTTTTTATTTTTTTGTACCAAGGATTGAATTCAAGGGCATTCTACCTCTGAACTATAGCCTGCACTCTATCTTATGTTTTTATTTTGAAACAGGGCCTAAGTTGCTGAGTCTGGCCCCAAACCTGAGATACTCCTATCTAGCCTTCCAAGTATATAGTCTATTTATTATTAACTGCCACAAGACCCATATTGTAGTTAAGATAGTTTTCCTGCTCCTAGCACAGTGGCAGTTCACTTTTGATTGTGAGTACCAAAAGGACCTTCCTACCTTTCTCCCAGAGACAAATGGCTTTCCCTCAAAGCAATGAATCTTTGATTGGACCACAGGATGATTTTCTACCTTTTTCTCAGTGGTGGGTAGTAGCTTTTTTCTGCCTTCTTTCACAAGCAATGTATCTTTGTCTGGACTCTGAATAAAAGAGAATTCTGTACTAAAAGAGAGGTGTAGGAATTGGGTAGTGTATTTATAACTGTTTTCTGATATTTCCTGCCCCCACCCCAGTCTTTAACATGAATATTTAGCAGAGGCCCTTGGAAAAGACTTGGGAGAAACTGAGGCTCTGAGATATTCTTTACTCTCATATTAGTCCACAATTGGTTTTCAGGAATTTGTTAAAATTTTAACTTTATTCACACTTATTTTTGTTAGTTTTTCAGTGCTGGTGATTGAACTTAGGGCCTCATGAATGCTAGGCAAACACCCTACTACTGAGCTATACCCCAATCCTTCACTTGCTTCTTCCTATGCTCTCCCAAAGTGAAATGGGTTGTGGGTACCTCTTTCCATGGTAGGGCTCATCATTATTTTGAATTCACTTTACATTATTGCCAAAATACCTTCAACTATGTTATAGGCTGAAGAGTTATGATTATTATTTGTGGTACTGAGGATGAAACTCAGAGGCATTGTACTCCCGAGCTACATCCCAGCCTTATTTTTTAGTCTGTTTATTTTTGAAACAGGGTCTTACCGAGTTGTGAAGGCCATCATTAAGTAGCTGAGGCTGTCCACAAACCGTGATCCTCTGGTCTCAGCATCCTGAAAGCTGGGATTACAAGCGTGCGCCACCATGCCCAGCAAGTTATTATTTTGCATATATATTATATTGTTATATTAGTGCATGCAACTATACATCATAGTGAGATTCAATGTGATAAAAACATACATGCATACAGCTTTTGATGTATTTTCCTCCACATTCCAACCTGCTCCCTCCTCCTCACGACCCTTACATGTTTTAGAAATTGGTTGTATACTTTCACATCCACCATAGTATATTTTGAACTGTTTCCTTCATATATGGAAGTTAGATAAAATAGAAAATGTTAGAGACTTTAAATAATGTGGAGAGAGATCTCTAGAGTAGTTGAAGGGGATATGTAGTTTGATATGGGAGAGGAAGAGGCAGGACTGAAGGAGGAAATACTTTGCACATATCTTGTTATTTGTTCCATTATAGTTGCATACATACTCATTTGAGGCTTTCTTTGATCTTAACACACTCATGGCATCTTTAGAAGATGATATAAAATAATAAGACCCATCCCTAATATTCACTGTTTACTCTCAAATATTCCCCAATAGCTTGTCAGGATAGTGAGTAATCATTGAACTTAAAACATGTAATTAAAATATCACTAAAACATCTATATGTCTTGGGAAGGGAAATATATTAGTAGAAATTAGATTTTGTTCATCACACAGAAAATATAACTGAGTAAATAGTATTTAGGAGTATTACAATTTGTATATGATATGTCAGAAGAGGTTTCAGATACAAAGTCATCAAATAAAAATACCTTGGAAAGGTATTACTACACTAGTTGTCAAGATGAGAAAGGCACATTTAGGTCCCATTCCATAAGCTTCACAGCTTTCTAAAGCATAGACAAGAGAGAAGGAACGAACTGGGCCCAGTAGCACATGCCTGTAATTCTAGTATGTGAGAGATTGAAACAGGAGCATCACAGGTCAAGGCCAGCCTCAGCAATTTAGTAAAACTCTCAGTAACCTAGTGACACTGTTTCAAAACAAAACAAAAACATTTTTTTTGCAATACTTAGAACTCAGGGACATTCTACCTCTGAGCTACACCCCCAACCCTATTTTATATTGTTTATTTTGAGAAAGGGTCTCACTGAGTTGCAAAGGACCTCACTAAGTAGTAGCTGAAGTTGTCCTCTAACCACAATCCTCCTCTCTCAGCCTCCCAAATGCTCGGATTACAAGCGTGCACCACCACTCCCTGTTACAAAAACATTTTTTAAAGGGCTGGGGGTGTAGCTCAGAGGTAGACTGTCTCTGGATTCAATTCCCCATACCATAAAAAAGAGAGATGGAAGGAACCACATATACTTATTGATGTCTTGCCTCACAACATTCTTATAGCCAGAGTACAGTAAATCACACTCTTCTATTAAAACTGATGTCACCTCTAAACAGAATATACTGTGTTCTTAGCCCAAAAATGTGTAGGGTATAGATAGCCTTCTCACTCTAAACTACACAATATTCATTCTTTTTTACATCAATTTTCCTTACAAGGCAGACAATTCTACATATCCATTAAGTGTTGTCTATAAAACATCTCTAAGCACTGTAGCTATTTGTCTAATGTTGCAATGAAATCAGTAAGAGTCCCAAGGTGTTATTGGGCTATGATAGAATAATAATAAAAAAGCTTTAGATGATAGAAGTTTTGACAAATTATACCAAAACTGTCATTAAAAATACTAAAATAAAAACAATAAAATGGATAAAATATGAGCAAGCAAAAAGCCAAATAAGCAAATAAGAAACATCACCTGAGAAGCATAAAATTATTACTACAGTGTGCAGAAGTTACTGAGCCAAGATGAAGGGTAAAGTAGACCACAAAGACATATTCCTGAAGTGATTCTGCTTCAATGAGTATATTCTACATATATAGGTACCTGTAAACATTAGTACATGTGTATGAGAGAGTGAAATGTTTATAATTGCAGAAAACTGGAAACAACCCTGTTGTCTAGCCACAGAAAATTGATAAACTCTGGTATAGTTAGATAATGAAATAAGGTACAGCAATTTAAATGTTCTAGCTATAGCTAAATCCACTGGTATACTGGATTAAAAACTGACTTTTTGAAATAAAAAAGGCTCTGATGCATACACATGTCCATTTTCATGATATAATGCTTGTATGCTGGCCAAATTCAAGCTATCAATGTAATGTTATTGAGTATGGGCATGGTAAGATCTGCTTAGAATCAGCTCTTGTAGGCTGGTATATACCAGCTCCAGCACACCATTGGCTAAATGTAATATAGATGAATTTGACAAACTTTAATGTTGAGCATAAAAGTCAAAGAAGAAAACATTGTAATTCTGTTTAGTATAAAATTCAAAAAGAAAAGCTGGGCGTGATGATGCATGCTTGTAATCCCAGCATTTGGGAGGCTGAGACCAGAGGATCGCGGTTCACGGACAGCCTCAGCTACTTAGTGAGGCCCTCTGCAACTCAGTGAGACCCGGTTTCAAAATTAAAAATAAAAAATAGGGCAGGGGCTGTAGCTCAGAGGTCGAATGCCCCTGGGTTCCATCCTCAGACCCGCAAAATAAATAAATAAATAAATAAATAAATAAAATTCAGAAAGAAGAAAAACTAGAAGTTAAATTTATTTTCAAAAGGCAATCAACACACAATAGATAACACTACAAATGTAAAGAATTCAAAAATACAAAAAGATATGATAATTTATCTCTGTGCATGTGTTGAGGTGGGCAGAGTGGATTACTGTCTGGAAGGAATACACAGGCAGCTTTTGGAAAGCTTCTATATTTTGAACTGGTGAGTATTTACACAGTGTTTCTTTTACAGCAAGTTGTTGGACAATATATTTAAGTTTTATGCAATTTTCTCTCCTTTATATTGCACAATATTTTTAAATGATGAAAGGGATTCTTTTGTCAAAGGGGTACTATAAAGTTTCAAAGAGCTTTTTAAAACACTACCAAGAGAGCAAGGAACTGACTCTCATAATTTAAGTCACTTAAGGGATTCTCTAAACTAAATTTACTCAATTCCCACAAGGTATATGAAAACTGCCAGTTTTAATGGTAAGTTTCTTATGAAACAAAAGAGAACAGAAAACAAAAGTCAAAACATCATATTTACAGTTAGACATTTAAACTTAGATATATTTTTACTATATTTTTGTCACAACTACAGGGGAAAACACCTCTTGTATCATCCATTTAAAATACATTTTTATTCTTTCCATCTCTAAGAGGAAATTTATATAGATAACAAAATGAATATAAACAATAAAAAATAATCTAATTTTTTAATTGAAATCTATCCTGTCAGAACATACCCATCACTATTTGTTATTACTCTAAGCATTGTGTGTATGGGGGGAGTACTAAGGATTGAAACCAGGAGCTTTCTAACTCTAAGCTATACCCCTATTCCTATTTTTTTTTATTTTGAAACAGGGTTCTTACAAGTTGCCAAGGCTATCCTCAAACCTGTGATCCTTCTTTCTCAGTCTTCCAAATACTGGGCTTACAGGCAAACACCACCATACCCAGCTTGTTTTAAGCTTTATAAGAAGAATTTTACTACCTCAATTTTTCTTGTGTTCTATTTAGTGTTTATCATTCCCAGTAGAGTAGATGTACCTTGAAGTCTGGGGTTTACCCATCTTATTCATCATTGTATCTTTGGGGCTTAGAAAATTGGTAGCTCATACAAATATCAATAAAGGGGTATATAAGAATTTCATCCCTCAACTACTCACAGAAAGACCAATCTTGATAATCACTCACAGCCAAGAATACCCCTATGGAAAGCAGGGAGCCCAGTTGAGATATCCCAACATGTTGGTGGAGCAATACAAATACTGAAATAGGGTAAAAACAATTTCACTTTATCCATATCACCCCTCCTCTGAGGCAGCACATTTCAGTGTCAAGAGAAATCCCTTTGAAATACAATTTATTCCATAGAAGAAAAAAAAAATCTAGTGAGTATCTAACTTCCCCAGCCATGCAGTATACTGCCTGAGAGGCCCAATCAAGCCTTACTTCATATAGATCATTGAAAAGACTGGCATGGGTAAATAATCTGGGGGCAGAAAGAGGCAAAAAAAAGGGATGTGGACTCACAGAGCTGCAGTTTATACTAACTGCTCCACAAACTCTACCAAGAGGCTTATCCACAAACTTCATAGGAAATATTACTCAGAGTCTCCATGACTAACTGAAACATACTTCTAATATTCTTTGCACCATAGGTGATGCCCTGTATGTGCCACCATACATGGCACACACAACCCCTCTGTAGATCCTTCAAAAGCTCACATAGACAGCTCAAACTGGGAGAGGTTGAACATTTTAGGACACCAAACCTGAAAAATAAATAGGCTCACAGCACCTGGTCCAACTTTGCAAGATGGAGAAAAGACATCTCTCCCCAAAGAGAACAATAGGAGTGGAGTTGCCACACCAAATCTGACTGAACCCCATATTCCCTAGTTGGGCTAATTGGTGTAGAACTTTCTTCCACAAAGCCAAATAGTAAAAAGTGGAAACTAATGTTTTTGTCATATGTAAAAAGCAGCAGTACAAGACTTCAAGAACATGAAAAATCAAGTAAATATACCATCACAGGAACACAATACTCTTCTAGTAACTGGCCAAAAGAAATGGTTATCTATGAATTGCCTGGTAAACAATTCAAAACAAATTTTCTTTTTTTTTTGTGGTACTGGGAATGAAAGCAGGGGCTTTCTACCTTTGGGCTATACTCCCCAGACCTATTTTTTAATATTTTATTTGGAAAGAGGGTCTCACTAATTTGCTGAGAGCCTCACTAAGTAGCTGAAGCTGGCTTCAAAACTGCACAATCCTCCTCTCAGCCTCCCAAGTACTGGGATAACAAGTGTGTGCCACCACGCCCAGCTCAAAACAAACTTTCTAAGGAAGATCAGTGACAGGGAGGTAGTCTAGGGGAAGGTGGTAAGGGGAGTGGGATGATCAATAAAGAAATAATTTGCATTGACATTAGGTATATATGTAAGAATACCAATGTCACTCTCAATATCCTGTATGGGGAAGAGGGAGTGGGGAGGGGTCTGGGGTAAAGCACATCAAGTGTTATGTGTATGAATATCAATTTTACTATAAACACATTATGATATAAGATTATAATGCACCAATAAAAGTATAAAAATAAATAATTAAGGAAGATCAGTGAGAAAGTTAACAGATAAAATCTCATTTAAATCTTAAAATAGTACATGCAATAAAGAAGAGGTTCAATAAAAAGGACCAAACACATTCTGGAGATGAAAAACAAAATGAATGTATCCAGGTATGGTAGCACATGAAAGTACTTGCTGTTCTTGGGAGGCTGAGCAAGTAGGATCACTGGTTCAAGGCCAGCAACTGAGCAAGACATACAGCAAATCAACGAGACCCTGATTAAAAAGCAAAAAAGGATTGGGATATATAGCTCAGAGGTAGAATGCTCCTGGATTCAATCCTCAGTAACAAAAATAAAATCAATGAAATTAAAAATGCAATATACACTTTCCACAGCTGATTCTATCAACCATAAGAAAGAATATGTGTTAAAGATAGGTTATTTGAAATTATCTAGACTTAAACAAACAAGAAGGAAAGGAAAGAGGGCAAGAGGCTTATTTAAATAAATAATGAGCCAAGCATGGTGGCATATGCCTGTAATCCTAATACTTGGGAGGCTGAAACAGAAGGATCATAGGTTCAAAAACAGTCTCAGTAACATAGCAAGCCTTTCAGCAACCAACCAAAACCATGTTTCCAAAAAACATAAATAAATAAAATGAAAAGGGATGGGGCATGACTCCAAGGTGGAACGCCCCTAAGGCCATACCACCAGAGACCCACCCTCTCCAGCCACATCCCACCAGCCTAGGTTACCACCCAGATAAATCTACAGTAGATTTATCTATAGGTGAAATTTAACCCTTATGACTCAATTACATCAACTCTAAACAATTATACATGAGCTATCTCTTCAGGGGACTTTCTATATCTAACTATAACATATTACAACTCATAGCACAGAAATGCATAGGATCATGAGACTACTTTGGACAATTATATACCAGCAAATTAGATAATCTAGAAGAAATGGATAAATACCTTGAAACATATAGCTTACCTAACTAAATCAGAAAAAAACAGAAATCTGAACAGACCAATACTGAGTAAAGAAATCCATTTAGAAATCAAATGCCTCCCAAAGAAAAGCAAGGGCATGATGATTTCACATGTATATTCTACCATGTATATAAAGAAACAATGAATAATAAAAACCTACATAATGTATGGGATACCATCAAACAAGCCAATATATACAAATTATGGGAGCATCAGAAGGAACAATTAATATCAATACTTATGAAATTCTTTCAAAAATAGCAAAAAAGAGGGACTACAGAGAAGCTCATTTAATGAGGCCACAATTACCCTGATACCAAAGGCAGAGAAAGATATGATAAGCACAGAAAATTACATACCAATATTGATGGTGACTACACATTCAAAATATTCCTCAACAGAATACTGGAAAACTGAATCCAATAGCCCATTAAAATGGATTATACTATGATGAAGTGGTATTTATCAGGATAAACATATACAAATAAGTTACTGTGATACACTACATTAGAAGGAAGGGCAAAATCCATACAATTATATCAACAGAAGCAAAGAAGGCATTAGACAAAATTCAACCTCCTTTTAGGTTAAAACCAAAGAAATGAGGTACAGAAGGAATGAACCTCAACACACAAAAAAGGCCATATGTGACAAGTCCACAGGTAAAATGATAGGAAATGGTGAAAAGTTGAAAACTTTTCTTCTAAGATCATGATTAAGACTAAGATACCCACTTTCACCAATTCTATTCTATTCTGTTTTTTTCTGACTTCCTGAACTGGAATCACAGCCAGAGTAATCAGGCAATAAAAGTAAGTAAGTCATCCAAATAGGAAAAGAAGGATAGGAGATGAAGAAGGCTGAGATTAATTAATGGAGGAGCTACATACGAATATGTGTAAAAGTATGAATGTAGAATGGTTAACCTGGACACTCATTGTTGGGAGGGCAGGAAGGGGAAGTGTGGAAGGAGAGGGCACCAAGCACAGCTTGAATGTATGCCATTTTCAATATGATCCACATAAAAATAAAAATAAATAAATAAATAAAATTAACCCTAAAAAAGAAAAAAAATAGTACCAGTATTATAGAACCAAATAAATTATAAGAAAAAACCATATAAACTCCTTTAAAATACAAACATTCATGCTGGGCGTGATGGCGCACGCTTGTAATCCCCGTGCTTGGGAGGTGGAGACAGGAGGATTGTGCAGGGTCGAAGCCAGCTGCGCTGGCTTAAGAGACCCTGTTTCCAAATAAAAATATAAAATAGGTCTGGGAGTGTAGCCTGGAGGTAGAAGGGCTTCCAGGAACCCCAGTACCACCAAAAATAAATAAATAAATAAATAAATAAATAAATAAATAAAATACAAACATCCTTTTAAAGTATTAGCAAATAAAAATCTGTGTATGTGAAATATCTTGAACAAGCTGGGCATGGTGGCACATGCTTGTAATCCCCACGCTTGGGAGGCTGAGACAGGAGGATGGCACAGGTTTGAAGCCAGCCTCAGCTACTTAGTTAGGATCTCAGCAACTTAGACCCTATTTCCAAATTTAAAAAAATATAAAATAGGTCTGGGAGTATAGCCCAGAGGTAGAAAGCCTCTGAGTTTTATCCCCAGTATCACCAAAAATATAAATATCTTGAATAAAAATGCTATCAGATTAATTTCACTTAGTTGCTCAAAACATATTTAATTCACATCACATTATGATAGCCAAAGTTCAGTTTCTGCTTTAACCAGTACACTGCCAACCTCTATTTACTCTTCACTAACCATGCACACTATGCATGGCACACTATACATTCATATGTAGGTTTGTTGTACATTTTTTAATGATTTGGCCCTAAGAACTGAGAATTGAGAGAATCCTAAACCTTTTCTATGTGTTTGAACACCTCTCATTCAATAAATCTGTTCCTCTGAAAGTCCCTCTGTTAACTTTTCTTTCTCCAATGATCAGTGGGTGGAGACTGGAGTGTCAGACTACTGTTCTTTTTATATGCAAATAAATCTCTTGGTTATAAGAAAAACAAATAGGAAAATACCACTGGCAAGATGGTGACCAAGGGAAACACCAAATCTCAGTTGCTCTGAGGCTCTGAACTCAATTGCTGTGAATACAGCTTCTTTACAACAGAAAAAAGCAGCAAAAACTGAAAAAAAAAAAAGAAAAATCGAAACACCGTGGAACCAAAGCCAGAAAGCAGGACAGTGTAAAGCAAAGTGCCTACGTTTCTCACCTGAGGAAGGGTGACTGCTGCAGTGGTGCCATCTTGGCCAGACCATGCTGGGACTGCCTTTAGAGATAGCCAGCTAGGAAGCCAACTACTTGACGTGAAGTAACTGGCTGCAGATCATCAGTATTATAAGCAGTCAGCACTTTGCTCCATGCTCTACAGAGATTTGACTACCCTGAGGCCGGGCCAGAACTTCCAGCAGCTGAGCCAACCTCTTTCTCCAGAGATACACAGCAGTGCTCAATAAGCCCTTAAATTAACAAGCCATCCCAGCCGGGTATGATAGCGCATGCTTGTAATCCCAGCATTTGGGAGGCTGAGACAGGAGGATCATGGTTCTTAGACAGCTTCAGCTACTTAGTGAGGCCCTTTGCAACCTACTGAGACCCTGTTTCAAAATAAAGAATAAAAATTAGAGCAGGGATTATAGCTCAGAGGTTGAATGCCCTGGGTTCCATCCCCAGACCCGCAAAATAAAACAATATAGAGAAAAATGGAAATAAACCCCACTTTCTCATTCTGTACAAGAGTCAATTCAAGATGGATCAAAGATATGGAAATTAGACCAGTGACCTTGCAGCTCATTGAACAGAACAAAGACTCAACACTTTAACATATAAGCACAGGTAAAAACTTTCTCAAAAAGACCCCAAAAACATAACAAATGAGGATCAATAGGTGGGACTGCATTAAACTAAAGAGCTTCTGTGCAGCAAAAGAAACTATGAAGGACTTCGACAGAGAACCAGTAGACTAGGAGATTTTTCCAGCTACTGGGGATTGAACTCATGGGGCATTCTACCTCTCAGCTACACCCCCAGCTTTATTCTATAAAACAAAGTAGGAAAGAGACTCTAGCAAATTACCTAATCATACTTCTATAATTTGGATATGATTTGTCCCCATCAAAACTAATTGAGCCGGGCATAGGGGTGCACGCTTGTAATCCCTGCATTTGGGAGGCTGAGACAGGAAGATCTCACAGGTTCGAAGCCGGCCTCAGCTACTTAGTGAGGCTCTCAGCAACTTAGTGAGACCCTGTTTCCAAATAAAATATAAAATGGGTCAGGGAGTATAGCCTGGAGGTAGAAAGCCCTTGGATTCCACCTCCAGTACCACCAAAAAAAAAAAAAAATGTTGAGGTTTAATTCCCAATGTAGAATCACTGAAAAGTAGTAAGATCTTTAAGAAGCAATTTGGTCTTGGGGCTTCCACCCTAATTTAGGTATTAATGTAATTCCCATAAGAACATATGAGAGTTTGTTGTTATAAAGCAAACTTGGCTTTCTTTTGCTTCTACTTTTTGCATACATGTTTTTTTTAATTATATATAGGGTTCCCCTTTCCACATCTCTGCCATAAAATGGGCAGCACAAAGCCCTCATGAGGATGTGAGTTCATGACCATGTTATACTCTCAGACTTCTAGAACACTGAGCCAAAACAAACCTCCTTTCTTTGTAAAGTCATCAGTCTCAGGTACTTTGTTATAGCAATAGAAAATGGACTAAGATACATATTTTCCCACCTATTGAAGGATCCTGCCAACTTCTGCTTCAAGATAGATAGCCATTCTCCTTCTTGCTGAACATGTTCTGACATGTAAATTGCTCCATTTTCTGAAGAGCTCCTTAGTGGACAATTTTCATTTAACAAAGTTTATAAGAGCTAAAATTTTCTTTATCCCTGTTGTTCTTTTACTTTTAAAGTAAATGAAAGAATGGAACTTTATCTGAAAGATATGCACTTCCACATAGAAATTAGAAACCAATTCAAAAGACATATCTTATGTAAAATTTTAAATTGTTCAAATACAATTTTGTTCTAAAAGTGCTATAATAACAAACCACTTTTAAGATGAGTTCTTACAGGAAAAAGAGTAAAACAAAATTATACCAAACATAATCCACAGGGGAAAAACAACATACTCCCTGTTCAAATATTAGAACTTCACATACTTTGAAAATAGTAAACATGTTTAACCTCAGGATACCTGGGTTAAACCTCCCCAGGTTCTTGACCCATTTCCCTGGAACAGCATTTCCAGACCTTTTGAGTTTCTTGCAATTATGAAGCATCTAAATTTACTCCATCTGGTAGGGAATTTTTCCCAACATTATATTCACAACAAGAAAACAAAAACATTTCTAGTACTCAGGGATTGCAAAAAAATAGGGAAGAAAAAAGAAAACTACATTTCCATACTAATTCAAATCTTAAGGCTCTAATAACCTCTAATTTTACAGTGAATATTCATAAACATTTGCACTATGTTCAGTATAACAGAATGAGATTTAAAATTCATTTTTATTCTCCAGTGGGAAGAAGCTCCAGGAATTTAGGAACTAGTCCACCAAAGTGGACAGGATTTATGAGTAACAGTTGTAAATTGCTTGGCTGTTTGTCATGTCTGAGTTGAAAAATGTAAATGAACATGTTCTTAGTTCTATAAATCTAGTGCCGGAATACTTTATACTTGCATGAAGAAAAACATTTTTACTGTTTTAAAAATATATCAGTACTGAATAAGCCTAGATATCTGCTCTAGGAGAAAACAAGAAACCAACAACAACAATAAAAACCCTCTGGCTACTACTTATAATGTGTTCTAATTGGTAATTGGATATTAAAAGCAAATATATGTGAATGCTGATCTTCAGAAAGATCAAAGAAAACAATTACTCTCTTTGGGATAAATATTAATCTTTAAATAAAATGTATTAAGTTACTAAATATTATTATCTGCATTTAGTATTTACTGCACAAATATTATAATGCAATAAACCTCAAGGTATAGAAAACTTATATGCATTCCACAGGAAATATGAAGTGAGATTTTTTTACTTGTTTTCTCAAGAAATGTGTTAGCCAAAATATCCAAATCAAGCTGGGCTCAGTGATGCACACCTATAAGTAATTCCAATACTTGGGAAGTTGAGACAGGAGGCCTATCTGTTTGAATCCAGCTTTGGCAATTTAGCAAGACCCTCAGCAACTTAGGGAGACCCTGTTTTAAAATAAAAATAAAGGACTATGGGTGTACCTTAGATGTATGATGCCCCTGGGTTCAATCTCTAGTACCAAATACATAAATCAATGAATGGATATCCATATCAATGTATGGTCTCTCATAATGGGAGAAAAATCAAACTCTAAATTTAATACTGGTAAGAATTAATATCCAAATTGTTTTTATTTATATACATTTATTGTTTCTCTATTTATTTATCTGTTCAATTATTTTTTATGTGAGACAGGGTCTTGCTAAATTGCCCAACCTGGCCTGCAACTCAAGATCCTTCTGCCTCAGTCTCTTTGGGAATGGTTGGTATTATAGGCCTGTATTACCGTACCCCAACTCAGTTTTTAAGTAAAAAGATAAGAGGAAATGGCCAATGGCTCATCTATTTTTACTTTAAAACCTGTGTGTGTGTGTGTGTGGGGGGGGTGCTGGGTATTAAACCCAGGGGAATTCTACCTCAGAGCTAAACCCCCAGTCTGATTTTTATTCTTTAATTTGAAACAGGGTCTCACTAAGTTGCAGAGGGCCTCACTAAGTACTTGAGGCTGACCTATAACATGGATCCTCCTGCCTCAGCCTCCTGAATGCTGGGATTACACGCTTGGGCCACCAAGCCTGGCTCAAATAGTTTTATCAGTTGTCCAGCATAACCTAAACTAACCTAAATATAAAAAGGACTCATTATTTCAATGGAAAAATAGGTCCAATATTTTATGTATCATAGGTAAATTAATCTACTTATTCACCTTTCTTCAAATGCTTCTATGTGTAACTACCAAACTGACTGGATAACTAGCTGCAAACTTCATTAATATTGCTGCTGGTATCTTTGGCATTTTCATCTAAAAGAGGATGTCAGAGCAATATATTTTAGCTACATCATTATGTGTACTAATTGCAATTTATAACATTTGCTTTGTAATAGTTACTTATAGTTCTACCAGTTGTTTTCATAGATATTTTGATGGAAGCATGGCAGATAGGGTCTCCTCTAAAGCATGAATATCAATAATGTCAGTCACAGGAGGAAGGGAAGTTTCTGGTAGAAGGGGCCTTTAGAAATAAAATAGAATCACCTACTGTTGCTTTTTCAGGCTCTTCAGAATTTTCTGAAGACACTTCAGAGCAGAAGGAGAAAGATTAAAGCGATTTGCTCAAAGAAGAGTAGCAAAGATTAAGATAAATATTAGGATATAAGCAATATATTCATTACATGTTTCTCCCAGAGACTGTGTTCCATGTTCTCTATGGATCTGAATAAAATCTTGGAATAGGATAGAGTATTATTTACAATAACAGATTCTAGATTCACACTGCCTGGGGTGGGATCTTGGTTTGGCATTTCCTAGCTTGGCAAATTTGAGCAAGTTACATCACCATTTGGTGCCTCAGTTTCCTAAAAATTATAGTACCTAATCCATGGGTGTTTGTGAAAATTAAATGAATTAACATGAGAAAATGTTTATATAGTAACTACTATGTGCAAGGAATTATTATGAGTACTAGCAATTAAATATAATATCCTCTCAATATACAAAGTGATTTTCAGTATTTTAGGAAGACCCTTGAGCTCATTCTAGAGAAAGCTATACCTCCTTAGGTTGGCACATTGACAGTAATAATTAGTGAGACCACAGTGGGAAGGTTATTAAAGATAGATGTTGGTTCTACAAAGTCCATCTTTTCCATTTAAGGTAGAGATTCTGTCTCCATTGCTAAACTTGGAAATATAGGGTTTTAATTATATTAGAAATATATTGTATTTTCTTGTAAATTCTTATATTAATAAGTAGGTATCTGTCGTGTCCCTAGGGCTCTGACCAGCAGAGCCCAGGGAAGAAACACACGAATGCCGACTCTGTTGATGAAGCTCCTTCCTCTTTAATGCTCTCTCAACACCCTCTCAGGTACAAACAACATCAGTCTTCTATCCTCTCCCTCATCACTCCACCAACCCTCCTTCTGGCACTCTACGTCTCTGCTGCAGCACACACCGGTCACAGTGGTGGCTTTGTGAACATGTCCATCCCAGCTCGGAGCCCAGAGCAGTCCGCCAAGAAACTGCTCTTCCTGTCCACCAACCCTCTTCTCTCTTCTCCTTCCTCCGCCAGGGCATGCGTGCTTTTTTAACCTTCTCCTGGGCGGGCAGGTGGTAGCACTAGGCGCTGCGTCACTAATCATCCGTAAGGCGCCTGATAGGGCTCACTGCGCAGGCTCATGGCACCGCCAGCCTCGTGAACCTCGTGACTTGGCTGCAAGCCCAGGCGCCATCTTGAGTCCACGCTGGCAACAAGCCTGGGTGCCACCTCGGTCCTGCCGAGTGGGCCCCGACAGGTATCAATTACTTTTATGTGTAGAACAGTATGTCAGGTGCTAGAGACCCTTGAAATTTGCTAATTGTATGCAGTTACTAATATTGCAATTTTCTACAAAGCAGAGACTATTTTGTTTTATTGCTTTTTGTATTCTGCATAATACTTACAGAAGAAAAATAAATATTTTTAAAGTTTAGCACATAATTTAAATAGAAATTGAAAAATACAGAAATATTTTGTGTGGATTAATTATATTGAATTTCTAGAATATATGTGTATATGCCTGTGTTTCAAGAAAGAAATATTAAAACCAAATAAATGTAATCCTTCAAAAAAAAAAAAAAAAAAAAGAATCTATTTCACTGACAGATGTCAGGCTCCTCTAAAATTCTCTCCTTTGGCATCCTTCCATCCCTGAGCCCTACCTACCAATTTGCTCCCACCTGCATGTTTAGTTCAATTCTAGCATGAGTTTGGAAATAATTGAGTTGCAGTAGTCCTACATTAAGTAGAATTCACCATCAGGCAAAATTCAATAGGCACAGATTCCTGCAGTGTTCCTTGGGTTCATGAGCTTTAATACTCTCTCTGGTACTCCAGTTGAGAGAATGAACTTCTTTACAGACTTTATTACAATAATCTCTTTATGTCCTTAATACTCTTTTGAACTTGAGACTGCCTTATACGTGCAGTTCCCCTTTTCAGTTCCTGATTGATAACAGTTAATTTATCTTTCTTCCTCACCTTACAAGGACCACCATGACTCCTTGACCTGTTGTTTTCTCTGTTTATTGAACCTTTTACTCTCACCACACACAGCCTTTCACTCACACTGCAAAACCTTATACCCACCACTGCCAACCAGCAGAAAATAGACTGCTATTGCCCTTGAATGCCGTATTTGCCACTAGGTCTGAACTTGTTCTATCAATTCTAGCCTGTGCCTAAAGTAACCATTTTGAGGATGAACTCACAATGCTCCCAGGAAATCCCAGCGTATGACAACATACATGATTTTCCCTTTGTAAAAGACTATCTATTATGTTTCACTAAAATGGGTGTTTCTTTAGGCAAGAACAAAACAAAGTGAACCTTTACTAATGAGAGATGAGAAATTGTGAACAAATGCACCAGCCTCCCCACCCTCTGGGGACCTCAGTTCTGAAGCATGTTCCACACAATTGGTCAGAATAATCTCTTGGGGAGGGGGGTGAAGTTCTAATTGCTCACAAGTGTGATTCTTTAATAATGCGCTCTTATTTTGTGTTCCCAGATATCTATTCCCAAATAAACTCCCCACATCCAAGTCCTTGTCTCAGCATGTTTAAAGGGCTCCAAACATGACATCTCTCAAATTATATGGGCCTCAAATTACCTTGTTGCTTTTCAGATAAGATAATATGTACAAAGAGATGTTTCTGAAGGCAAAGTCTATAAGCATAATACAAATAAATTCTCTTTTCTGGTGACTGATAATATTCAGCTTTGTGTATATGGTACACTACCAGGTTCATTATACATTATAAAAATAGAAGCCTTTTTTCACATCTACCAGAAAATGAATTTGCTGAAAGAATACCAAAAGATAACATAATTGATAAGAATGTGGGGAAACTGGGCTTAGCCTATACAAAAATGAGTTATAATAATAAAAATTGGGATACTTTTCTGTGAAATTTGTATGCTTTCATTTTATTGACAGCTTGATAGCACTGGAGTTTCTATCAGCAAATGACATGTTTTTAACACAAAATAGAGCATGTAATTCATCCTATGAATTATTTATAGAATATACAACATGAATTCAAGAACAGCTCATATTATGCACAGTTCCAGTAGATGTAGCAACTAAAAGAGAATATAAAAAGGAAACCAAGGTTCAGAGTGCCAGAGACTGGCTTTTGTATTTGATGAGGTCAGGGGGTGGGAGCAGAACCAAAACTACAGTTCTGGGAGCACAGGTAAATTCAGTTATAGCCCAAGCATGATAGTACAACAGAGAACTCAACATACACATGAATACACACTAACACATTAATACACACATAAATATGTGCATATGAACTGAGTTTTTCTTTTGTGTGTGTGGCACTGGGAATTGAACCCAGGAGCATTCTGTCTCTGAGATGCACACTCAGCCTAGTTTATTTGATTTTGAAAAAGGGTCTTACTAAGTTACTCCATGCTGTACTCATACCTACATTCTTCTTGCCTCAGTCTCCCAAGAACTGAGATTTTAGGTCTGTGTCACCATGCCTGGCTTGCATTGAATTTTTTCAAAGGAGAGTTTTGGTCTTCCTAAATAACAGGGAAAGGACCAGAGATGCACTTGTCTTTCTCTCACATCACTCCACATTCATGTGATGAATTGATTAAATTCATCACAATCATGTGATGATTGATTAAAATTTTGTTTCTTGTTGTCCTTACCAAACTTCTATTGACCCTGAAAGGAGAGCCATGGTAGCTCAGAGGGAAAGAAGAAATCACCTCTCCAGAGTGGAGAATGATCATTGGCCTTTCTCTCCAATCTAACAGGTCCCAGTACCTAATTTTTTTAAAATTCTCTTGCTCTCCTTGGTCTCTCTCAGGATACTGGCCTTTCCTGCTTCACTCGCTCACAGAATATTTGTGTTTCATATTACTTTCCCCAGGCAGAGTAGCTTCTATTTTCTTCTGGTTGAATTTAATTTTATTTTCTGCCATGGCTTTAACCTTTCCAAGTCCAAAGAGAATGATTTCTCTGTCTTTCCTGGTTAAAACAACACCTTCCAATTTAGTACCTTCTGTGCATGTAATTATCTCACTGTTTACATGGCAAGATACTGCTTCAATTCAATATGCTGCTGTTTGTCATTTCCTTTTGTTAACGTTTTCTTCCTGCCCTTTACATTCATTTTAGTCTCTATAACAGGATTTAATTAATTTTTCAAGAACTATTTTTCAGTGTAGTATTCATAACTGTGATTAGCAGGGAGCTAGACTGCAATGGCATTTGTCAAAGTTACAGACTCACACAACTAATTCTGCTTTGCTTTGACAGTTTTGCACATCACTGATAGATAATAAGATTGCTTATGCAAAACCCTGCCATTCTAGAACAACAAATGGGAAATCTTGATGTAAGAAAGGGAAAAATACACAGTGAAAATTAAACCACAATATCTAATTTGCCGCATAACCTCAAAACAAATATGGTACAAAATACCATTTCAATCAAATACTAGAACGAAATTAAATAACCATAACAACAACAATAATAGTAGTAACAACATAAAGTATTGCTAATTAGGCAAAAATGTACATCTATTTATAGGCTACTGGATTTTGCAGTTATTTTATTGTCTTAAAATAGCTTGTGTTGAAGTATGGTATGTGTATAGAAAAAGCACATATCATAAGTATGCTGTTCAATGAATTTCTCATATCTGCCTATGTAATTAGAACCAAAATCAAGAAATAAAATTTACCAGCACACCAGAAACTATCATTATTTCTTCCTGTCACCCTCCTAACCAAAAGATATCATTATGCTGATTCTAATAATACAAATTAGTTTCATTTGTCTTGTAATTTTTTATAAATGCAATCATACAGTCTACATGTTATATCCAGTTTCTTTTATTTAATATCCATGAGATGTATGCATGATGTTTTATGAAGTTGTAAACTGTTTATTCTCATTGCTGCATAACACTCAATGTGTGACTATGCCACGATTTACTTATCATTATGCTCTTTATTACATTATACTATTATTACTTATTTATTATACTATCAATGAACATTTTATGGCTATTTTTGAGGTACTAGGGATTGAACCCAGGGGCATATTACCTCTGAATTACATCCCTAGCCCGATTTTAATCTTTAATTTGAAGCAGGGTCTCACTAAGTTGCGTAGGGCATCAGTAAGTACCTGAGGCTGGCCTCAAACCCACATCCTCCTCTCTCAGCCTCCTGAGTACTTGAATTACAAGCATATGCCACCATGACCAGCTTTTTCTGTGTGTGTGTGTGTGTGTGTGTGTGTGTGTGTGTGTGTGTGTGGTGCTGGGGATGGAACCCAGAGGCTTTCTACCTTTGGGCTATACTATCAGACCTATTTTGTATTTTATTTTGAAACAGGGTCTCACTAAGTTGCTGAGAGCCTCACTAAGTAGCTGAGGCTGGCTTTGAACCTGCATAATCCTCCTGTCTCAGCCTCCCAAGTACTGGGACTACAAGCATGTGTCGCCACACCTAGCTTTTATGGCTATTTTAATGATAATCCTACAATGATTCTTTTCATAAATGTGTGTGTGCATGCTCACTAGGTAAAAAACTAGGAGTTGAATTGCTAGTTTATAGAATAGATGTATATTTACATTTAGTAGACATAACTAAATAATATTCAAGGTGGCTGAACCAATTTATACTTTCAATTGTAGTGTCTTATTTATATATCATTTAAATACTATCTTCATCTTTCCAACTTTCTTCTTTAAAAAATATGGCATTTCTGGAGTCCCTCTGGTATTCTTTGTGTTTCCTAGTTTGGGCATATTAGAGGAAACATATGTATCTTCTTCTTCTGTGCTTGGCTGATCTCACTTAACATAATGTTCTCCAGGGCTTTCCATCTTCTTTCAAATGATATAATTTTGTTCTTCTTTATGGCTGAATAGAATTCCATTGTGTGTATTTCCCATAGTTTTGCTATCCATTCATCTGTTGATGGTGATCTGGGCTAAGTTTGGATGGTAAGATAGGAGAGGAGGAAGGCCGGTCTCGATTAATAAGGGTCTACACTTGAACATGTGTAAAATTATGAATAAGACATGGTTAACCTGGACAACCATTGGTGTGTGTGTGGGGGGAAATGTGGGCGGGGGGGGGAGGGCACCAAATATAGTGTAAATGTATACTATTTATGTTCAATAAAAAAATTGTTATATAAAAAAAAATATGGCATTTAATCTTGCTCTTTAATCAGTGGTTCCAATGACAGTCATTAAATATAAGAAGAAATTATTTTCCTTTGTGTATATAACTCTCTTATGTTTCTCTAGGAAATGTGAGAATCTGGTTTTCAGATCACAATGTGACATATGGCAATACCTCTTATTCAATAGATACTCTGAAAATGTTGTTAAGCCAAGTCAGAAGTAAAGATTTAGAAATATTTGTCACTGTATGGCTTAAACGTTAAAGTTTATTCAAATATATGGATAGATCCAACAAAACACAATAGAAAAAAACTGAGTAAATTTTGCGCGCGCGTGTGTGTGCATATGTCTTGGAATAAACCCTCCGTATGACCCAGTTATATCACTCCTGGGTATATACCAAAAAGAATTAAAACCAGAGTACCATAGTAATGCATTCATAGCTATGTTTGTAGCTGCACAATTTACAACTGCCAGACTTCCAGAGGTCCATCAACAGATGAATGGATTACAAAACGATGGGATATATATGTATATGTGTGTATATATATATATATATATATATATATATATATGTGTGTGTGTGTGTGTGTGTGTGTGTGTGTGTGTGTGTGAGAAATGGAATTCTACTCAGCCTTAAAGAAGAACAAAATTATGTAATTTTCTCCAAAGCACAGGAATGTAAAACAAGAATTAACAAGTGGGATGGCATCAAACTAAAAAAGTTTCTGCTCATCAAAGGAAATCATCAAGAATCTAAAAAGAAAGCCTAGAGAAAGGGAGAAGATCTTTACCAGCTACCCATATGATAGAGGGCTAATATCCAGAATATACAAAAAGCTCAGAAGACTAGCAAAACAAACAACCCGATCAAGAAATGGGCAATTGAACTGAATAGACATTTTACAAAAGAAGAGATACAAATGGCCAATAGATACATGAAAAGATGTTCTACATCATTAGCCATCAGGGAGATGCAAATCAAAACTACACTGTGATTCCATCTAACCCCAGTCAGAGTGGCAAGCATAAATAAATCAAACAACAACAAATGCTAGAGAGGATGTGGGGGGAAAGGAACTCTTTTACACTGTTTGTGGGAGTGCAGAAAAGTTCAGCCAGTATGGGGATCAGTGTGGAGATTCCTTATAAAACTGGGAATGGATCCACCATACAATCTAGCTATACTACTCCTGGGTATCTTTCCAAATGGATTGAAATCAGAGAACTACAGTACCATATGCATACCCATGTTCATAGCAGCACAAATTCGCAATAGCAAAAATATGGAACCAACCTAGGTGTCCATCAATAGATGAATGGATTACAAAATTATGGAAAATACAAACAGTGGAATTCTACTCATCAATAAATAACAAAATTATGTCACTCATAAGAAGATGGAAAGGCCTGGAGAACATTATGTTAAGTGAGATTAGCCAAGCACAGAAAAAGAAGGGACATAAGTTTTCTCTATACCAGAGAGACTCCAGATAATGGAGGGAAAACTTCAGCAAAGCCAGGAAGGAAGATAAGGGAGGAAGAAAGCTGAGGTTCATTAATGGAAAAACTACATGGGACTATGTGTTTACATGTGAATATAACATTGTTAACCTGGACATTCAGTATCAGGAGAGAAGGGAAAAGGGAAGTGGGAGGAAGACCAAGTACTGTGTGAATATATGCCATTATCAACATGATCCATATTATGATGTGAGACTATAATGCACCAATTAAAAGTTATGTCATTTGCAGGGAAATGGATGGAACTGGAGAATGTTATGCTAAGTGAGATTAGTCAGTCAAAAAAAGTGAAAAGTCAAATTTCTCTCTCATATGTGAAAGATAGGAAGAAATTAGACTTAGGAGGGACTCCAGACAAAGGAGAAAAAAACCTTACTTGAGTGAGGAAGGGGGCCTAACTGAGGGAAATGGTAGGTGGGAAGAGGGTAACACCTCAATGGTCATGATATACATAAACAAACTTATTAAAGTCAGTTACCATATGCTGAGCAGGACAAGGAGGGAAGGGGTATGAAATAAGTTTAGAACTAGGGTAGGCCTAAATGAATGCTGTGTGCATGTATGTCTCTACAACTCAACAAGATGTACAATTACAATGCACCAATGAAAAAAGGGGAAAATAAGAAATAAGAAGAAAACCTGCTTATGTGTATACTTCAGATACTCTTTTACTTTTAAACCTTTCAGCCTTGCCATTCCCCAAATATTCCCCTCAGCATCAATAAATAAAGAGAATATTTTGGCTTTTCTTTTGTGAATATTATAAACATTACGCATGAAGGCATAATATCTTATTTTTAAATAATTTTGAGAGGTATTGTTATTTCTTCTACTTAATCATTCTAAAAAGTTTGATTAAGTTAAGCTAAATGATGCCTTTTAAACTCGTTCAACAACTAGGGTATTTTGCAAAAATGTAGTCTCAGAGGACAGATCTGGGCTTTGTATTTTCTGATGATAACAATATCCTGTGCCCTTTGGAAAGGGACTTTCTGTTGCTCTCCTGCTTTAAACTCAATCCCTCAGGTAATCTAATAAGCTGTACAATATTTAGATACCATGCATAGAATGTAACAATAAGCAAGAACCACAATGAAATGCTAAGAGTCATTCTCTGTTTTATCCTTAGTGCCTCAAAAACAAAAATAGAAATTCTATATTTGGTAAATTCCTAAGGACTGCTTTAGAATCTGTACACTTTTCTACTTGTCTGTCTAGAGGATATGGTTTTTGGAGTGTGTGTGTGTGTGTGTGTGTGTGTGTGTGTGTGTGTGTGTGTGTTCCTTCCTAAATTTAAATTTTCTGGATAATAGATAGGCTGATGAGTAATGAAACTAGTAGCATTCTGCAATGCAATTTAATGAGATTCCGAATTGAACCTCCATTTTAAGAAATGTGTAACTGTATTTCTTCAAAGAGGAATTGCACAATTGAGCATAATGGCACATGCCTGTAATCTTAGTGCTAGAGAGGTTGAGTCAGGAGGAATATAGGTTCAAAGACAGCCTCGGTAATATAGAGAGATTTTCAGCAACCTGATAAGACCTTGTTTCAAATCAATAACTCATGCTAGAGATTCAGATAGGAAATAAAATGTCTCTGGGTTTAATTTCCAGGACCACACATAAGAAAAGGGAGCATTGTATAGCCGATTCCTAATTATGCACAAACTCACTGACTAGTTGACAGAACAATTGATTTTTCATTTACCCTCCCCTTCCTTTCTTTCTTCTTTTGGGGATACTGGTGATTGAATCTAGTGCATACTAGGTAAGCATTCTAAAATGACCCATATCCTGAGCCCCACCCTCATGGGTTCTAGCCTGTAGATATTTCCTTGTTATTTAGCAGCCCAGAGAGTCTAAAGAAAAAAGAAGGATGGTGCAATGCTAATAATTTTTACTTGGGTATAAATCAGATTAAGAAGTTGACTTTAATGTTATTTTTCCTATTTTCTGAATTTTAAAAATTCTCAGGATAACCAGATGGTCATGGCCATAAATCAATAACTCAGAGAAAACAACTTGGACTTTTGGAAATGTTCAAAGTTGAACTATTCTGTGACTGTGTAATAATAGCCTTGAGGCAAGAAAACAAGCCAGTTTAAGATTTTACTATGCAGAATTGGATGCTTCCATCCACAACTGTTTTGGAAAGATGATAATTTGTGCTGAGAAAGTGCTATTTTCTTGGATCAGGAGTGGAAATTCAGTGATTTGGGCAAGTGAAAATTAAATTGTTAACTAGGAACAGGATGAACTGGAGATTTTAAGGAGGAGAATATAGAAAGAAGAAAACAAGAAACTTGACCACTCTTAGGCTGAACTTAGGGTTCTCAGAAATTTGATGTCAAAAACCTAAGTCCCAGATCATTATTTACTGAGATGGTGAGAAAGTCACAGAATTTAAGTGACAATTTTCTTGTCTTTCACATTAAGATAATTTCTTCTATATGTAACATACATTTTCCATTATGAGAACATGTGAGATTTATTTGCATTAAAACTTTTTGAAAAATTATTTTTTCTTTTCTTTTATTAATTGGTGAATTGTAGTCATAAATTAATTAGGTAAAATTATTTTAAAGCACATAAATTTAATAAAATACTTCTGGAAGTTGAGTTTAAAGAGTAATGGGAAAACTTGACTGAATTTTCTAACTTGAGCCTTCTATAAGATCAGAGTAATATATCCATTTGAATTTGCAATTTTGGAGCAGACTGAGAAAGAAATTGCAAAAGGAAAGTAGGAAAAGAAGAATAAAAGGCCTAACATGTATTAAACACTTGATATTCATTGGGCACATTATATCTTCCACACCATTTAATACCTCATTAAACCTGTTGAGGTGGTTATTATTTCCCTACTTTACAGTTTAAGAAATACAGGCCTAGGCCAGGTGGGGTGGTGCATACTTGTAATCCCTGTACTTGGGAAGCTATAACAGGAGAATTGTAGGTTCAAAGTGAGTCTCAGCAATTTAGTGAGGCTCTTAGAAACTTAGTGAGACCCTGTTTCAAAATAAAAATAAAATAGGCCTGGGAGTGTAACTCAGAGGAAGGAAGGAAGGAAGGAAGGAAGGAAGGAAGGAAGGAAGGAAGGAAGGAAGAAAGGAAGGAAGAAAGGGGAGAGAAATAGAGGCTTAGGGTAGTTAAAGGATTATTCAAATACAATTTTTTTAAAAGCATAATGGAAGGATGTGGGGAGGTTAAAGGGGAGCATTAATAAAGGAAACAATATGCTCTGTTTGTATATGAAGATATAAATACCAATTTTAATGTTAAGTATGGGAAGGGTGAGGAAGCAGGGTGGAATCTGGAGGGAAACACACCAAGTGCTGTGTATATGCATGTTTTTATCATATTGAACCTCATTATGATGTATAATTACAATGCACCAATAAAAATAAGAGTATGAAACAAGACTTGAACCAGTGTTTACTTAGTCTTATACTCAGAAGTTTTCAGCTTATCTGAGTACCTCTAATACGTCTACTAAGAGTCCCTTAACATCAGAGAAGAGAAAATGAGAATTCCAAAGGATCTGGTTTATATAGTTGGAATGAAGCCAAATGGAAGTCCCAATCATGTTTTTTTTTCCTCTTTAAAATGTGAAGATTAGCAAAAAAAGGCGACCAAACTGAGGGAGATTGGAGGTTACCAGAGGGAAATTCAGTAATGTACATGATGTACATTCATAAAACATATCAGACAATTAGTGAGCCAAACATGAGAAAGAGGGAAGGGGAGGTAATGGGGTGGGATTTAAGTAAGGGCTAAAGAAGTGATGTGTGCATGTATGCCTCTATCATCTTGTACTTTAAAAAGTTAAAAATTGGGAAGAAATTTTTCAAACTATTCTAAAAGTTTTTTTTTGTCATACTGGGGGTTGAACTAAGGGGCTTTCTACCTCCAAGCTATTTCCTCAGCCCCTCTTATTTTTTATTTTGAAACAGGGTCTCACTAGATTCCTGAGAGTCTGGCTAAATTGCTGAGGCTGGTTTCACACCTGCACTACTCCTATCTCAGCCTCCCAAGTACTGGGATTACAGGAATATGCCACGATGCCTGGAAAGTTGTTTACTTTAGTAAGATGTAGTATCTTCAATAATTTTTCAATAGATAAATTATTCTTCAGTACATAAAATGAGCTATCCAAAAATGAGTTATATTCATTTGAATATATTGTTAGTCATAATAAAGAGCCACAATTCTCACTGTACAGAGGCAGATACAAACACAAAAAAGGGAAGTCTAGGATAACACCTGTGAAAATACCCATGTGATTTAGCCATGGCATTTTTGTGATATGATGGCTATGTATGTGCATGCAAATGAATAGTGGAAGATGAATAAATTATATGTATTATATGTGTAATATATACATATATACATACATACTAATATATGTACCCTACCTCTGTTCAATGAGAAAGCTTATAAAGAATACCACGGTGCAATTAGCACACTTATCACTCGGATTTTTTTTTTTTTTGTCATACTGGAGATGGAACCTACGGGCATTCTACCTCCTAGGTACACATCCAGCCCTATTTTTCATTCTTTACTTTGAAACAGGGTCTCACTGAGTTGCAAAGGGCTTTTCTAAATAGCTGAGGCTGGCCACAAACCTCCTGTCTCAGCCTCCCAAATACTGGGACTACAAGCATGCACCACAATGCCCAGCAGATTTTAATTTTTAAAATTTTTTTACTGGTGCATTGTAGTCATACGTTTTAATTGGATAAAAGTTAGTGGAGACATACATGCACACATCACTCAATTAGCCTTTACCCAATTCCCACCCCATTCCCTCCTCATCCCTCCTTCCCATGCTTGGCTTAGTGATTGATTTTGTTATGTTTGTTTAAGTACACCATATCCTTTGAGAGTTTCCCTCTTCACCCCTCCCATCCCCTCAGTTAGATCACCTTATTTGCTCCTCTATAGATTCACCTTCTTCATCTAGAGTTCCTCTTGTTACCCATTTCTCCCTGGCTTTCTCATATTAGGGAGAACATCCAATTTCCTATTTTTTGTGACTGACTAATCTCACTTAGCATAATGTCCTCCAGTTCCATCCATTTCCCTCTGAATGATGTAATTGTGTTTTTCTTTATGGCTGAGTAAAATTCCATTGTGTACATATCCCACAGTTTTGTAATCCATTCATCTGTTGATGGACATCTTGACTGGTTCCATAGTTTGCCAATGGTGAATTGTGCAGCTATGGGAGATTTTAATTTTTAAATATTATTCTTCACTAAAAGACTCAGCGTGAATGGGCAAAAGGATGACTTTCAGAGCATGTTAAAATTTGAAGGATACTCAAATGTGGTGGTGTGCACATGTAATCCCAGTACTTGAGCGTCTGAAACAAGAGGATTGAAGCTTTGAGGCCAACCTCAGTAACTTAGCAAGATTTTATTTCAAAATAAACAATAAAATAGGGGTGGGGATAGCTGGGCATGGTGGCGCACACTTGTAATCCCCGTGCTTGGGAGGCAGAGACAGGAGGACCGTGAAGGTTCAAAGCCATCCTCGCTGGCTTAGGAGACTGTTTCCAAATAAAAATATATATATAAAAAATAGGTCTTGGAGTGTAGCCCAGAGATAGAAGGGTTTCCAGGAACTCCAGTACCACCAAAAAATAATAGGGGTGGGGATGTAGTTATGAAGTAGAATGCCTCTGGATTCAATCCCCAGTTACACACACAAACACTAAATAAATAAATAAATAAATAAGTAAACTCTCACAGGCCAAATATAAAGAAATCTGAACATAAAAATAAGGAATTATAGTAACACATTATATGTCAGTGAGCAAAATAATAATGCATAGATCCACGCAAATAAAAATAAATGAATAAGCACTAAATGGGGAGAGGGGAAAACTCTTCATTATAGTGTAATTTCAATTAATGTCAAAGTAGTTATGGAGTTAGAAAATCACTATATAATTAGAACCATAGTAATAACTGAATCAAGATAGAATCATCAACTGTTTCTAAGTCCCGTGAGTACACTAGTGGGTTAAAGTTTGATTGGAAGTATAATATTTACCTAGTCTCAAAATATCTTCCCCCAATTTGTCAGTTATAAAGTGGAACATTTTTTGTGTGGTACTTGCTATTGAGTGCAGGGTAGGGGATCTGAATCTGAACTATGCCCACAGCATATTTTAAGATCAGGTATTACTAAGTTAAACGCCCTGAACCTACAATACTCCTACCTCAGCCTCCCAAGTACTGAGATTATAGGCATGTGCCACTCTACTTGGCTACAAAATGGACTTTTCACAATGCAAAAACTGGTGAATACTTCCTAACCAAGTGATAAAAGTAAATATAACTAACAGACATTTAAAATGATATAATGTAGCTCTTTGCTTGATTACTAAAAAGGCATAACCTGACTTCGGTAGTACTTATACCAAAATTGCATGACCTAAATTTAATCATGAGGAAATAGCAGACAAACCTTAATTGAATAGCATTCTACAAAATAATTGTTTTTTTTCTCTTCAAAAACATGATCATGAATGAAAATGGAAAGAATCCAAAGAACTAATGTGGATTAGAGACTAAGGAGATTAAATTCTATAGGTGACTGTATTAAATTCTGGGCTATATATATACATACATATATATGTACATATATGCACATATATATGTATGTATATATATTCTTAGAATATATATGTAGGTAATAAAAATATTAGTGTTTAAATCAATCAAACTTGAATGTAAATTATGAACTAAATTTTAGTGAAATTTTTATTTAAAATTCCTAATTTTGCTTATTATATTGTGGTTACATATGAAAATGCTATGTCCTTAATTTTTGTGTGTGTGGTACTAGGGGTGGAACTCAGGAGCTTTTCTGCCTCCAGGCTATACTCCCAGACCTATTTTTTATATTTTATTTGGAAACAGGGTCTCACTAAGTTGCTGAGAGCCTCACTAAGTAGCTGAGGCTGACTTCGAACCTGCACAATCCTCCCGTCTCAGCCTCCCAAGCGCGGGGATTAAAAGCATGTGCCACCACACCCAGCTCCTTAATTTTTAATTAAATGATTTATACATTAAAGTATTTATAGATAAAGGAGAATGATGTCTGCAGCTTAATTTCAAATATTTCAGAAAAATATATGTATGTCAGAAAGCAAACATTTAGCAAAGCAGGATAAAGTATATGCAGGAGTTGTTTATACAACTTTTGCTTCAAAACTACAAAAAAATCAAAAGTTACAAAATTAGAATGAATCTCAAATTGACTAATTTTACCAAATACCATATAATAAAATTGTATATGCTGACATAAGTTTGTAATTATAAATATCTTCCTATATGTGGTATAAATACTTCATAATATAATTAGCCTTTGGATTGGAATTGTCATCTTTTAATTACATCACCAATGTGTATGTAGGTCTCTGTTTTAATTGCACACATGTGTATACATGTGTGAGTTTATGTATGTGCACACATGTGGGTGCATGTATATATGTACACTCTTTTCTCTTTTTCTTCACTTAGGTAATTTTAGTGTCATACATAAGGTTATGGAGCCTGTAACTGTCTATTACAAGTACATTTTTATGATTCTACAAGCAAACCCTAAAGAAATCATAGATTTCTTGTATTTAAAGGTACAGTAGCAGTAGTTGTAGTACACATGAGGTATACATGTTATTAAAATTCTGTTGCATTCTTATTAAACTGTCCTGTTACAAACTAAGATGTATGAAGGGTAGAGCAAAAAATATTTCCTCCTTTATATGAGTTTTAGATAAGTTTCACTGTTTTCCAACTTCTAATATTGCTGAGAAGCCAAATGTTATCCTTATTTCAGATACTTTGAAAGTAATCTTTTATTTCTCTGGAATATTTTGGACCCTTTATTAATCTGTGGTATTATTAAGTTCCAAATAAGGTACATTAGAATTGAATCCCTTTATTCGTTATGTTCAACTCTTGTGGGCCTCTTACAGTTTGGTGACTCAAGTCCATCAATTCTGAGAAATGTTCTCATATAACTTCACAAAAACACAGAAAATAATTTTGGCAAAAAATTGTCACTTTCTAGTCACATGATAATTTCAATAGACGCTGAAAAGCATTTGATAAAATCCAACAACCATTTATGATAAAACACTGAAGAGAACTGGAATAGAAGGAACATACCTCAACATCATAAAGGCAATCTACAATAAGCCCACTGCCAACATTTTAAATGGGGAAAAACTTCAAGAATTCCCCCTAAAAACAGGAACGAGACAAGGATGTCCATTATCACCACTTCTCTTCAATATAGTACTAGAAACTCTAGCCAGAGCAATAAGGCAAGAAAAGGAAATCAAAGGAGTACAAATAGGAAAAGAAGAATTCAAACTTTCCCTATTTGCAGATGACATGATAATATATTTAGAAAACCCAACAAACTCAACCAAAAGGTTTATAGAACTGATCAACAAATTCACCAAAGTGTCTGGATACAAAATCAATCTTAAAAAATCAGAAGCTTAGCCGGGTATGGTGGTGCACGCTTGTAATCCCAGCATTTGGGAGGCTGAGACTGGAGGATCACGGTTCACATACAGCATCAGCTACTTAGTGAGGCTCTCCATAACTCAGTGAGATCTTGTTGCAAAATAAAGAATAAAAAAAATAGGTCAGGGAGTGTAGCTTGGAGGTCTAATGCCCCTGGGTTCCATTTCCAGACCCGCAAAAAAAAAATAATAATCAGAACTTTTCCTGTACACCAACCCATAAATCCACTGAAAAAGAAATTCAGAAAACACTTCAACTGAGGCTCTCCCACAAAAAATAAAATACATAGGAATAAACTTAACCAAGGAGGTAAAAGATGTCTACAAAGAAAATTATAAAACAATGAAAAAATAAGTCGAAGAAGATCTTAGAAGATGGAAAGATCTTCATGTGCATGGATTGGCAGAATAAATATCATTAAAATGGTCATCCTTCCAAAAGTGATCTACAGATTCAATGCAATGCCCATTAAACAACCAAGATCATTCCTCACAGACATAGAAAAATCAGTCCATAAATTTATTTGGAGTAACAAAAAGCCCAGAATAGCCAAAGTAGTTCTAAGCAACAAAAAACATGCAGGAGGAATCACAACACTTGACTTTAAACTATACTACAAAGCCATTGTAATAAAAACAGCATGATACTGGCACACAAAACAGATACATAGACCAATGGAACAGAATAGAAGTCCCAGAAACAAGTCCACACACTTTCAGCCAATTGATTTTTGACAAAGGGGCCAAAAACATACACTGGAAAAAAGCCTGTTCAACAAATGGTGTTGGCAAAACCGGTTAACCATATGCAGAAAATTAGAAATTTATCCCACTTTTTCATCCTACACAACAGTCAATTCAAGATGGATCGAAGACTTGGAAATCAAACCAGAGACCTTGAAGCTCCTTGAAGAGGGCATAGGTCCAACACTGCAACACATAGGCACAGATAAAAACTTTCCAAACAAGACCCCAAAGGCACAACAAATTAAAAGGCAAATCAATATGTGGGATTGCATGAAACTGAAGTGTATTTGTCAGCAAAGGAAACTATCAAGAACCTCAATTGAGAGCCAACAGAATGGGAGGAGATTTTTGCCATCTACCCCTCCAGTAGAGGATTCATATCTACAATATACAGAGAACTCAAGAAACTCAACAGTAAAAAAGAAATAGATCATCCAATAACAAAATGGGCAAGCAAACTAAGTAGACACTTCACAAAAGAAGAAATTCAAATGGCCAATAAATGCACAAAGAAATGCTCAACATTACTGGCAATCAGAGAGATGCAAATCAAAACTACCCTGAGATTTCACCTAACTCCAACTAGAATGGCAATCATTAAAATCACAATCAACAACACATGCTGGCTAGGATGTGGATTAGTGGGAACTCTAAGACATTGTTGGTGGGATTACAAATTTGTGCAAACACTTTGGAAAATAGTACGGAGGATCCTCAGAGGAATGGGAATGAATTTAGCATATGATCCAGCAATACCACTTCTGGGTATCTACCCAAAAGATAGGAAACCAAACTACCAAACTAATGCATGTGTATCTATGTTCATAGCTGCACAATTCACCATAGCCAAACTATGGAACCAGCCAAGATGTCCATCAACAGATGAATGGATTACAAAACTGTGGGATATGTACACAATGGAATTTTACTCAGCCATTAAAAAGAATTACATCATTTCAGCCATTAAAAAGAATTACATCATTTCAGGGAAATGGATGGAACTGGAAGACATTATGGTAAGTGAGATTAGTCAGTCACAAAAAATAAGAAATAAGATGCTTTCCCTAATATGTGAAAGTTAAGGAGAAATGGGTCATAGGAAGAACTCTCAATGAAAAAAAAAATCCTATAGAGGAGCAAACAAGACAACCTAAATGAGGAAATGGGAGGGGGCAAGAAGGAAATTCTCTAAAACACGCACAGAACTTAAACATGTCGAAGTCAACACTAAGCCAAGCAAGGGAAGGAGGGATGGGGAGGGAATGGGGTGGGATTTGAGTAGGGGTTAAATCAGTGATGTGTACATGTATGTACACACAAAATTTTTACCCCAATAGGATGTATGAATATAATGCACCAATAAAAATAATTTTAAATTGTCACTTTCTGAAACTCTTATTTATCTGGTACCTCATGTTTTGAAATATATTTTGTCTTCATTATAAATCATTTTATAGGAAATTTCCAGGACTAACCAAATATTCAAACTTTAAATTACATTTTTTATTTTTAGTCATATTTATAATATCTGAGAATTCATTCTCAATCTTTAGTGATGCAAGTTAAACTCTTTGTTTGCTGTATTACCCCTCCCCTTTTCTTTATTTAGTCCTTTTCATGTGGATTGATTCCACAAAACATTTGGTGATCCCTGGTGGCCCAGTCATATTTGAAACTTAGGTAACAAGAAATTGATTGGAAACTATTTGTCCTGTGGATGAGACCTGTTGATGAATGGACTTAACAAATAAGGAATCAAATGCTCATATTTTTATGTCAGTATTTAGAATATTCTAAGGAAGTTGATATAATCCACAAGTAATCTAGTGATCACCTGCCTGTAGTGTGAAGGTGGCTCTCTTTGTTCTGATGTTGAGTGAAGGCAAAGTGGAGGAGTGTTGCCTTTATTATGCAGACCTTTACTCATACCCTTTTATGATCTGGCTCCTCACTCTTTTCTTCTCTCCTGTGTTGTATAGCCAAGCCTCAAATCTCTCTGGTTTAAATAATAAAGAAAACACATCATCTATCCCTTGTAGGACTGGGGAACAGCAGGGGTAGTGAGCTAAACTAATAATGCCTCCTGTTTTTATTCCCCCTGCCTCTCTCCTACTGCCTGTGGCACCAAGTGCCTTCAATTCCAAGTGCTTTTAGAACACTTCAAGATGAACTGGCATTATCTCATTACCATACTAAATTATCCTTTATCCATCCCTTTCCCATTTATATTGTGGTTTGAGGTTATTCAGTACCTCTAGTTTGTGGGCTGAGTTTGTGTTTATTTTTATTTATTCTTATGTTTAGAGAGAGTTTTCAAGAGTGGGAAAATTACTCTATCATCTTAAAGTCATATGTCCCTTCTAATTTCTAGATTCAGAAACAAAGATCATAGGAAATAAAATGACTTTCCTTTTCTTAGTACAATTTGTGCTACCGCTCTGATTATAAATATGTTATTCAATCATTAATCCTCCACTCTACCTATAAATATGTCATTCAATCATTAATTCTGTGCAATTGTCAGCATACTCCTCTAAAATGAGCTCTATAAAGTGACATTTATCAAAGCATTGCTTTCTTTCCTGATTAAACATATACCACACATTCATCTACTCTAACAGTTCTTGGCAAAGTTGTAAATGACCTCTGGGTTGCCAACTTGAATTGTCAATTATTAGTGCTTATCTCTTCAACTCACTAGCATCACTTATAGTATTGATTACTCCTTCCTCCTTGAAATATCATTGTTCATTTGGCTTCTAGAACACTATTTGTAGTTTTTCTCTCACCTCATTGTATCCTCATTTTCTATCCGTTGGCTCTTCCTCATTTATTATACCTCTAAATATTGGGTTATCCCAGTGCTCTATTTTCAGATCATTTATCTTTTTGATGTGCTACCATTTCCTAGGTGATCTATTTGTCCCATTGCCTTACATTCCATGAAAGTTTTATATTTTAACATGACTAGATCGGGGGGTGCCCAGTTTGGGGTTAACATTATTTCTTAATTTTTTTTCAGTATTAGGGATGTAACCCTGGGGCATTCTACCTCTGAGCTACAACTCCAGGCCTATTTTTTTAATCTTTATTTTGAAACAAGTTCTCAATGTGTTGCAAAGTAGCTGGGGATAAACATGATCCTTCTGTATCAGCCTCCCAAATGCTGGGATTACAAGCTCATCTGTTATTATAACCATGCCTGGCTTCACATTATTTATGAATGTCTATGGGATGTTTTTGGAAAAGAAAAGCATTTATTTATTTATTTATTTATTATTTGTGGTACTAAGGATGGAATGCTGTGACATTCCACCTCTATGTTACACCCCTAGCCCTATTTTATTTTTTGTTTTGAAACAGGGTCTTGCCAGTGTGCTGAGGTTATCCATGAAACTGCAGTCCTCCTGCCTCAGCCTCTCAAGTACTAGGATTAGAGAGGTATGTCATCATGTCCAGATTTAAGAGCAGCATATAAACCAGTAGACTCAGTAAGGTAGATGCCTCTTCCAAATGTGAATAGGTACTATCCAATCCATTAAAGGCCCAAATTAAACAATCCTGGTCTTACACAAGAAAAATCAGGACAAACTAAAAACCAAAATACTTTGTTTGGCTCTGTCAGCGAACTGAGGATTCATATCCAGCCATTACTTAAAAATCTAGACAAATAAGGACATCCAGAAAGACATAGCTGATATCTGCTTGCCTGTAGCAAAAGCTGCTAGAGCCATAAAGCATGAAGTATATGTAACTGATAATTTTGACAAATTGCTAGACAGTGAGTATAGAATAGCATTAAATAGACAAACTCCTGGGATCAAAGTCCTAGGGCCCTCGAAATACTTGTGGATTTTACATCTAGATACTCCACCAGATATTCATAGAAAAGATACAAGAAAAAACCCTCCTGGCTCTGGAAATGGAGAAGGAAGAGTAATAATTCTAAAAATAAACCCAGAACCTTTTTCTGTATGAAATGCTTACTCCCTCAAAAGAAGGAGGCTTTGATTCTTCTCTCTCAAGACCCCTCTAACTGTCCTTTCTCATCTAAAATATAGACAATCAGGAAACAGATTGGGAGAGAGGGTAAATAGATTGGTAAGGTATAGTGGGATCAGTAACATTGAAGAAATATGTGAGAAGGTCACAGTCTTGAGACACAAGTCATTAAAAGACAGATTTAAATGGAATACAAAAGTTCCATTCTCCCTACATCTTCTATGCAAATTGCCTCTTCTAGAATATCTCAGTTCTTGTTATCTGATATATGCCTAGATTTCAAAAGAAAGCTTACATGCTTACACGGCCCATTAAAAAGAAACAAAAAGCCGGGTGTGGTGGCACAGGCTTGTAATTCCAGCATTTGGAAGGCTGAGGCAGGAGGATCGTGGTTCTCAGACAGCCTATGCTACTTAGTGAGACCCTTTGCAACTCAGTGAGACCTTGTTTAAAAATAAAGAATTAAAAATGGGGATTGGGGTGTAACTCAGAGGTAAAATACCCCTGGGTTCCATCCCCAGTACTGCAAAAGAAAAAAGAAAAAAACAAAAAATATCCATCTGAAGAGACAAAGCAAGCATCAAAAATAGACTAAGATATGACACATGTTAGAATCATCTGACTGAGAATTTTTAAATATATATGATTATTTTATTAGGGGCTGTGATGCAAAAGTAGAGAACGTGTAAGAATAGATGGGTAATGTCTTCTGAGAGAAAAAAAAAAACCTCTAAGAATCTTAAGAATGCTGAACACCCAAAATGTATGACTGGAATATCAGAAGGAAAAGAAGAAGGGAATGAGACATAAGAAATTTGGGGAGTAATGGTCAATTGCACATGTTCTTTCTTGTGTGTCTGTAATAGTAGGAATCAAACCAAGGGGCATTATACATCTAAGTTATATGATCAGCCTTATTTTATTTTTTTTATTTTAGAACAGAATCTCACGAAATTGCTGAAGTCCACCAATTTGCTAAGACTAGCCTTGAAATTGTGATTCTCCTGTCTCAGCTTCCCAAGTACTCATATTATAGCTGTGTGCCACCACACCTGGTACATATATACTTTTTTTATATTTTCCTATGGTGTTTTAATACTCTGGGTTTAAATTTTTTTTCCTTTTTTTTAAATCAGTTTAGAAAGTTTTTATTGACCTATATTTCAAGCTCACTGATCCTTTCTTTGGCCATTTTGAATATTATGTTCTCATCAAAAAGCATTTGTCATGATCAAGTTTATTTGTTTAGGGTGTAAGATCAATGTTAACTCATTTTTTGTCATGAAGACATTCACATGTTTTAGCATTTTTCACTAAAATACTCTCTTCACTGAATTGCCTTTGTGTCTTTCTCAATTTATTATATTTGCATGGTTCTATAAATGGGCTCTTTGTTTTGTACCAATGATCAATTTATCTGTTTTATAGCCACATTATGTTCTAGTTATTAAAATACTTTTGTGTAACATAAGACTTATAATTTTGTTATTCTTAAGTATCATACTGGCTAATCTAGGTCTTTGATGCTAACATAAGATATTAGACTCAGTTTACTGATATATAAAATACATTTTTTTTGCTGGAGTTTGACTGGAGTTACATTCTACCTGAGGTTAAATTTTAAAAAAAAAATTATTCTTACTGGTATTGAGGCTCTCAATCCATGAAGATAGAATATCTGTTTGTTTCTATTTTTTCATCATTGAGAAGCTGAGACAGGAGGATCACAGGTTCAAGGACAGCCATCAGCAATTTAGTGAGACTCTCAGCAACCTAGCAAGAACCAGTCGCAAAATAAAAATAAGGGTGGCAGAGAAAAGCGGAGCTTACCAGCCCCGCTAACAACCAATCTCTATTACCACAAAATCAGCGCCTTTCATAGCCAGAAAACACTATCAGCAGAGAAACAAAAAATGCAAATACAAGGGACAGAGAAAAAGAGGGCTGGAAAAACAAGAAACCAAAAAGAAACCAGACCGCAGTGTTGCGGCCGGAGCTGTGGCACGGAGCAGTGTAGGCGCCATCTTCCTTTGCAGCACCAGGCTCCAGAGAGGATGGGGACTCAGAACAGAGCTCAGAGCCACAGAGGAGATAGCTGGCCTCACGGCCGAGGATGCGGCAACAACGCCTTACTGCAGGCGGCAGCGGCAAGTTCACCAGACGGCACCAGACCAACGCACTCAACAGCCCACCAGGCTCCAGAGAGGAGCGGTGGACAGTGAGCCGAAGTGAGCCACTGCAGATCAGCTGGGCGGAATTCGGCAGATTTTTCGGCGCAGGGAGAATCTAAAGATCCCAGGGGCTGGGCTCAGCACACTCTGCAGGGACTCAGAGCGGAGCTCAAAAACAAAGAAGAAATACGCAAGCCTTACGGCCAAGGGCATGGCAGTAGTGCCATATTGCCACCGGCAGCAACAGCAGTGAATTCACCGATCCAGGACAGCTCCATAAGCGCACTCAACAGCCGTGAGTCAAATTGAGGCCCCTAGAGGAGAAATCCCAGTACTGCACTCCCAGGGACTTGACCCAGTAGGGGAGTGGCAGTGGCAGAGATATCACACCATAGTCATAACTCCCCGCAGGAGAACACCCAACCTGGCACCCCCCATGGTCTAAAGCAGCCTCAATTGACTCCCTGGATCTGAGACTTTGCGATACAACCCAGTAAAGGAGTAGTGGTGACTGAGATACCACAGACTCGAGATCCAGAGCACCTTAAGTGAAGTCGTAGTGACCCAAGGGAAGAACCCAGAGAAGGCACAAACTTCCAAAATCATGGGAAAGAGGAATAACAATGGATC
The DNA here is from genome assembly GCF_963383645.1 of Muscardinus avellanarius. NCBI lineage: Eukaryota > Metazoa > Chordata > Mammalia > Rodentia > Gliridae > Muscardinus > Muscardinus avellanarius. Next base: position 36,676,271 of record NC_137792.1, read on the forward strand.
AATGAATACCCACAACCCCACAACTTCAGAACCTGATAAAACAGAAATTCAGAGATTTCTAGATGATCAGATCAGGAAAATAACTGTAGAAATAATAGAGGTGTTTCGAAAATAATTCAGAGAGAGCCAAAAAGAGATAAAGGATGCAATCAATGAAGTAAAGGCCTCAATTCAAAGTACAAACAACCGACTAGACCACATGGAGAATAGAATCTCGCTCCTAGAAGACGATCACTCCAAAAATGAACGCAGTTTCTAATTTAGAAAAAAAAATCTGACAGCAGGAATCTGACATTGAAGAAATATAGGCCCATTTTAAGAGAGCTAACCTAAGAATAATTGGAATAGAGGAGGGAAAAGAAGGTGAAACCAAAGGGATCAACAATCTCTTCAAGGAAGCAATTGCAGAAAATTTTCCAAACATAGAGGAAAAGGTCGATACACAGGTCCAGGAAACTTATAGAACTCCCTTTAGAGAGGATCGGAGAAGAGGATCCCCACGCCACATAATTGTCAAAATGACCAATGTGGAAGCCAAGCAGAGAATCTTAAAGGCAACAAAAACAAAGCGCCAAGTGACATTCAGAGGCAAACCAATTAGAATCACTCCAGACTTCCCAAACCAAGTCATGAGAGCCAGAAGGGCTCTTTTATTTTTCTTTCAGAGTTTTCCAAACTCTAAAAGAAAACAACTTCCAGCCAAAAATTTCCTATCCAGCAAAACCTTCTATCAAATTAGATGGAGAAATAAGAAGCTTCCATGACAAACAGAAACTGAAGGAATTTATGTCTTCAAAACCAACGCTAGAGAAAATACTCAAAGAGATTAACTACAAAGAAGAAATAGATAATACACACCAGAACCAGAGAAACAAGATTTTACATCCAACAGACAATTAAGATTGGTTATCTTTGGAGATTCATTATTTATGTTAGTCTTTTACCTATTTCTAAATTGTATTGTTTGCTTTTATTGTTGCTCATTTTTAGGATTTCTATGTGGAATATTAATATACCTTCAGATATAGCATTTGGAAATATTTTATCCCATTCTATCAGTAACTTTTAACTCTGTTTACATTGTCTTTGGATATACAATTTTTTTTTATTTTTAGGGAGTTTGTTTACCCTTCTGTTGCCTGTGCCATTGAAATCATATCCAAGAAATCACTGCCAATTTCAGTGTTGTGAGATTTTATGACCCAGATTTTCTTCTAAAAGTTTATAGTCTTAAGATTTATATTTAGGTCTTTTATCTATTTTGAGTTAATATTTGTATAAGGGTCCAATTTTATTTTTTTATGTAATTATTATTTTTCAACAATATTTAGTTAAAAGATTATTATTTTCTCCACCAAATGTTTGTGGAAACCTTGACAAAAATAACTTGACAATATATGGAAGAATTTATCTCTAGGCTTTCATTTAACTCCAATGGTTTATATATCTGCCTTTAGAACAATACTACACTGTTTCAATTATTGTAGCTTTATAAGGTTTGAAATCAGAAAATATACATCTAGCTTTGTTCTTTTTCAAGATCGTTTTGGGTATCTAGAGTCCATATTCCATATTAGGATAGATTTTTTTCTGAAAAATAAATAAATAAATGTATGATAGTTTCACCTAAAAAAAAAAAAAGAGAGAAAATATTCTCTGGTAAGAAAGAAAGCAAAAATATTGAAATGTTATCTTTGAGTCATCAAAAACTTGGTATCAGACAAATTAAACTGTTATGTGAGATTATCATTGTTAATTTTGGATAAATTGCTATAATACTAGATGTCAACCACTAAGCCACATGGGAAGGAGGGATGGGGAGGGAACAGGGTGGGGATTGGGTAGGGGCTAACTGGGCGATGTGTGCATGTATGTCTACAAAAGTTTTTTTATCCCATTATGATGTATGAATACAGTGCACCAATTAAAATAAATTAAAAAATAAAAATAAAATAGATCTGGGGGTATAGCTTGGAGGTAGAATGTCTCTGGGTTCAATCCCCAATACGACACACAGAAAAAAATTGAAAAAGTCTTTCCCCATGTTTGTGGCAGACTTGCTATTCTCCTTCTTCAGCCTCCTGAGTAACTGGGATTACAGGTATATATTGCCACACCTGGTCTTTCAAGCCATTTCTAAGGGTCATAATACCATACATGAGACTTACTCCCTAAAACCCCGCCTCTTAATAGTAACATTTGGGTCTTATGTTCCAACATAAGAATGTTGGAAATCAGAATACATTTAAACAATGACAACAAACATAACATGTGATCCAGCAATACCACTTCTGGGTATCTACCCAAAAGAATGGAAACCAAACTAACAAACTGATGCACGTGTATCTATGTTCATACCTGCACAATTCACAATATCCAAACTATGGAATAAGCAAGATGTCCATCAACAGATGAATGGATTACAAAACTATGGGATTTGTACAAAATGGAATTTTATTCCGCTATAGAGAAAAATGCAATTATGTCATTTAAAGGAAAATGGACAGAACTGAAGAACATTATACTAAGTGATATAAGTCAGTCACAAAAAATAAGAAATCAGATGCTCTTCCTAATATGCAGAAGCTAGGGAGAAAAATGGGTTATAGGTGGAACTCTAGATGAAGAAGGAGATACTATAGATGAGCAAATAATGTGACCTAACTGAAGGGATGGGAGGGGGGAATAGGGAAATTTCCTAATGTACATGATGTACATTAACAAACATATCAAAGTCAATCACTAAGCCAAACATGAGGAGGGAGGGGGAGGGAATGGTGAAGGAATTATGTAAGGAAGGGCTAGTTGGGTGATGTATGCCTGTATGCCTCCATCATCTTGTACTCCATTAAGATGTATGACTACAATGCACCAATAAAAATCAAAAAATAAATAATAGCTATATATATATGTATATATATGTATATATATATATACATATATATATATATATATATATTGTATTTCAACCGTTTATTAAATGTATGGTGGATGGTGGGAGCCAGGTTTCTCAGTGTCGAACTGGGAAGTAACACATATGCAAGGAAGGGAGTCTAGAATGATCTATGTGTTTGTAGATTATAATTAAAGATAGCAACATGAACTCATATAGTTTCACATTGATATAAATGGTCACATATAAATTAATTAAATTATTTTGGGGTAGGGATACAGCTTTGTGGTATAGCATGTATATGGTCCTGGATTCCATCCCCAGTACTCTAAAAGGATGTTATGTATATATAGTTACAGGTTAGTATATACACATATATTTCTTCACTCTGTCAACATCAGAGTCTAGAATTAAAAACATCCTTTGTAGCAACAAGCATATATAATAACCAGATCTTGGTTTCTAGAGAAAATCTTTAATAATAGAAACTAGAATTCCTTGCAAAATTGATGATTATAGGACTGAGGTAGAAAATTAGACAAAGCGAGCCTGGAAAACTCCATAGGGATAGATAGTAAAAACTAATTAAAAACAGCAATAAAAATAAAACCTCTCACATTGGTGGATTATATCAAAAGACATAGGAGCCAACTAAAAGAACTCAACCTAAGATAGAACAATTTGGGAAAAATAAATAAATTATACACATATATACACATAATAGTACTAGATTACAAATCATGTTATAAAATAAATATTTATTATACCATACTGATATAAATAAATGATTGAATAAATAAATTTGGTGAATATGTAAATAGTCCATGCAGGAGAATTACAGAAAATACAGAATTTATTTAGATACTCTGCCCTCAAGGAGGTAAGGCATAACATGTTGTTCGGTAAGTATGGGCTGCATAGTAACTTTATTCCAAGAAAACAATATGGATAGAGGGAAAAAATGAATAATTTTACAGTATAGAAAACTAGCAAACTACTACCTCAACCAAGTGGTTGAGTTAAGCCTCAACAGTGATGTTCATAAAGTGTATGTGGATAGCATATATATATATTGTGTATGTGGTAGGGGTTGCTGAGGATTGAAATCAGGGGAATTCTACCTTGAAGCTATACCCACAGCTATATTTTACTTTGACACAGGGTCTGACTAGGCTGCTGAGAGTCTTATTAAATTGATGAGGCAGCAATCTTCCTGTCTTAACCTCCCAAGTACTGGGCTTACAGGCCTGTGCCACAAGACCCATCTCACCATAGATTTTTTTATGCCATTGAACCAACAGCAATTGAAGGGGCCACTGTATGGACAAGCAATTTATTCTGATTATCAGTGAGAATGTTGGCTATTGGAAGATGATTAAGGCAAGACTATTTACTTATAGTTAGTAATTCCCAATTCATGGTCACCTACATATTTGCAATAAAATTCAGATATCAAAGATCCAAATTCTTTAGAGATTAAAGTTTTGACCACTCCCCAGTAACAATCACTATGCAGCTGACAGTGTTATGTAATGACATATGTAATGTGTGGTGGAAGAAAGCACCTATGATAATCAACTCAGTCTTCATGAACACCTATAGTAGGATCTTACACAGCTGCATTGTGTGTAACTAATCTCTTTTCCCATATTGTATTAGATAAATTATGGTGTTGGCTAATGTTTTACATTTTATATGACAGTATGATGGAATTTTTTTCATCCTGCTATGTTATAGTAGTCGATGGGACTTCTTGCTATCCTTTGCCGAGAAAATAAAGGTTTCACCTTGATGAAATAGATATTTCAAATCAAAGGGAGTAGATGATAGGAGATATCTTCAAATATTTAACCCCTTTCCAGATTCATTTTCTGCTCTTCTCTAGTCTTTTTTTCATTTGTTGTTATCCTTAATAATGTCCCTACTAGAAGATGCAATATTGAGTGACAAGCTGACCTGTATAAACCACATTAATGAATTCCTGCTGGATTGTGCCAGTGAGGGGACCTGCCAGTGGACTGCAGGGAAAGGAGAAGTATGAAATTGGATATTTACTTACTTTGTCCTCTCCCCAAAATGTGCCTTGTTTAGGTTATTTTCCTTAAACAAAGATTATTCACCACTCCTCTTATGGTAACCATATACCCACAACATTCATTCCTGTTTGTCCCATGCTTTCAAGATTGCAGTCATGACATCTGTGGCTGCTTCTAGTCCTTTGTTCCTGAATACAAATAACCTTTATTTGTGTGTATCTCCGTGTGTGTCTCCGTGTGTGTGTGTGTGTGTGTGTGTGTGTGTGCTTGTGTGTGTGCGTGCACGCTCGTTCATGCATATTTCTGGGGATTGAACCAGGAAAGTTCTACCTCTAAGCTTTACCCCCAACCCTATTTTACGTGTGTATGTGTACACACACACATATACCATCACAGATTTTAGATAGATTTAAGCAAATTCATATGTATACATTTATTAAATGTATACCTGTGATATAAATATATCTATGATGGTATAAATTTTAGATAATTTAATGTTTAGCAATTTCTATTATGAAATACTTAGTCTTCCCCACTTTCACACACACACACACACACACACACACACACACACACACGTAATATTATTAATATTTCACTCCAGCTAAATCCTGAGAAACATTTGTCTTAATTTCTCTCAGATACATTTTTAGAAGTAAAATTGATGGCTCAAAGACAATGCATATTAAATATCTTAATAGAGATATGTATTTTGCCCTCCAGTAAATGTGTGCCAACTGATTTATATCAGTCCTGTAAGAGGCAACTTAATTCATTCAACTTTAAAGCTGATTATCAATATTTTATAATTTGCAAATATATGGATGAAACATAATTTTATTGTTGGTTTAATTTGCATTTCTTTTATTTCTCAAGTTGAACATTTTCATATTCATATTTCCATTTATATATTTTTAAATAAATTGCCTATTATATCATTTGCCTTTTTGTGTATTTGTAGCTTTACTTTTATTTCTTATGCTAAAATACTTGCCCCTTACCCATATTTATTTCTGATGAGAAAAAGAACAAAAACAAGGAAATAAAGGGCACAAAGAATTATTTTCATTGTAGGTTTTCTAAAAGAATGAATGTGAGATATTTTTCATAATTATTTTGGGGAAATTTTTATTCTCTTCTTCAAAAGTGCACAATGATTATCATTAAAATCACCAGGAACTGCGTGAATAAGTTAGCAATAGAAAAAAAAATCTCTTCAAGTGAATATCAAAACTTACAACACAATGTTATTTAAAATGCTGCTTTTAAATGCAGTACTTTTTTTTTACAGGAAGTGCTATTGCTTTCAATTTATTTTCCCCAGGCTACATAACTCTTTGTTTCTATAAAGAAAAAAAAATCTGAGGTACCAATAATAAAAAAAAGAAAAGGCTATTCCTTGGTAGAAACAAATTTCCAATCATGTGTGATGGAAAGTAGATAGAGCCAAAGTCACAAAGTAATAGCCTATTTACATATAATTTCCATAAAGTTTCTTCCCCCATAGGATATTCTTAAAAATGGTTTCACTACACAAGTACATGGGAAATTTGAAGCAGAGATAACTCACAGTTCCCATTTTAAAGCAATAATACACACTAACACATTGTTGTTCAGTCTCCATTAGGGCTAAGAATTTATATCCAGATTACTAGACAATTGAAAATGAGTTTATAATGCTCCTGGCAGTCAAAACACATTCAGGAATTAGAGTCACTTCCTGAAGTAGCACCTTCATATTATTCTGATGACTCAATCAACATCATCTCCAAATCAGTCCTCATCTCTCTATCCTTTACCATCATTATCATTATTATTCCCTAATATCTTAGTCCAAGATCTCCTTTCTTCTTACTGAAGCTATTGTAATAGATGCTTAAACTGACCTGTGAGTCTCACTTTTCTCCAATTTGCCCTCCAGGATACTGTCACACCAACTTTTAAAAATGTACACCTGGCCCTTCTCACTTCTCTAAATATAACCCTTCAACAACTCTCCATTGCACATAAAATTACATCCAAACTTGTTATCATGGAGTGCAGTACCCTTTATGGGATAGCCTCTGCATATTGTCTTATGTTTGTCTTTCTCTTTGTGCTATTTTTCAGTCACATGGAAACTGAGTCAGTGACTATATTTTCCCCATACTGTTTTCCAAATGAATACCACTCTCAAAACTCATTTCAAGTGTAACTTCTTTTTAGCAAGCCCTATTCTTGTTTCCTAGGTGAAAAATAATCACATTCTCTAAAACCTGTTCACAGTTCACTGGTTATATTTCAATCTCAGTTCTGTTGCTTGACTAGAGTTGGAGCCTACATTCTAGGTTCTTCATTGAAGAATGGACTAATATTCTAAATACAATATATAATAGCTATAGAACACAGGGTAAACGGTGGGCCCTAAGTACATCTTTAACTGAATAGATAAATGGAGAAGTAAACAAGTATTCACAAGAGAAACTATATTGTTACAAAAGACATTTGTTTATTAAGATTCTAGTATAAGTTGCAGCTTCTGCCTCAAGTTGCTCATATAAAACTAATTAGGTAGAAATGGCATATGCATATAAAAATTAAAAAGCAAGTGCATGAGCCAGAGTCCCAACTGAAAACAGATGGTACACTCCAATTAAGATAATTTGAGGGGGTTAGATTTAAAAAGGATCTGATAACAAAGGTTTGGGAAGAGTGAGGGAAACTACAAGAGGTAGTGCAAAAAAATCTATTTGAACTGTCAGAGAGAATTGTAACTATTTCTAATTCTATGCTTGAATTAATGAATGAAGAAATGAAGATAAATTATTGGAACCTCAAAGCAGAGAAAATTATATTGAAAGAATATTCAAAGGAATAGTGAAAGGAAGAATATTGAAATGAAGAGTAACCTTTAGTGGCAAGGGACACATCTAATCCAAGGTGGCCACGAAAAATAAAATTAAAGGGAGGAATTTCCCTCTTCATTATTCTTTGAGAGGCAAAAACCTTTGCTTTGCTACCTTACATCAATCTGTGGTTTTATATTACTAACAATGAAAACAGACTAAAGACTCAGTGGTGACCACTGAACAGACTGGACTCTATTACTTCATCAACAACAATTTTGAATTAACCTGATATGGTTAAAAATAAGAATTTTGGCAATTAAAAATTGAAAATGACAGAACCACGGGAGGAAAATCCCTTGCCTTCAAGGAACAATGGAATGGAGAAGCAATGAGGTGATTCCTAATGAGGCATGTCCAGCTATCAGGCAGCATACATTCTACAAGCATTGTATTGTTTTACTTCTTTTAACTGTTTAACTTGTAAGAGGCAAAGAAGTTGGATCAAAGTTTAAATCACTGTAGCACCCCTTTTACATCAAAGAATTGAAAACTACTGAAAATGAACTACTGTCCAGCTGGCAGGGAAAGAAAAGAACTTGCATGTAGGTGAAGAAGCTAGTTGGGAGGATGGTGAAATTTAGAGTAAGATACAACCTGGTCCAAGTAGTCTTGTAGGTTGTAAAATGCAGTTTAATAAAATTGCTATTTTTTGTCTAAATGTTTTTAATTACTAGAATACACAATTTTAACATGCAAATAAAAAGTTCTAAACTCTAAAAAATAAGAAAACATACTAAGACAGTAGTGAAGGGAACAGAAGAAAAGATAAGTAACACAGCAAATATCCTAGTCTCTCTTGAATACCAAAGAGCACAGCAGATCAGTTTGTACATAGTAGAAACTCAACAAGTGCTTGTAAGCAGTTTGCTAATTAAGATGACTAAAAGTCATTCAGTGGCAGTGATGGGGTACACCACCCAGAATTCCCATCAATAAAGAACTTGTTCAGTTGCAAAAGGGAAGGAGAGCTGACAATCTCTATTGCAGGGTCTCCAGGATTCACTGCAACATTTGAATCAAATTTTCTCTTTTCTCAGAAATCTCCAGGCTAATGAATGATAATGATGGAGAAAAAAGAATCTGGCCATTTCTGCCTTGAGGAGGACTCTAATGAGCAATCTTTTCACAAGAATTTCTTACTGGATTGGCCATAGTTTCACGTCTGCTTCATAATCTGAGGCTTTCCTTGTCCAACTCAACTTCATGCCCTTTTTTCTCTCATAGGCATTATCTCCTGATGAAAGACATGCACTATTAAGTCAATCTAATTTTTTGGTTATCAGAGGACTTCAAATGGCATGCATATATACTAAGTATGAGTTTCTGAAACATGGGTGAACTGATCAATAGAGGCTGCCATCACACACTATAATCATTTTCAGCCCCATTCTCCCTGAAGCACTCCCTAGAAATACTGAAAAAGTTGAATACTCATTTTCCTGGTCTCTCTTCTATTGGGAGTAGGCATTTGGAATAAATTTATATAAATAATTAGTTCATGGGGCATTTCTTTTTCTATCCTGATAAAAGGAAAAGATGTAAGTGGGACAGCCATCTTGAGACCAGGATGCAAAATCCAACACAGTAGGTATGATAAAGTAGAAAGGTATTTTTTAAATTGTATTGTTGAAATGTTGGTCAACCTGGCTTGGCCAACCTTGAAAGTCCACTGTCAGACTTCTCTTCAATGTGAAAATCCACACTAATGTAATCTGCTATTGTTTGTGAACATCACCATATCATTTTAAAAACATTTAAACCAGATGCTCATCTGTCTTCCTCATCCTTCTTTATTATGGGCTTCAGGTTCCCATGAGAAGAAATTGAAACTAGGTTCTTATTTTGGAATTCCTACAACTGATCATATGCTGGAAGATTCATGATGAAAACCAAAATGGAAGAAAATATCAGGGAATCTCTGTGGGAGATTTAACCAAGACATGATAGAAGCAGACTTCATTTTAGGCACTAGTTATAAGATTTAGCAGGATTGTACAGTACAAAGTGAGGTTGTATTGGCCATCCCTGAGCATTCTGCATTCCAAAAAGGCAGAAGATTATTATATAAAGAAGAAATCAATGTTCCTGTGCCAAACTGCTCTGTTGAGAAAACCTTCTGGAAGAAGCTATAAGAAAAAAAGGAAAGAATTCTCAATACTTGTTGGAGATAACGAGAAGATATTCACTTTTAAAAGATTAGTATGGCTTGTAGTTCAGCTCAAACATATAAGAAGTTTGTGGATAATCATTCCAGTCCTTATAAAAAGAAAAGCTGGAGAAACTTCAAATTATTTTTTTCTTGGATGGGCAAAGGGCTGCCATGAAATCTAGAAATATGGGTAAATTCAGAGACGTATCCAAATCTTCTATCTAAAGGAAAAGATGCTGAAAACAGTAAATTCAATTTTGTGGTTTTGTTTTGCAGTACTGGAGATTGAACCCAGGAGCATGCTACAGCTGAGCTACTTCTTAAGCCATTTTAAATTTGATTTCAAGGCAGAATCTCACTAAGTTTTCTAGGTGGGCTCAGATTTATAATTCTCTTGCCTCAGCCTTCCATGTATCTGGCATTACAGGCCTGTACCAATATGCCCAACTTTAAATGGTAATTTTGATGAGTTTCTTAAGGCTAAGTGTCGGCTAGAGTGATAATAAAACATTTAAAGAAACCTGGACATGGTGGTACACACTTGTAATCCCAGTACTTGGGAGACTGACGCAGGAGGATCACAGGTTTACCACTAGATTCAGGAACTTAATGAAGCCCTCTGCAACTTAGTGAGGCCTTGTTTCCAAATAAAAAATAAAAAAGAGCTGGGGGTAAGCTAAGAAGTAGAATGCCCCGGGTGCAATCCCCAGTACCAGAAAAAAAAATCACTCTATGGTTCTATAAGGGGTTAAAGGATAAGTAATCATTCTGAAATACTTCCAAAGTTTTCTTCATTAGAAAGTCCTTACTCTATGTGGGGAAAGACCTTACCTGAGACTTGTCACTAAATTTTGAGGTAAAATTATTCTAATTCTGGGCATCTCTGGACTACTGGTATCACTTATGGCACTGGGGAAACTATGAAAGAAGGAATACTTGAGATCACAAATCTGAGAAAAAATCCCAATAAAATACTATTATTAAATTGGAATATATCTTTCTACCCACCAAGAGTATAAGAGTAAAGAACACTAAAAGAGCTACAAGAACTAGACTGAATCTAAGGATAAATACTGAGTGAATCCCAAAGTTAAGATGGAAGACAGAAATGACAATACAAAAATTTGAATCACAGAGGTTCATTCTTAGAGCCTAATTCATAACTAGAGTAACAAAAATAACATCTATTAGGTGATAGAAAATGTGTATTTTTCAATAAAAATACAAAGTATGACAAAAGGTATGAAAATATCTAAATAAATAGAGCAACTATCAAAAATAGACCCAGATTGATGATAGATGTTGGTATTAGCAGAGGGGAAATTCTTTAAATGACTATTATAAAAGTATCTAACGTAAAAAGCAGATAACTTGCACAAAAGGATGGTTGAAGTCAGCAGAAAGATAGAAATTTTAAGGACTAATCTAGAGGTAAAGCTAAACTAAGCATGGTGGTACACACCTAGAATCCCAGCTATTTGGGAGGCTGAGGTAGGAGGAATTCAATTTCAAGATAAGCCTGGACATTTTAGTCAGAACTTTTTTTCTACAAAAATGTTTAAAGGAATATAGCTTACTAGTAGATTTTTCTACAAAAATGAAAACATTTTTCTACAAAAATTTTGTAGAAAACATTTTTCTACAAAAATGTTTAAAGGAATATAGCTTACTAGTAGATTGCCCCTGGGCTTAATCCCCAATGCAAAAAAAGAAAAAAATTCATTCTGGAAAATATAGTATCTTTGCATCAGTAGCTTAAGCTGAGGAAAGAATCGGTTAGCTTGTACATAGGTCAATAGATATATCTCAAGCTAAAATGCAAAGAAAAAAAGAATAGGAAAAAGGGTAACATTTGAAAATTATATGAAAATGTCAAAAGCTGTAATATATAGATAATTGTAACATACACCAACAAATAAAAAATAACAGGTAAAAATATTTGAAGTAAGCCAGGCATGATGGTGCCTACACTTGTAATCCCCGCACTTAGGAGGCTGAGACAGGAGGAATCCACAGGTTCGAAGCCAGCCTCAGCTACTTAGTGAAGCTCTCAGCAATTTAGTGAGACCCTGTTTCCAAATAAAATATAAAATAAGTTTGGGAGTATAGCCCGGAGGTAGAAAATCCCCTGGGTTCCACCCCTAATACCACCAAAAAAAAATTTTGAAGTAATAATGGCTGAGAACTGTCAAAATTAGTGACAGACACCAAACCATAGATATAGGAAACTAAGGAACCCCAAACATTAAATACAAGAAAAACCTCTATGTAAGAAAACAGTATTCAAACTTCAGAAAACCAATGAAAGATAAATCTTGAAAAATAAAACGATAAAACTTGCCTACAGAGGAATAAAGATAGAAAGTATATTATATATCTTGTCAGCAATTATCCAAATTAGAAGAGGGTGATATTATATATTTAAAGTATTATAAGAAAAGAATATCAAACTAGAATTCTATTTCTAGTGAAATTATGCTCAGTTGTAGAGAATTTGCCTAGAATGTTTTAGGCCCTGAGTTCAATCCCTAGTTCCATAAAAAAAGAGGGAGGAAAGAGGAATGAGGAGAGAGATGAAAAGTCTAAATATAATAATAAAAACATTTTGAACTAAATTAAAATACACATATAGAAATGTATAAGATGCAATGAAGGCATAATTAGTGAAAAATTATAGGGAAAATGCATATATAAGAAAATAAAAATCTAAAATCAATAAGCTCAGCTTAAACTTTAGGGAATAAGAGAAAGAACTTAAGCATAAAGCAAGCACTAGAAAAATAGTAAAGATTAAAGTTTAGTTAAAAGATAAATATTTCTTCCACCAAATGGAAACCTTGTCAAAAATAACTTGACAATATATGGAAGAATTTATCTCTAGGCTTTTATTTAACTCCAATGGTTTATATATCTGCCTTTAGAACAGTACTACACTGTTTCAATTATTGTAGCTTTATATGGTTTGAAATCAGAAAATATATATCTTCTAGCTTTGTTCTTTTTCAAGATCGTTTTGGGTATCTAGAGTCCATATTCCATATTAGGATAGATTTTTTTGTGAAAAATAAATAAATAAATATATGATAGTTTCACCTTAAAAAGAAAAAGAAAGAAATATACTCTGGTAAGAAAGAAAGCAAAAAGAAATATTAAAATGTTATCTTTAAGTCATCAGAAGCTTGGTATCAGACAAATGAAACTGTTATGTGAGATTATCATCGTTAATATTGGATAAATTGCTATAATACTAGATGTCAACCACTAAGCCAAGCACAGGAAAGGGATGGGGAGGGAACGGGGTGGGGATCGGGTAGGGGCTAACTGGACGATGTGTGCATGTATGTCTACAAAAGTATTATTTTTTATCCCATTACGATGTATGAATACAGTGCACCAATAAAATAAATAAATAAAAATTTAAAAAAAGATTAAAGTAAAAATCTATGAAATTAAAAACAGGAAAATAATAGAGAAAATCAATAAAATCAAGAACTGATTCTTTGAAAATATCAATACAAAAAAATGGATAAAACCCTAGCAATGTTAACTGAGAGAAGCAGACACAATAGACCCAATTTATCAATATAAAAAATGAGACAGGGATCATAATTACTAATAACATGAAGAATAATTATTTGTCTATATATTGGGTAACTAGAAGAAATACACCAATTTCTTGAAAGACACAAACTATCCGTACTCATATAAGGACAAATAGTTAACTGAATTAATCCCATATCTATTAATAATCTGAATTAATAATAATCTTTAAAAACAATAATCCTCAGGCTCAGATAATTTTACTGGTGAAATTATAATGTATTAAGGAGGAAATCATACCAACTTTCATAATCTCTTCCAGAAAATAGAAATAGAACTTACTCATTCCTGAAGTATTCCTTAAGTACTAACATGCCTCTTCCCAAGCCCTTGAAAACTATTGATATTTTTACTCTATCTACAACTTAGTGATTTTCCAAGTATTTCATACTGTGATGGTGAAAATAAGATATTTAGCATTTGTCAAAGCCCACAGAATTGTGTAAAGTAAAACTTAATATATTCAAAAATTTTTTAAAAATCATTTAAGAGATCTCAGTACAAAAAAAAAACACAGAATGTTACAAAAGAATTTAATGTACTACAAATGTTAGGAAAAATCTTTATTGAAGGAGTTAAGTGAAAAGGTGCCAAGCTATGTTATCTTAGAAATAAGTGGAATTTATAGGAAAAAAAAGCAAAAAGACTTAAAGTTAAATAATATGCTATATCTGAAAAAGTTGTTTACCATGGGGGCATGATTTAACAATTCTTAAAAGTAGAATTGAATAATTAAGTGGATGGTAGATAGTAGAAGATTTCACTCTTGGAGTAAGAGGTTCCATACAAGTAAGCAAGAGAAGAAGGCTATAATGATATATGTGGTAATGGCTTAGAGTTGGAGACATCAGTATAACTCTTCTATGGTTTGGATTTTTTTTTATTTTGTGGTACTTAAGATGGGACCCAGGGACATTCTACATCTGAGCTACACACCCAGCACTATTTTTATTAGTTATTTTGAAACAAGGTCTCACTGAGTTGCAAAGGGCCTCACTAAGTAGCTGAGGCTGTCTATGAACCGAAATCCTGTCTCAGCCTCCCAAATGCTGGGTTTACAAGAGTGCTCCACCATGCCCAGCTTCATATGGTTTGAATTTTAAATGTTCCCAAAGGCCCATATGGCAAAGGATGACTCACCAGATTGGCACTACTGGGAAGTGGTGGAAAGTTTAAGAAGTGGGGTCTAGTAAGAGGTCTTAGGTCATTAGGGGTGTGTCTATGAAGAGGATAATGGGACTCCAACCCCTTCCTCTTTCTCCTTCTCAAGGCATGAGGTGAATGGATTGCTCTGTCATGTGTTCCCACAATGATGTACCACCACAGGCCCAGTTGGTAATGGACTAAAACCTCCAAAACTGTGAGCCAAAGGAAACCTTTCCTATTTTTAAGTTGATTAGCTCAAATATTTTGTTATAGTAATAGAAAGCTATCACAGAATCATCTTTAGCTAAATATGGATATGTTTATAAAGAGAAATATGTATAATTATATGTATTTAATACTATTCCAATGTCAACTGTTAGTAACAGAAGAACAAAACTGAAGCTTGAATTGGAACCCTATATACTATATTAACCATAGTTCTATAATTCTAAAATGGCTCTAAAATAAAAAGTTTACTAACAATAGTAATTGCAACTTGAATAATCACTTCACATTTCATAAGAGCGGTTCATATCTAAAAAATAATAATTTATTCATGTTTTCTTAAACATTCAAACACTAACCATATTGTGTTGTTCGGTAGCAAGTCCAGAAATACAACATGGAATTGTGAAAAACATCTGTACTATAAAATAGAAAACAAGGATATAGTTCCTAACTCAGTAACTTGCCACTTCCTAACTAAACCTTATAAAGCCATGCCTCCTTGTTAAAACAAGGTATTGTATCTAACTATATCTAAAGCCTATCAAGCTCAGACATTCCATTAGATTTACCCTCTAATCTAAAATGAAGATTGGGCTACTAACATCTTTATAAGGCTGACACTGGTCTTTTGGCCATGGCTTTGAATATGATGTTGGAGTCTAACCCAAACAGCTACATGGAGTCAAAGATTTCTATTTAATGCAGGATAGGCTCCGAAATTCCAATAGGTGTAAAAGGTTAGACAGTCTCCCATCCCCTTTATTATCTGTATAGTAGTTGTTAGTTTTCTGCCCAGATCTCCATTTACCAGGCTAATGTGTCCGTTCTCCAAATGCTATGATGTAAGAGAATTCAGCGGGGCCATACTAGTGCAGAGTGGAGGTTTAGAAGGCCTCAGTCATACTTGAGTCTTCTCTAGGGAGGATTAAGGAAGAAATTTATCTGAAATAAATACAGCAGGAACCAAATAATGAGCATTAAAGGCTCTTAAAACATAATGGGCTTTACAAAACTAAGCATTCAAGGATTTATCATTAAATATTAATTTCTCTTTTTAATCAGTTGTCTTCTACTTATAGTTATTATGAGAAAATCTTTTAACAAAATGACTTAATTTAGAAGAACTGAAGATCTTTCAAAAAGCAATATAGTTCCTTTGTACATTATTAAGAAAAAAAGCAAGAGAGAAGCACAAAAGATATGAAAATTGAGAGAAGTATATATAGTAAGATGATAGAAGAGAAAATGAAAGAAGTAAGCAGAAATAACACAATGAAAAATAGAGAATGGGAAAGACAAGGATGGAGAGTGCAAGAAAGGGAAAAAACAAAAAATGAAGTATAAAGAGAAATATAAAGGCAGAGGCAGGAAAGAAGAGATAGTGACAGAGAATCAGAGAAACAGAAAAGCTTTTAAACAATTATTTTTGGCAGCAATGCAAAGCCTGATATCAAGAATGGAAGCCTAATTAATGGTCAAAATGTATCTCATTTTAGCCTCTATAATGACAATCATCTGTGTAATGATCAGGGGTGTGTGTGTGTGTGTGTGTGTGTGTGTGTGTGTGTGATTTTAAGAAGAAAAATACTTTATACTTTAGAACTTTGGATATTTGCCGGATTATCTACTATAGAGGGTGCTAATTATGTTGTGATATACCAAATGATACTGGAGAACAGTTTCTGACCAAAATATAAAAGAGCAGGAAAGGACTGATACAAAAGAGCAATCATATCAGGTGAGTAGCCTTAATAAGAAGAATATTGGATTTGAAGTAAAGATCCCTAAATTCTACCACTCAGTGACCTTAGGAAAGTGAATGTGAGTGAGATTCAAAAATCTCATCTGAAGAATGAATGTTGGAAGGGGTAAGAGCGAGCATAAATAAAGTTTGGGGACAAAACGGTAGAGGTTAAGGTGGGAATTAGTAACATTTCTAACCCTTCCACATCCTAATAAACCTCAGCAATATATCAGAAAAAAACATTGAGAATGTTGGAAATACTATTTTCAGAAATCATGAAATCAGCTATATAAATTGTAGGATATAAATTTACCCTCTTGTCCTTTTTGTTTTGTTTGCTTTCAGTTTTGCTCTAATCTAAGCAACCAATGAATCTGGTATTCTATAAAACCACAGGAAATATAGGAAATAAAGGTGACAACTACAGCCTTTAAACACAGTTGTATGAATTATGTAAGATAATGTATGTAAATTGCTTTTTCAGTGATTAAGTATCATGTGTATTGATTATGTATGGACTAATTTTAGCCAATCAAAGCAATAATTAATTTTGAATTGAATTGTTAATAGAGCTCATTCTTTCAAAACAGTAAGAACTTTTAAATATGGTATCCTAAGTCCTTTACCTCCAAATCCATAGGTGAAATCCATTTCTTCCATTTTACAGAAGAAAGGCCAACATTGTGAGTTTTTTAAAAGGACTGGTGTAAAGCAAGCCTCATTTCTAGTCATTTCTTTTCAAAAGGTAATATCAATAACTCCTCTAGCCAGGAACTAGACCTGAATTAGACTGTTGTTAGTGAAAAAATAGTTTGTTAGTTTTTAGTTAAGTTTTAATGGTGTAATTTCCCGTTATTTTGTTTCTGCTTTCCATCTGTGCCAGACACTAGAATGAGCCTCTGACTAGATTACCCTTTAGTGAAGGATATATTGCCCTAGCTGTTGATGCTTCTGTGAACAGACAACCCCCCAGCTGTCTGCCTCTTTAGTAACTGTATCAGCTACAGAGAGTAGTCTTGCTGAGGTAACAAACCCTCCCTGGGTGGCCTACATGCAACATCTGATCCATGTAGGAATATGAAGGCCTAGCCATTTTACCCTAATTTAGGAAAAACTCTGCAAGACCTTCCTTCCTCCAACATTCTCCATTGGATCAATATAGGATATTACTGGGCATTTATCACAGATTGAGTCCTCCTCCTACCAAATCTTGACTATTTTTCATCCATTCCATAGGGGTTGAATCTAAGGACACTCCTGAATAAGCACTGTATTTTAGTCCATTTTCTGTTGATATAACAAAATACTTAGGGCTGGGTAATATATAAAGAAAGGAAGTTTATTTAGCTTACAATTTCAGAGGCAGAGAATCCAAGATAAGACTCTTTGGCCTCTGATGAGTTCCCCTTTGGCTGGGTCACAACATGGCAGAAAAACAAAAGGAACTGGCTATGCACAGAAGAGATCACACATATGAGGTAGTCTCACTTTATAAAAACCACTTCTATAAGATCTTACCCCATAAGGAAAGTATTAATCACTTCATATAATAACACCCTTATGACCATGTAGTAGGCCCCACCAACTCACAATATCACCACACTGTGAGCTATGATTCCAGCACCTGAATTTCTTTTGGGGGGAAACATTCAAACCATAGAACCTTGCATACTAAATTCTATCTCACATTCAAACCATAGAACCTTGCAAACTAAATTCTATCTCACAGTTTCCTCCCCGGTGAACCAAACTATAATATTTTCTCATTCTCTTTCCATTTTGTGGTATCATACTATATAGGATAGTTTCATGAAATGACCAGTTAATAAAAGCTGACTCGAATCATACTAGATTTGAAAAAATAATGTCCCTATCAAAATTGATCATACCTAGCATCTGATAATGCTCTAATACATAATAATAAACTTGCAGCCATATGGGACTATGGGATATGTATAAAAGAAGTGAATTGGCTGGATTACATGCCTGCAATCCCAGTACTTGGGATGCTAAGACAGGAGGGTCACTGCCTCATAAATTTAACAAAGCCCTATGCAACTGACGGAGATCTTGTTTCAAAACTAAAAATAAAATAGGTCTGGGGGTTTAGCTCAGAAGTATAATGTCCCTGGGTTCAATCCCTAGAAACACAAACACACAAGAGAAAGACAGAGAGAGAGAGAGAGAGACAGAGAGAGAGAGACAGAGAGAGACAGAGAGAGAGGAAAAATGAAGGAGGAAGACGAACAAAAGAGAAGACAAGAAAAGAGAAAGGGAAAAGATGGAAAGAAAAGAGAGAAACTAATAAAAACAGATTACTTATGCCAAGCATTGTGCTAAACACTTCTGTATATGTTCTTTCATTTAATCCTCATTAAGAATCAGGTATCATAGATAATATTCTCCCTACTTAAAAATGAGGAAGCTGAGAATGAATGCATATAAAGAACTCACTGAAGATCGCAAAACCAATACTCAAGGGCAGATCATCTAACCCTAATTTAGAGTCTAAATTTTAACTTCCATCTCACTTGAATCCAGGGCCTAAAAGTGTTCCCCCCCTACCTGTATTAGATAAGCATGGAGCTTAGCTGGTTATTAAAAACTAACAGTGACATGAATATGATATGGTTTATTTTTCTCAATATGAATGTTCTAAACTGTGACTGGCACTGGCTGAGAAGGATAATACAGCTGAGGTTTCAAAATCTGTTGGTTTTTCTTTCATCTTTTCTTCCAGCATTAAAAATACTTTTCAAGAAGTAAAAGGAGAGAGGATGATGGGTAGAAGAATATAGATCAGTTCAGTTAGGCCCTTTAAAATTAGTGATTTCTGCTTCTACGACATAGTTTAGAGCTGCATGTGTAACGTTGACTGCAATGCAGTCTGAAAAACAAACTTTCTAAACCAGGCCCATTGGTAGCCTAGTAAAATTGGAGTTCAGTTTGTAAGAAAGAAGGAGAGAATGGGTATTGACTAAACAACTAACTCCCATAGCTAAAGATTCATCTCATGGATTTCTAAAAGTTTTACAAGTGTTTAGGTTGATTTTCCTAGTAAAGACTAAAATATTTATGTAGTTTTTAGAGGGGAGTGGTCTTATTAACAGCACATGTAAGAGGATATGGGAGAAACTAAACTATAATATAGCTGCAACAGAGACCAGTTAGCTTTGTGGAAATCTCTGAAACTGGGGTAGCTCTTCAGGGATGTCCCAAACTGAGGCAAGAGAAGTGGCCTCATATTTTGCATCTAACACTCATTTAATGCTGGTTGGCCCTGAGAAGGAAATCTAATATTGGAGGAGCAGCCATTTCTGCCAAGGATAATTCCTGGGGATGAACTCAGCTCTAAATTGGCAGTAACCAATGCTCCCAGGAAGTAAGTGCTTCAGAGCTGAAGTGGAAATCTGGACAGCCCATCTCAAAATTCATTTAATCAGACTAATAATAAGTTGACCCTCACATGTTAAAGTGCCAATTTTTTATGCTGATCTCACAGAATGTATTAGACATAATGGCAAAGGGGAGGCACAAAATGAAAGTAAAACTTTGCCAAATATACTACTTTGATGCAAATGCAACAGAATTACTTTTTGCAAATTCCCAATGCTAATTATTATTGCTACCTTAAATAAGCATGTAGCTCTAGAAAAGACTAGGCTCTTATGAATGTCTTCTATCATTATATAATCAGTGACTTCCCAGAAAGGAAAAAAGTGAGTAATTCTACCAGCATCTTCAGTGTCATATATTACAAAATTATTGATATAAAGGCATTGTATAATATCTTTATAATTTATAAAGGTGATCTTTTTAGAGATAAAGCCAACTCCTGTAAAGACTGTAAAATTTAGAAAAAGTCACTTCTGAACAATTGTAGCCATTGGCTAAGGTGATCACCTGGCATATTTAGACTGTTAGCCTGAATATCTTTATCCCACATTTTAAAACTACAGATGAATCTGACACAAATTTCTCACACTCCTGATTTCAATTGGTTCTAAAAAGGTTATTTGCAAGTTATGAAAAAGGGAATTAAAATTCTATTTCACAAATGAATTGGTACAAATTGTGTCAAGATCTTACATGGAGGCCACATAACTAGTAATTGTCAGGGCCTAGACAAAAACTCCAAAATTGTGACTTCAATCCCAGTGCTTTTTCTAGACTATATTTTCCTTGTAGACTAGATATCAACCACAGCAGGACTATGTAAAACAGGGATTGAAATAAATGGCTGTTATGTATAAGGACTAAAGGAAAAAATGCACCTGCAGAGAAACATAAGATAAATAGTTTTGTGGTCTAAACTGCCAACAAATTTAAGAAATATATACCTTATAAGAATGATGCTCTCCTAGGGAATAATTTAAAATTCTCAGAAGGTGAGCTTCAATCTACTTACTTTTAAAATATGTATGTGTACATATGTATACAGATATGATCATGCCCTAATTGTTCAATTGTTTTAAAAGGGATTGAAGATGATTTAGTAAAATATATTAGATACAAAAAACACAACAAGTTTAAAATAGAAAGAAGAAAATTATAAGGGTTATAAAATGGAGCTACGAAAGGCAAAAAAATGCATACCATAAAAACCCTTTAAATTGTTATTGTTAACAATAATCAACAAATTTGGTCCTAATCCTTCTTAGAGTGAAAAAAGGAAAACTTGGTCCTTTATAAGATTACCAGTGTAAAACTGATTAATATGTCAATTTGTCATAAGTAATACTCCTAAAATTCTTCAAAAGTACAACACTCATGTGATAAGCCATATCATACCAACAGACATAACCAAAACTTACAAATAGTTTAATAAATTAGATCTAAAACATTTATTTCTCCCCCAGGTTGCAAAAGTAATGTGTATATTATAAAAATGTCTAAAATACACAAAAAAAGTTGAACAAGGAAAAATGCTTTACCTTAGAGAGATAACCACTTATTTTTTTCTTTTTAATTAGTACTTGACAATTGTATATATTTATGAGTACAGTATATAATCAGAATTTCCACATCCTTATCATTTCTCTACATTTGGAGGCATTGAGATCTTCTCTTCTAATTCTTCATCAAATATGCAATAGTTTATTATGAAGTATAGTCACCCTATTGTACTCTAGAATACTAGAATTTATTCCTCCTATCAAATTGCATTTTGGTTCCTGAAGAGATAAGCCATTTTAAATATTGTAGCACATGTCGGGCGTGGTGGCACAGGCTTGTAATCCCTGCACTTGGGAGGTGGAGACAGGAGGATCACACAGGTTCGAAGCCACCCATGCTGGTTTAAGAGACCCTGTTTCCAAATAAAAATATATATATAAAATAGGTCTGGTAGTGTAGGCCAGAAGTAGAAGGGCTTCCAGGAATCCCAGTACCACTGAAATAAATAAATAAATAAATAAATAAATAAATAAATATTGTAGCACAAACTATAATCATACATAGTCATCCCTCAGTATCTGCATGGGAGTAGTTCCAGAACCTCTTTACAGATATCAAAATTCACAGGTGCTCAAGTTCTTATATGAAATAAAATAGTTTTTGCATATAGCCTATTATTCTATATACTTTAAATTATCTCTAGATTACTTACTATGCTTAATACAACTTCTATGCTATGGAAATACTTGCAATATAATATTGTTTAGGTAGTAGTGACAGGAAAAATCTGTACATGCTCAATATAGATGGAAAAATTTTAAATATTTTAGACCTGGAATTGGTTAAATCTATATATATTACAAAATTACATCTTGTAATAGTTATATGTTATATCATTTATAAGTTATAATATATGACATTACAAAATTGGGTTAATGCACTGGTCATTTATTAATTGGTCACTTGTTAATATGCTTTGGATATTCCCCCATGCTATATTTTCTCTTATGGTACATTTATATGTAAAATAGTATGTAGTCATTAAAATTATATATAGGTAACAAAATATTGGTCAGATATATGTGTATATATTTTCTCTATTGTGCATAAAATATAAAAATAATTCATTGTTGCTGATTTCTGATTCCTTAATAATCAATTGCTCAAAAAAGAATAAGCTAAGTAAAAAAAACAAACATTTTAAGAATTATAGACAATTCATAATCTGCCCTCTGGAAAAGTAACACCAATTTACAATTATTTAAAAAAATCAAGTCCACTTCCAAAATGGCAGAGGGTGAATCTGTGGTGAACCTTGGTGAATTTGTGGTCTCATAAAAGCAAAGAACATACTGATGGATTAATCAAAAGCAACCATATATAAACTCAGAAAATTAACCAAAAGTACAGAGTAAACTGAAAAGAGTTTGTAGAGAAAAACTATAGAATCTTTGTAGGACTAGTCACATTCCTCTCTCAAGGATATCAACTAGAATAACTCTGAAATGGGGTCCTTGAATGAGGGTCCTTGAAAGAGGGTCTTTGAAAGGGGGTCCTTGAAAGAGGGAGAGAGTGACCTGCTTCTGGAGAGAGTTTCTAGTTCCTGTGACCCACCTTGGGGAAGAGGAATTCTGGTTTCTATGACTTGCTCAAGAAGACAGAAGGCCCAACAAAGGTCAGAGGGGCCTTGCTTCTGAGGCCCTTCTAATCCCCTTCACTTTATAGTACTCAGCATATTCCAGTGCCATACTTTGGGATAACATGTTCTGAGATCTGATAGATAGTTCATCATACAGAAGTCAATGTAATATATTAATAAAGCAACTGAGAGTAATTACATGTTTATCGCAATAGACAGAGAAAGCATTTGACAAAATCCAACTGTCACAGGAATAAAAACTTTGGAATAAAGGGAAATTTCTTACCCTGATAAAAATAATCTATAAAATCAACAGTAAATAAAATATTTAATGGTAAAAGAATAAAAATCTTGCACTTGCATCAGGAAACAAGATTGCCCATTCTCACCATTTCTTTCCAACATTTTGCTGGATGTTCTAGCTAATGCAATCAGGCAAAGGGGAAGGAGAATCTAGACTGGAAAGGAAGAAGCAGAATTGTACTCACAAATGAAATATCCTGTATATAAAAATTTCTAAGAATACACAAAGGAAACCATTAGAATTAGTGAGATTACAAAATATCAGATTAATATACAAAATTGTATTAAGTAATCTGAAATTAAAAAGAATATGATTACTTTCACAATTACATCAAAAAATAAAATACTTAGGAATAAATTTAAGTATGCAAGATTATATACCAAAAATTTCAAAATAATGTGAGGGAAATTTAAATTATCTAAATAAATGGAGAAACATTCCATGTTCATGGGTTGAAAGATTAATTATGGTGAAGAATGTAACTTTATCTGGGTTTATTTATAGATTTAATGAAATCTCAATAAAAACTCCAGTATACTTTTTTACAAACATTTATAAACTGATCCTAATATATGTAATATTACATATAATATATAAAGCCAATATCGATAATGTCCAAAACAATTTTGAAAACTAAGAACAAAACTTTAGTATTTTCACTTCCTAATTTTAAAACTTACTATAAAGCTAAAGTTATTAAAACATATAATGTGGTATTTGGTTAAAGATGGGCACACAGATCAAGGAAATAGATATGAGAGTCAAAGATAAATTCTTTTATTTATGGCCAACTAAATTTCAAGAAAATTTTAAATGAGTAATACTGAAACATTGGGATATCCATATTCAAACACATGAACTTGGGTAATTACCTTACATCATACACAAAAATTATTAGGTATGTATACAAAATAGATAAAGGACATAAATGGAAGTGCTAAAACAATACAATTTTAAGAAAGCACGGGACAAAATATTTAAGTTTCAGAAAACATGAGATAATTTTTTTTTTTTGGTGTTACTGGGGGTGGAACCCAGAGGCTTTCTACCTCCAGGCTATATTCCCAGACCCATTTTATATTTTATTTGGAAACAGGGTCTCACTAAGTTGCTGAGAGCCTCACTAAGTAGCTGAGGCTGGCTTCGAACCTGCACGATCCTCCTGTCTCAGCCTCCCAAGTGCGGGGATTACAAGCGTGTGTTACCACACCTGGCAACATAGGACAAAATATTAAAGTTGTTTGGATAGGAAATGCTTTCTTAGGACATCAGTCAGATAAATAAAAAGAATTGACTGCATCACAATTTAAATCTTGGATTTGGAGAGGGTTCCTAACATTTCTGCCTGATAATAGTATTCATAATGCATAATCTATACAACTTTTCTTATGCAAAGTACTTACTTAGCTTCTTAGAGCCTGGAATTTGGTTTTATGCTAGGCAAACAATACTATGTTAACTAATTCCCATTGAAAACCTTGGTCAATATGTACATGTATGTACACACAAGTTTTTTTTTACCACAATAAGATGTATGAATATAATGTACCAATAAAAAATAAAAATAAATAAAATAAATTTAAAAAGGAAAAAAAAAACTTGGTCACTGATATTTGTTGATAGACAACATTTCATACAGGTTATCATAATTTGATGCTGGAGGAATTAAGCATGTATACTGGGAGAGGACTAATGGAAACTTGTGCCAGATTTCCTCTAACCTTTTCCCATTTGCATTTTCCCTTTACTAATTTTGCTTTGTATTCTTTTCATTGTAATAAATTATAATCATGAGCATAACTATATGCTGAGTCTTGTCTGTCCTCCCAGTGAATCAAAGAACCTGCTGGTGGCCTTGTAGTTTCCTTAACAAACTTATAAAAAATGCATGAGAATATTTACTTTTCTGTATACTCATCAACAATGGATATTAACATTGTTGAACATCTTAATGAACTCAAAGACAACTAATATGATCATATATTTATTTAGCTATTGTTTGAACTTTTTCATGTTTACTAGGCTTTTATATTTGGCTTTCTATAAATTTTGTTAATGTTTTTACATGGTTTTCTTTTGGTATGTATTTATATACACATACAGATAAAGGAACTCCTTTTCTTAATGATGTCCCAGCTTTCTTCACTTTTCAAAGACAATTAATAATCCCCCACCACATATTGTGTGTATTATTCCTAATTGGTCACTTGCACAGGAATTTTTCTTATGAAGCCCTTCAATATTGTTTAATGGCCCCAAACCAAAGTTCAGAATAAGAGGAATGATTTTTGAGGATGCAGCAGACAAGTCTTGCTCATCAGATCTTGCTCATTTGGCAAGATTAAAAAGGGATTCAAAAGAAACCAACAAAATGTATAATTTTTATGTATTTCAAAAGATTCCCTAAAGCATTATGTCCTTGGCTGTGCTTTTGTTATGTAGTAAGAAGCAATTAAAATAAGATGGTAAACCAGGCGTGGCAGTGCATGCTTGTAATCTCAGTACGTTGGAGGCTCAGACAGGAGGGTCTCAGATTTGTAGCCAGTCTCAGTTACTCAGTGAGGCCCTCAGCAACTTAGTGAGACCCTGTTTCAAAATAAAGAATTAAAAAATAGGGCTTTGGATGTAGCTCAGAGGTAGAATGCCCCTGAGTTCAATCCTTAGAACCAAAAAAATTAGCTGGGCATGGTGGCGCATGCTTGTAATCCCTGCATTCCTGAGACATAGGATCCTGGTTCAAGGATAGCTTCAGCTACTCCTTACTACTTATAGGTCCTTTGCAACTCAGTGAGACCCTGTTTCAAAATAAAGAATGCAAAGTAGGGCTGGGAATGTAGCTCAGAGGTAGAATGCCCCTGGGTTACATTCCTGTACTGCAAAAAAAAAAAAGAAACAAAGAATGAATACAAGCATACATACATACATATTAAACAAGATGCTATATACTTAATGTTTATGTTCTCCCAAATTCATATGTTGAAATTTTAACTCCGAAAGTGATGGTCTTAGGTGGCTAGGTTTCTGTAGGTCCTGAAATTGGAGCCCATATAAATGGGAAAGCAGGCCCTCACTGGATATCAGATCTGTGGATGCCTTGATCTTGAATTTCTGAGCCTCATTAACTGTTATGAATTTATTTCTAATGTTTATAAGCCACCCAGTCTATGGTGATTTGTTATAGAAACCTGAAGTATGATAAAATATTACCCTATCAAATATCTGCTTTACAGATATTCCACTGAGTCAGTTACAGATTTTTACAGAAATATCAACTAGAAAAAAAGTTCATATCTTCTGTTACATTCCTCCTCACTTTTTGTGCTCTAGCCTCATAATGTTTGATTGTTTTTGTGGTACTGGGGATTGAACCCAGGGATGCTCTAGTATTTAGCTACATTCTCAACCATTTCTTACTTTTCTGGGGAACAAGGTCTTCCTAAATTCCCCAGGCTAGCTTGAACATGCTACTTGAACATGCTATCCTCCTGCCTCACCCTCCCAAGACACTGGGATTATAGGTATTCACCACTGCACCAAGTTTCATTGGTTTTTTAGTTTCTCCTGCTCAGCTGATTGCCCCTGTGGGTAGATCATTCTAGTGCTGTTTCCTCAACCTGAGAAGCATCTTATACCTCTTAACATCTACTATTCCTTCAGATCTTAGTTCAAGTGTCACTTGGTAGAAAAGTATTTGATTTCCCTCTGTAGGTCAAATGTGTTCTTGTAGTACCTCCATCTCGTCATTAGTCACAGTTGGAATTTTGTTTCCATTTGATATATTATTTAAAATTACTATTTATCACACTAGAATGTAAAACCTAGAAAATAAAAATTTATTTTGTCATTATGAAGGTTACAAAATGAAACCTCAAGGGGAGACTTCTGGGAAGATGGCGACCGAGAAAAGCGGGGCTTAAGAGCCCCGCTAACAACCAATCTCTATTACCACAAAATCAGCGCCTTTCATAGCCAGAAAACACCATCACCAGAAACATAAAAATCACCAGCCCAAGAGAGGAGGGAGTCTCATAACAGATCTCAGAGCCACAGAGGAGATACGCCGACCTAACGACCAAGGACGCGGCAGCAGCGCCTTACTGCTGGAGGCAGTGGCGAGCTCACCGAACGGCTATGGCTACAGACCAATGCACTCAACAGCCCACCAGGCTCCAGAGAGGAGCGGTGGACAGCGAGCTGAGGTGAGCCACTGCGGAAGAGCCCAGACAGTGAGCCGATGTGAGCTGCTGCGGGAGACCCCGGTGGGATTCGGCAGATTTTTCGGCGCAGGGAGCATCTAAAGCTCCCAGTGGCTGGGCTCAGCACACGCTGCAGGGACTCAGAGCGGAGTTCAAAAACAGAGAAGAAGCCAGGCATGGTGGTGCACGCTTGTAATCCCTGCGCTTGGGAGGCAGAGACAGGAGGATCGCGCAGGTTCGAAGCCAGCCGCGCGCGCTGGCTTAGGAGACCCTGTTTCCAAAATGAAAATGTAAAAATAGGTCTGGGAGTGTAGCCCGGAGGTAGAAGGGCTTCCAGGAACCCCAGTACCACCAAAAAAAAAAAAAAAAAAACAGAGAAGAAATACGCCAGCCTCAAGGCAAAGGGTGTGGCAGTGGCGCCATATTGCCACCAGCAGCAGCGGCAGCAGCAGCGAATTCACTGAGTCCACTACAGCTCCATCTGCGTATTCAACAACAGTGAGTCAAATTGCGGGTCCCAGAGGAGAAATCCCAGTACTGACTCCAGGGACTTGACCCAGTGGGGGAGTGATGGTGGCAGAGATATCACACCATAGGAGAACGCGCAACCTGGCACCCCCCATAGTCTAAAGCAGCATCTATTGACTCCCTGGGTCTGAGACTTTGCGATACAACCCAGTAAAGGAGTAGTGGTGACTGAGATACCACAGACTCGAGATCCAGAGCACCTTATGTGAAGTCGTAGTGACCCAAGGGAAGAACCCAGAGAAGGCACAAACTCCTGAAATCATAGGAAAGAGGAATAACAATGGAGCAATGAATGCCCACAATCCCACAACATCAGAACCCGATAAAACAGAAATTCAGAGATTTCTAGAAGATCAAATCAGGAAAATAACTGTAGAAATAATAGAGGTGTTTCGAAAATAATTTAGAGAGAGCCCAAAAGAGATAAGGATGCAATCAATGAAGTAAAGGCCTCAATTCAAAGTACAAACAACCGACTAGACCACATGGAGAATAGAATCTCGCTCTTAGAAGATGATCACTCCAAAAATGAACGCATAGTTTCTAATCTAGAAAAAAATATTCGACAGCAGGAATCTGACATTGAAGAAATATGGGCCCATTTTAAGAGAGCTAACCTAAAAATAATTGGAATAGAGGAGGGAAAAGAAGGTGAAACCAAAGGGATCAACAATCTCTTCAAGGAAGGAATAGCAGAAAATTTTCCAAACATAGAGCAAGAGGTTGATACACAGGTCCAGGAAACTTATAGAACTCCCTTTAGAGAGGATCAGAGAAGAGGATCCCCATGCCACATAATTGTCAAAATGACCAATGTGGAAGCCAAGCAGAAAATCATAAAGGCAACAAAAACAAAGCACCAAGTGACATTCAGAGGCAAACCAATTAGAATCACTCCAGACTTCCCAAACCAAGTCATGAGAGCCAGAAGGGCTTGGAGTAACATATTCCAAACTCTGAAAGAAAACAACTTCCAGCCAAAAATTTCCTACCCAGCAAAACTTTCTATCAAATTAGATGGAGAAATAAGAAGCTTCCATGACAAACAGAAACTGAAGGAATTTATGTCTTCAAAACCAGCACTAGAGAAAATACTCAAAGAGATTAACTACACCAGAACCAGAGAAACAAGATTTTCCATCCAACAGACAACCAAGATTGGTTATCTGTGGAGATTCATTATTTATGTTAGTCTTTTACCTATCTCTAAATTGTATTGTTTGCCTTTATTGTTGTTAATTTTTAGAATGTCTAGTTGGAATATTAATATACCTTCAGATATAGCATTTGGAAATATTTTATCCCATTCTATCAGTAACTTTTAACTCTGTTTACATTGTCTTTGGATATACAATATTTTATTTTTTAGGGAGTTTGTATACCCTTTTGTTGCCTGTGCCATTGAAATCATATCCAAGAAATCACTGCCAATTTCAATGTTGTGAGGTTTTATGACCCAGATTTTCTTCTAAAAGTTTATAGTATTAAGATTTATTTTAGGTCTTTTATCTATTTTAAGTTAATATTTGTATATGGGATTAGGTAAGGGTCCAATTTTATTCTTTTTCATGTAATTATTATTTTTCAACAATATTTAGTTAAAAGATTATTATTTCCTCCACCAAATGTTTGTGGAAACCTTGTCAAAAATAACTTGACAATATATGGAAGAATGTATCTCAAGGCTTTTATTTAACTCCAATGGTTTATATATCTGCCTTTATAACAGTACTACACTGTTTCTATTATTGTAGCTTTATAAGGTTTGAAATTAGAAAATATATATCTTCTAGCTTTGTTTTTTTTTGAGATCGTTTTGGGTATCTAGAGTCCATATTACATATTAGGATAGATTTTTTTCTGAAAAATAAATATATAAATATATGATAGTTTCACCTAAAAAAAATATTCTCTCGTAAGAAAGAAAGCAAAAAGAAATATTGAAATGTTATCTTTAAGTTGTCAAAAGCTTGGTATCAGACAAATGAAACTGTTATGTGAGATTATCATTTTTAATTTTGGTAAATTGCTATAATACTAGATGTCAATCACTAAGCCAAGCATGGAAAGGAGGGATGGGGAGGGAATGGGGTGTGGATTGGGTAGGGGTAAATGGGTGATGTGTGCATGTAATGTCTACAAAAGTTTTTTGTATCCCACTATGATGTATGAATACAGTGCACCAATAAAAAATAAATAAATAAATAAATAAATAAATAAATAAATAAAAAGAAAAAAAAATAAAATGAAACCTCAAAATGGACCTTTTTGGTATATGGACTATATTGTGCTAAAGGCCATTGAGAACCAGCAGATACAAGCAAAGCTCTCAAGTAGAGCAAAAATTCCCTTTTGTAAAGGAAATTAACATTCATAAAGAAAATGTCTGTTTTTAGAGATGTTTCTAACCAGAAATAGGAGGGTTCTTAACAAATCTTATCAATGGAGAAAAGTTGAACTTGCTAGGGCATCTGTAATCCTAGTGACTTGGAGGCAGAGGCAGGAGAATCACAAATTCAAGGCCAGGCTGGACAACTCAGCAAGATTCCATCTCAAAAACTGCTGAGGGAGAAACT
Organism: Muscardinus avellanarius; assembly: GCF_963383645.1. Taxonomy (NCBI): domain Eukaryota; kingdom Metazoa; phylum Chordata; class Mammalia; order Rodentia; family Gliridae; genus Muscardinus; species Muscardinus avellanarius. The sequence continues at coordinate 36,707,094 of NC_137792.1, forward strand.
GGGGATGTAGGATCTAGAGCCCCTGGGTTCAATCCCCAATACATGAAGAAAACAAGGGAGGGAAACATGTACTTAAATCTGTATAACAAGATGGGAGTAGTGGCATACACCTGTAATCCCAGTACTTGGGAGGCTGAGGCAGAAGGATCACAGTTTCTAAGGCAACCTCAACAATTTTGCAAGACCCTATTTTAAAATAAAAAATAAAATACCAATTTGGGTGTTCAGCTTGGACACTGGGTTTAACTGCCAGTATCACACACACACAAACACACACACACACACACACACACACACACACACACACACAGACACGTCTGACAAAGAAGTCTTAGATGATCAAATAAGGGAATAGGAGGGGGAAGAGGGAAATTTCTTTATGCACATGATGTACATTCACAAACATAACAAAGTCAATCACTAAGCCAAACATGGGAAGGAGGGAGGGGAGAGAATGGGGTGGAAAGTAGGGAACAGCTAAATGAGTGTTGCATACATGTATGCTTGTATCATCTTGTACCCCATTAAGATGTATGACTGCAATGCACCAAAAAAGTTTTTAAAAAACTCTGTAAAACAAATTTTGTCAAAAAACTTTTTTTCTTCCTGGTTATCTTTTCATAAGTGCCACCCACCACATTTGGAGGCCCCGAAACCCCTTTCTTTTGTTTCATCAGCTTACGATGATATATAAAGCCAAGTTGTTGCAACCACATTGGTTTACTTGCCTGGGTACTTCCATGTGTAAATGTAACGTACATGCTAATAAATTTGTTTTTTATTGTTAATCATTGGCCATCTCATTTCCAAGGCCCCAAGTGTTGAATCTAAAATATGTATAGAAAGACATTTTCTCCTTTTCCTCCATTATTATAATCTCCACCTAGCATTGTGCCTGGCACCTTGTAGGTACTCAGTTAATATTTGTTCAATGGTCTAAGTTGGTATCCTCATCCATAAGTGGCCATGACCCTTTAATGCATGCTACTGTACCTTAGAGAATAGTTTTACATTATATTTATTAGATGAAAATGCTTTCACAAGCAGTATCACATTTAGTTATCACAAAACCTTTGTCAGGTATTATTTACCCAATATTCCAGAGGCAGATATCAAGGCTCAAAGTGACTAAATAGCATTTCTGATCCATTTGTGCCCCACAGAGGATCTCCATTCACAAGCCTAATCCTCCTCACATAATTGCTATGCAGCTGCTAAGAGATCAATATTAGCCTCATATATGATTTGTTTCCTTGTTTCCAGCCAGAAAGATTGCCTTTTGATTTTTATAGTTTTGCTGAAAGCAAAAATTAGGATTTGAATCACCTATTGAATTGTAGAGGATGAAAAATTCTTTTACCTCCTAGATTTTCTGCCTGGGGCTCTTTAAATTGGACTGACAAAAGACAAATTAACAAGAGAAAAATATCATGTTTATTAACATGTACATTACAAACATAACACAAGGGAGTACCCAGAGATGAGTTAATGCAAAGGTTTTGGTTAGAACTTGTATTTATATAGCACTTAAACAAAGAAAAATACAGTTTAAGGGAAGTGACAAGATAAAGACAAACACTTTGAGTCTCTAGGGGTAGTATGTTGTGAAAAAGCAAATATATGGGAAATAATGGATAAAGGCTACTTAGTAAAGTTTGTTACTTATATTCCTCTGGTGCTACCTCCAGACTTCTTAGAGTCTAAAGTTGTACATGGTGATTAACTTTTGTTTTTCCTGAGAAAGAGAGAAGAGACTACCTTTGTAAACTTATGTCATGCTATTAGGTATTTATATGTCATGCTATTAGGTAAATATACCTATTTATTCTCAATTGCCCTAAACTGAAAGTAATTCTTAAGCCAAAACTATATATTTTGGGGTGGTATATTCTACTACCTTATGTGATAAATATGAATTTTCTTTTAAAAAAGAAGATTGCTATATGTAGATGTCTTCCAAAGGCCCATATGAGTGTTAGAGATTCCTAAGGTGGCCCTATTGGGACAGAATGGAATCTTTGAGAAGTAGAAGTATGGCCTAGTGGAATGTCCTTAGTGTCATTGGAAATTATGAGACTCCAATTATCAGTCTCTCTCTCTCAGTCTCTCTCTGCTTACTGGCTCAATATGTAAATAATTTGCTCTGATGTTCATTCTTCACCATTGCTATCCAGCAGCTTCACCAGAGGTCCAAAGTAGCAGAGCTGCCCAACCTTGGAGTAGAACCTCCAGAATCATGAGACAAGATAAACCTCTCTTTACTAAATGAGTAGCCTTTCTGTAGTATTTCATTACAGTGGCGTGAAACTGACAAAAGGATCAAATATCAGAACAGAGATGTTGCATATTCCAAGAACAAGAGCAGTCCGAGTTAAGATGGGTCACATATCGGAGGCTTATCTCTTCTACTTATATAGTGTAGTTACATCTTCTGGAGCACATGTTTAATCAAAATGGTGTTTAGAGGCCACGCCTCATTGCTGAGATGGCACAGAATCTGTTATCTCCATCTCTACTAATTTCAAAGAGAGAATTTGTTTGAGGTTGCTTTGTGGTTCCTGCACAAGCTCTTACTCAATAAATCCTTATATTAGTCATCTATTGCTAACAAACAAATTACCCCAAATTTTAGCTATATAAAACAATAAATATTTATTATGAGTTAGAAATCCAGAAGCAGTTTGACTTTGATCTTGTGGTTGTGGCTCAGGGTATCTCATGAGAATACAGTTATCTCAATGCTAGAGAATCTAATTTCAAGCTCATATATATGGATTTTTGCAGGACTCAGTATTTCACTGGCCATTGACTAGAGACCTCAGCTCTCTGCCATATGGGTATCTCCATACCTGATTGCTTATCCTCACAACATGGCTAATGACTTCCTTAAGAGCAACTGATCCAAGATAGATAAATAATTGAAGTTTAAAGCCATAATCTTTTGTAACCAAATCTTAAAAGTACCATTAATTCTGCTACATTCTATTGGGTACACCCTAAATAAACTTCATAGTGTATTAGAGAAAATTATACATGGCAAATGGTTACCACAAGCCTCTTATCATCTTAAGCAAGTGACAAAGTTGTCTCTCTGAACTAACACTATCTAGATAAGAAGAAAGGCTAAAGTCAAACTATTGAGAAACCTCTAGTAGAATTTGGAGTTGACTACTATTGCTGCAACATCCATTTAAGTTTTGACGACCATATGATATATAAAATTAGAGATGTTTATGAGATTAGCTATGGTATGGTATCTAAAGATAAAATTGAAAATTACTTCATTAGTTTCCCCTATTATGAAGATATGCTTACCTTAGTAGAGGATAGGTTGGGGAACCAAAGGGATAAAGGCAGAGTTGTAATGCATAAATGCATGTGTCATGTACCTATATCAGTAGGTGTACTTCCATGATAAATATTTGAATACAATTTTATAGATTATTTTACCGGGAAATGACATTTGAACAATGTTTAAATATTACTACTATGCTATTTTATTGTACTTGTATTACCACATCCAGTTAAATGTAACTTGAAGTATCCATATGAGTTAGGACTAAATATCAATTTAGAAGGTTTAGATAAGTTCTATTCCCTGTACTTTCCCTTGCTTGAAATTCTTTCCTCCCTCCCAATTCTAGAGTCTTTTTCCCTCTATTGAAAGCTTATTCATGTTACCTTTTCTATGATTTTATTGATTTCTTGAAATCAAAACTAATTATTACTGCTTTTCAGCTCTTATTTATACATATATTATAATACTTACACAGATAAACATAAATCAGATTCTAACAGATGGAACATTCATTCAGAAAGGGTAAGTAACACATCTTTTTTCCTGAGCATTCAGCAGACTCCTTGAATATAGTAAATTACTACAGAAACAAACTTATTCTGAGAGCTTGTTCATTAACAAGACTCCCTACAGGGAAAAGTAATGCAGGCTGGAATAAAGACTAAAGCATTTGATGTGTTAGAAAACATATATATTTTACATACCTGGCATTATAGTTAAGGTCTACAGTGTCCCCCAAAGCTCATGTGTTGAAAGCATGTACCCAGTGTATCAAGGTTTAGAGGTGGGACATGGCCAGAGGGGATGTGTCCTTCATAGCAGGGTCTTAGGGACTATAAATGTCTCCAGTGTACCAGTATTGGGAAGAGGTTTCAAAATGTATTAATGACCAGTATTGGGAAAGATTTCCAATTTTAAAATATGTCTTTGGTAGTAAAGAAAGCCAAGAGTTTCAGGAAAAGGGCCTTTTTACATTTCTAAAGAGAGGCAAACTTCCTCAAGGATGTGATGAAATCCCAGATTCTGGATAGGCAACTTAACACATTTTGGTAATGTAACAAAAGGTGTGAGGGTTTGTGGAGACAGAGCTGCCCCTCTCCCAAGCTCCAGAGGGGGCGATCTGGCTGGAGACAGGGCAAGATATTTACATAACAAATGACCTGCCACAGATCTGGTTTGGGCAGTATAAAGAGACTTTGGGTTCAGGAATCTTTGGTGGTGAATTCATTCGAACCACCTCCCCATGCCCGAGTGGCATGGGGCTGTAACTGTCTTCTGTATTCTATATTTTTAATAAACTCCTTTAAATCTTCAGCAAGAGTCCAGGCTAATGAATATTTATCCTTAGCTCAGGACAAGAACCCTCAGTTTTCTTGAGGGAAATTGTATCAAGGGGTCTAAAAAAGGTCCCTGGGGACTAATCCGCTAAATGGTAATGGTCACCCCCAAACAGTAACATTCATCTTTCACCATAACATCTTTAATTGTAACATCCAGGACTCTTCCTCATTCTCTCTACCTCCAGGGATTGGATCACTGCAACCAGGACTGAGTGCAATTTTTCTTTTCCATGTGTCCTGCTATCCTGGTTTCTGTCTTGGAGCTGGCCCACCATGAACTAAACCTCTAAAACTATTAGCCAAATAATGCTTTTCTCATCCTAGTTGTGTTTGTCAGGTATTTTAGGCACAGAGACAAAAAAGAAGCCTGACTAAAGCACATGGTATCCAAATATGCAGTGATTTAATAATAATCATGCCAAGTGACTCCTAGTGTTTCATATTTGTCAATATCAGAATATTATTTCTAAACAAAATCTATTAGGTATAATATTCTGCATACTTTAACAAGAAACTCAGTATGTGTATTCAATGTCTAATATATCCAATATTTGCCAACCTGCTAGAAAATTTTAAAATTAAAAATTATATAAAAATTCAAAATGTTTGTACTATAGCAAATGGTAATAAAAAAAGAGCTTCTTTCCAAATTTTTTGTCAGGATTGAAGAGATACCTTGAATAAAACATTTTTCCATATTCAAAATACAATAAAAGGTAACAGATTTGTTCCATATTTCTTAGGGGCAAACATTCTATTTTTTTCTTCCATATATTTCCCCCTCTGGCTGGCTACCTATGGACATAGAACCTCTGAATCTCTGTAAGTAGCAGAGAAACAACACAATGAGGAAGAAGGGTTTTTTAGCACTTTAGATAACAAATCCTGGCAATGTTTACCTATTTGTGTTATCTAGAGGATTGTTATTTGTGGTTCCTGCTGTTTTGCAAAAGAAAAAGAAAAAATTAGCTCTCCCTCTCCCAGGGCTTTGGAAACAAAAGAGTTATATTTTCCTAACAGGGATTTGGCAGAAATAACAAAGCCTCTATTAAATTGCATATGGCCCCCCAAGCAGCCATAGGTTTCAAAATGTGTGTTCTATGGATTTAGTCTAAATCAGAAGAGTCTCAGCTTGAGTGGTATCTGCACTTGACAGAAATGAACCAAAAAAGCTGAGAAATAAAACAGGGAATTGGGAACTACCCTAATAAATTGGGTCTAAGTTTGAACTAGTGAATACCAGGCACTGAACCATATGTTTAGCAAAAAAGGTAGAGCTGTTATATCCATTTGAAGAGGAATACAGCAGATAAGAAGTATAGAAATGAAATAATAGTTTGGAAATTGTTCCCAAAAGTACATATTACATCTACAAATCAGACTGTTAAAAGATGAATAAAACTAAAATCCTAAGAGGGAAGACTTTAAAACAAGAAGTGTCAATCAGAAATAAATTTGGAAACATAAAAATCACAATTCTTTAAACCTTGTGAAGAGCTTACTCAGAACTACTGATGGTCTCTAGAGGAACTAAAATTCCTGAAGCATTTAAATCTAGAAGTTGTGAGCTCATGGAAATCAGAACCAGCTACAAGTACACTAAAAAATCTCACCAGATGGTTGTAGTGCTGGAAGGAATGTCTTCTCTGACCCCTGAAGGTTCAATAATTGAGTCTACTGAAATAAACTGACAGTACAAATTACCAAAAAGGTATATACATTTATTATATGCATGGGGATATCTCAGGAATGTAAGTACCCAATACCCTGGTAAGATTTATGGATTTATATATTTTCTTAATAGGGGAAATGAAATGAAGGAAATGTATCCAAATTAGAATGAATAAATGACTTTTAGGGGAAATAGGTCATAAAAACAGAAAATAACCTAGAACAAAGTTCTTCTAAGCTTCTGGATGTGGTGTCAAATCTTCTTCAAGCCAGGCGTGGTGGCGCACGCTTGTAATCCCAGCATTTGGGAGGCCAAGACCAAAGGATCACGGTTCACAGACAGCCTCAGCTACTTAGTGAGGCCCTCTGCAACTCAGTGCGACCCAGTTTCAAAATAAAGAATAAAAAATAGGGCAGGGTGTGTAGCTTGGAGTTCGAATGCCCTGGTTTCCATCCCCTGACCCGCAAAAAAAAAAAAAAAAAAAAAAAGTAGGAGATGAAAGATGCCAGAAAAAAAGGGCTAATAGCTCTTCCTAAAGCAGCTGAGAGAGGTGGAAACTGACACGGCGAAGTGAGACCCTTTGCAACTCAGTGAGACCCGGTTTCAAAATAAAGAATAAGGGTGGGAGTGTAGCTCGGAGGTCGAATGCCCCTGAGTTCCATCCCCAGACCTAAAAAAAAAAAAAAAAATCTTCTTCACCCTGAGTTAATCTTCTGGAGGATTTGGCCTTTAGATAGAGAGGGAAATTTCAAAGAAAGACGACCTTTCCTGCATTTAAAGAAACAAAGAGAAGTGAGAAATGGATGGCAGGGAGGTCAGAAAGGCCTCCCTTCTCTGTTGACAGATTGCTTTTCTTTAGCTCAAAGTTCTTAGTGTGTCACAATGCCATGCTTTATGATGGCATTTTCTGAACCCCAACAAAATGTTGCTGAATTGTATGATGTGGAAAACATCAAAAGGATACATATCTAAATTAAAATTAAAAGTTATGGGTGTTGCCAGGCATGGTGGTGCACACTTGTAACCCCAGCATTTGGGAGGCTGAGACCGGAGGACCGGAGGATCGTGGTTCGTGGACAGCCCTGGCTACTTACTGGGGCCCCTTGCAACTCAGTGAGACCCGGTTTCTAAATAAAGAATAAAAAATAGGGCTGGGGATGTAGCTCGGAGGTAGAACGCACCTGGGTTCCATCAGCAGACCCCCCCCCCCACAAAACATTATGGGTGTTATCTCTCTGAATTTAAAAGTTTTACTGCATTAACCTTCGGTCTTATAAAGCACAATAAACTTTAAATTATTTAACGCTCTGATTCAAGGAATATGTAGAAATAACCAAAAGTTTTCCTTAGAGTATGAATGTAACCATGTGGACCAACAAAAAATTAATGCTTCAAAATTACAACCTTCTCTCAATAATGGCTTTTTCCTATCATTTTCCTCTGGCCCATGACCTAGCCTCCCATCTAGTTTCATCTACCAAATACTTTTCCTTCTAGTTTCATCTCTATCCATTTAATCTCTTCATTCTCAGGTCTATTTACAGTTTACAAGACTCTCTTCCATTCCTTCTTTTTGTACCTCCTAAGAACAAATTCCAATGCATCTGTATATATTTTTCTATAATATTTCTTGACCAAAAAATCACAGCACCCAAGAAAATATCTCTATGAAAATCTATCTATCTACTTTATCTCTTACACCAAAGATATATATCAATAATCCCAGATACTTGAGAAAATGAGACAGGAGGATCACATGTTCAAAGCCAGTTTAGACAATTTAGTGAGATTCTGTCTCAAAATAAAAAAATAAATACTTAAAAGGGGCTAGGGATGCAGCTCAGTGTTAGAGCTCCCCTAGGTTCATTTTCCAGTAATGCCCCACCTCAAAAAAATTCCTGAATAATTCTAAAACCAAAAAGAGAATAAAATATCAAGATCAAGAACTAGAAGTGGTAGGAGGAAAAATAGGAATAGATAGAGAGAGAGAGTTAACTAAACAAAACTATTCCAAATACACAAAGTAAAATACTAATACTATCAGACTAAATTTAAAAGGCACATAGAAATACAAAAAAGTTGCTTCTTATAAGAGACATGTGTAAAATATGTGTATCAAAAATTTTAAAGAAAAAGATGACAAAATTTGTACTGAAACATTATTAGAGATAAAGTAGAATAGTTCACATTTAAAAGATCAAACCATTAAGATATAATAACATGGGTATACACTAAATAACATAGCCTTAAAATATACAAAGCAAACATTAACAGAGAAACAAGAAATGATGAACAATTTAAAACCAACAATTGGAAATTTTAACATGTCTATATTAGTAGGTAGAACAAGTAAAATCAAATCAGTAAGGATATAGAGGATTTGAAGCATAAAATTTTAAAAATTGACTTAGTTGATATATGTTGATACATGTCACATACAAAAACAGCCAACATAACTTAATGGTAAGGGGATAAAAGTTTTCCCCTCAAGATCAGAAACAAAACAGGGATATGCCTTGTCACCATCTCTATTCAAAACTCAACCAGAGATTTTTCCTAGGAGAGTTATGTAAGAAAAATAAATAAAAAGCATCCAGAGTAGAAAGAAAAAAGTTTAACTATCTCTATTAACACATAATATGATCTTGTATATTGAAAACACTTAGTAATCCACACACATACATAAACACAAAAATCACAGCTGATAAATAAGTTCAACAAGATTGCAAGATACATTATCCATATATAAAAATAAATGGTATGGTGTTTCTGTATACCAGCCATGGACAAGTGAAAAAAATGAAATAAAACAATTTCCTCTATGACAAAATTAAAAATGATATATTCATTAATAAATTTAACAAAAGTCAAAATCTTGAACACTGAATACAACAGAACATCATTGAAAGTAATTTAAAAGACCTAAAAATATGAAAATACTTGTTGATTAGAAGATATATTTATAATGAGGGGGATAATGAGGATGGAATCCAGGGACATTCTACCTCTAAGCTACACACCCAGACCTAATTTTTATTCTTTATTTTTGACTGAGTTGCACTGAGTTGCAAGGGGCCTCACTAAGTAGCTGAGGCTATCTGCGAACCACTATCCTCCTATCTCTGCCTCCAAAATGCTGGGATTATAAGCATGTGCCACCATGCCCAACTAGAAGATTTATATTTTTAAGATGATAATGATCCCCAAATTAACCTACTTATTCAATGAAATTCCTGTAAAAATCCCAATGGCTTTTTGTAGTCATTGACAAGCTGATTCTAAAATGCACATAGAAATTAAAAGGATCCCAAATAGCCAAAACTGAAAAAGAATAGAGGTGAATGACTTCTTAAAATGGTTTGGATTTGAAATGTCCCTAGCCCTCATAGAAACAAGGTAGCAATATAGGAAGTGGGGCTTGGTTGCTAAAGAGAGGTCTCTGCAGATGTGGTCTTGGGGATTATATAGCCTTTCTCCTCCCCTGCTTGCTTTCTACATCCACCCCCATGATGTGAGAAGGAGAGCCCTTGCTCTCTCACTCTCTCTGCTTCCTGCCACCATGCCCTGAGCTTCATAGACCTCAGCCTCTCATGGACTGAACCCTGAATCTCCAAGAAACTGAGCAAATAAATCTCCCTTCCTCTAAGTTGTGTGGTCAGACATTTTTGTCATTTTGGGTTAAAGCAATGAGAAAGTTGACTAAGACACTTTCTAATTTCAAAACTTATTACAAAGGTATCATATCAAGATCATAATTTATTGTTGTATGGATGATATATAGATCAATGGAATAGAATTCAGAGTCCAAAAATAAATTTTTACAATTATGGTTAATTGATCTTTGAAAATGGTGTCAAGACAATTCAATGGGGGGAAGAATAGGCTTTTCTATATACTGTTGAAATAACTGGGTATCCCATGCAAAAAAAAAAAAAAAGTTTGATTCCTACCTCATACCCTGTAGAGAAATAAACTAAGATATATCAAAGGTCAATTATAAAAACTAAAACAAAACTCTTAGAAGGAAATATAGGTATGAATCTCCATAACCTTAGATTAGGCAATGATTTATTAGATTTGACACCAAATGTACAACAGCAACAGCAACAACAAAGATAGATAAAATGGATTTTGTTAAAATAACGTGTTCCTCAGAGAATTATATCAAGGGCTGGAGTTATAGATCAGTGGTAGAGTCCCTGACTAGCATAAACAAGGCTATGAATTCAGTTCCTAGCACTGGAAAAACAAAGAGAATTTCATTGATAGAATGGGAAAAATATTTTCAAATCATATATTTAAAAAGGACTTATTTCCAAAATATATAAAATGCAGTCTTTAACTAATGGAATAAGTACCTACAGTACCATGGAGATTCTTTCACTGGAGTTGTTTTTCAAAACAAACAAGCACTGGCCAGGCATGGTTGCGCACGCTTGTAATCCCTGTGCTTGGGAGGCAGAGACAGGAGGATCATGCAGGTTCAAAGCCAGCTGTGCTGGTTTAAGAGACCCTGTTTCCAAATAAAAAAGTATAAAATAGGTCTGGGAGTGTAGCCTGGAGGTAGAAGGGTTTCCAGGAATCCCAGTACCATCAAAAAATAAAAATAAAAAATGCAAGCACTGGACATGGTTCCAGTAGCCTGAGGGAGAGTATGTCCTATGCTTCAGAAAATTTGCTGTTTTTATTTTAACAGATAAGGTCAGATAAAGGAAAGTATTTCATGACCTTTAGTTCTTGAGGGAGGAATGTTAGATAGTTCTCCAAGTATGAGTAGGTAAAGGAAAAAAATGGGATGGGACAGAGATGAGCCTTCCTGAGAAAAGATACAAGGATTGCCCCACCCAGCTGTGTTCAAAGACTTGGAGTCATTACATTGCAGCTTTAGACACCAGCAGAAAAGTATAACAGCATGAAATCCAAAAATAGCCACCCCAAATTATGCATGAAAAGGGATGGGGTTTCTGGACTATATAAAAACTCACCATGTGGCAGACTCATCCCTGTTTTTTCCTTCTACATCTGGATTAGCCAGCTTTGTGGTAACCCTCCTAGTAAACCCACCCAATAAAAAACCCTTCATGCTCATCCTAAAAAAAAGAAAAAAGAAAAATAATCCAATATTAAAATGGACAAATAATTCAAGTAAATAGTTCTCCAAAGATAATGTGCAGATGGCCAATAAACACATGAAAAGGCGTTCAACATCATTAATCACTACAGAAACACAAATCAAAACCACAAAGTACTGCCCTACACATACTAGGATGGCTATAATCCAAATGACAGACAATAATGTGTTTATAAGGATGTGGAGAAACTGGAACTGTCATACATTTCTATTAGGAATATAAAATAAAATTTATAAAATTGTAAAATTTAGAATGCATGTTTAAGCCAGGCACAGGGTAGAGGAACAGCATATAATCCCAGTACTTGCAAAACTTAAACGGAAGTATCCAGAGAGGCTCAAGCCAAAATGCAATACCTTAGACAAAATGTAATACCTTAGGAAGACACTATTTCAAGCATTAAAAAAAAGAGCTGGGGCTGTAGGTCAGAGGTAGAGTGCCCGTGCCCATGGGTTCGATCTCCAGTACTACACACACACACACACACACACACACACACACACACACACATACACACACACACACACACATTCACATAAAAAGCTGTACACAAATATCTATGGCATCATTATTTACAAAAGAAAACCAAAAATACATCAATTTATAAATAAAAATTGTAGTACATCCTTATGTATTATTCAGCCATATAAATGAAGTATTTATACTTGTTACAAAATAGAGGAATCTTGAAAATATTATGGTAAATGACAAAAGTCAAAAACTGCATGTTTTATAAGTGTATTCATATGAAATGTACAAAATAGCCAAATTAATAAAGAAATTAGAATTTTCCAGAGGATAGGTGAAAGAGAAAAGGGTAATGACTACCAATGGTTCCAGGGTTTCTTTCCAAGTTAACAAGAGATGATGAAAATATTCTGGAATTAGATAGTAGTGATAAATTTGCAATATTGAGAATAAACTAGACACCTCCATATCATACCATTTAAAAGAAGAGAGATGATGATTTGCTAATTATATCTCAATTTTTAAAACAATGGCCCTATTTCTTGTAAAGAAAGTTTATTCATAATTAAAATGCTTCCAACAGACAAAATAATTTGTCCATCAAATTATCTTTAATATTTAAAGAAAAATAATACCAATTTCAAAAGTAGAGAAAAACCCCGTCTAGAAACAAGAAAACAAAGAATAGACATTTCTAAATAGTTTTATGAAGTCATCTTAAAACTAAAATCCATAAGCACATTACTTAAAAGTTGAATTAAAAGGAAAACTCTTTTAGGAACACAGATAAAATTCTAAGCAAAGATGTTTAAATCATATCCATCAATATTTAAAAAGGATAAATATCACACATTAATTTCAGTAATACAAAGTTGATTTAACATTTGAAACTCAATATCATTTTTCAATGGACAGGTAATAAAGAAATAAAGAAAACCAGTGATGGTCTCAATGGATGTACAAAATATTTTATAAAATATTTAATATAGTCAGGAACAGATTAGAACTTGTATGGGCTATTTATCACACACACACACAAACATACACACACAAATAACCTTCAGAAAACATACTTAATGGTGAGTTATTGAATACTGCTTTCCTTCTCAGATGGGAAACAAGGCAAGGTTACCCACTAAGACCAATTCTATCTAATCTTGGGGTAGAAAATTTGTGCTATCTTTCCTCACTAATTATAGGGTCATGACCAAACACTCTTATAACAGAAGACAGGTTAACAAGAGGAAAGCATAACTAATTTACTTATCAAAGTTTACATAACACAAGAATATTGAAAAATAAAGATTCAAAGACACAGGCAAAATGGGTTCAATGAAAAATGGACAGTTATGTAGAAATGTGATTGGACAAAAGGGTATGATCTAATGGGAACAGGACAGGGAGGAGAGGGGAGAGATTTACTTTTCTATATTTTTTGGCTTGCTTTGAGGGAGAAGACCTCTAGTTTCTAGGACTGATTTTGGGAAAGAGGAATTCTTGTTTGTATTACACCTTTTGGGATAGAAGTGGGAGAATGAGAAGGATACAGAAAGATACAGGAGGGCAGAAGAAAGTAAGAAAATGACTACTTGTGAGGCTGTTTCTGAGGCCTTCCAATCTCCTTTAGTTCAAATACTCAGAATGCCAAAGCACAGTACTTCTCAGCTATTATGTTCTAAGTTCCAACATTAATATATACTAGATATTCTAGCCAGTGAATTAAGTTAACTTAAAAAAGTAAATTAGTATGATTATAAAGGAAGAAATAAAACTGCCCTTATTCATAGATAACATGAATGTGTAGTAAGTGAACTTAGCAAGTTTACTTTTCTATATAGGGAACCAGCTATTATACAATGGAATTATAAGATGATTTTTGCAGGGGGGAAATGTGAGTGGTGTGTGTGGGGGGTTAAGTAATTCCCCCACCACCACCACACAGACAGACAAACAGAAAAACCGTGGATTCTTGTCCTAAGCTAAGAATAAGTATTCATCACTTGGACAGCTGCTGAAGATTTAAAGGAGTTTATTAGAAAGATAGAAATACAGAAAATAGAAATACAGCCCCATGCCAAGATGGCATGAGGGGATGACTCGAATGAGTACACCAAAGGGCTTACACGTGGACTTGGCCTTTTATATCCATGACCTCCATCTTGTTTGCGTGACTCTGAAATAGTGAATGTCCCATAAGGTACCTCCCCTAGCAAGGTGTGGTGAGGTATCTCCTTTCACGGAGGGTAAGGTCAAACCCTGCCCCATCCCCCCATCATCAAGTAGATCTGTCTTTAGAAAGAGGAAGCCCTAGCTCTCCTCTATTGACTTGTTAATTACTTTGAGCTAGGTTGATTTACATTGGAATAGCTGCCTGTTTTTAGGCCCAAACCAAGTCCTTTCTTTATCCATGTCTGCCTCCATTTTGACACAACTATTTTGAAATATACCAATTATTTTCTTTTGAAATATATTAATAATCAAAGCTTTCCCACATCTTCCTAGGTCATTCCCAATACTGGCACAATGATGACATTTATATTAGCTTTCAAAAACATCAAATATCAGGAATAAATTTAAAGATATATGCACAACCTCAATATAATAGTGACAGAGAGAACATTAAATAAGTTTGCTGAATTCAGGTAAAAATTATGTGCTGAGTTTTATCTCTGAGTTTCCAATCAAATCTTTCTCATCATCACCTTTTTGACTTTTAAATTGCTGGAATAGCTGGGCGTGGTGGCACACTTGTAATCCCCGCGCTTGGGAGGCTGAGACAGGAGAATCACACGGATTCGAAGCCAGCCTCAGCTACTTAGTGAGGCTTTCAGCAACTTAGTGAGATTCTGTTTCCAAATAAAATATAAAAAAAGGTCTGGGAGTATAGCCCGGAGGTAGAAAGCCTCTGGGTTCCACCCCTAGTATCACCAAAAAAATAAAAAATAAATTGCTGGAATAAGTCTGCATGACATTGTATACAAACTATTAGAAATGCTTTAAAAATAATCTTCCACTAATACTCTTCTCTTTTGGCTTTTATCCTACCTATTGTGGCCATATCAATGTATCTACCACTACTCTGCTTTAAAAAATGTCAATTTATAATGACAAATTAGAAAGCAAATAGTTGTATGTTTGCTCTCATATGTGGAAACAGATAGAAATTGGGAAAAAAATAGACCTCAGATAGAAGAACAGACACTCCAGTGAAATGGCGAAGGGGATTTTAGAGAAGAAAGGGGGGATAGAGATGTAAAGAAAATAACGTTTTATTTTGATTATTTTTTTGTAGTAGTGGGGATAGATCCAGGGACATTCTACCTCTGAGCTACACCCCTATCCCTATTTTTATACTTTATATTAAAAGTCTCACTGAGTGGCAAAAGGCCCCTCTAAGTAGCTGAGGCTGGCGGTGAACTGTAATCGCCCTGTCTCACCCTCCCAAATAATCGGATTACAAATGTGCACCACCACGCCCAGGTTGAAAGTAACATCTTAAATAATATGTACACATATGAAATTACTTACGTCAATCTCAATGGCATGTATAGAAAAGGAGATGGGAGACCTGTAGGGAAAGGTACTATTATATGTGTATATATTCCTATATTTCACTATGATGTATAACTACAATGCACCAAAAAGTATTTAAAAATAAAATAAAATGGCAACTATGTAAATATTAGCCATTTTGTATGTCTTCAAGGTATCTTCCACTACTCCCTGTTGCTCAATGGATAGTTCAGCCACATAAAATTATTGCTAATCCTTGAATATATCCTTTTGTGTGTGTGTGTGTGTGTGTGTGTGTGTGTGTGTGTGTGTCTTGAAAAAATGTTTTCCTCCCATATAGAAAAACCCTCTTCCATTTCTGTAAACTCTGGGTAACCTTCTCAACATGATAATTTCTTTATTCTATCCAGGGCATGTTTAGAATGCTTTGTAAGTGCTAAACACTTAGTTGAGTATCTCACAAATAATACACTACAGGACCACAATCCCTCCTCGTAAAATGAAAATCCTTTATAGTATATATGAATCTGGAAAGCATGCCTGAAGTTAGGGGCTCAAGCTGTATTTGACGTCTTTGGTAAGGAAGGTGATAGAGGATAAGCTTGTGTCATTAGAGAGAGTGAAGTATTCACATTTCACAGAATATGAATCAACTCAGAATCAGAGCCAAATGGTATGAAGATTTCCATCTGGAAGTGGAATAGTATAAGAAGATAGTGAACTTACAAATTTAGGACAGATCCAGGAGGGACTTCAGTAAATACCCACAATGTTAATCCACAAATATGTGAATCTCAGAGAACTATAGTGCAATAAAACTGAGAGAAACATTTCCATAGAGTATCTGCCAGAGAACATATGCAAATAAATATAATACATAACAGATTTCAGAAGTTCTGACCCACTCACATTACCCAGTGGCACAAGATAACAGTACTTAACTTGGAATGATGTTCAAAGGCACTTTTGATTTTGCTTAGCACAAATCATCTTACGTCTCAAGGAGAGAAGCACAGATGTCCATCTTATTAGCATAATAGAAGAACTAATTCAAGATTCATATAACATTGGAATTCTGTTAATTTTACTTAGCCTAACATATTTCAAGTTGGATCAGGGCCAGAATATTCTTTGCTAGCATTAGGTTTTTATTTTTCTTCCCTTTCAGAAAAATTCAAACGTACAAGAATCATAAAAGTAAGACAATGAATATCTATAAGGCACATTTAATCTAGATTTACAAATTATTAGTTGGCCGCCTTCTATTATTAATACTCAACTTTGCTATAAGAAGTCTAGAAAAAAATAAAAGTGAATTATAATGACATAGCCAGTGATATAACAATGTAGAGAGTTCTAGAATTTTCTGAAGACACATAATCATCAGTGATCCATGGAAAAGCTTTGACTGTGCACATTTTAAAAAAACATTCAGTAAATGGTAAATGGTCAATTTAAAAAACAGTTTAGAACATGTGCTGATATCTTCCTCCCGCTCTAAACAGATTCATAAATTAATGATGCAGCACAGTGGAAAATAAACAAAATGAAGAAAACTACACACACACACACACACACACACACACACACACGGCTCAATTATTTATTTATACCCCAGATTGTCTCACAAAGGATTTAATATTTCTTTCAAAAAAGCATGCTATACATAAAAAACAAATTAACAGTTAAAAGGGATAATACAATGGGAGAAAATCAGAGGTAATATTGGAATTTCAGAACATAAGATACTATATAGTTACAACAATTCAGCTGCTTGATAAAAAGCCAGTTTTTCATAACATGATTGTTTGGAGTATTTAAAATCGACACCAGTTCTTCTTTGGGTTCTGCATGAGAGGATACTGGGGGAAAGCGTAGAGTAAGCTTATGATAAGTTTATGAGTTTCACCTGGTTTCTGCCAATTCCCTCATGCTCAAGTGGCATAGCGCCCAAGTTTCATTTAGAAAAAGCAATTCCTTTACTGAATGGTTATTAGGCACTAAATAAAGCGAACCAAGGCTCCAGATCCAATAATCTTGCAGCTTGACTCTAACATAACATTAAAAAATATCCAGAGGAAACATGAATGAATTTTGTAGAGAAAAGAAGGCAGTAGGAGATGCAAAATTCATGAATGAAGTACAAAGATTTTTCTTGGCAAAAATATTCAATTTCAGGTCAAATTATATATTGAAACATTCTAATTCTTCAAAGAGGCAGAGTACAAGAAATACTACCTTACCCATTAGGTAACATATAATCTCTACTCTCTCCAAAATAACACATCAAGTAGAATACTTAATAAAAATTTAGGAAAACATTCCTGGCCATTGAAATTATTGTAGCTATATCTGTACACAATGGGCTTTGCTAAAGTTGAAAATTTCTAAAGGAAAACATGAGAACCTTTATTTTTCCTGCTATGATTTTTATTATTGAATATGGGGACAAAGAGTTCAAGTGTTCTTGACAATAGATGTAGAAAGCCTAAGTAACTATTAATGTACTCTTTCCTTTATGAAAATACTCTGTATTCAGTGGATCCTTTTCTTTAGAAGGTTTAGTCTGAAACAATTAAACATTTCTTGAAAATTAAATTCACCACAATGAAAAAATTTTATCTTGCCAGGTGTGGTGGCATATGCCTGTAATCCCAGTACTTGTGAGGCTGAGACAGGAGGCTCATAGGTTCTAGTCCAATCTCATCAATTTATCAAGGTCTATTAGCAACTTAGCAAGACTCTGTTTCAAAAAATAAATAAAATGATTTTAGGGGTATAGCTCAGAGGTAGAATGCATCTTGGTTCAACCTCCAATAACAAAAAAAGAAAGTTTTAGCTTAATATATACTACAGTATCAGTTATCATATACAGTCATTTATTCAGTGAATACTGTGGATTGCCTATATGGGCTGGAAATTCTATTCTAAGCTCTGGGTGTCAGCAGTGAACAAAACAGTAAAACTACTATTTTATATGAAGACAATAAATACATGTATGTTTGGAGATAAGCGCTATGAAGAAAAGTAAGGTAAGGGAGATGGATAGAGATGAGTGATAGGGGTCAAGCTCTCTTATGGATGACTGACAAAATGCTTTTCTATGAGGCATATCTGAGCAAATCTGAAGACAAGAAAGTGCTTGGTTGACTGAAGAATAACAAAGAGTCAACTATGGATGAAGCAGAGTAAGTGATATGAGCTGAGACCAAAAGGGTTCATCGGGACATGGTCAGGAACTTGATTTTACTCTGCAGGAAATAAGAAGCCTTTCAAGGCTTTGAACAGGGGACTGATATAATCTAACATTTTTAAAGGATCATTATGGTTTCTGCTAAAGTAACACTATAGAGTACAAGGATAGAAACAGGCAAACCATTTAGGAAGAACCTATAATAATCTTCATGACAGATGATAATGCCTTACATCAAGGAAATGGTAGTGGAAACATGACAAAGTGGTTAGATGCTGGATCTACTTTAAGTAGACATAGGAGAACTTGCTGCTTTTATGTAAGGCTTGAGATAGAGGGGTCAAGCCAAGCTACTCAGCTTGAGCAATTGGGAAAATGGAATTATTGTTTACCAATATGAGCAAGACTGTTGCTGGTGGAGCCGACCCTGGGTTTGGGGTGTAGATGGAGATAGAGTTAATTTGAGGTGCATATCAATCAGAGTTGTAGTCTAGGGAGAAAGAGGTGGTACAGCTAAATTATAATAAATTATTATATATTATAATACTTATAATACTAGAACTACGTATAAAAGTACAAAGGCCGAATGCAGTGGCTTACCCCTTAATCTCAGTATTCTGAAGGCTAAGACAGGAGAATTGCAGGTTCGAGGCTACCGTGGACATTTTAGCAAGATTCTCAGCAACTCAGTGAGACCCTATTTCCTTCTTTTTTTTTAAGTACTGCAGATGGAACCCAGGGACATTGTACCTCCAAGCTACACTTCCAGTCCTATTTTTTATTGTTTATTTTGAAACAGGGTCTCACTAGATTGCGAAGGGCCTCACTAGTAGCTGAGGCTGTCCGCAACCCACGATCCTCTGGTCTCAGCCTCCCAAATGCTGGGATTACAAGTGTGCGCGATCATGCCCAGCTTGAGACCCTATTTTAAAATTAAAAAAAATAAAATAAAAATAGCTTGGTGTATAGCTTGGAGGAAGACTGCCCCTGGATACAATCCCAAGTACCAAAGCAAACAAACTTGATTTTTTTTTTTTTTTTGGTGGTACTGGGGTTCCTGGAAGCCCTTCTACCTCCGGGCTACACTCCCAGACCTATTTTTACATTTTCATTTTTGGAAACAGGGTCTCCTAAGCCAGCGCGCGCGGCTGGCTTCGAACCTGCGCGATCCTCCTGTCTCTGCCTCCCAAGCGCGGGGATTACAAGCGTGTGCCACCACGCCCGGCAGAACTGGATTTTTTTTTTAAAAAAAAAAGGTACAAAGATAGAAAAAAGCACAAGGGACATATAATAATACCAAAATAAAATCTGCTAGAGCCAGGTGTGGTGGCACATGACTGTAATCCCAGTACATGGGAGGCTGAGACAGGAGGACAGCAGGTTTGATGCTAGCCTCAGCAATTTAGCCAGGCCCTCAGTGAAACAGAGTGATACTCTGTTTCAAAATAAAGGATAAAATAGGGCTGAGCATGTGGCTTTAAGTAAAATGCCTCTGTGTTCAATCCTTAGTACCACAAAAAACAAACAACAACAATAAAAATGTCTGCTGAAATTTTCTAGAATCCATAGGCTCAAAGGAATAAGAAAACAGGCATTTGCTGTGTGTGACTATGCAAAGGGTGAGGAAGGATTTGAAATCTTTCTGAAAGACACAGTCAATGCTCAGCAACACAGCAGGCAGGGACTCAGGAGAATTAATACTTCAATTTCAGGTCCTCCTTCTGATTTGTTCTGATAATTATGCTCTCCATTGTCTAAACTCAGTAGGAAGCCCAAGAACAAATGATCCCTTTAATGTAACCTACATAAAGCAGGATAAAGAAGGGTGGAGAATAGGTTGGTTAATGGTTATAGATGTGTCATTTCAACATAAATATATCAACTCTGTTCAGAAAGATTTGGCAAACTCTATACCCTGATAGAGTTACTTCAACTGATTTGAACTGATAGATAACTTCAAGTAGAAGGAAAATTCAAAAATAGTGTTTCCATCAAATACTATCATTGACTATAGAATCACTGACATTTCTTTCTAAATTAGAAGTAGGTTATGCAATAATTGGCAGGTATGCTACATCTCAACAGCAAGCAGCTAGATTAAAATTGCTAGTGTTATTCCATGCAGGAAGCTCCTGATATTACTATTAAAGAAACTTTCTTCTTTTATGAGCCCATGTGAAAACTTCACTTCTTTTAATATCCTGACACACAAGATTTCTTTAAAAACAAAAATCAACCTTGATTCTCTATGGGTAGGTGGTGTATTATTCGCTTTGTGGTGCTGTAACAAAATACCTCATAGTAGATAATATATAGAGAAAAGATGTTTATTTAGCTCATAATTTTGGTGCATCGAAAATTTAGATCACAACACAGCACAGAAGCATAAAGGAAACCTGCCACATATGGAAGAGTGCAAGCCAAGAAACAAAAAACAGGAAGGGCTCATTCTTTTATTTTTTTAATTTTTATTGGTGCATTGTAGTCACAGATCTTAATGGGATTAAAGATGGTAGAGATATACATGCACACATCACCCAATTAGTCCTTACCCAATTCCAGTCCCATTCCCTCTCCCTTCCTTCTTCTCATTCTTGGCTTAGTGATTGACTCTGACATGTTTGTTTACAGGCTCATTCTTTTATTACAACTCATGCTCACAGAAACTTACCTGGTCCCACCCTATGAGACAGCATTATTCCACTTATAATGGTGGAGTGCCCATGATATAATTACTTTCCACTAGACCCCACCTCTTAATGGTTCTACCAAGCCAATACCTCCACACTAGGGACCAAGTTTCCAGCACATGAATCTTTGAGAAAACAAAACATGTTCAAGTAATAACAGAATTCATTCAATGCTTTAGAAATTCTCATTATGCTTCTTTGTTTTAAAAGAACTCTATCCCAAACCCTGATTCATAGTGTATAATTTTTATATATTTTTGTTTTGGTTTGCTAATATTATGTTGATAATTTATTTTTAATCTATTTTTAGAGGACCTATTGGTCTGTAGTTTTATTTAATGTCTTTATTTGCATGATCCTGGTTCCACACATGTTTTTTAGAGCAATTTTGGTTTCATGAAAGGATTTTGGAAGTGTACCTTTTAGTCTCATTTTCTAAAAAGGCTTGTGTAAGAATGGTATAATCTCTTATTAAATGTTAGGAGGAATTTACCACTTGGTTCTATTCCTTTAATGCATACAAGTATATTTGAGTTGTTGATAGATTTCTTCATATATGAGCTTTAAATAACATTTTTGTTATTTAAGGAATTGGTGCATTTCATGTGAACTATCAAAATTGTGCATAGCATTCCGTTATTATCTTTTAACATCCATGGAATCAATAGTGGTAGCCTAACTTCCACTAGTGATATTGGTAATTTGTTTATTCTCTTTTTCTTGGTTAACTTGACTAGAGATTCATCAACTTGTGTGTGTGTGTGTGTGTGTGTGTGTGTGTGTGTTGCTAGGGATTGAACCCAGGGGCATTCTACCTCTGAGCTACACCCCTGGCCCGATTTTTTATTTTTTATTTTGAAACAGGGTCTCAAGAAGTTGCAAAGGGCCTCACTAAGTAGCTGAGGCTGGCCTCAAACCTGGATCCTCCTTGTCTCAGCCTCCCAAGTACTGGGATTACAAATGTGTGCCAACACACCCAGCTGAGGTTCATCAATTTTATTGACTTTTTTTCTACAAAGTAGCTTTTGATTTTGTTGGTGTTCCTCATTGTTTTCCTGTGTTAGTTTTGTTAGTTTGTGCTCTAATGATTATTGTTTTCTTTCTTATATTTGTACTAGATGTAAATTTTTCCTCTTTAAATTGTAAAGGTGAAATATTTTGTGGCTTAATTTATTTTTTCATAGTTAGGAATTGCTTTATTCCATATCAAAACATCAACGGTAAATGTTTATTTATTGGAGTCCAAATCTTTCATTAGTTCTCTGCCACATTCATATCTTGTCCTTCTTGCAAAAGAAGTAAAATTTTACATTAATTTATTCAAAGAACAGGCAATTGTAACAGACAAAGCCTGCAGTCTAGGACAGGAAAGTGAAGTTTCCTACTCATGGACACATTTAAACATCTTACCAGTACAAAAACACCTATTGGTGCCTTAAAGATTACTTTAAAAAAAGTAAGATTTTGCAGTACAATCCAGATGAAACCCTAGCAAGTATTTTAAGTAAATTTAAGTGACTTAATATTAAAGTCCAAACTAGATATTTAATGTTTTCTTTATTGAAAATATGATGTCTTTGACCTGAGTTTAGAAAGTTGTATTTGTTTAATGCACTTCTAAGCACTCTCAGGGCATCTCATACATTTTGATAAATTTCATTTTCATTTAGTCCAAAATGTTTTTAAATTTCTTGTGAGACTTCTTTTTTGACTTCTTATTTGTTATTAAGAAGTATGTGAGCCAGGCATGGTGATGCATAATTCTCCATATCTTTTACTTTTAATCTGTCTTATATTTAAAGTGTTTTTCATAAATATATAATAATTTCCCCTTATCTGGGGGAATATGTTCCTAGACCCCAAGTGGATGCCTGAAACCATGCATATTACCAAATCATATATATATAGTCCCAGACCCTTTTGTATTTTATTTTTAGACAGGGTCTTGATAAATGTTATCATTTGTCCTTGACTCTTGTCATTAAGAAATTCAGGACTGCACTGAGGATGTTGGGATTAGAATAGATAGAGAATAAAGATAAGCATTCTAATAGAATAACATCTTAGCCCTTCTTTGAACCCCCAGCTGAAGCATCAGGTCATCTTCAAAGTTTTCCTTTAATTTTCAAATGGAGATGGTTTTATCTCTTCCAGGCCACCAGAGTTTTGAGTATTTTTTACTATAGTTCTCATTTTCCTATATTGTAGTTTTTTGCCTGTATTATTCTTTTAACTCTGAACTTGAGGTGACAATAATGCTCTATACATTCTTTCCAGTGTTTAGAGTGACTTCTTCATACTAAGCACCATACTTGGGTTGATGAAAGAATAGATGATTTAATGTATGAATGGATTATCAAGTTAAGAATTATTAGCTCTAGAAGTCACCTTGGAAGTTCAGTCCACTCTTTTAGATGAACCAGCTGGCCATGGGATTATTCATTGTCACATGGAGACAGGCTCAGAGCTTATTATTCTCTGGCAACTGTGTTCATTTATAAAAAATTTAAATAATTTATTTAAATAATACTGAATTCACAAAGAAGTTATAAAAATACCCCCAGAGAGCCCCCATATACCTTTCACTCAACTATTTCAGATGTTACTATCCTATGTAACCATATTATAATGATCAAAACTAGGAAATTAACAGTGATGCAATATTCTGAATATAACTATAAATATTTTATTTAAATTTTACTAATTTTTCCATTGAAGTACTTTCCCTGTTCCAGAATCCCATCTAGGATCCCATACTGGATTTAAATTTTTATGACATTTTCATTTCTTTTAATATGGGGGAGACCCTCAGCTTTTCTTTGTCCATGACCTTGACACTTTTCAGGATTACTGAACAGTAGAGAAGACACTACTGAAAAGTACATTTTGTAGAATGTCCCTCAAGGTGGCCTTGTGTGATACTTTCTCAAGATCCTATTGCAATTATTCATTTTGGAGAAAGAATACCACAGAAATATTGTACCCTTTTAGTACATCATATCAGGGGATATATGATGTCTCATTACTGGTGATGGTCACCTTGATCACTTTATTGACTGTCTGCAGCATTTACCCACTTTAAAAATACAATGCTTTTCTCTTTACAATTAATACATACCTTAGAGGAGATATGTCAAGATTGTGTGCCCAAATGTGGTAGTTGTTGGTCCAAAATCTAAAAAAAGGCCCATCTCTAATGTGCTTACAGGGCACTGTGTATCATATAACTAACTCAATGAAAAACAATAATTTCTTTATGCATTCCATATACCTGGAAGCTTCCTTATAGCAGTATATGTCTTTCTCTCTCTATTGTCATGGCTTAGCATGGTTATTAATTTATTGCAGTGACTTTCTAGTTAAATAACTGTGGGAAAATTGTAACTCAACCTCTATGCCTTGTCAATAACTACCACATTTGAGCATGATATTTAGACCCACTTATGAGTGTACTCACAAGGCTATCAGTTTTGAGTGTGTTCATTTGGAACAAGAAAGGGCTTTGTAGTATGCCCAAATTATTGTATTAATTTTCCTGCTACTTATACTTTAGATTTTAAAGTATTTGAATATATCTGTGACAAATAGTGATTAGAGGGAGTATCTAAAATATCTCCCTTAGGATTAGAATGAGACTGAAAGGAATTAATACATTAAAATGCTTAGAATAGGAAATGGCACAAAAATGCCTGGAAAGCAAATAAAAATAGTTTCACTTGTGGGCAAGGCCTAATAACTATACCAACAAAGTTTATAGTGCTGCATGGAGTTGAAAACATTGGTTTTGTGGGGGGAATACTGGGAACTGAAACCAGGGGCTTAGCTACATCCCAATCCTTTTTATTTTTTTTATTTTGAAGTAGAGTCTCACCAAGTTACTGCATTCTGGCCTCAAACCTGTAATCATCCCATCTCAGCCTCCCAAGTACTGGGCTTATAGGTATGTGCCACTGCACCTGGATGAAAACATTGGTCTTTAGTTATATAAATAATTTTGTCACATATTGGTAATTCTTAACTAGTGACATTAACCTTAAGACATTAAGATACATTAACAGTCATGTTATACATTTATACACAGTAATGATCAAATTATAATTATTTTGAAATCTCAGGAAAATAAAAAATATTCTGAGTAATACTTTCTAATTATTCTGGGGTTGTGTTTTCTCAGTGGAAGGAACTACCTTTAACTCACTAGTTTCAGAGAGTTTCTAAAAAACAGAAAATAGCACAATCTTGTTAATTTTCAAGACCTTTCTTTGAGAGCCTTATTTGAGAAATGTTCTCCAAAAAAGGTGCTCACATTGCAGGGGACATGAAATCATACACTGGCAGAAAGGAAGAAATATTAGCATTTCAACTAATATCTATGTGTGAGTAAGAAGGAAGATATACTGACTACTATTTGTCACAAGGAATTCTTATTTGACCCATAAATCTCTTTGATACATAAGTGCAGAATTATGGGTCACTCATGATTCAGTGTTTCCCTTATTAGATTATATAATGTAGCATGTTACAATAGATTATTATTTACATCTATACGGTTAAAGAAATTAATGGCGCATATCATCTGGTTTTTACTAAACCCTCATAAATAGGTCAAGGGAATAGAGATAATTTCTTCTAGGTAGATGGATAGATACACTGAAAATTACTTTAGGTAACATGAATAATGTAAGTTCAAGCAAACAAAACATTAAAAGTTAAAACTTCTCCTACCCTGAACTCTTCATTGGACAGAAACCAAGATTTCTTTTAATAATCATTTACACAGATCTGATCAGAGGTTAATGACACACTAGCAGAATTAACAACAGTACTGTGTGACATGTGGATTTACATCTATTATTATTTATGTCTATTATTAATAATAAACCTCTCTAAAAGGGATTATTTTATATGATAACCCTGTGAAGGATGATTTCAGTTATGGTATTCACTGAAACCATGGACATCAATGAAATGAACTTTGAAAAAAATTCTAGATCACTTTATTATAAATTAAACTGAGCCTGATATGGTGGCACATGCCTGTAATCCTAGTACTTGAGAAGCTGAGAGAGGAGCATCCCAGGTTTGCAGCCAGCCTCAGCTCCTTAGGGAGACCCCTTTACTAAATAAAAAATAAAATAGGGCTGGGAGTATAGCTCGGAGGTAGAATGCCCCTAGGTTTAATTTTCAAACCTCCTTACACATTTTTTTTTTGCGGGTCTGGGGATGGAACCCAGAGGCTTTTGACCTCCGAGCTACACCCCTTGCCTAATTTTTTTATTTGAAACAGGGTCTCACTGAGTTGCGAAGGGCCTCACTAAGTAGCTGAGGCTGTCCGTGAACTGCGATCCTCCTTTCTCAGCCTCCCAAAAGCTGGGATTACAAGTGTGCGCCACCATGCCCCGCTCCTACACAAAATTTTTTTATGAAACACTTTTAAATCTGGGAGTGGCTAGAGACCCCCAATATACATATGTATCCAGATTGACAATATGTTTTCTCAGTACTAGGGATTAAACCCAGGGTTTTGCACATGCTAGTTAAATACACTACCTCCAAGTTATATCCTCAGCCCTTTTTATTTTGAGACAGGCTTGCTACCTTTTGGAGGCTGACATCAAAATTACAATCCTCCCATCTCCGCCTCCAAAATAGCTGCTGGGATTACAGACATGCACTACTATAACAATCTTGACAATCTTCAAAGCAGATAAAATCTGCAGTTTATTTAGAAATTAAGGGATTATGAATAATTTTCTTTCTTATTATTATCATTATTGTGACACTGTATATGGCTTAAAAACAAAAAAGTAAAACCATTCATGAAATTAAAAGAAAATTGAACTCTAATGTTTACCCAATCTTTACATTAGCTTTATAAATATGTTGCAGCTGAAAATATATTCAATAATCAGAACATTATACAAATGCATGTTTACCCTTCAGTTGCTAATTCATCAATAAAATTTCTTCCTTATAAGTATATTTTTACAGATCCTTCTTTTGTTCCAAGTACAAGTGAACTATTTCCTAAATTACTCAGAAATCTTTAATTTTCCAAAAGGGAAACTTCTTTTCCTTGCACAATTCCTTCTTATGTGCTCTGGTAGCTCCTGCTCAGTCTCTCAGTCTCTTAACTACCCATCCCTCCTTCATTCATCCCTTAAAATCACTACTCTCTAGCGTTCTGTCCTGGAGCCTCTTCTTTGTTCATTCCATATCTGTCTTAGGCAAATGCAGCAATCTCTGTTTCCATTCACCATGTGATATATGTTATTGCCTCTTAAATCTATTACTCTAAACCTTTCCCCATATATTTCATCTGATTGGTTTACAGGTGACTCAAGTATGCTATGTCTTTATCTACATTTATTTCTTACCCTATCTCTGCATTCTCCTACCATCTTCCTCATTGCTTCTTTCTAAAATCAGAGGTGATGTTCCCTCTGTCCCTAGCCATCTAAGATTCCCCCTTTAAGTTCCCAGATCTAAGCAGTCACTAAGACCAGACCATTATATCCATAGTCACCACCATTACCTATATTACAATAGCAACATAAGTACACATGACCTCTGTTATAATGAACCAACTCATAGTGTCTCTACTTTCATACTTTTCCTACTCTAAATCATTTTCTGAACTCTAGCCAGAGTAATCTTTGTAAAATGCAAATCCTCATGTATCATACTCAACTATACAATGTGTAAATGACTCCTCATAACTTATGATAGAATTTAAATAGCTCAGCTGAAATTGTATAATTCATCCCTTCTTCAGTCTTAATTTTAAGTCTCCTCTCATATCAGCTCTTCTTACTGTATATTCCTGCCATTTTGAAACTTAAGCAACCCCCATACTTTTCCTTGTAGCTAGACAGCACACAAACCTCTACCTAGGTACCCTTTACCATAGTCCTTTACTAGGAAACTCCTGATCATCCTGTCAAGCCATGTTTCCTCATTTTACCATATATTTCAAATTTCTGGGCTTGGTTGCTTCATCAAGCTTTTGGAGAAGATGGTCTTTTAATCTCGAATTTATCAATCTAAGATATATGTTGTCTGGATTTTCCTCACCAGAAGGCAAGTACCTAGAGAGTATGGAATGTTTCCTTTCTTGTAAGTGTATCCCAGTACTTAGCTCAGAGCCTGGCACACAAATAGATCAAAAGACTGGTTAGTGACACACTTTTTCCTAAGTGTTTCTGAAGCCAGCATAGCCTTTTCACACTCTGCATTCTTCCCTATGAAACTATCAAGGAGAACTCCTAGCCATATGCAAACTGGAAAAGTAACCCTTCAGTCCCCACAGAATTCCCATAACATCCATAAGATTATATCACCTAGTGATGTTAGAGCTATCTTAGTTTGTGTAAGTAGACTTTGTGAAGTTCACACAACAATGAAATTGCCTAATGATATATTTTAAAATATATCCATATCATTAAGCAATGCAGTACTCCTATTAGATTTATATAACTGCTATTAAATGGGTAAAACCTTTATCAGATATAACATTTTACTTGTTCAAATTGTATTATTTTGTCCTTTTTAATTTTTAAGTTGGTACAACTTTATGGGATACACTATGATAATTTAACACAAGTATCCAATATTTATTAATCAAATCAAGATAATAAGCATTTCCATCTCTTCAATTATTAAACATTTTGGTACCCTTCTAGTCATTTTGAAATGTATTATAATGTGTCTTTGATTGTAGCTTCTGGCTTTATTTCATCTATCTTTGTAGCTAATTGTGGCAGTCATAGAGGTATACTCCTCTGATCTACCTTCAAGAAAGAACTTGCTGATCAGCTACAAGGAATACAGTGAGCTGACCCTTTCCAGTGTTAACCAATTTTGAGCTAAGACCATGCTCTTCCCTAGAGTCTTTTAGGCAATGGCTGAACATGGAAAGCTAGATCCTGACTATTTGGAAGACTGGATGAGACTTTATCAGAACTACATCAGGTTGGGGGCTCTCCCTTTTTTCTTACTCCACCTACCCTACCCTTTCACAAATGACAGTTCTGCATTATGGTCTGAAGGTATTCTCTGTTTGATCATGCTTCCTACCTCTTCATCATTCATTGTCATTACTCCTTCAATAAACCTCATGCTCTTGCTTCTATTGAAGCACCTGCTTCCCAGAGGACAAATTGATATAGTGACCATCTCTTTGTCAGCTAGCATTGTTCTGCCACTTCAATCTGAGAAGCCACATGCTTGCAGTTTCTGGCTCCTTCAGCTACTTCGCTACTCCATACTACCAGCTGGCTTCCAGAGCATCTTCTTCAAAAGCTTGATGAAGCAACTTTGAGATCTGAGGGAGTTAACACACCCTCTTTGAGCAAACATTAACTAATGGGACACAGGAAATGAAGCCAGGCAAATATATTTATTTTTCTCTTCTCCATTTGGTAGAATCTTTTAAAACATTGTTTCCCCATATGTTTGTGCAAAGATGATCCCTGACATCTGGATGAACTTGCCAGGTAGTCAGGGGTGTCTGTCCAGGGTTTATGAAGAAACAGTGGCCAGTTCTGTAATAAATGTTTCAGTTCATTTCCTGTGTTTTCCTATTAGCCCCTTCTCTCACTCATTGCCCTGAAGATTCCTCCTCCAAATAAAACATTAGCCTTTAATCCTTGCCCAAGATTTTGTTTTCTAGAGAAAACAACTAATAGAAATACTCTTTACCTTACAGAGTTGTTAAGAAGGTTATATGACCTAGATTTTCTCCTAAAAGTTTATAGTCTTAAGATTTATATTTAGGTCTTTTATCTATTTTGAGTTAATATTTGTATATGGGATTAGGTAAGGGTACAATTTTATTCTTTTCCATGTAATTATTATTTTTCAACAATATTTAGTTAAAAGATTATTATTTCTACCACCAAATGTTCGTGGAAACCTTGTCAAAAATAACTTGACAATATAGGGAAGAGTTTAGCTCTAGGCTTGTATTTAACTCCAATGGTTTATATATCTGCCTTTAGAACAGTACTGCACTGTTTCAATTATTGTAGCTTTATATGGTTTGAAATCAGAAAATATATATTTTCTAGCTTTGTTCTTTTTCAAGATCGTTGTGGGTATCTAGAGTCCATATTCCATATTAGGATAGATTTTTTTTCTGAAAAATAAATATATAAATATATGATAGTTTCACCAAAAAAAAAGAAAAAAATATTCTCTGGTAAGAAAGAAAGCAAAAAGAAATATTGAAATGCTATCTTTAAGTCATCAAAAGCTTGGTATCAGACAAATGAAACTGTTATGTGAGATTATCATTTTTAAGTTTGGATAAATTGCTATAATACTAGATGTCAACCACTAAGCCAATCATGGGAGGGAGTGATGGGGAGAAAATGGGGTGGGGATCGGGTGGGGGCTGACTGGGCAATGTGTACATGTATGTCTACAAAAGTTTGTATCCCACTATGATGTATGAATACAGTGCACCAATAAAAAATTTTAAAAATGGGTAAAAAATTAAATAGAATAGCAAAAGAAAAAAAAAGAAAAAAGAAAAACAAAGAAAAACAAAGAAGGTTAAATTAGATAATGGATCTAGCATAGGCCTGGCAGGCAAGAGGCACTCAATAATATCCAGTTTAATCCTTGTTTGGCTGTCTTTCAGGCAGCAGGATAGGAGCTAAAAAGGGAGAAAGAGCTTTGGAATCCACAGAGAATGTACAAGCAATGATTATATTTTCTCTCTGCTCTGTCTGTCCTGAAATACTGTGGGTTGCATCATTGCATAACAAATTAAAGCCCAGCATGTGTGAAAACAAGACTTCTCCATGTGGGAACCCTGTGACAAGACACACACAGTTGCCTGTAGTATTAAAGGATAGGAGAGTTTTCTTTCTGAGCCAGAAAATTGGCTTCTTTATTCATTGCCTTGTGCAGTTGGAACGGAATTCATCTATATGTGGAAATGCTCTATAAATCCTTACATTGCATCTGTAAACCATACAGTTTGTGAGATATCACATATGCATTTAGGATAAATGATCCAAAATTAACATTTATCCTAATTCAAATACTATGAAAACAGAGATTAGTGTACTGTGCTTTTTAGAACATGAGGCTTGTACCAGGGTACATGCCTTTTGCAGCTGCTTCTAATTGTCATTTGTGGTTCAGGTGCAGGAGCACAGATAGTTGAGGAAAAAGTAGAGCAGTTGTCTGTTCCCGAATGTTATAGATTTGCCTTCCCTGGGGTGAAATTGCTATCTTGTCTCAGGACTATGGAGCACTCAGTGAGAGGTAGTACTTGAAAGCTCTAAGTGATCAGGCTATTACATTAGCTCTGTGCATTTGTGGAACATTTATTGTAGCTAGATAAGTTGAGGCTACTTTGTATGATTTTGTTCTCCCCAGCAATCTAGACAGGAGGTAACTATTAGAAAGAAAATCAGATAGTCCCCACTGTCAATCCTGTTCAAAGGAGAGGAGGAGTTTCTTAAAATGAAATCTATGGACCCCCTGCATTAGCATTCCTGGGGCGGCCAAAGCAATTCCTTCCAAACAAGCACCATGGGTGATTCTGATGAGCACTAAATTTTAAAACCTCATATTTAATAGAACTAAATGATTACACAGTCCAACATTTTACACACAGCTCCCCAGAGGAGAAAAAAAAGCACTAAATGAGAAAGCTTCATGATGAACAAGGCTCTTTATCTGCCCCCACAGCAGGGAAATAAAGAAGAAAAATCTGTAACTGGCTTTCTCCTAAGTGAGTACAGGCTAGGTTCCAGGCATTTTGCTACCTAGCTACATGTAAACTGAGATAAAAATATATTTCATTTATGAAGAGTGGGAAATATTGATGACATTGGAAAACTGACCAAGTTACTGCTGATAGTTATAGTATTACAATGTGTTCCAGGCATATTAATACTGCACCAACTTACTCTAGGTAATAACATAAAGGCATAGTAAAATACACAAATAGTCTTATGCTATCTTATTCTAGGTTAAACCACTCTAACCCTCAAAACCCGAAATGCTCCAAAATCCAAAACTTTTTAAGCATCACAAGTAGAAAATTCTACATATGACCTCAAGTAATGGATTACAAACAAATAGCAAAGCACTAAAACATTGTATAAAATACACCCAGGCTATATGCACAAGATGTACATGAAACAAATGAATTTTGTGTTTAGAATTAGGTCGTTGCCCTAGGATAGTTCATTAAATTGTTAAAAAAAATCCCTGTGTTGAATCCTACTTGGTCATGGTATATAATTTTCTTAATGTGTTTTTGAATGAATATTACTAGTATTTTGCTTAGCAGTTTTACAGCTAAGTTCATCAGCGATATATGTCTATAGTTTTCTTTTCTTGAGCTGTATTTGGTTTTGGTATTAATGTGACGTTGGCTTTGTAGAATGTATTTGCGAGAGTCATTTTCTTTCTATTTCACAGAATAGATTGAGGAGTATTAGTATTAGCTCTTTTATAAAGGTTTTGTAAAATGCACTTGAGAAACCATCTAGTCTTAGCTCTGCTAAACAAAATACTAGCAAACACACATTGAAAACCACATCAAGAAAACCATATATTATGACCAAGGCTGGCTCAAAATATGAAAACCAATCCATGCAATTCATCACATAAGAAGAACCAAAGACAACGATCATTTAAACGATCACATGATCATTTCAATAGATAGTGAAAAATCATTAGACAAAATCCAACACCCATTTATACTAAAAGCACTGCAGAGAATCAAAATAGAAGGAACATACCTCAACATCATAACAGACCCACAGCAAACACCACATTAAATGGGGGAAAATGCAATAATTTCCCCCTAAAAACAGGAACAAGGATGTCCATTATCACCATTTCTTTTCAATATAGTACTTGAGACTCTAGCCAAAGAAATAAGGAAAGAAGAGATCAAAGGAGTACAAATAGGAAAAGAACTAAAACTATTGCTATTTGTAGATGACATGATACTATACTTAGAAGACCCAACAAACTCAACCAAACAGCTATAGAAATGATCAACAATTTCAGGAAAGTGTCTGGATACAAAATAAATCTTAAAAAAATTCAGAAGCTTTCCTGTATGCCGATCATAAATCTACCAAAAAAAAAAAAAAAAAAGAACCCAGAAAACACTTCCACTCAGGATATCTCACAAAAAATTAAAATACTTAGGAATAAACCTAACCAAGGAGATAAAAGACCTCTACAAAGAAAATTATAAAACATTGAAAAATGAAACCAAAGAAGAACTTAGGAGATGAAAAGATTTTCCATGTTCTTGGATAAGAATAAATATCACCAAAATGGTCATGCTTCCAAAAGTGACCTACATATTTGATAAAATACCCATTAAATTACCAAGGTTATTCCTCAAAGACATAGAAAAAAATTAATTTGGAACAACAACAACCACAACAACAAAAAAGGAATAGCCAAAGTAGTTCTCAGCAACAAGAACCATGCAAGAGACATTACAATATCTGACTTCAAACTCTACCACAAAGCCATAGTAATAAAAACAGAATGGTATCAGCAAAAAAACAGACACATGACCTAAGTAAAGAGTCACTACTTTTTTAAATGCATTTATATTTACATTCATAGCTGCACAATTCAGAATTGCTAAACTATGGAACCAGCCAAGATGTCCATCAACAGATAAATGGATATATGCACAACAGAATTTTACTCAGCCATGAAGAAGAAAAAATATGTTATTTGCAGGGAATTGGTTGGAATTGGAGAAAATTATGCTAAGTGAAATTATCCAGTCACAAAAAGTAAGAAATTGGATGTTCTCCCTAATGTGTGGAAGCTAGAAAGGAAAAGGGTCATTGGAGAAACTCTAGACAAAGAAGGAGAAATTACAGATGAGCAAATAAGCCAACCTAACTGAAGGTAATTGGAAGGAGGAAGAGAGGAACTCCCTAATGTACATGATGCACATTCACAACAATATCAAAGTCAATCACTAATCTGAACATGAGAAAAAGGAAGGGAGAAGGAATTGGATGGAATTGGAGAAGGGCTAAATGAGTGATGTGTGCATGTATGCCTATACCATCTTGTAACCCATTAAGATTAAGTAATTGTAGGGTTTTTAAACAGTTTTTTAAAAATAAATTTCTAAAAAAATTTTCAGAGTGATGATGCTATTTTCCATTACCACCAGCAATATATGAGAAATATTTGTCAGCTATAACATGATCAATTGTATCCCCACAAAATCCGTACTTTGAAGTCCTAATCTCCTATACATCAGAATGTGATGTGTACTCCATTAAGATGACTACAACGCACCAACAAGAATTTTAAAAAAAGAAAAAGAAAATTATCCATTAAAAAAGAATGGGACTATATATAGAGACAAGGCATTTTAAAGAGGCAATTAATTTAAAATGAAATCATTAGGGTGGGTTCTAATCCAATTTGAACAGTGTCATAAAAAGAGATGAGGACACAGGCACAGAGGAAAGACAGAAGATGAAGATGGCCATTTATGAACCAAGGAGAGAAGTCTCAGAAAAAAAAAAGTCAACCATGCTAACATTTTAATCTTAGACTTCTAACCTACAAAACATTAAAAATATTTTCTTGGTTAGGCCACCCATTCAGTGCCACTTTGTTATTATATCGTGAATAAATGAATACACCTAGAATTTGGCATTCTCGCTACATGTTTTAGCTGTCTTATTGGTATGTAGTAATATCTCAAAATCTTAAGTCACTTTCCCTTAATTCCGTTGATCATACTTACATGTGTTTACATATTTTCTTTCTTTTTACAGTACTGGGGTTGGAACAAAGGAGCATTCCATGTCCGAGCTATAACCCCAGTCCTATTTTTTTAGTCATTTTATTTTTTGAAACAGGGTCTAAGTTGCGAAGTGCCTCACTAAGTAGTTGAGGCTATCCAGTAACTGTGATTCTCTGGTCTTTGCCTCCTAAATGCAAAGATTACAAGTGTGTGCCACCACGCCCACCATTGTTTACCTATTTTCAATTAATTCTCTCTTGATATCTTTTGTTAGAATTTGTTTTTATGTATACTAGACATAAATCAATTATCAGATATGTGGTTTTCAAATACTTCCTTCTAGTCCATAGCTGGTCCTTTTATTCTCTTGATGGGATATTTAATGGAAGAAAAATTTTTAATTTTGAAAAAAGTTAACATTATTGTCTTTTTATTTCATTGGTCATTCTTTTGATAGCAAAACAAAGCACTTTTCATCAAGCCCTAGGTCTCAGAGATTTCTCTTATGTTGTGTTCCAAAAGTTTCATATCTTCTCATTTTAAAAATAAATCTAGGATCCATTTTAAAATGATTTTTAAAATATTATATAAGGTTTAGTTTGAATTTTTCCCTTTATGTTTAACCAATTGCTCCACCATGATTTGTTCAAAAGTTTATCATTCCTCCACTGAATTACTTTTGCACTTTTGTCAAAAATCAGTTGACCGTGTTTGCATGGGTCTGAGTTCTGTCTGAGTTCTCTATTCTGTTTCACTGACTTATCCTTCCAGGAATATCACACTCACATATAGCTAGAGTAGTCACACATGAATATTCTAGCCATGAATTTGGCTTAAATAATAGAGTGCTTTCTCATAGTTTATTCCTCATTTTCAAAATTATTGTAGCTATACTAAATATTATGTCTTTCTATATAAATCTTAGAATAAGATAAAACATGTCTTTAAAAATTTGAATGGTTTTGGTAGAAATTGCATTAAAATCTATAGACCAATTTGGGGAGAATTAACATGTTGACTGCATTGGGTCTTCCAATCCATGAACAGGTTCTAGCTCTCCTTTTATTTATGTTTCTCCACATTTTTGGTAGTTTAGACATCTTCCCACTTGCCACAGAAAATTTCTATTCATTTTTTGAGAAATAGGTCTGCCCATACTTATTGAAGATTTATATGTTTGCACATTGCTATAGCTTGGATCTTGAACATCTTCTAAAGTTCCATGCTATAAAACCTTGGTCCCCAGGATGGTGCTATTGGGAGATGGTGGAGCCTTTAGAACTGAGATCTATGAGAGATGTTTACATTCATTGGGGGTATACCCTCACAAGAACAAATATGACCTCAACCACTTCTTATGTCTCTCTTTCACTTACTTGTCATGAAATTAATAGCCTCCTGCCATAATATGCTGCCTTACCACAGGTCCTAAACATGAGGCTAAACAATTATGGAATGGGACCTCCTAAACTGTGAGCTAAAATAAACCCTTAATATTTACAAGTTTATTTTCTCAGGTATTTTTAGATACTGGGGATGAAACCCAGGCACATTGTACCTCTGAGCTACACCTCCTGTCCTATTTTTTAGTCTTTATTTTGAAACATGGTCTCACAGAGTTGTAAAGGACCTCACTAAGAAGCTAAGACTGTTCACGAACCACAATCCTCCTTTCTCAGCCTCCTGAATGCTGGGAATATAAACTTGCACCACCACGTCTGGTTTCTCAGGTATTTTGTATCATGACAAGAAGATTACTAACAGGGCACCTCACTTGCACAAGCAGAAGACTAGACTGGCAAGTAGGTCTTTGCTGGCAGTGTAAGAGTTCTCTTCTGTGGTATTTGTCTACAGTAAAGCAGTTATTATCTAAAAATTTTCTGTCTTGCCAGCCTGATCTTTTCTGGTCTTTTGGCTAGAGAGAAAAATACTTTACTTGAGGCCTTTTCTGTCCTATGTTATCAGGCATTTCTGTGATGATGGCTTCTGCAATACCCCATCTTGTGCTTTACGAAGGAAAAAGAAAACCCAGAGAAATCAGTGCCATGTTTTTCCTGAGGTTCCAAGATCTCTTTTTGTTCTACATTTTTCTTTCTATGTTTCAGAGTCATTTTGTTTTTATCAGTAATACCCATCTTTTTTATTTTATCTGTACTTATCTAAAGAAAATGAGAAAAGTACAACTCTTTCTAAAGTGGATATATATATATATATAATTTTTAAATAAATATTTTAGAATATATTTAGATTTAAGGGAAAAATATAAATATGGTACAGTTTTCATATAAAACAGGTACTTTCAAAAATAGCTAGTCTCACCCATTATTAGCATTTTGTATTAGAAAAGTATATTTGCCACAATTAATAAACCAATATTGATAGATTCTTATAAACCAAATTCCATTCTTCAATCAAATTTCCTCATTTTTTCCTAATGTCCTTTTTCTGTTTCAGGAGCCCTATTATGTTTAGTCAACAATTTTTCTTAGATTCCTCTTGACTGTGACACTATCTCAGACTTTGTTTTAGATTACTTTGATAATTCTGAAAATATCGGTCAGATACTTCATAGAATGTCCCTCAGTTAGGATTTATCTAATGTTTTTCATGATTAGATTGAGGTTGTAGGATTTTGAAAAGAAGGCTTAAAAGATAAAACATCAGTCTCATCATAGCACATCAAGGCACATGCTAACACTTAACATGACTAATTATTGAGAATGTTAACTTTGATCTCCTAGCTGAGGTAGTGTTTGTCAGATTTCTTCATTATAAAGTTATCCTATTCCCGCTTTTCATGTAGTAATCTTTGAAAGGAAGTTACTATGTTCAGCTCAGATCGAAGGAGTGGGGAGTTAAATCCACAAGAATAAGTGCAGAGATTCTACAGTCATCATTTAGAATTCTTCTGCATAGAGCCAGGCGTGGTGGTGCACGCTTGTAATCCCTGCACTTGGGAGGCTGAGACAGGAGGATCACGCAGGTTCGAAGCCAGCCTCAGCTACTTAGTGAGGCTCTCAGCAACTTAGTGAGACCCTGTTTTCAAATAAAATAGAAAATAATTCTGGGAGTATAACCCAGAGGTAGAAAGCCCCTGGGTTCCATCCCCAGCACCACACACACACACACAAAAATTCTTCTGCATAGTCAATTTGTCTATTATTACCTCATTTATTTATTCAGTCATTTATTTATATCAATATAGACTCAATATACTTATTTAAGAGTAAAGGCTGTAATTCAATACTATTTTTATTTTGTTCTCGAATTGTACCATACCTTGGCATTGAGGGTTTTTTTTTTATATTGGTGCATTGTAGTCATACATCTTTTAATGGGGTAAAAGATGTAGAGGCATACATGCACACATCATTCATTTAATTTCTTCTATGGCCCTTTAATACTTTCTTCATGTATATGAGTGTATTTGATTGCTTTTGAGCACATCTGTACTTTTTTTTTTGGTGGTACTGGGGTTCCTGGAAACCCTTCTACCTCAGGGCTACACTCCCAGATCCATTTTTTAAAATATTTTTATTTGGAAATGGTCTCTTAAGCCAGAGCAGCTGGCTTGGAACCTGTGCGATCCCCCTGTCTCTGCCTCCCAAGAGCCGAGATTACAAGCGTGCAACATCACACCCAGCTATTTTATCTTCATCTAATATGCTCTACGTTCATCTTGCACATTTGCTGCTTCCATTCTAGAATAAGTCATTCTAGAATAAGCCTTGGTTCCTTTTACTGGAAAATGGTTTTTATAAGCCATACTTTTTACTCTTAATGTGCTTGCTATGTCTACATCTTCTCACTGAAAAAGGAAATAAATGTGACTATACTAACCCATATACATATATTAATAAATATTTCTATGTGTAGCCATTTTATTTATATCAAGATATATGAATCCATACTGATGTCTCCAAATCTAATCCTTCACCACA
The DNA here is from genome assembly GCF_963383645.1 of Muscardinus avellanarius. NCBI lineage: Eukaryota > Metazoa > Chordata > Mammalia > Rodentia > Gliridae > Muscardinus > Muscardinus avellanarius. Next base: position 36,746,109 of record NC_137792.1, read on the forward strand.
TGGATTTTTAAATTTCACTTCAATAGCATTAAAACGAATAAAATACTTAGGAATAAATTTAACCTAGGAGATACAATACTTATACAATGAAAACTATAGCACTGATAAGACAAAATATATGCAAGTAAATTTAAAGATCCTGTATTCATAGATTAGATAAACTAACTAAGGTGATCTATAGATTCAGTGTAATACTTACCAAAATTCAAATGACAATCTCATATACATAGAAAAAAATCACAACATTCATATGGATCTACAAAAGTTTCTGAATAACTAAAGAAACTTGGACAAAAACAAAGATAACAGGCATACTTCCTCATTTAAAATTATGTTGCAAAGCTCTAGCAATCAAAAACAATATGATTGGGCATAAAAACAGACACATAGACCAATAGAACCGAATAAAGAGTCCAAAACTAAGCCAGCACATATATGGTCAAATAATTTTCAAAAAGGGTACCAAGAATACAATTTGTTAAAAGACAGGCTCTTTAGTAAATGGTGTTAGGCAAACTTTATGTCTACATGCAAAAGAATGAAACTGGACACTTATACTATATAAAAAATCAACTCAAAATGAATTGAAGACTTAAATATAGGGCATGAAACCACAAATTAATAGAAGAAAGCATAGGGAAAAATTTCCTTGACACTAGTCTTGGCAATGAATATTTGATATGATTCCAAAATTGCACACAACAGAAGCAAAATTAGACAAACGGGATTGCATATAACTAAAAGGCTTTAGCATAGCAAAGGAAACAATCAACATACTGAAAAGATAATCTATATGTTAAGAAACTATATTAGCAAATCATACATATAATAAGGGTTTACCATACAAATAATAAGAGTTAATATTCAAAAACATAAGCAAGAAGACATGGTAAGTGCACACCTGTGATCCCAATACTTAGGAGGCTGAGACAGGAAGATTACAGGTTTGAAGACAGCATCAGCAACTTAGCAAGACCCTCAGCAACCTAGTTGGAGCTAAGAAGCTAAAATAACTCAATAGTAAGAAAAATAACTATTAAAAATGGGCAAAGGTGGCATATACCTGTAATCCCATTACTTGGGAGGCTGATACAGGAGGACTGAAGGTTCAAAGCCAGCCTCAGCAATTTAGCAAGGCTCTCAAACTTAGCAAGATGCTATTTCCAAATTAAAAAAAAAATAGGGCTGAGGTCTAGCTCAGAGGTATAGTGCTCCTGTGTTTAATCCTAAGCATCTAAAAAATAAAGGCTAAAAGACCTTGTCTTAGTACATTTTGTGATACTAGAACAGATTACCACAGACTGGCTAATGTTTAATGGATAGAAGTTTATTGACTTATTACTCTAGAGTCTGAAAAGTCTATCAGTGAGGGGCCAGCATATGGAGAGTATGTTCTGGTTGTGCCAACCCATGGCAAAAGAGAAAAGAATTCATGGGGTATGAGGGGTAGAGAGAGAGAGCAATTTCAAGCAAGAGGAGGTCAAACTCATCCATTTAAAAGAAAACCATTCCCCAAGGTAAAAGTATTAACTCATTCACTTTGTCCTCATGACCCAATTACCTCCCATTAGATTCCACCTCCCAACACTGATGCATTAGAAATTAAGTTTCCAACACATATTTTTGGGGACACAGTCAAACCACAGTAGACCTATACAGATATTTCTCCAAAGACCACACACAAATGGTAAAAAAAAAATGTTTGACACCACAAATCATCAGAGAAATACAAATGAGCAGCACAATGAATTCTCACCTCATACCTATCAGCCCCCCAAGTACTGAAATTACAGGCACACATGTGCCACAATGCCTGGCTTGCCGGTCAATATTTTTTGTTTGAAAAAGGGGAAAATAAAAACTGTTGAGGATGATGTAGAAAAATAGAACTATTGTACACTACTAGTAGGACTGTATATTATTTGGGAATTCCTCCAAAAATAAAATAATATAACCACACAATCTAGTAATCCTGCTTCTAGATACATATCCAAAGGAACTGAACTCAAGATCTCATAGTATATTAGAGAATCACCCCCATTTCTCTCAGTTAGGTCGACTATTTACTCATCTGTGTTTTCTATTTCCTTGTCTAGAGTTCTTGCTATGACCTTTTTTACTCCTTAGCTTCCACATATTAGAGAAAACATCAATTTTTTTACTTTCTGTGACTGACTAATCTCACTTAGCATAGTTTTCAAGGAGTATGGAATTAGGGAAGGACTAAATGAGCAATGTGTGCATCTATCCCATTAAATGTATGACTAGCCGGGCATGGTGGTGCACACTTGTAATCCCCATGCTTGGGAGGCGTAGACAAGAGGATTGTGCAAGTTCAAAGCCAGCTGCACTGGCTTAAGAGACCCTGTTTCCAAATAAAAATATAAAATACCTCTGGGAATGTAGCCCGGAGAAGGGTTCCATCCCCAGTACCACCAAAAATAGTATGACTACAATGCACCAATAAAAACATTTTTAAAAGATCTCATATTGATATCTGTACTCTCACATTCATTGCAGCATTATTCACAATAGCTAAAATATTAAAACTACCTCATATCAAAGGATGAATGAATAAAAATAGTGGTATGTGTATATAAGAGTATAATGTGCATATAAGGGAATCCAGCTATTTGTAGCCATATGGATAGACTTGGAGGGCATTATGTTAAGTGAAATAAGACAGGCATAGAAAGACAAACACTGTACTACTTCATTTATATATAGACTGTACAAAAGTCAAACTCATAGAAGCAGAGAATAAATGATAGTTGCCAAGGGACTGGAAGAGAGATAACTGTGGAAATGATAGTCAAAGGGTACAGTGTTTTGCCGGGCGTGGAGGGGGGGGGGCAAGCTTGTAATCCCCACGCTTGGGAGGCGGAGACAGGAGGATCAGGCAGGTTTGAAGCCAGCTGCGCTGGCTTAAGAGACCCTGTTTCCAAATAAACATATAAAATAGGTCAGGATGCCGGGCGGGGTGGCGCACGCTTGTAATCCCCGCGCTTGGGAGGCAGAGACAGGAGGATCGCGCAGGTTCGAAGCCAGCCGCGCGCGCTGGCTTAGGAGACCCTGTTTCCAAATAAAAATGTAAAAATAGGTCTGGGAGTGGAGCCCGGAGGTAGAAGGGCTTCCAGGAACCCCAGTACCACCAAAAAAAAATAAAATAAAATAAAATAAAATAGGTCAGGGAGTGTAGCCCGGACGTAGAAGGGTTCCATACCCAGTACCACCAAAAAATAAATAAATAAAATAAAATAAAATAAAATAAAAAGCCGGGCGTGGTGGTGCACGCTTGTAATCCCCGCGCTTGGGAGGCAGAGACAGGAGGATCGTGCAGGTTCTAAGCCAGCCGCGCGCGCTGGCTTAGGAGACCCTGTTTCCAAATAAAAATGTAAAAATAGGTCTGGGAGTGTAGCCCGGAGGTAGAAGGGCTTCCAGAAACCCCAGTACCACCAAAAAGAAAAAAAGGGTACAGTGTTTCAATTTTGCAGGTTCATTAAGTTCTGGAGTGTAATGTATAGCATATCATAGTTATGAAAATAATAACAGGGGTGAGAAACCTTTGGGAGATGATATGGCCTTGATACTGGTGAAGGTTTCAGGTGTATACTCATCTTCAAACTCATCAGTATGCACACATTACATACATACAGCTGTTTATCTGTCAATCATACTTCAATGAAGTGGTTTTTACTTTAATTTTTATTTTTTTGGTACTGAAGATTGAATCCAAGGGAATTCTACCTTTGAACTATACCCTCCCTTTAAAAAAAAAAATAATTGAAATAGGGTTTCACTAAGTTGCTGAGGATCTCCTTGCTAAGTGTCTGAGGCTGGTCTTGAACCTGTGATCCTCCTGTCTTAGCCTCCCAAGTACTAGGATTATAGGTATGCCCAATAATGCCTAAAGTGTTTTTTTAATATAGAAAAGAAAAAAACCCTGAAAATCCTATAGAAGGTAAATTTCTTTAGTTAATGTAGTATAGAGAATTCAGAAATTGTTCTAATGCCCACAATTGGAAACTATCTTAGATAACTGCAAAGGCAGATGAAGAAGCTGCAAAGACATTTCTTTTTATGTTGCTAGAAAATGACAAAGAAGGCTCCATCGAAATTTCTAATTTTGATGAAACATCTCTCTAGGACCTATCTTGAAGAGGAAAGCAGAAACCTCTGTGTTTGGGGGTACAAAAGATTGGCTGACTCTGATGCTGGGTACAAATATCAGTGTAGACATCTCCACAACAATGTTTTATTAGTCTCACAAACATGTTTTTGTTAATACTTAACATAAGTTTTGAGTGATATGCCTCAAGCCTACTTTTCATAAACTGTTATTTTTAAGGCACAGTTTTGAACACACTGTGTTGCAGAAGAAAATGTATGCATTAGAATTTACTGTTTACTTCTCTGATGCTAAATCACTAAATTTTGAATATACCCTTCCCAGGCAGATATTTTATCTCATTCATACTTGCAACCTCCACCTGTAGCACAGCAACTGCTGGATGGTGAAATATACATTATACTATAATTTAGCACCTCCACCTGACTTCCTTTGGGTCTTACTGAGTTCTTTGCCCGGGGGCATTCATCTTTCTTCTCCAACCACTCATCTTCACATCCTAGTGAGGTTAGATGGCCTTCTGCCTTGACATCCTTGAGATCTACCCATCAGTAATTCAAAATCAAACATTTCATACATACCTGTCAATTAATAATATATTTGGCTCAATATTTTCACGGCAGGCCCTACTTCCATATTCTGTTTGCTGTCAAGTTCAGTGATGGCTGAGGGAATGTGTAATTTGTAGTCCTACCTGCTTGAAATTGTTCTTATTCTGAGATGGAATTCCTTTCATCCTGTGCATACAACAATAGTAATAACTTATATTTCTAGAGCATGTAAACTTCCAAAGCATAATCCCACAAGTTACCTCTAAAGCCACCAAATACACTGAGGGTCAAACAGGGAAAATGCTATCCGGATAGTCTTTATATAAGAGAATAGATAAATAACTTAGGAAACAATTGTTCTATCCCTACACCTGCTCTTATTCCTAACTTTCTTACACAGCTAACATTTAACATAGCAGTAGTATAATGCATATATTGTGATGTCACCTTAAATGTATCTCCAGTTTAAAAACAGGTATTAAAGTAGAAATAATTTTTAAATGTGGGGCAAAACAAATTAATTTTTGAGTAAAAGAATGGAGTTTATTTAGAAAGTAGTTGCCAGACATGGTGCTGTATGCCTATAATCCCAGTACTCAAGAGACTGAGACAGGACAGTCATATAAGTTCAAAGCCAGCCTCAGGAACTCAGTGAGACCATGTTTCCAAATAAAAAATAAAATAGGGCTGGGAGTGTAGCTCAGAGGTAGAATGCCTATGGGTTCAATCCCCAGCACCAAAAAATTAATAAAAAATAAAAAATATATAAAGCAGTTAATTTTTAGACTTTTTCCATGAACCATCTTGACTTTAGAAAATTTTTGAAGTGCGAGTCAAATTTTCTAGAAAGAAAATATATAGGATTATTACTAATTTTTTTGTCTAATAGATATCGTATCTAATCATATGCTTAAGAAATCAGCTGGAGATATCCTCTGCAAACTCCAATAAGTGAGGGTAGCTAATTCAGGACTTGTATCCTAAGCATTTAAGCCCTACCTTCAATGCAAAATATAGTGGAATATTATTCTAAAACCTGCCCAGAGCAGAAGAATTATTCCTCTCCCTAGTAATTACTTTTATAGACTGAGGAAATAATTCTGAGTGTGTATATATATATATATATATATATACACATATATATACTCATATACATATATATGAGTATATATATATTCTGAGTATATATATGTATAATTCTGATATATATGTATGTATATATATGTATATATATGTTCATATATATATATTCATATATATGTATATATGTATATAATTCTGAGTATATATATATGTGTATATATGTGTGTGTGTATATATGTATATGTATATATATATATATATATATATAGAGAGAGAGAGAGAGAGAGAGAGAGAGAGAGAATAATCCTAAAAGTTCAAACAAATTATTGCTGAAGACAGAGAAATTGCTAAAATATAGATTTTGCTTGGACCTAATCTTCTTAACTCAGATTCTTCAAATACTTGTCTTGATGGGGCGTTCCAAGGAAGACCTTAAATTTCAGTATAAATCAACCATTGATTAAATCTCTCAGATGCTGCTGATTATAATATACAATACATTTAATGACATATCTGAGAAAATAAAAACATGCTCTGTAAAGGTATATACTGTGTGTGTGTGTGTGTGTGTGTGTGTGTGTGTCTGTCTGTCTGTCTGTCTGTCTATCTGTCTGTCTGTCTTTTTGCAGTACTGGAGATAGAACTCAGAGGCATTCTACCTCTGAGCTAAATTCCCAGCCCAATTTAAATTCTTTATTTTTGAAACAGGGCCTCACTAAGTTGAGGAGGACCTCACTAAGGAGCTGAGACTAGCTGAAAACTTGTGATCCTCCTGTCTCAGCTTCCCAAATACTGGGATTACAAGAGTGTGCCACCCCACCTGGCACATACTGGTTGTAAAAAGCAAACTGATTTATGTACATTAAAAGGTAAAAAAAACTATTAAGAATTAAAAAAAAGAAAACTCAGTTTCTGTTGAGTTAAAACTTGTGATAGGTAAAACCTCAAAGAGCTGTGATTCCAATCTCATTTGTATTGGTTAAACAACAGAAAAGGAATTTTTTGAGCAACAGTTTCTTTCTAAAATGTTCCTTACGAGGCATAGTGGTGCACATCTGTAATTCCATTATTTGTGAAGCTGAGACAGGAGAATCACCAGTTTCAATCCTGCCTCAGAAACTTATCCAGCCCTGTTTCTATGTTTTAAAAAAAATAGATCTCAAGTGTAACTCTCTGAGTAGATCTCAAGTGTAACTCTCTACCTCTGTAGAATCCACCTGGATTCAATTTCCAGCACCATCCCCCAAAAATAGTTCTTTCAGTAAAGATGGCCAAAGGAACTTGTGAGGGTTGGTCCTGAAAAAACACAAAGTACAAGGGAGCTCTGAAGATCTCAGCAATCAGAACACATGGTCAACTCCAAATCCATAATGACTTAGCTCTGGATACCTTCCATCCTTGTATCATTGTGCTCAGTTGCAAGTCTCAGGTGAACCCATTCACTAAACTTGGCCATGAGTGTACCACTAAAGTGGGGGAACTGAGTCTGAAAAACTGAAAATCTTACCAGTACCATCTCATTTAACAGGGCATGGAGTGGGGGGGGGGGGGTAAGGGAGCAGTTTCCAAAGAAAAAATAAGGTTACCAAAAGAAAATGGAAGCGGTGTGTGGTGGCATACCCATGAATTCCAGTACTTGAAAGTCTAAATCTGGAGGACCTCAAGTTCAAGGCATGCTTCAGAAACTTAACAAGGCTCTCGGTAACTTGGTGAATCCCGTTTTCAAAATAAAATATAGCTGAGGGTGTAGCTTGGAGGCAGGACATCCTGGTTTCAATTCAAAGTATGGTGAAAAAGGAAGGGAAGAATGAAGTGAGGGAGGAAGGGAGGAAAGAAGGAAGGAAGGAAAGAAGGGAGGAAGGAAGGGAGGGAGGGAGGGGAATTTGGGCCTTGGAGAAAATTGGAAAAAAGTATCCTTTCTAGGTATATGTGCTAGAAAAAGAGACCTCTTCTCCATCTGAGAGGCAGATAAATCATCCTCCATTTAACCTTTCAGGACATACCTTTGTTCAGTGAACAAACTGCACATATGTAGGCCTTGGTCATAAGGGAAAGAGACTTCAGATTCCCACTACATAGGAATGCTCAGGAAGGTAACTTTCATTAAGAAACATGACACCCCTCTCAGTATCAGGTATATCAAGCATGACACTGTCATTCACAAATAGACTCAGTTATCTAGTCATTCACATTGGGCATTTTTCTAGTCATCCTGGACAGTGATTTATATTAGGATAATGTGACCCTAGGTCTTCTTTATTCATTTTTGTGCAGCTTTCTTCTGGAGCAAGGGTCATCAAAGTAGGTATTTATCAATACAGACAAAGCAGAGGTTCAGCAGTAATTTTGTTCCTATACTTGATTCTCAGCTACATTACCCCATGCTATCATTTTTACAATGGACCTTGGACATCATTGACCAACATTTGACAGTTAACAGGAACAGAAGATCCTGTAAAGCCAGGATTGGCTAAACTGTAATTTCCCTCATCTACTCAATTCAGGTAATAAACTCTATCAAAAGTAGAGTAGAATAGTTGGTCATAGTGGCGCATGCTTGTAATTCCAGCATTTGGAAGGCTGAGACCAGAGGATCACAGTTTGTGGACAGCCTCAGCTACTTAGTGAGGCCCTTTGCAACTCAGTGATATCCTGTTTCAAAAAAAAGAATAAAAAGTAGGGCTAGGGGTGTAGCTCGGAGGGAGAATGCCCTTGAGTTTCATCCCTAGTACTGCAAAAATATAAATAAATAAATAAATTAGACTAAATATTCACTGAGATTATGTGCATCGTCTGAGGAATCTCTAATGAAAGTAATAGGTTTTCCTGTCTTTCTTACATGCTGAAAAATTAATCTTTCTAAAATTTCTTCCATCTACATCATGTAGAGTGATTTTCTCTTTTGTGAATTTGCTGAAATCCAATGTCACAATTCCACCTACACTCACTAGAATACTTAAAGTTGTAATACATTTCTAGAGGATACAAAAAATAGAGTCCCTCTTAGATTTACGTAGGCAACAAAAGTGTCACTCAGCACTATACATATCTTCTCAGTGCTGCCTTTTCTGTCACTGGTACACACATAACTAGAATCAGAAAATTAACTTCCCAAGTCTACTCAAAGAAAGGAATGATACCCGATGACAGAGATGGAATGAGTTATCTGTATGTTCCACTTGGGCATTCCCAACAGTTTCTTTTCATTTGGTCTTATAGTGGCTGTAAAATAAATGAATAGCCTTCAAAATTCTCTCTTTATTCCTTTTATGGTCATGTCTACATCATTGCCCATTTGAGGCAGGTGTAGGTAATTTTTAATCACTTGCTAAGCAAGAAATATCTGGATAGAAAAGACCTCAGGTGATAGGAAAATTTTTGAGTTGTCTGTTGCCTAATATTCTTCTGTGATTCCAGAAAGGAAAAGAACAATGGAGAAAGATGTCATGGAATTCAGATAATATGCCTTTACTCTGATAGAGGAGCTCTAGTGTAAAATTGATTTTTGGCTCCTTATCTCCTCTAAGACACTGTCTACTATTTTTAGGTCCCTAAGAATAAAAGCCATTTGCCCTAGAAAAGGGCTTTTGTGATCCTGGAAAGGGTAGTTTACCATACAAGAAGTCTATGGGAGAAATAACTTATTTATGTTTTGGCATAGAATACACAAGAATAAGGTTTCTAGATCACTGCAGTATGTAGGTATAAATAGAAAACTATATACCAGAAAATATGAAACTATTTAACATGGTTTCATATTCTGTAGTTTCAGTTACTTATAGTCAACCATGGTTTCAAAATATTAATACTTATTTTAATCTCTCAAGAGTGACTAAATTCACATAACTTATAACAGTATGTTGTTATAATTGTTTTATTTTATTATTAATTATTATTGTTAAATTTTTCTGTGCCTAATTTGTGAATGAAATTTTTTATGGCACTGATGATTGAACTCAGCCTTAAGCATGCTAGATAAATATCACTGAGCTATACCCCAGCCCTATAAATTAAACATTATTATAGGTATGTATATATAGAAAAAACACATCACATATAGTCATCCACTGGTGTCTGTGGGGATTGGTTCCAGTACCTCCCTCAGATACCAAAATCTAAGGATCCTCAGGTTGTTTTTAAAATGGTGTAGTAGAGATGGCGACCGAGAAAAGCGGGGCTTAAGAGTCCCGCTAACAACCAATCTCCATTACCACAAAAAGAGCGCCTTTCATAGCCAGAAAACACCATCACCAGAAAAACAAAAAAAAACCACCAGGCTCCAGAGAGAAAGCGGACTGAGAACAGAGCTCAGGGCCACAGAGGAGACACACGCGCCCGAGGACGCGGCAGCAGCGCCATACTGCCGGCGGCAGCGGCGAACTCAACGGACGGCTACAGCAAGCCAGGAGAGCCGCTGCGAAACAGCCAGGTGGGATCTTTCGGCACAGACAGCATTTAAAGCTCCCAGTGGCTGAGCTCAGCACACACTGCAGGGATTCAGAGTGGAAACCAAAACCAGAGAAGAAAAAATACGCCAGCCCCATGGCCGAGGGCGTGGCAGAGGCGCCATATTGCCACCGGCAGCGGCAGCAGCAGTGAATTCACCGAGTCCAGTACAGCTACATCTGCGTACTCAAGAACAGTGAGTCAAATTGCGGGACACAGAGGAGAAATCGCAGTATTGGGCCTCCTGGGACTTGACCCAGTGAGGGAGTGGTGGTGGCAGAGATATCACACCATAGGAGAACGTGCAACCTGGCACCCCCCATAGTTTAAAGCAGCCTCTATCGACTCCCTGGGTCGGAGACTCTGTGATACAACCCAGTAAAGGAGTAGTAGGGTCTGAGATAATACAGACTCGAGATCCAGAGCACCTTAAGTGAAGCCATAGTGACCCAAGGGAAGAACCCAGAGAAGGCACAAACCTCCGAAATCATGGGAAAGAGGAATAACACTGAAGTAATGAATGTGCACAACCCCACAACATCAGAACCTGATAAAACAGAAAATCAGAGATTTCTAGAAGATCAAATCAGGAAAATAACTGTAGAAATAATAGAGGTGCTTCGAAAAGAACTCAGAGAGAGCCAAAAAGAGATAAAGGATGCAATTAATGAAGTAAAGGCCTCAATTCAAAGCACAAACAACCGATTAGACCACATGGGGAACAGAATCTCACTCTTAGAAGATGAGCAATCCAAAAATGAATGCATAGTTCCTAATCTAGAAAAAAATATCCAACAGCAGGAATCTGACATTGAAGAAATATGGGCCCATCTTAAGAGAGCTAACCTAAGAATAATTGGAATAGAGGAGGGAAAAGAAAGTGATACCAAAGGGATCAACAATCTCTTCAAGGAAGTAATAGCAGAAAATTTTCCAAATATAGAGCAAGAGGTTGATACACAGATCCAGGAAACTTATAGAACTCCCTTTAGACAGGATCGGAGAAGAGGATCCCCACGCCATATAATTGTCAAAATGACCAATGTGGAAGCCAAGCAGAGAATCTTAAAGGCAACAAAAACAAAGGGCCAACTGACATTCAGAGGCAAACCAATTAGAATCACTCCAGACTTCCCAAACCAAGTCATGAGAGCCAGAAGGGCTTGGAGTAACATATTCCAAACTCTGAAAGAAAACAACTTCCAGCCAAAAATTTCCTATCCAGCAAAACTCTCTATCAAATTAGATGGAGAAATAAGAAGCTTCCATGACAAACAGAAACTGAAGGAATTTATGTCTTCAAAACCAGCACTAGAGAAAATACTCAAAGAGATTAACTACAAAGAAGAAATAGGTAACACTCACCAGAACCAGAGAAACAAGAGTTTCCATCCAACAGACAACTAAGATTGGTTATCTGTGGAGATTCATTATTTATGTTAGTCTTTTACCTATCTCTAAGTTGTATTGTTTGCCATTATTGTTGTTAATTTTTAGGATTTCTAGTTGGAATATTAATATACCTTCAGATATAGCATTTGGAAATATTTTATCCCATTCTATTAGTAACTTTTAACTCTGTTTACATTGTCTTTGGATATACAATATTTTCTTTTATTTTTTAGGGAGTTTGTATATTCTTCTGTTGCCTGTGCCATTGAAATCATATCCAAGAAATCACTGCCAATTTCAATGTTGTGAGGTTTTATGACCCAGATTTTCTCCTAAAAGTTTATAGTCTTAAGATTTATATTTAGGTCTTTTATCTATTTTGAGTTAATACTTGTATATGGGATTAGGTAAAGGTCCAATTTTATTCTTTTCCATGTAATTATTATTTTTCAACAATATTTAGTTAAAAGATTATTATTTCCACCACCAAATGTTCGTGGAAACCTTGTCAAAAATAACTTGACAATATATGGAAGAATTTAGCTCTAGGCTTGTATTTAACTCCAATGGTCTATATATCTGCCTTTAGAACAGTACTACACTGTTTCAATTATTGTAGCTTTATATGGTTTGAAATCAGAAAATATATATCTGCTAGCTTTGTTCTTTTTCAAGATCGTTTTGGGTATCTAGAATTCATATTCCATATTAGGATAGATTTTTTTCTGAAAAATAAATATATAAATATATGATAGTTTCACCTAAAAAAACAGAAAAAAATATGCTCTAGTAAGAAAGAAAGCAAAAAGAAATATTGAAATGCTATCTTTAAATCATCAAACGCTTGGTATCAGACAAATGAAACTGTTATGTGAGATTATCATTTTTAATTTTGGATAAATTGCTATAATACTAGATGTCAACCACTAAGCCAAGCATGGGAAGGAGGGATGGGGAGAGAATGTGGTGGGGATCGGGTGGGGGCTGACTGGGAGATGTGTGCATGTATGTCTACAAAAGTTTGTATCCCACTATGATGTATGAATACAGTGCACCAATAAAATAAAATTAAAAAAAATAAATAAATAAATAAAAAAATTAAAATGGTGTAGTATTTGTATATAACCTATATGCATCTTCCCATACACTTTAAATCATCTCTCGATGACTTATAAGACCTAAAATAATGTAAATGCTTTGGAAAGTGTTATTATACTCTACTGTTTAGGGAATAATTACAAGAAAAAGTCTATACATGTTCAGAAGAGACATAATTTTAAAAATATTTTTAATTCTTTGTTTTTATGGTTGGATAAAAGATGTCCCCCAGAAAAGCTCATGCATTAGACCATGAAGCCAAGTTCAAAGGTGAGACATGGCTGAAGGGTTTAGATCACTCATTAGGGACTGTATCTGTCCCTGCACCGCTGCCATCTGCTTCTGGTCACTGTGAGGTAAAAGAAGATTTCCCTCCTCCATGCCCCACTACCAAGCCATCTCTCTGCCTTGGAACCAGACATTCATAAACTAGCCTCTGAAATTGTGAGATGCAAATATACCATTCTTCCTCTAAGTTGTGATTGTTAGATGTTTTGGTCACAGTGATGGAAAAAAATTGTTAAAACAGTTTACTAACACTTCTGGTCATGACCCATAAGTCAAAGTGTTTTAAAATGTAATAAATTTTTTGATAAATTTCATTTATCTTTTTCATTGTTGGAAAACACTAATGAAAACACCTATGTTTTTTATAAATAGAGATCAATTAGCACAATGTGCATCATTAGATTTTTTGTGCTATAAAATATGGTTACCATTGTTTAGAAGTTAAATTTCAGAGAACTCTTATAAAATTTGAAGATCTGGTTTCATGTAGAAATCTCATCATTTTCTGAGGAATTTTGAATAAATAATATCATCTTTCATGGTATCTATTTGCCCATCTATAAACTGATATTGATTTCAAGTTAAATAGTCAACAAACAGATTAAGAATAAAATAATGGCGACAATCTGGAGCAGTAAACATCAATATCATAAGTTAACAAGCTGTTCCAGATAGAGACTCCCCTGTGCTGCTACAGGGACTTGAATGGTAAAAATATATATTTTTAGGGGGGTGTAAGACTTTAAAAATCACCCTTGTAGAGGTTTGAATGGGGACTACCATGATATGCAGCAGAAACATTAATTAGAAGATAGCCCCTAGAGATATTCTGGTGGGAGGAAACTGCAATTGAAGTTTGGTAAGCCCTTGAAGGGTCTCTAGGGATCACCATGAGACACCCACCCATAGTGTCTGAGGGAAATAGCTCAGCATACCCATTTGCAGGCTCAGAAAGGAGTGAATTTGCACCTGGTTGTGTTTGGGCACTGCAAGCAACATCACTGGAAGCCACAAAGGCTCGCATGATTGAGTTTACACAGGACACTGATGATGTTCCTGGAGCTAAGGAACTGAGCCACCCAAACCCCTGGCTTAAAGCTGTGCAATCTCTCCCTGCCAGACCTTGGGCCTTGTATCAAGAGCAGCAGCAGTGCCATCCTGGCCAGGCCACGCCAAAAGGCCAGGAGCCTGGCAGGGTATCAATTGATCACAGATACAGGCTAGGAACTCAATACTCTGTCCTCTAGCAGAGCTTGTGCCTGACATGCATGTATGCAAGTGACTGAAAGTTTCTCAAGTGATTGTAAAAAGGACATCTGGAGTGGTGTCCCAGGGGCTATCAAAGCTCAGTAAACCAAGCCACAGGCTTGGAATATAGCAATTTCCGGCTTTCTGAGCCTAAGCCCACTGGCCACAGAGGCTGGAAGTCAGCACTAGGGAGAATCACAGATTTACAATCAGTAGAGTGGTGGTGGTTTGGGGGGTGCACCAAGTACCAACCAGCAGGCTGTAGGCTCTGAAAAAAAATCATAATTTCCAGCCTTCCAAAATTTGGGTCTGGAGACAAAAGTGTCCTTCAGCCAAGCAGATATTCCTGTTTTCCTGCACTAAAAACTATATCTAGTAAAAGAGACTCTAGGGGACAATTCAGGAGTTAGATTATATAAGTCAGATTGGTAGAGGCAAATATACATCCCCAACATAGACCTTATTAAAAAGGTATAACAAATAGACACAGGACACATACACAAAAATTATGATGACTAGCAAACAAAAAATAAAACTAGGAACACTGAAAATATAATAATGAAGAACAGCAAGGAAGCAATAAACTACAGCTCAAAAACAAGGGAGATTACCAATACCGATCTGCAGAAAATGAAAGAATTCTGAATTTTGATCTTCAATATGATGAAAGACTTCAAAGAACATGTACAGGAAAAAAAGAAGAATTAAACTTATCTATGTTTGAAGATTACACGATCCTATATCTAAATGACTCAAAAACTCAACAAAAAGACTACTAGAGCTGATTAATAAATTCAGCAAAGTAGCAGGATACCAAAATCTAAAAATAGCAGTAACTTTTCTAAATGCCAACCATGAATCCATGGAGAAAGAAATACAGAAAACAATTCCATTAACAGTAACCTCAAAACCAATAAAATACCTAGGAATAAACCTAACCAAAGAGGTAAAAAGTCCTCTAAAATGGAAATTGTAAAACACTAAAGAAAGAAACTGAAGAAGATTTTGGAAGATTAAAAGATCATCCTTGCCCTTGGGTAGAATAAACATTATCAAAATGGTCATTCTACAAAGAATGATCTACAGAGTGAATTTAATCCTTATCAAAATACCAATTTTATTTTTCATAGACCTAGAAAATTCAGCCCTAACTTTCATTTGTAGAAATAAAAGACCCATAATATCCAAAGCAATTCTTAGCAAAAGAATCATGCAGGAGCCCGGCATGGTGGTACACGCTTGTAATCCCAGCATTTTGGAGGTGAAGACCAGAGGATCGCAGTTTGTGGACAGCCTCAGCTACTTAGTGAAGCCCTCCGCAACTCTGTGAGACCCTGTTTCAAAATAAAGAAAAAAATAGGGGATGGGGTATAGCCCGGAGATTGAATGCCCCTGAGTTCGATCCCCAGACCTACAAAAAAAATCATGAAGGAAGCATCACTATTCCTGACTTCAAATTGTACTATAGAGCTATAGTAATAAAAATAGCATGATACTGGCGCAGAAAAGGCACATAGGCCAGAGGAACAGAAGATACAGAAAAAATACACACACTTATAGCCAATTGATTTTCAACAAAAATGCCAAACACATTCACTGGAGAAAACACAGTATTTTCAAAAAATGGTGTTGGGAAAACTAGTTATCCATTTGTAGAAAAATGGAAATAATCCTTACCTCTCACCCTCCACAGGAGTTCAATTGAGTTGGATCAAAGACCTGGAAGTTAGACAGAGACTATGATACTACTAGAGGAGGGCTTAGGTTCAATACTTCAACATATAAGCATAGATAGAAACTTTCTCAGCAGGACCCCCAAAGCACAGAAAATTTAAACAAAAAGTAATAAGTGGTATGGCATCAAACAAAAAAAAGGTCCTGCACAACAATAAAACCAAGAGTCTAAAGAGAAAGCTCATTGAATGGGATCAGATCTTTGCCAGCTATCCCTCTGGCAAAAGACTAATATCTAGAAAAGAACTTAAAAGTCTTTACATTAAAAAAAACCAAAGAACTCAATAAAGAAATGGGCAACTGTATTGAATAGACACTTCACAAAAAAGAGATACAAATGGCCAATAGATGAATGAAAAAATGTCCAACATGTTAGCAATCAGGGAGATATAAAACTACACTGGCTCTGTGCGCCCATGAGATCTCGGGCCCCCAGCTTCTATTGCCTGCGGGAGGCAGAGATCATTGCTGGACACCTCACAGCGCCTGTGCCCCCTGGACACTTGTGCACCTATCCCATGCCCCTGGCCCACCGCTGGGAGTTCCCACCCACCCGGCAGCCTGATACTCAATTCTAGTCTAAAACACAGCCCAGTGCACCGTGGAGGAGTATAGCAGCAGGCACTAGGAAGCTACACCCACTCACACCTGGGTCCAGTAATAGCAGCGCACCCAGCCTGAACTCTTGGAACTGGCAATGCTCTGGCAGTAAGTGTGGGCATCCAGGAACCAGCAACCCTTTGCCCAGGGCACAGCTTGGGACCACACCGGCTAGCCCAGTTAGAATTTCCAGAGACACAGGAAAAGCCATCGAGACACAATATCTGCACAAGACTGCAGGGGGAGGTTCCAAGTCTACTTTGGACATCCTCCACTCCTGCTGTAGGGAAGCACAGGCCGGAGTCTAGGATGGTGAGTGCAGAGGTGCTGACTACAGGTTGGAATTACGCAGAACCTGGGAATTGTACAGAATCTAATAACAGTGACACCAGACATCCTGACACATAAACCCAAAGCAGTTAAAGAAAAGAAAGGTATCCAAACACCCAGAGTGACCTAAGAAGATAAAAATAGAGTACAAAAAAAAAAATAAGAGACATTGGATTATATTCTGAAAACTACCAAAGCAATCAGATACACAAATATTATATGGATCTGACGCCATATTCAAAAATAAATAGGACTGTTTTTTTTTTTTTACTGTTACTGTGGATGCTTTGTTTTGTTTTGCTTTTACAGTGCTTTTGTTTTGTTATGGTTATTGCTGTTTTATTTTTTCCCCATCCTTCTTTTACTTTTACTTGTTTTTTATATATATTTGATAGTTTGCCTTGTTTTCTGATTTCACACAGCTGCTAGTTCCTTTTATTTTATTCTTGTCCTTTTTTCCTCTTTCTTCCTCTTTCCTTCCTTTTTTTGTTCTCCTCTTTTGATTGGTTTTTCCTTTCTTTTTCTTAGATTACATAATAGTCTTGGTATATTGTGTGGATTTTTTTTATGTTTGTCTGCTCCTTCCATTACCCCTCTTACAAACTTCCCCACACTAACCTATATACTCTTCTCCCCCAAAACTTTTCCCCATAATATACCTCCTTATTTAATACTCAAAGTATTTCATATCTCCTTACTTCCTCTACTAACGACAAGAGTCCTACTAGTTAACTCTCTCTCATTCTCAGCAAGATATTAACTTATCATACTTAAAGTCTTTCTCAACCTAAACATATCCTCTACCTAATATTACTCCTTTACCCATCACCCCAGCTCTTCCCACATCACCCACCCTCAACACTAGAAAAGCTCTGCTGACTTGCCGATACCCCTAAACTCCTAATATTAAGATTGGACTAAGCATAATACTCATGAACAATGGGTAGAAATCAGAAAAACAGGACAGAGAATGCTATAAATATGAGAACCAGGAATTATGAAGAGAGAGCAGAAATCACGAATACAGACCTACTAGAAATGCAAGAAGGGGAGTTCAGAATCTTGATGTACAATATGATGAAAGGATTTAAAACAAGTATAGAGGAGGTGAAAGGTGAGTTAGAAACACTAAAAAAGAATCAGAAAGAGGGATGGAATGAAATGAAAGAGGCAATAAGTGAAATGAAGACAGCAATAGAAAGAAATTCTGGAAGATTAGATGAAATGGAAAACAGAATACCAATATTAGAAGACAGTACATCCCAAACCGAAAACACAGTCAGTGATAAACAGAAATCTTTACAGCAACAAAAACTTAACATCCAGCAAATATGGGATAATATGAAGTGTCCTAATTTATGGATAATAGGCATTGAGGAAGGGATAAAGGTACAGACCAAGGGCATCTATAATATCTTCAAGGAAATAATCTCAGAGAATTTTCCAAATATGGAAAGAGACTTGGACCTTCATATCCAGGAGGCATATAGAACTCCACTGAGACAGGACCAAAGAAAGACCACTCTAGGCCACATAATAACCAAAATGACCAACATAGAGGCCAAGGAAGGAAACTTAAAAGCAATGAGAACAAAAGGACGGGTGACATATAGAGGCAAAACAATAAGAATCACCCCAGACTATACAACCCAGGTCATGAATGCTAGGAGAGACTGGTATGACATGATTCAGACCCTAGAAGAAAATAACTTCCAACCCAAACTAATCTATCCAGTAAAACTGCTATTCAATATCAATGGTGAAACCAAAGTCTTTCAGGATAATCAGAATCTCAAAAAATTCATGAATTCAAAGCCAACACTAGAGAAAATTTTTAAAGAAATAAACCATAAGGAAGAAAAAAGAAGCAGACTTCAGAATCAGAGAAGAGTGGAAGTTAATAAGTGAGCCATTTAAACAAAGAAGATCAAACCACCCAAGAGTAGACAGAACACAAAATGGCAGAAAACAAAAATTATATTTCAATAATATCTCTTAATGTCAAAGGACTTAACTCACCAATCAAAAGACATAGACTGGCAATGTGGATTAGGAAACATAATCCAAATATATGCTGTCTGCAAGAAACTCACCTTACAGTCAAAGACATTCACAGACTGAAAGTGAAAGTGAAAGATATACCATGCCAACGGTGACCAAAAAAGAGCAGGGGTAGCATCCCTGATATCCAACAAAACAGACTTTAAACTAAAACACATCAAAAGAGACAAATCAGGGCACTTCCTTTTATTAAAAGGAACAATACACCAAGAAGATATAATGATAGTAAATATTTATGCCCCAAATGTGGGTGCAACCACATTTGTAAAACAAACCCTTCTGGACATAAGATCCCATGTAGACCCAAATACAATAATTCTGGGAGACTTTAATATGCCTCTCACACCACTAGATCAATCTTCAAGGCAAAAGATGAGTAAAGATGCTTTAGAACTAAAGGAAACCATAAACCAAATGGATCTAATAGACATTTTCAGATTATTTCAACCGGGAACTACAGAATACACATTCTTCTCAGCAGCCCACGGAACCTTCTCTAAAATAGACCACATCCTGGGATACAAGGAAAATACCAGCAAATTCAAAAAATGTAATATAATTCCTTGCATCTTCTCAGACCACAATGGAATTAAAGTAGAAATCAAAAACAGGAAACTCGAAAGAAAGTATTCAAATTCATGGAGAATGAATGATATACTATTGAATGATGAACGGGTAAGAGCAGAAATTAAGGAAGAAATAAAAGAAATTTATGGAAACAAACGAAAACAGAGATGCAACCTACCAAAATCTATGGGACACCATGAAGGCAGTATTAAGAGGAAAGTTTATTGCATTGAGTGCCCACATAAGAAGGACAGAGAACCACCAAGTAAAGAACCTAATGACACAACTCAAGGACCTAGAAATTCTGCAACAGTCTATTCCCAAAGCCAGCAGAAGGCAAGAATCATTAAAATTAGAGCAGAAATAAATGAAATAGAGAACAAAAAACAATTCAAAGAATCAATAAAACAAAAAGTTGGTTCTTTGAAAAGATTCATAGAATTGATAAACCCCTGGCCAACCTAACCAAAAGAAAAAGAGAATCAACTCAAATTATCAAAATTAGAAATGAAAAAGAAGATATCACCACAGATAGTGAAGAACTTCAAAAGATTATCAGAAACTACTTTAAAAATTTATACTCCAATAGACTTGAAAACCTGGAAGAAATTCATAGATTTCTAAGCACAGTTAACCTTACTACACTCAGCCAAGAGGACATAGCAAGCCTAAACCAACCAATAACAACCAAAGAAATAGAAATGGCAATAAAAATTCTTCCACCAAAGAAAAGCCCAGGCCCAGATGGGTTTCCAGCTGAATTCTACAAAACCTTCAGTGAACAACTAATACCAATACTTCATAACTTGTTCCGGGAAAATGAAAGAGATGGAACTCTCCCAAATTCCTTCTATGAGGCCAGTATCACATTAAGCCCCAAACCAAATAAAGATACCTCAAGAAAGGAAAACTACAGACCAATATCCTTAATGAACATAGACACAAAAAGTCTAAACAAAATACTAGATATACGCATTCAAAACTATATCAAGAGAATAATACATCATGACCAAGTCGGTTTCATCCCAGAAAAACAAGGCTGGTTCAAAATACCCAAATCAATGCATGTTATTCACCACATAAATAGAACCAAGAACAAAAACCACATCATCATAGCAATAGATGCTGAAAAAGCATTTGACAAAATCCAACACCAATTTATGTTAAAAACACTGCAAAAAATTGGGATAGAAGGAAAGTACTTCAACATCATTGAGGCAATATACTGTAAACCCAAAGCCAACATTATATTGAATGGGGAAAAACTGCAATAATTTCCACTAAAGTCAGGAACAAGACAAGGATGCCCACTATCACCACTCCTTTTCAATATAGTCCTTGAGACTCTTGCTGTAGCAATAAGACAAGAGAAGGAAATCAAAGGAATTCACATAGGAAGAGAGAAATTAAAATTATCCTTATTTGCAGATGACTTGATCCTTTATGTGGAAGACCCAAAGAACTCAACCAAAAGACTTCTGGAGTTGATTGACAAATTCAGCAAAGTCGCAGGATACAAAATCAACCTAAAAATCAGTGGCTTTTCTTTATGTCAACAACAAATCCACAATGAAAGAAAAAAGAAAACAATTCCATTCACTATAACTTCAAAACCAATAAAATATGTAGGAATAAACCTAACCCAAGACGTAAAAGACCTCTACAACAAAAACTATAAAACATTAAAGAATAAAACTGAAGAAGACCTTGGAAGATGGAAAGATCTCCCGTGCTCATGGATAGGCAGAATAAATATCATCAAAATGGCCATTCTGCCAAAACTGATCTATAGATTCAATGCAATTCCCATTAAAATGCCAGCAACATTCTTCAGAGACCTAGAAAAATTAATCATGAATTTTATATGGAGAAAGAAAAGACCTAGAATAGCCAAAGCAATTCTCAACAATAAGGAACATGCAGGAGGCATTACAATCCCAGACTTCAAACTATACTATGGAGCAACAGTAGTAAAAATAGCATGGTACTGGCACAATAATAGATATACTGACCAGTGGATTAGAATAGAAGATACAGAAACAAATCCACACATCTTTAGTCAATTAATCTTTGACAAAGGGGCCAAACTCATATGCTGGAGAAAAGACAGCCTTTTCAACAAGTTGTGCTGGGAAAACTGGCTAACCATTTGTAAAAAGATAAATTTAAACCCCTATATCTCACCAAACACAAGAATCAACTCAAGATGGATCAAAGACTTAGAAATTAGACCTGAGACTGTGAAGTTAGTAGAGGAGAGCATAGGTTCAACAGTACAACATATTCACACAGGCAGTAACTTTCTCAACAAAACCTCCAAAGCTCAGGAAATTAAAGCAAGAATAAACAAGTGGGATAGCATCAAACTAAAAAGTTTCTTCTCATCAAAGGAAACTATCAATAACCTAAAGAGGAAGCCTACAGAATGGGAAAAGATCTTTACAAGCCACCATTCTGATGGTTGATATCCAGAATATACAAAGAGCTCAAAAGAATCTACACTAGCAAAACAAACAACCCAATCAAGAAATGGGCAAATGAACTAAAAAGATACTTCACAAAAGAAGAGATACAAAGAGCCAATAGATACATGAAAAGATGTTCTTCATCACTGGCCATCAGGGAGATGCAAATCAAAACTACACTGAGATTCCATCTAACCCCAGTCAGAGTGGCAAGCATAAAGAAATCAAACAACAACAAATGCTGGCGAAGATGTGGGGAAAGAGGAACTCTTTTACACTGTTGGTGGGAATGCAAACTAGTTCAACCACTATGGAGATCTGTGTGGAGATTCCTAAGAAAGGTGGGAATAGATCCACCATATGATCCAGCTATACCACTCCTGGGTATCTTTCCAAAGGGGTTGAATTCAGAGAAATACAGCAACATATGCATACCTATGTTCATAGCAGCACAATTTGTAATAGCCAAAATATGGAACCAATCCAGATCTCCATCAACAGATGAATGGATAGCAAAACTTTGGGAAATACACACAATGGAATTCTATTCAGCCATAAAGAAGAACAAAATTATATCATTTGCAAGAAGATGGAAAGCCCTGGAGAACATTATGTTAAGTGAGATCAGCCAAGCACAGAAGGAGAAGGTACCTATGTTTCCTCTAATATGCCCAAACTAAGAAACATAGAGGATACCAGTGGGACTCCAGATAATGGAGGGGAAATATCAGCAAAGTTTGAATGGAAAGATAGGAGAGGAGGAAGGCTGATCTTGATTAATGAGAGTCTACATCTGAATATGTGTAAAATTATGAATATGACATGGTTAACCTGGACAACCATTGGTGGGAGGGGGGAAGGGAAAATGGGGGCGGGGGGGAGAGGGCACCAAATATAGTTTAAATGTATAATATTTATGTTCAATTAAAAATTGTTTAAAAAAAGTTAAAAAAATGTGAGACTACAGTTTACCAATAAAAATAAAAATTTTTAAAAAAACTACATTGGATTCCATCTAACTCCAATCAGAATAGCAATGAAAAAGAACTCAAATAACAATAAATGTTGGTGAGGAAGTGGGCAAATAAGAACTATTCTACACTGTTGGTGAAATTGCAAAGTAGTTAAGCCACTACGGAAATCAGTGTGGATAGTTTTCAGAAAACTGGAAATGAATCTACCATATGATCCTGCTATATCATTCCTGGATATCTTTCCAAAGAGGTTGAATCCAGAGAGCCACAATAATATATGCATACCCACATTCATAGCAGCATAATTCACAATAGCCAAACTATGGAACCCACACCGGTGTCCATCAACAGATGAATGGATGATAAAATTATGGGAAATACAGACAACGGAATTCTACTCAGCAATAAAAAATAAATATAATTACATCATTTGCAAATAAATGGAAGAACCTGAGAACATTATGTTAAATGAGATTTGCCAATCAGGAAGAGTGAAGGGTCATATGTGTTCTCTAATATGTGCAAGCTAGGGAGTAATTTGGATACCAAAGGGACTCCAGATAATAGAGAAGAAACCTCAGTAGAGTCCAAAGAGGTAGGCAAAGGAAAAGGGGAAAGGGAGGACTGAGGTTCATTAATGGAAATACTACCATTGACTATGTGTACATATGTGAATTTACCAAAGGCAATCTTAGTACTGTGTACTGGGAAGGGGAAAAGTGGGGAGGAGGGGTGGGGGCACTGAGTGCTGTGCACAAGAATGTCATTGTACACAAAATTTACATTATGATGTGAAACTATAAAGTCCCAATAAATGCACATTAAAAATAATAAAATGTAAAAGGATTTCTAAGTCTATATATATATATATATATATATGTGGATGAAATATCTTAAATTGAAATAATAATTATTTATTTAATTTTCCCATAGTAGCTGGGCATGGTGGCGCACGCTTGTAATCCCAGCATTTGGGAGGCTGAGACCAGAGGATCGTGGTTCGCAGACAGCCTCAGCTACTTAGTGAGTCCCTCCACAACTCAGTGAGACCCTGTTTCAAAATAAAGAATAAAAAAATTAGGCAGGGTGTGTAGCTCAGAGGTCAAATGCCTCTGGGTTCCATCGATCCTCAGACCCACAAAATAATAATAATAATAATAATAATCATCATCATCATCATCATCATCCCACAGTTATTAATCCAGGCACTTGTATACAAATATAGAGTCAGGAAAAATAAGTAAACATGTCTTCTATGATTAAGAAGTTGCAGTATAGCAAAAGAAAGATATGTGTGCCAAAAAGAGTGAACTAAATGGCTGCACAAAATATCCAGGAGGGTTTCTCAAGAGTAGATGACATCATCATTAGCAATCAGAGAGATGCAAGTCAAAACTACTCTGAGATTTTACCTAACTCCAACTAGAATGGCAATCATTCCAAACACAAACAACAATAATGCTGGTGAGGATGTGGAAAAGTGGGAACTCTAATACACTGTTGGTGGGATTACAAATTAGTGCAATCACTTTGAAAACCAGTACAGAGGAACCTCAGAAGAATGAGAATAAACCTATCACTTCTGGGTATCTGCCCAAAAGAATAGAAACCAAACTACCAACCTAATGCATGCATATCTAAGTTCATAGCTGCACAATTCACAATTGCCAAATTATGGAACCAGCCAAGATGTCCATCAACAGATAAATGCATTACAAAACTATGGTATATATACACAATTTAATTTTACTCAGCCATAAAGAAAAACAAGCCAGACATGGTTTGTAATCCCAGCATTTGGGAGGCTGAGACACGAGGCTCAGTTTGTGGATAGCCTCAGATACTTAATGAGGCCTTCTAAAATTTAGTGAGCATTTGTTTCAAAAATTAAAAAAAATTAAAAATAGGGTTATGGGTTTAGCTTGGAGGTAGAATGCCCCTCGGTTCAATCCCCAGTACTGCAAAAAAGAACAAAATTATGTCATTTAAAGGAAAATGGATGGAACTGGAGAATATTGTGCTAAGTAAGAAAAATAAGAAATCAGATGCTCTCCCCAATATGTGGAAGTTAGGGCGAAAATGGGTAATAGGAGGAACTCTAGAAGGAGAAACTATAGATGAGCAAATGAGGTGACCCAACTTAGGGGATGGGAGGGAAGAAGAGGGAAATTCCCTAAAGTACATTCACAAACAACAAAACTAGTCACCAAGACAATCATGAGAAGGAGGGAGGGAAGAGGGAATGGGGTGGGAATTGGGGAAGAGCTGAGTGATGTGTTCAAGTATGTCTCTACCACCTTGTACTCTGTCAAGATGTATCACTACAACACACCAATAAAAAGGAAAAAAAAGAAAGAAAGAATAGCTGATATTTGAAATGGCATTTAATTTGTTATCAGTACTCAGACAAGAAAAAAGATATGATTCAAATCAGAATATCATGTGCAAAAATACTCTGGCATAAATATGGAGAGAGTATGGGCTATCTAAGTTATAGAGATTCAGGGAACAAAGTGGAAGACAGAACCCATAGTTATCCTAAGTTGGATTCTTTAAAAGCAAACCCTATCATGAGGATCTGTGAGCAAGTACATTATGATGTGTTTCTATAAAAGATCATAAAGCAAAAGGAAAATTGTAGCAATGAAAGTGAGAGAGGTGTGTAAAGGTCTGATTTCAAGCAAAGTCACACAGAGTAGCTTTAGGCTTGTCCATAGGAAAATTAAGGAACATATGTCATTCCTCAGTATCTGAATGCAATGTCTAAAGCCTTCATCCTCTTGCACACATCAGCCCAATTAGCCAATGATCACTTAGATCAAATTAAACTCACAGTGATTTCTTTTTCTCTGTCTCTATAAGACAAGCAGCTGTACTAAAGCCTAACATTTTTTGAAGCAAGGTTGAGGGTACAAGGTATTTGGAGGCAAACTATATTAAAGCTGGAAGAGGAATGCCCAGAAATGATAAAGGGATCCACAGAGTATATAGGATGTCACTGGAAATAGATGTTATCTCTGAGGTTAGTAAAACACAGTCAAGTTAGACTGAGGATAGTAAAATAATGATCTTTAAAAAACTTTTTTAGCTGGGTATGGTGGCACATGCTTGTAATCCCAGCATTTGGGGGGCTGAGACAAGACATTGGAATGCAGTTCATAGACAGCCTCAGCCACTACTTAGTGAGGTCCTTCATAACTCAATGAAACCTTGTTTCAAAATGAAGAATAAAAAATAAGCCAGGTGTGGTGGTGCACGCTTGTAATCCCAGTATGTGGAAGGCTAAGGCAGGAGGATCTGGGTTCATGCACAGCTTCAGCTACTTAGTGAGGCCCTTTGCAACTCAGTGAGACCCTGTTTCAAAATAAATAATAAAATAGGGCTGGGGCATAGCTCATAGGTAGAATGCCTCTGGGTTCCAACCTCAGTACTTAAAAAAAAGAAGAAGAAAAATAGGGCTGGGGTTATAGCTTATAGGTAGAATGCCCCTGGGTTCCACCGCAATACTTAAAGACAAACAAACAGACAAAAAAACCTTTTTCTTAGTTGAGTCTGGTAGCACATGCCTATAATCCCAGTACTTTGGAAGCTGAAACAATAGGATTACAGGTTCAAGGCCAGCTTCGGCAACTTAACAAGACCCTATTTCAAAATTAAAAAACAAAATAAAATAGGGCTTAGAGGGCAGCTCAAAGGTAGAATGCCCATGGATTAAATCTCTAGTAGCAATAAAGGAACTTTTTCTTCACATGTGTGCTAAAAGTAGCATCCACATCCATAGGTATTTTAAAATGGGCTTCTAATTTTTAATTAATTTTATATTAAGGCATTGCTTAAAACACAAGACAAAAAAAAACAAATTACAAGAAAGGAAAACTA
Organism: Muscardinus avellanarius; assembly: GCF_963383645.1. Taxonomy (NCBI): domain Eukaryota; kingdom Metazoa; phylum Chordata; class Mammalia; order Rodentia; family Gliridae; genus Muscardinus; species Muscardinus avellanarius. Next base: position 36,772,954 of record NC_137792.1, read on the forward strand.
TACACCAATATCTCTCTAAACTTAAATGCAAAAAATATTCAAGATATTAACAAATGAAACTCAACAATATATAAAATGAATTACAATCAAATGGGGTCCATCCCACAAATGGATAGCTGGTTCGACACTTGAAAGTCAATCAATGTAATTCACTATATTAACAGGAAAAATTAAAAAGTACTGTAGGGCTAGGATGTAACTCAGTGGTTGAGTGCATGCCTAACCTACAAAAAGATGTGGGTTAAATCTCCAGCTTTGCAAAAACTAAAAATTTTAAAAGCCCTGCAATTATACCAATGCATGAGGAAAAATTAATAAAATATAGCATAAGTTCATCATAGTACTCTTTGCAAACTAGGAAAACAAGGGTACTTCCTTAATCTAATAAAGGGTACTAGAGAAAACCCTATACTAATAGTTTCTTTTATACTTTATAATGAGAAATTAAATGCAATCCCTTTAAAATAAGAAATAAGACAAACATGCTTTCTCTCATTGCTCCTATTAAACAATGTATTGGAAGGCCTAGCCAACATACAAAGGTAGAAAATGAAAATAAAGGTTATGAATATGTGAAAGGAAAAATAAAACTGTAATTGAGACAACATAATTGTTAATGTAGAAAATCCTAATGAACTTAAAAAATAAATCCTCCTATTACTAAGTGAACAAGAGGATGTATTAATCTGCCAAGGTTGCAGGATAATAGGTCTATATAAATATTCAGTTGTAGCTTTATATACCCAATATTAAAAATTGGAAGTAAGTTGAGCATGATGGTGCACTCCTACAATTCTACCTATTTAGGAGCCTGGGGCAAAGATATTTCAATTTCAAGGTCAGCCTGGGCAATTTACCAAGAGTTTGTTTCAAAATTAAACATAAAAAGGCCTGGGGATATAACTCAGTGTTAGAGAACAAGGTCCTGGGTTCAATCTTCACAACAGAAAAAGGGAATTAAAATAATAATGCTATGTGTAGTAAAAGTAAACACAAAGTATATTTTTAACGTTTTTGATGTGTCAACTGGCCTAGGCTATGGTCCTTAGTCATTTGATCAATCCTAGTATTGCTGTGAAAGGACACTGTAGATATAAATAAAGTGCCTAATCAGTAGATTGTCAATAAGGGAGATTATCCCTGACTATCTTGGTGAGCCTGACTTAATCAATTGGAAGGTCTAAAATGCTAGGCTCTGGAGGGGAAATGGAGGGAGAGAGTGGAAGAGAAGGCAGAAAACATTCTACTTCTGGTCAACATCTTCAACTCTTGCTTATGGAGTTTCATCCTACTGGTGAATTATTTCCTTTTAGACTAGCACCTTCAGCTATATAAGCCAATTATTTATAAGAATTCAATATTTCTCTTTCCTTCAGTCTCTCTTCCCCTCCCTCTCCTTCTCTTCACACACAAGTAATCCTTCAGTGCCCATGAGGAATTTGTTCCAAAATGCCAACAGATACCAAAATCTGTGTATTTTCGAGTCCTTTCAATAAAATATTTGCATAGAACCTACACACATTCTCCCATATATTTTGAATAATTTCTAGATTACTTATATCTGACACAATGTAAATTAAATATAGTTATGTGTTGTTTAATCAATATTGACAAGTAAAAGCTGTGTACATGTGCAGAACAGATGCAATTAAAAATATTTTCTATCTGTGATTGGTTGAATCTGTGGATGCAGAATCTGTTTGAGGAATGATTGTATGTGTATGTACCTATGTGTGGTGTGTGCGAGCTTACACATGTATAAAAAGTTAATAAAAATGTTGGCTAAAAAGGAAGGGTAGGGGAAGAAGAAGGCTGAGATCAATTAATGGAGGAGCTACATTCAAATATGTGTATAAGTGTGAATGTAAGCATGGTTAACCTAGACACTCCGTGTTGGAAGGGGGAAAAGGGAATGGGGTGGAGTGCATCAAGTACTGTGTAAATGTATGCCATTTTCAGTATGATGCACATTATAATGTGAGACTAAATTGTACTAATAAAATAAAAAAATAAGAAACTTTAGTTTTTTTTATTTTTAAACAGGTTTTCATTAAGTTACAGAAGGCCTTGCTAACTTGCTGAGGCTGGTCATGAATCTGAATTCCTTCTGTCTCAGTTACTCAGGTACTGGGATTACATACAAGCCTGCACCACCATGTCCAGCTATGAGCAAAAAGTACTCTCATTCACTGCTGGTAGGAAAGTAAAATGATACAATCATTTGGCAGTATGTTTAATGAACATGATTTACTATAGGACTCAGTAATCAAATTACTAAGTATTTTCTAAATGAAAAATGTATGTTCACATAAAAATTAATATTCAAAAGTTTAATAGCTTTTTATAATGTCCAGAAAGTACAAGTAATGAAATGTTCTTCAATGGGTGTATGATAAACAAACTGTGATGCATCTATACATATACTGTAATACCTATAGAGATATTATTCAAATATACTATTCATGAGCAAGCTTGTACTTTCCCAGATTCTCCCATCCACTTAACAAAATATCATTGACTAATACACAATGTGGAAAATACATTTTGCTAAGTTGAAAGACCCAGATCCAAAAAGGATATATATATATATATATATATATATATATATATATATATATTCTATAAAGGATATATTCTATAATTATATTTATATGGTATTCTAGAAAAGGCAAAAATATATGAGGGAAACGTATATCGACTTGTCCAAGTTACCAGGGTTTATGGAAGGGAGAGTTGTTGGTTATAGAGAAGATTTACAAGCTGGGCATGGTGACACACATTTATAATTCCAGTACTTGGGAGGCTGAGACAAGAGGATAGCAGGTTCAAGGACATCCTAAGAAAATAGTGAGATTCTCATCAACCTAGCAAGAAACTCTGTTTCAAAATAAGAAATAAAGCTGGGCGTAGTGGCACATGCTTGTAATCCCAGTACTTGGGAGGCTGAGACTGGAGGATCGCAGGTTCTTGGATGTAGCTTGGAGGCAGAATGACCCTAGGTTCAATCCTCAGTACCACAATAAGTAAGAAAGTAAGTAAATAAATAAATAAATAAAATAGGGCTGATATTGTAGTTCAGAGGTAGAATGACCTTGGGTTTGCTTCATAGTACCACACACAAAAAATGAATGAATAAATGAGTAAATAAATAAATAGGATGTACATGGCAACTTTTAGTATGATAAAACCATTCTTTATGGTATTAGAATTCATGACTAGGCAAAACCTGAGGATTATGCACAAAGAGTGAACTTTAAAGCATGCAAATTTTAAAAATTAACTATAATGTCATGGGAACTCCAGATGTGATAGAGTGTTACAATTTAATATGACTATATAATAAACTTATTACATAACCACAGTGAAGGGTATGGGAAAATTATCTGACCTATGTAATTTTGGTAAATTATTTTTGACATAATATACGGCTAAAAGGCAAAAATATACTATTTACAAATAGTATATGCTAGTTGACAAATTTGCTTCTCAAAAGGGTGTGGGATAAATGTTTGAACAATTTAATTATATACTATGATTAAACTTACAAGTACATAAAATCATATTTCTCAGTGTCAGAGAAGGAAGCTATATATAAACTAAGGGTACACTAGGTATTATTAGTCTAATCCTGTAGATTACAGTTGGAGACAATAAGTATGAATTCATGTTTATCTAAATATATATAAAATAGATACAGAAGAGATGTTTATATGGAGTAATTAGTATGCATGTATGTTTACTTATTGTCTAGCTCTTTGTCCTGAACAGGCCTAGAAATTAGTGGTATCTCTAGTAGCAAGAAAACAAATCCAGGGCTCAGATTTTGATTTCTACATAGCACTCTTAAAAAAAAGAACTAAATCTCTATATAAAATGGCTGAATATAGCACTAGGGCAGGGATATGCAGGATGAGTTGCTGAACCTAGTAGTTCCAGAAATTAATGAAGTGCCCAATGAAACAAAAGGATGTGGGTATGTCAAAGGAAAATAGGAGCAAACCTGGAAGAAGTTTCAATAGGTAGCCAAGCATGGTGGCACATTCCTGCAAACCCAGCTACTCAGAAGGCAGAGGAAAGAGGATTATTACATGTTTGAATCTAGACTTGGCAACTTAGGGAGATCCTGCTGAAAATAAAAAGGTCTGGGGATGCAAGTCAGTGGTAAAATACCTCTGGGCACAATCTCCAGTACAGGGGGGAAAAACTTCAAATAGCCCACAATGAAAAAAAAATATGGGTAAGAAAATAAGTTTAAAACACATACACACACACACACACACACACACACACTTAAATTATAGTCTGAGTATAGTACCAATTTTGTAGAATTAAAGAGCAACCAAATAAGAATCCACAAAGGCTATTTATTCATAGATTGCTAAATACAGGAAGAAGAAAAGAAAAATTGTATGGTAAAAAGGGGTAGCTTTAAGTGTGTCCTTATTAGAGGCATTGGCATGTAGAAACTATAAACAAGCTAACTAGAATGAGGTATCCCGTGTTACTAATTAGGAATGTATATTTGCATTTTTCTCGTTGGTCTTAGTTATGGGAGAGGATAAAAATTAGGTAAGCTGTCAGTTATTAATGACATTTTGGCCAATTGGGGTTGATTTTTACATGGATTATTGTTTGGTTTCCTTAGTTGTTACTAGAGATAGCAGCCTAAATTTCTCTGACTTGTACAGAGTAGGCTGGTTTTCTGGGCTAGTTGTTATAGATTATAGGTGCATTTCCTAGGGTGATTGCTATAAGTTGTGGTTCAGGTTTCCCTCTCTCTCTCTCTCTCTCTCTCTCTCTCTCTCTCTCACACACACACACACACACACACACACACACACACACATATGTATGAGATGGGTATTCTGCCTCTAAGCCACACTCCTAAATCTATTTTATTTTTATTTTGAGACAAGGTCTTACTAAGTTGTTGAGGCTTGCCTCAAACCTGTAATCCTCCTATCTCAGTCTCCCAATTACTGGAAATAGAGTTGGCTGCCACCATACCCAGATCAGAGTTCTATTTTTATATATGGTCAGGCCATTGCTCATCTGTATGTTCACTCAATATAAATAAGTTCATCCTATATAAATAAATGGTTCAATAAATGTATATATAGGACAGAAGGGAAATTTATTTTCCTTACAGAACATATGTAGATATTCTCCCCGCCAAGGAAACAGAGCTAAGTCTAAGTTAGACTTAGTGACTTGCTTCTAGCCAATATGGATATAGACATGAAAACTCAATCACTTTATGAAGGAGAAACTTGATTAGTACTACCTTGCCATTTGATTATGGTTAACATCATATCGGTAAAGTCATGTTAGTAGTATGGACTCCCTGATATGATATGATGAGAATGATACATCATTTATGTGATTTTCTTCCCCCAAATCTATAAGCCCAGTCAAATAATGGGGGAAAACATCAGACAAGCCCAAAATGAAGAACATTCTATAAAACACTTAACCAATAACTCTTCAAAACTATCACAAGATCATGAAAAACAAGACAAGACTGAAAAACTGTCACAGACCAGAGGATACTGAGGATATATGACAATGAAATATGTGATTTGGATCCTAAAACAGGAAAAAGATATTAGGTTAAAAAAAGAAAGAGAGAAAGGAAGAGCTGAATGTCCCATGCTTGAACTCCCAGTACTTAGATAGCTGAAACAGGAGAATCGGAAGTTTGAGGACAGCCTCAGCAACTTAACAAGTTGTAATTTAGGGAGGCTCTGTTTTAAAATAAAAAATGAAATAGAACTTAGAATTTAGCTCAGACATAGAATCCCCCCTCCCTGTGTTCTATCTTTAGTATGAGAGAGAGAAAAGAATTTAAAGAGGAAAAACTTAGAAAATCTTAATAAAGTATGGAGTTAGTTATGTTTTATTTTTATTATTATTATTATTTGGTGATAGTGAGGATGGAACCCAGGGGCATTCTACCTATGAGCTACACCCCCAGCCCTATTTTTTATTCTTTATTTTGAGACAGGGTCTCACTGATTTGCAAAGAGCCTCACTAAGTAGGTGAGTCTGTCTGTGAACCACGATCCTCATGTCTCAGCTTCTCAAATGCTGGGATTACCAGCGTGCACCATCTTGCCTGGCTTGAGTTATTTCTAATAATTTTAAATTTTTAGTATTTGCAGGTGTGAAGGACAAATAGAAATTCTCTATACTATGTTTGTGACATTTCTGTAAGTCTGAAGGTATTTCAAAATAAAAAAGTTTCTTTAAAAATATAAAACTCCCTCGGGTTTAGGTTGACATCTACACGTTTTATCACAAACTTAAATATTTGCAAAGGATATAATTTCCAGCATATTGTAAATATTGTTATTTTAAATTAAAACTGTCACATCACTCTTTTAAATATATTCAAAGGACTATAAATATCAAAGCAATTTGAACCACAAACTTTAATTTAAAAAATACATGAACAAGCTCTTCTCTTAACTGTCAGAAATATTAAATTATTCCTTTTTCTCCTTGAACTTAGGTTTCCAAATAACTTCTCCCACATAATTTTATCGTATTGAGATACATTTTATGCTGTAAAATTCCATTGTTTACCCTAACATGCCTCTCTGCAATAAGAATGTGTATGTAAATTGAAATTTTAAAATTACCTGTGACCCTAAGGCTTATATGTTAATTGCAATTCAATCCAAAAGAAGAATTTTCTAGTAGTACACATTTGATCAAAATAGACTATATTATGAAATATGATAATTATCAAGAAAATTATTTTTGAAAATGCATATCTTAATTAGAAGGAAAGAAGTTATTTTTACCTTAAAGAAGGTTTTTGATACCAACATTTGGAATTATCTTGTTTGTTACCCAGGAGGCATAGCATAGTATTTTGATTGATAGGTACCTTTCCTTTATAAAACCAGAAGGCATAGCATTGGATTTTGATTTAGAGGTACTTTTCTTTTGTGAAACAGGATAAAGGAGATTGTATAATAAAAGTGGTATATAGGAGAATTTGGCTTGAGACTTTGACTCCAAGTGCCTTTTCAGGCAGAAAATAAAGAGCAATTATGAATGTTTAGAACCTACAAAGTGATTCCTTTAAAATCATCCATGCCTTTGCCCCACTTAGCAAAATTTCATACATTCCTGGGAGTACAAATTCCCCAGTCTACTTTATATAGCCCTGGAAGTGACAAAGAGCCTCGTCACTGACCTAACCAACTATATTTTTCCCTCTCTGACTCTATTTGCCTCTTTAACTTTTTTATTGGTGCATTGTCGTCATACATCTTAATTGGATATAAGATATTAGAGGCATACATGCACACATTGCTCATTTAGTCCTTCCTCAATTCCCATTCCATTTCCTCCCCTCTCTTTCCTTCTCATGTTTGGCTTAGTGATTGACTTTGATATTTTTATTAATATACATACTCAGAAAGGTTAGGATGGCCGACAGAAACATTTCTGGTCATTTTCAATTCAACATTACAATGATCCAAGTTTACTCTAGGTGACCTGAAAGAGTAAGTCAGAACAGCTTGATGACCCTTAGCTAGACTTCCTCAACTTCCACAAAACATTAACTAAAACAAAAAGAGAAGCTAATTTTTTTTTTGGTGGTACTGGGGCTCCTGGAAGCCCTTCTACCTCTGGGCTACACTCCCAGACCTATTTTTATACTTTTTTATTTGGAAACAGGGTCTCTTAAGCTAGCGCGGTTTGATCCTCCTGTCTCCACCTCCCAAGGGCAGGGATTACAAGTTTGCGCCTCCATGCCAGGCAAGAGAAACTAATTCTGAAGGTGAGTTAATGAAGGAAGTTGCACTGAAATGTGCTTGCTTAGCCTAGTGGCTAGCAAAAGAATGACAAACTGCCAAGCAGAAAATATTTGTGCTTTAGAAAGAGGATCTGGGCCATTGCTTCCCAGATGAATGAAAGGAAAAGAAGAGTTTTTGAGTTAGTACAGTAAAGAAATCTTTCCAGAGTCCCTATGTGTGAACTCCAGCTTTGTTCCTAGGGAGGTTCTTATTTATCAGAAAATGAGATCCAGTAAGTGGTATTCATCTCCCTATGGAGCTATTTCCCCTAGTATTCTAGTTCTCTGAACATCAGATAATTCTTATTCCAACAAGTTTAGCCTATTCAGACAGAACAGTACATGTTATATAACCACAGTCCCTGTGAGGACAATACAACACAATAAGTCTAAAGCACCTTTTGTCTCTAGGTATTTGGATGGAGACATTTTATTCGTTGGCCTTTCCACAATATAGTTGAGTCCAAAATTAAATAAACTCTGTGCAGAATCTCACTCATGTGAATACGAAAAGAAAACCTGGGTCTTTACAGAGGGGCCTTTATATCCCAACAGTGTTGTATTAATATTATTATCAAGAGAAGCCAGGGAGCTGGGCATGGTGACACACACTTGTAATCCTAGCATTCGGGAGGTTGAGACAGGAGGATCGTGGTTTGCAGACAGCCTCAGCTACTTAGATCCTTTGCAACTCAGTGAGACCCTGTTTCAAAATAAAGAATAAAAAATATGACTGGGGTTGGAGCTCAGAAGTAGAATGCCCCTGGGTTCCATCCCCAGTACCGCATTAAAGAAAAGAGAGCCAGGGAAATATTTTTAAACACAGGAATTCCTTCTCATTAGTTATTTTGCTCACACTCACAAATTGGTCAGTGTGTCTAAAAGCAAGAAGGCTGAAAAATCAAATCACTATTGACCATGCTGTCTTCAGTCTGAGAGAATGTGTACTGCATACTCCAAGAAGGAGATGCAGGGACTGAGTTAGGAGCATAGCATGTTTGTTGGAAGAATAACTCCCTAAAAGAGGAAGGCAGTAGAATGAGGCAGGGAGCATTCTAAAGGACACATAGGACCAGACAAAGCATGGTCAAGCCAATGAAGGTCCTGGAACAAAGACTGCTTATTAGAGGAGGTAAAATTTAAAGGTTTCATATTATTTGGAGTTTTGTTTTTGTTTTTTGTAATGGGGATTTAATCCAGGGGCATTCTACATCTGAACTACACTCCCAGCCCTTTCTAATTTTGAGCAGGGACTCACTAAACTGCTAAGGATCCCACCAAGTTGCTGAGGCTAGCCTTGTACCTGCAATCCTCCTATCTCAGCCTCCCAAGTATTGGGATTACAGGCATGCCCCACCACACCCAGCATATTTTTTTTTTGAGATGAAGGTCTTGCTGTGTTATCCAGGCCAGTCTGGACTGATCCTCACACCTTAGCCTCTTAAGTACCTGAGACTACAGGCACATACCACCATACCTGGCTTTTATATTGGGCAGAAATGGCCCGACCCTAGTAAATTCAGCCATGTTCAGGCTTTTGCTATGGCCTACACAGTAAGAATTTAGTCTCTAATAAAAAGATGGGTCCTGAAGGCAGTAGTATATCTGAATGGCAAGTAAATTCTTTGTGTTTCTTTTTTTTTGTTTGTTTGTTTGTTTTTTCTTTTGTTTTTAAGACAGAGTTTTACTATTTTTCCCAGGTTGACTCACTATCTTCCTGCCTCAGACTTCGTAGTAGCTGGAATTATAAGCATGCACCACTACGCCAAGCTGGCAAATTAAGTTTTGAACAGAGATTTGAGTGTCACAACTCCATGACTGTCACAAGAGACTTTGCAGAGTAATCAAGATATTTTCCTAATAAGCAAATTATCATGCTGCACCACTAGCCTTCCTTCCTTCTGGGTACTGAGGCAAAGAATGGGAAATATGATCAGTCTGGCTTTTTAACACCTTAACTCATGAAATATAAGATGCATACAGAAAACCTCACAAAAAACACACACAACTCAAGAATTTATCATAATAAGACCAGTGTAACCACCATCCAGATAACAAAATAAAATATTGTTACATCACAAAGGTCTTCCATGTCCCACTCACTCAAATACTACCCCTCCTTTTCCTACAAAGGTAACCACTATTCTGATTTATCATATGATTCCCTAGGTAGCATTCTGATTCATGAAATAAATAGGTTAAATCATGCTTCTGCCCAAACTCAAGAAAACTGAATTTGGTGGTTATCAATACTGTCAATAATTCTACTAAATATAAAGTCTTTCTAATAGGTTACAAAGAAGTAGAGGGGCAAGGAGTGTAAATAAGTACTAGAGTTTTAACCAATTTGATTCCATCTTAGATTGAGATAATATGTAAAATTATAAGGCATATAAACAAAGAATATGAAGGTAGATGGTAATACATACTCTAAATTAACCACCAGGTTTTGTTTGGTTTGGTTGTGTGGTACTGGATATTAAACACAGGGGAATTCTATCTCCAAGCTTTACCTCCAGCTCTATTTTATTTATTTATTTTTTAAACAGGGTCTCACTAGGTTTTTGAGACGGTTGGTTCAATGTCCAGGATACAGAATTCATCTCTCACATGCCCTTCATTTATATTTTATTTAAAATGATTTTATAATATTCTCATGAGCCAGGCGTGGTGGTGAATACTTGTAATCCCAATGTTCAGGAGGCTGAGATAGGAGGATTGATTGTGGTTTACAGACAGCCTCAGCTACTCAGTGAAGTATTCCTCAACTTAGTGAGAACCTGTTTAAAAATAAAGAATAAAAAATAGATCAGGGGGTGTAGCTCGGAGGTCGAATGCTCTTGGATTCCATCCCCAGACCCACAAAATACACACACACACACACACACACACACACACACTATATATATATATATATATATATATATATATATATACATATATATATATATTAGATAATATAAAACAGAGATTGTCATATCTCACTCACTGACTTTTTTATGATACTAAGGATTAAACCCAGGGATACTATATCTAGAGCTATACCCCCAAGATCCTTCTATTTCATGTTACTCAGTACAGAACCATGGCTGGAGGAAGTGGGACATCATGGGGGTGTGGCCTTGAAGACTAATATAGCCTGGGCCCCCTCCTCTCACTCTGCTTCTGGCCAACATAAGAGCAGCATCCCTCTGTCATAAGTCCTACTACAGTTGTTTCTGCGTTGGAGCCTGCTGACTAGATTGAACCACTGAAACAGTAAGCCCAAATCAACCTTTCCTTCAGTAAGTTTTTCTTTTTGGGTATTTTTCTCACAACAATGATATAAGCTAATTTAAAAAAAGCCATGCCCTACTTTTATATTCATGTTTGCTATAAGTTGAATAATTATGACAGGCAGCATTATCCTAAAGTCTAATTTTTTTTGGTGGTACTGGGGATGGAACCCTTCTACCTCTGGGCTACACTCCCAGACCTATTTTTTAATATTTTTTTAAATTTGGAAACAGGGTCTCTCAAGCCAGCGCTGGCTTCCAACCAGTGCAATCCTCCTGTCTCTGCCTCCCAAGTAAGGGGATTACAAGCGTGCGCCACTGTGCCAGGCTCAAAGTCGAATCATTTACTCTCTAGCCTGCAGAAAAAGTCTGCCAAGCCATCATATAGGATTTATAATCAGATTTATCCGACTTGAGCATGAGAAGCTGAAGTACTTATCTGTCATTCCTCATTGGCTGAAGGCTAACCCAGGGGTGCTAACTCTTTGGATCTTCTGATTGACTCTGCAGACAAACTAAGAACACTACTATGTCCAAAGGAAGCCCTTCTGTAAAGAGTGACATGTGCTTGCACTAAGAAACTATGCATGGGAACAATAAGTACCAAGGAGATATAAGTAGGACAGCAGTAGCATCTCATATCTCAATACACATCCGTTCTAATTCCCATAAGCAATCACACTGTTTTTATTTGGTGAATTGTAGTTATACATCATAGTGAGGTTCAAAGTGATAAATACATACATACATGCAGCATTTCATTCAGTTTCTACCATCTCCCTTCCTTCATTATAGATAGTAATCATACTTTAACATAGAGTTTGGTGTGTATCTTTCCAGATGTTTCTCTATGCATACAAAGTGTGTTTCACACATTTCATTGCACTAGTTTATTTTGTAGTTGATGCTAGGATAGGCATGAAAGTGAAATAAAAATAGAAAGCTAATAAAAGTTTATGTTATTGTGGTGAGAAGTACAGTGGGGAATTGGGGAATCCACTGAGTACCTTATCCCCTTGTTGCTGGCTGAACCTAAGGGTGTTAACTTCCACTTACTATGGGATTGTTGTCCACAAAGACTATATAAGCATCTATGAAGGAAGCTCTGAGGCAAAAACAAAACAAAACAAAACAAACAACAAAAAACTAGAGCAATAAAGCAAGTATTTGAGGAGAGATATTAACAGCACACATGGAAACTGTCCAACAGAACTTCACTTGAAATCAGGAACAGACCTTAGGATTGTAGCTAAAGGAACTAAATGATATATTATAAGCCTAAATGATAGTGACATAGTTAATTGCTTATATGATCCTGATAAGTCCAGCTGGATGAGAAAACAGGCAACTGTAGAAGCAGTGAGTTATAAGATACTCTGAGATAGTGACTTTTTAATTCACCTGCATTCAAATAAGCATACCTTTTAATTATCTCAGCCAACCATTAAAATAGAACACAACCACCTTCTTTTTTCAGTTTTCTTAACCATGTTTTAAATGTAATTGATGACTTCCTCACCTAGAACTCAAACCATCATGCACATATGTAGTTTTGGCATAAAAGGAAGTTACTGTTATATTATCCATTCCTCTGTCTAAAGAAGTAAAGATATATATTTTTCATCAGTAAGTCTATGTGTACACATTTGATTGTTTTTCCCAATTATACATAAAATGAGTTGTATTCAATTTAGATGATTATTGCTTCTATGAAGATAAATACCAGGAAGTCTGCATTAGTATTTAAACTCTTCCTCTAATCTGAAACCTTTAGAGAACATATCATGCACATCACAATCCTTGTCTAACATTGATTTGTGTTTAGCAAATATTCACCATCCACTGCTAAAACTAAGGGTTAATTATTTAATCAGGACTGTATAGTACACAACTGTCACTTGACCAAGCACATTATCTTGTGTGGTGTATGTTTTATATTCTTGCATAATCCAGGCAACAAAGGGACACACAGGACGAAAAATAAAATTCTTCCACACAAAGCAGGGCTTTGTAAATAGCACTATAAAGAGGCTGAAAACTTGGTTCACACTTGATTTGTGATGTGTAGAACTCAGAAAGCAGAACGTGTCTGCATTTATCTTACTCATCTACCTGTCAGTACAGATTAGAATGAGATGTGTATACAAGGAAAGATGAAGGTCCTCCATCTGGTTAGCATACCTTGATCCTCACATACCAGTCCAAGACAAAAGCAAAAGAACTAGCAACCCAGGAGAGTCAGGATCTCCGAATATCTTAGATTAGCCTGGGTACAGACAAAGGCCCAGTTAGACGAGGAGCATAGAGATCTGAGGATTGGGAATCCTGACCCAAAGAAATAAGACAGAACATCAAAGACTACTAGACAGTTGCTCCTATATTCTAAGAAGAGCCCACCCATACTGTGCAAATCTGTGAGTACCCCCTGTTGTTAGGTATAACTCTTTGAAGAGGGATGACTAAGTGGCTATTTTGGAGGTGGGTGGTGCTTGGAGAAGGGGTTAGTAGATGTCAAAGGGATTGTTATAATTAGGCCAAGCTTAAATAAAATTTTTCAATAAAAACTTTAAACAGATTAAAGTCCTTGAAGGTGGAAAGGACTCATTTTAAAGGACTCATAGCTTTGAAGTATTAGGCTGTGACAGAAATGAAAATGAAAATGGTGAGACATGAATATGGCCAGGTGAGAAAAACCACAAGTGGGTCCACTTCAGCTCCATGGGAGATTTGGAAATTATTTCTGGTCCAGCTGTCTTTTGCTTCCACAGACTTGAAGAAACAGACATACTTATTGTTTCCCAGAGATGAGTTGTGAAATATATTTCCTCCTTGCAATAAATAAAAGAAGAAATTGTACAATGCTACTTAGTTTATCCCAATTGCATGCCAAATATAAAAACCATCTGTGATTATAGGTAAGTGTGGTATTAGGTGAATATTTCTAATGAAAAAGCACTTTTGGATGTTGGTGCCAAGTGAGAACTATTTAGTGTAGGCAGCCTTTATGGAATAAACTTTTATTCTCCACTTCCACTGCTGAAGTTTGGGGTTTGTTTTTACCACAAAAATATTTAAACTCCAATTAAAAAAGGCATTTTAATGTTAATATACACTGGCATCTTTTTGGCATTGGCGTGTCTTCCCCCTGATGGCATCAAGGTTGTCATGGGAACAAAGAATCAGAAGATTAGAGCATAGAATTCTCCCTTCAAATACTTATGAATCATAAAAGATACAAGAGTATAAAAATTTGAGATAAGAAAACAGCGTGGAAACAAATTCTGAAACGTCAGGAAGAAGGGAGGTCTCTGAACAGAAGAGCACAGAGAAGAGAAGGGAATGAAAATAGTTGCAAGCAAAGAAATCAATACTTGGCAAACAAAAGTATTAAGAGATCACATTATTACACCTGACCTCTTTAATACAAACTAAGAGAATATCTATTACTTCTCAACCCGATAATTAAAACAAAAAAAGAAGTGATGTAAAACCACAGCAGAAACAAATAAACAATTAAGAGGCAAATTGTCTTTTGGTCTCAGTTAGTAGCAAGGTGACCTAAGAGAGGTTGAGAGCAGATGAAATACATAATGACTCTTTTTAAAATAAGCCAAGCATATTATTTTAAATGAACCATTGGAAATAAGAAAAAATGGATTGCATAAGCGAAAATTAAATTGCATGATGAAGTTCAAGTACAAATTGCCATTTGTTTATTTTTCAATTGGTTTTATAGGAAGGTCAGAAAACTCAATACTGTATTAAAATGCAATTTTTATGCCCGTGATCCTTATATTGCTGTTTATGTAATCCTCTTTAAGTGGAAAAGACAGATCAGGCTAGTTAACAGCATCAGTATAATCAATGCTTGTCTCACAAAAAAAAAAAAAAGAATTTCTAGCCTTCCTGAGGATTTTCCAACCATTCTCTGTATGCTTTGAAAAAAAAAGACTAGTTAAAGAAAACATTTATTCTTTGGAGAAAGGAGATGGATGAAAAGCTGTTTGCTTGACTATCAAGTATAAGGATCATGTTTAGCTTTGTATTGTTGGAGTATGGGAAAGAAAGGGGAAAAGAAGAAGGGGGGAATGCTAATTTTCCCCATTTAGGAATATAGTTAGTGGGCAGATTGATGCTTTAATAGTTAGTTTCAACTGGTTGCTTTTTTGGATTTTAAACAAGTGCCTTTAAATGCCACCTGAATCTTAAATGGAAGAGAATGTGGGTTGTAGTTTATTTTCAACCTGGCTTACTTATTTCTAGGTAACAGAAAGGTGAATTGTAGCTAGCTGTTAAAATGTACAGAAAATCAAATCAACATAACCCATTATCACAGTGAAGAATGGTATTGTATCTACAACAGTGAGAAACTTATTACTAGAATACTTTTTAATTCAAGCATATTTGAAAGTATCAAACAGAAATGACTCCATATTCAGCTATTTGAGAGATTGGGGAAAGAGGATTGCGATTTCAAGGCCAGCATAGGCAACACAGAGGGACTCTATCTCAAAATATTAAAAAAATTCCAGCTGGGTGTGTAATCTCAGTATTTGAGAGGCTGAGACAGGAGGATTGCAGGTTCAGAAATACCAGCCTTAGCAACTTAGCAAAAACCTCAGCAACCTAGCAAGATTCTGTTTCAAAACAAAGACATAAAAGGGCTGAAGAGTATAGCTTGAAGGCAGAATGCTCCTGGGTTGAATCCGTCATAACACACAGACACACACACATACACACTCACACAGACACACTATGGAAAGATTCAGAAAACTTAATTTACAAGGGTTTCTGCCTTTATCAGTTTTCTGTATTAAAGTGATTATCTGTTTTAAAAAAACACTTTAAAACTGAGTGTATTAAAATCATGATTGTGGTGGGAACTGTGGCAAACCTGTAATTCCAGCAGCTCAAGAGGCTGAGGTAAGATATCAAGTTTGAGGCCAGACACAACAACTTAGCAAAACCTTGTCTTGAAATAAATCAAAAACAAAAACAAAAAAGGAAGGGCTGGAGATACAGCTCAGTGGAAGAGAACTTCCCTAGCATATACAAGGCCCTGGGTTCTATTTTCAGTATCATACACATACAAAAAAATCATTATTGTTTATTCTCACTTACATATCAGTGGGTTGTCTTGGCTTTGTTTTTCTGTTTTGATCTGCGCTTTCAGCCAGACTTTGTCGCTTGTTTCAGGGCCACAGCTCTGACATAGGAGTGCTGACCGTCAAGTCCACCTGACAAAATAGTACCTAGCCAAGGTGATGTCAGAGGTGTAAGCAGGAACCTAATTTCAAAAGTGCATTTCGAGCCAGGTGTGGTGGCACACACTTGTAATCCTAGCATTTTGGTGGCTAAGTCAGAAGGATCTCAGTTTGCAGACAGTCTCAAATACTTAGTGAGGCCCTTTATGACACAGTGAGACCCTTCTTCAAAATAAAGAATAAAAAATAGGGCTGAGGGTGAAGCTTGAAGGTAGAATGCCCCTGGGCTTTATTCCCAGTACCACAAAAAAAGTCCATTTCACATCTCTGCTTGTATCAAGCCTATTCTATCATTAGCTAAAGCAAGACACATTGGACAAACCCAAAGACAAAACACAGAGAAAAATACTCATCCTATTCAGAAACCAAAACATGTTACATGGACAAGCTTCAATTCAATTTTTTCCTTTCTTTTTTTTTTTTTCGGGTCTGAGGATGGAACCCAGGGACATTCGGGCTCTGAGCTACACCCCCTGCCCATTTTTTATTCTTTATTTTGAAACAGGGTTTCACTAAGTTGCGGAGGGCCTCACTAAGCAGCTGAGGCTGTCCTTGAGCCGTGATCCTCTGGTCTCAGTCTCCTGAATGCTGGGATTACAAGCTTGTGCCACCATGCCCAACTTCTTTCTATCTTAACTAGCTTTATGACTTCAGGCATATCTTTATACCTCTTTTAGTTAAAAAATTTCAATAGGAAAATGATTAGATGCTCAAGATATAATGGGGATATATGAGCTTTTGAGTTATATAGATCTCACTAAAATGTCAAATTTAAGCCGGGTATGGTGGCATACACCTGTATTCCCGATAGTTTGGAGGTTGAGGCAAGAGGATCACAAGTTTGAGATCACCCTGGGCAACTGAGTAATATCCTGTCTCAAAATAAAAAATAAAAACAGTCTGGGGTGTAGCTCAGTGGTAGAGTGCTGGATGAGTATGAGCAAGGTTCTAGATGAAATCCACGGTACAAAAGTCAGGTTTGTTAAGGACTAGCAATAGGTTTTGAACAAATCACTAAATTTTATTCTGTTTTTTTCCCTTGTATTTGTCACTAGGAAAAATATTATTAATTGTAGCAACCAACCCCCAAATAAAATGACTTAACACAATAAAAGCTTAATTTTCTTTTCTTCATTTTTTGTGGTACTAGGAATTAAACCCAGGGACATTCTGCCTCTGAACTACACCCCCAGCTCTATTTTATTTTTTATTATTTTATTTTTTATTTTTTTTTGCGGTATTGGGGATGGAACTCAGGGGCATTCTACCTTCAAGCTACACTCCAAGCCCTATTTTTATTCTTTATTTTGAAACAGGGTCTCACTGAGTTGTAAAGGGCCTCACTAAGTAGTAACTGAAGCTGTTTGTGAACTCGCATCCTCCGGTCTCAGCCTCCCAAATGCTGGGATTACAAGCGTGCACCACCACGCCCAGATTATCATTTATTTTGAAGCAGGGTCATACTAAGTTGCAGAGACTTCACTAAATTGCTGAGGCTGGCTATGTTCCTCCTGTCTCTGGCTCCCAAGTACTGGAATTACAGGCATTCTCCATCATTCCCAGTTTCTTTTTAATTTTGTATACAATCTCATGCAGTAATAATATATATATATATATATATATATATATATATATATATATCCTCTAAACTGGTGATTAGTAACTCATTTGCCAAGGATAGGAGCCTGCGGGGCGGCTAGGCTGGTGCCGGGGCCAGCAAGGCTGGGATCTGAGCCTGCCATGAGGCAAGGATGGTGCTGGGGGGCCTCCAAGGCCAGGATCAGAGCCTGCTGAGGGGGGAGGCCGGTGCCGGGGCCAATGAGGCTGGGATTGGAGCCTGCCGTGAAGCAAGGCTTGTGCTGGGGCCTCCGAGGCAGGGATTGGAGCCTGCTGAGGGGTGAGGCCGGTGTCTGGACCTTGGCCCGCCGTGAGGCAAGGCCAGTGATGGGGCCTCTGAGGCCAGTATCATCTTTCATAATGGGGAAACACTGTGCCATTCCCATTGAAATAAAAACAAAGATATCTCTTTCCCTAACAAAGGGTTAAAAATGGAAAGGAAAAGGTAAATCAATCTTTATTTACAGGTGTCTTATACTATTTCTTTAAAATACACAGAAAATAAGTAAAAATTCAAACAGTAAAAAAATTCAGTAAGGTGTCAAGGTATAAAATAAACATACAAATTAGGTGTGATGGCTCAAGTACTAAGGTACTTGGAAGGCTGAAATAGGAGGATCACAGGTTTGAGGGCAGCCTCACCAACTTAGTGACACCTATTTCAAAATATAAAATAAAAATAGGGCTGGGTGCATAGCTCTAAGATAGACTTCCCCTGGATTCAATTCCCAGTACCACAAGAATAGAAAATAACCATATAGAAAGCAAATATAGATATGCACATATGTATTACACATAGAAAGCAAATATAGACACACACATATGCATTATATACACACTGAAATAACAGTTATAAAATATAATGAGTGAGAAAGCTACATTAACAGTAGTAAAAAATAAAATGGCATGCAGGATTCTTACACAAGTTGTAAAACACTTATGAAAGGAAATTTGAATAAATAAAAAAGCATGCTATGCTCTTGAATAGAATGATTCAACATTACATAAATATCAATTTCCACCCAAGTTAAGAAACATTAGTTTGACCATATGAAATTAACTGATATTTGACAATTTTAATGTGCCAAAATGACTCTCTCATTTACCTATATATTTACCTAAGAAAGAAGAAATATGTAATCATTTATTATTTCAAAATAATTTAGAAGGTATTTTGTAAATGGTTGCTTGTGGAGGTAAGAGAAAAAGATATAATAAGGAATGGAAGTGGACCTTTTCTGATTATAGTTTTAAATTTTGACTTTTGAACCATGCACATACATGCCTTACACAAATACAAATCTGAATCAAAAATAAAAAGCAAGAAAGCCAGGTGTGGTGGTGCATACTTGTAATCTCAGCATTGGTGCATGCTTGTAATCCGAGCATTTGGGAGGCTGAGACAGTAGGATTGCAGTTTGCTGACAGCCTCAGTTCATTTGTGATATCCTTTGCAATTCAGTGAGACCCTGTTTCAAAATAAAGAATAAAAAATAGGGATGGGGATACAGCTCGGAGGTTGAATGCCTTTTCATCCTATCCCTAGTATCACAATAAAATAAAATAAAATAAAATAAAATAAAATAAAATAAAATAAAGCAGCCAGGCATACTGGTTCACACCTGTAATCCCAATACTTGGGAGGCTCAGGTTCAAGGCCAGTGCATTAACTTAGCAAAATCCCTGTTTAAAATAAATGTAAAAAGGGCAGGGGCCAGGGGATCTAGCTCAGTGGTAGAATACTTCTGAATTTAGTTTGAAGAAAAGAAGGATGGAAGGAAGTGAAGGAGGGGACAAAAAGGCAGAAACTTAAAACTGAGTATAGATGAAAACAGATAAATGATAAATATAATCTGTGTGAATTTAGTAATAATCATATAAGGGGAAGAGCTGTTTCAAGTCATTTTTGCATAAATATCTGTAGATCTTTAGATGTTGACAAAGCATATGCAGACTTGTATAATAATCAAGTAAAAAGAACCAAAGAAATGTTAAACCTACCTCAGTTATTAAAACAGTGGGAATATTAGTATTACAATATGGGCTGTTCTGTTTATATAATAAGGAAAACAAGAAATTAAATAGTTGACACTTTACAGACCAAAATATAAGATCTTAAAGTAATACAAACATACAATGAAAGAAGAAAATAACACTTTGGTATGAAATTGAATTAGAAAAATATTTTAAACAAGATAGTTCATATTAATAAATACTGGTCCTGTCCCAATGACATTAAAGATAGATAGCACCTTAATCTTTTGTTGGGGGAGTGTGTGGTCTGGTGATAGAACCTTGGGCATTCTACTGTCTCCAAACTACATCCCCAACCCTTCCTAGCTGTGTGTGTGTGTGTGTGTGTGTGTGTGTGTGTGTGTGTGTGTGTGTGTTTATGTGTGTAGTATTTAGGATTAAACTGAGGACATTCTAACTTCTAGCTACACCCTTAGCTCTATTTTATTTTTTACTTGGACAAAAGATCTTGATAAGTTGCTGAAGCCCTAAGTTGCAGAGGCTGACTTGAACCTTCAATCTTCCTCTCAGGTTCTCAAGTACTGCGATTACAGAACGACATGTCATGATGTCCAAAGTACTTTTTTTTGTTCTTGAAACAGGGTCTCCCTAGTTTGCTGAGAAGTCTTGCTATATTACTGAGGCTATGCTTCTCCTGTCTCAGCCTCCCAAGTACTGGGCATACAGGTATCTGCCACCATGCCCAGCTTAGTACCCAAATTTTGATGTATAAAAACCATTTCCCACTACAGTGAACTTACAGGGAGAAAATTGTCGAATCCTTATTTATGGCAACAAATAAAAAGGAACCCTGAATGGTTCTGTGCAAGGAAGGGCTCAAATAATAATGGGGACAAAAAAGAGAATATAGGAACCAGTACAAAAGACACTAGCCAAATAGGAGAAAATTTAAGCACCAGATGAATAGTGACTCTTAATTGATTATAAAACACTGAAACATTTAAATACATGAACTCAAAATGATAAAATATAATTTTATTAAACTTCTCTTTTGAGAGGACCTGTAGTTCATTCAAGCTAAGGACGGAAACTTTTTTTGGAAGTGCTAGGAATCAAACCCAGGGACTTGCACATGTTAGGCCAGCACTCCACCAAGAAGATACATACCCAGCCATGGGAGCTCTTCTTTTAAATAAAAGCCAGACAATTAAATGACAGAATTAGAGTTTCACCAAATATGACAGGTCAATAACAATGTTTATTCACGCAAATGAAAGCCTGTGCATTCCGCGTCTACTTTGGGGAAATACCCCAGCATCTAAGAGCTTATGAACAAGGTTAAATACCATTAAAAGAAGGGCCTGTAGGCCAGGCATGCTGGCACAATCTCATAATCACTGTACTTGAGAGGCTAAGACAGGAGAATCACAGGATTTAGGCTAGTCTTAGCAACTTAATGAGGCACTCGACATCATAGAGAAACCTTGTTTCCAAGTAAAAAATAAAATTAGGCTGGGCATGTATGTTGAGGATAGAAAGCCCAGGGTTCATTTCCACCACCAAAAAAAGTAAAAAAGAAAAAAAAAAGGTCTAGCAAGGCTATGCAGGTTATCAGGGATCTGGTCAAGCCACTAGTGTTAGAAATGGATTTTAAGGGAGTCATAAATAAAGACTCATGAAATCAAAAATGCTTGAGCAAGGCAATTTACTTTTGCTCAGAAGGGTACAAGTATACTGGCTCGAAGTCTCTTCAACCTTTTATGCTTTAAAGCAAAGATCGCTATGCCACTCCCCATTGGCTGGAGCATGACTTCACAGTCTAATCTGATTGGCTAGTTTTCGCTGAGCAGATATTTTAAAAAGGAGAAACAAGAAACCAATACATCTAGGAGTAAAATATATAGATTCTTATACAAAAATTACAAAGTGGATGCCTAGGCTACAATGCCAAAGTGGAAGCTTGCCACTTTCTATGTAATCTTGTAACTCCAAGAGAATAGATTGCATTCCTTATGGTAGTATTCTAGGGAATAAAAGTAAAGTCAGGGGTTAGATAGCAGAACCCTAGGCCTGCAGACTGGGTAATGGAGAACACTGTAAGGCAATGAGAATTTTATCATTTCCAACTCACACAGGCATATCAGCTATCATAATCTGGAACAACTCTAAAGCATGCTGCGAGGGAGTCTGGGGCTCATCAGTATTCATGCTAAACCTCTGATTCTCACTGGAAGATATTCTGGGAAGACCTGATCAAGCTCTTCTTTAGTCTTGAGATCCTATAAATGCTTACCACATATTTATTAATACTTTTTTTCTTTTCTTTCTTCTTTTTTCTTTGAGAAAAGGATGATGAAACACTTTACTACCAAAGAGTAGTCAGTTGACTACCAGATTAGCATCCCCTAGGAGTTGCTAAAATAGAAATTGTGAAAATAGAATAGAAATAAATTAAAATAGAATAATAAAATAAAAATAAAAATAATAGAAATATAAATAGAATAGAAACTAACTCTTAGCAATATCTTGTGTGGAACTTAGCACTTAGTGGAGATGGTGGGATGGGGTAATAAAGTGTGTACTCCACTCTCCTCTCCCTCAAATCCATATCATTTGCTTTGGTACAGATCTCCCACACTTGTGAGGATGTGTGAGAGAAATCAGGATGAAGCTTTGGGTGAGACAGAAGAGGAAAATATGACAAAACAAGAACAATTATCCTGATGACAGATAATGAAAGCTACACATATATAGCTGAAAATCATTGCTACAGCAGAGAAAGAGTTGTTTCCTTCCATCCTTAATTGAAGTTGTAGTTATAGCTGCTTATATTCCAAAACCATAATCTAAAAGATTGATATGGGCACCCAAAATTTCAAGATTTAAGATGATGCCACAAGGATGACATTGGGCAAACTCTGTGCCTGTCTCATCTTGAAGTGAAGAATAATGATAGTGCCCACCTATCATTCATAAACATATCAAAGTTAATTACTAAGCCAAACATGAGAAAGAGGGGAGCATACATGCCTCTACCATCTTGTACTCCATTAAAATGTATGACTACAATGCACCAATAAAAAAAGTTTAGAAAAGGCCGGGCGTGGTGGCGCATGCTTGTAATCCCCGCGCTTGGGAGGCAGAGACAGGAGGATCGCGCAGGTTCGAAGCCAGCCGTGCGCGCTGGCTTAGGAGACCCTTTTTCAAAATAAAAATGTAAAAATAGGTCTGGGAGTGTAGCCTGGAGGTAGAAGGGCTTCCAGGAACCCCAGTACCACCAAAAAATAAAGTTTAAAAAAATGTTAACCACAATTTCATTCACTTACACCATAGGGAACATCTCCAGGTTGTTTCCTTAAGTGAACTAAGATCATTTAGCTCTAATGGTTATGCCTATTGATGAAAATATCATTAAAACAATACAAGACAAGAATGAGGAAAATAATAAATATGATAAGAGAGGACATGGGATAGATAAAAGAGAGCAAATTACAGTATGGTGTGGCAAACAAATCCATGATATTTAAAAATTACACAGACCCAGGTGACAAGACCTATGTGAGCTACTAAGTACCTTCATACTTCTGAGCTTCTGTTTCCCCCTTTCTAAAGTAGAAAAATACTATCCACTTCACAGAGATTTAGAGAGAGTTCCAGAAAATAAACTATATAAAGTATCTGTATAAAGCCCAGCAGACATAGCTACTTAATACATGGTAATGTTTTGTTGGTGTTGAGGATTGAACCTAGAAGCATTCTACCTCCAAGCTACACCCCCAGCCCTATTTTATTTTTATTTGGAAGCAGGATCTTGCTAAATTTCTGAGGGCCTTGCTAAGTGACTAGCTTCTAACCTGCAATATATCTTTCTCAATCTCCCAAATCCTGGGATTACAGGCATGAGCCACCATGCTCAGCTTAGCTATTTTTTGTTTCTTTTAAGAACTTATTACAACATGCCAACATCAGATTTTTGTTATAATACGGATTGAAGTCAAGGTCATTCTACCATTGAACTGAACCCCCACCCATATTTTATTTTTTATTTTGAAATACAGTCTCACTATGTTGCTGAGGTTCTTGCTAATTTGCTGAGACTGGCCTTGAATTTATAATCCTCCTGTCTCTGCCTTTCAAATACTGGGATTACAGGTGTGTACTACCATGCCTTGACAATATTGGATTTTTTTTTCTATTTTTGTAACATTTTATGTAACTCATAAAACAGTGCTTGTATAAAAAATTCACACAAAGTTGCTAGAGAGCATACAATTTCAAAAATGTCCTGGGCTTTTGTTACATTCAGTTTTCTAAGGATGCACTCAAATCAATGGTAGAATGTAGACATTATGCGGTATTTCATTATCTTTGGTAAAACTATTCTCATTATCTGTCTTCTCACAGTATTAACTCTGATATCCACTTTGTGCAGGGTCTGCTCTCACTAGGATGTCAGAAAAACATTAAGGCTGGATCTACAAGAGGCAAGTATTTCCAAACAGCAAAACATCCCCTGGGCCCCCTCCCTATCTGCATGGCTCAAGGACCTCTGACTGCGAGTCTCAAGACCCCCTCACAAGCAAGAAGATTTTTACATGAAGCAATAGAAGTACAAATACTTATTTTTTCAGAACCTAATGTGTTCCATAATAGTCTGTTAGCATCCCTCATCTTTCTTCCCCTCCTGTCTAAATTCTTTGGCTTTGGGGTTTTATTTTTTTCCTTGTATCTCAAGGACTAAAGAATTAGCACAGACACATTCTGATGTTAAGTAAAATAGTAGGTCACAGTAGGTGGTAGTGGTCATGGTTTTCTCTGTTAGTAAATTGTTAAAGAATGTCAGAAGATAGTCATGAATGTACTAACTGTTGCCATCCTGCTTCAGTTCACACAGCCGTGTCTACGTGATGACAAACATTTGACAGGGAATAAAGTGGTGTCTAGTGTCAGTAGCGCTAGTGTGCCCCTCCCCCTTCAGTGTTGGCCCCAAACCAAGAGGAAAGGGGCGTGTCAGCAGCAATCATCTACCAGCCAATGGGATCTACTTTGTGGTGACTGGTCTGACTGTGTATAAGGTAAGAGTCACTGGCCTGACCACTCCGTGGGACAGACACTTGGGTTCCTGTACAGACAATATCAGATTTTTAAGGAGCTAAAACTTGTAGATCTGCACTCATAGCAACAAGGTATAGAGATTATGCCTAAACTTAGTGCATTTATTTAATGAAAAATATACTTGCCAAAGTAATATTTCAATCACATTTTCATGCTATCTGTTTCTTATTTACAAAGCAAGTGAGGGGATGAAATACAAATCTCCACTTGAAGAACTTCTAGTCAGCTAAAAAAAAACCAGCATAATTACAAACCTGAGAAAAATTACATTTGTACATAACCAAACACAAAAGAAATCCTTTCTGAAAAAAAGGCTTAAAATCAAGGATGGAAAAGGGAACTCAGCTTGACTTCTAAGCTTAGCATGTACACATGTGCACTGCTGTTCTTTGTCACTTCAGAAAATACTAATGGCTAAAAACTTAGAATAAGCGATAAATATGATAAGCACTATGTAAATATTTTATATTTTTATACTTATCAGCTTATTTAATGCTATAACAAATATACTGGGGTCTTTATATATCAATTTTCCAGATGAAGATACTAAGGCACAGAGATGTAAAGTAATTTGTCCCATGTCACAAAGCTAGTAAGAGATAAACTGGGATTCATTACCACGCATTCTGTCCCAGAGTCTAAGTCTCAGACAAAACCATACCATATCAGATGTTGATGCCATTCCCCATCACAAAGCTAAGACTACCTGCATAAATACCTAAATGGAGATTAACTTAACTAAAAAAATAATGAAAAGATGAGGGGGTGTTTTTCCTGTCAAATATAAAGTGTTAACATAAAGACAGTATTGGGAAGATATTGGTTCCAAATTTACTGTGTAGAATGGTTTGCATCTGTTAAATTTCCTCTCTGTTTTCATATGGAGAACTCATAGAATTTACAGATATGCTATTCTGTACTGCTCCTCAGGCCTTGAATAGTAGCTCTCAGGCTCACTGAGCCAGCTGCAAAGTGTAGCTAATCAATTACAGTAGCCAGAAATAGTATATATTCATGAGTATAGCAGTGCCCTTTAACCCACAGAGCAAGACCATTTGCAGAGGATAGAAAACCAAACCTTGCAGTTCAACCTCAACTTTCACCCTGCTTTTCCAACTTCGGCAGCCCCTGAGAAGTAATTTTCAGCTTAGTCTCTCACTGATAGTTATCTGCGTCACAAAACTATTACCCACTATGTGCCTTCCTACTTAACTCAATGTGTTCTGAGTCTGATAACCAAGACGGCTGCAGAGTCACTCAGGACTAGAGTTAATAGAGAGATTCAATTGCATTTCACCCCAGAGGGGGCTGCTTATAGGTCAGTACTGAGATAATCATCCAAGCAGCTTATGCCTCCACCACCCCTGCTGCTGCTGGTCATTTTATAAACTGGGAAAATTCAGACACGTTTATTGACAAACAAAAGTGACAACTGAAATGCTAGGAAAATCACCTTCTTATTTTCTTAATCAAGATTGGACGCAGTGACTAACATTTCCCTAGACGATTTTGTTTTTCTAATTTCTCCTTCCAAATATTTAATGTTATTTATGAAGCTGAGAAAAATGTTAAGTCAACAACAGCTTCCCCAGCCTGAGACAGGCCTAGCTTGAGTTGCAATAGAAAACACCAGTGATACTAAGGCCTAATTGATTAAGAGTATATTTAAAAACACAAATGTAACATGTTTTATATACTTTAAAGTCTTAAATTTATCTCTTGCTAAGCAAAAATGTATTTCTAGAACAATTATATAAACAAAAGCAATACTATTGCAGATATTGTAGTTTATACAGAATATATCTTTATCAAATACATGTCAGATATGTTATACATTAAAGATTCAAGTAAATAAGATATGACTCTGTCATACTTGGTCTCAACTGTCACCTACATAATTTCCATTGCCTGACCTTCAATATCACCTAGGATTGGAGAGTCTACACAAAAGGGTCACTTTTCCAGGGGAGTTGTATCCCTCAAGGAGGAGGAAAGATGTCAAGGTAATTTCCTTCTCTTTATCCTGTCTTTGTTCAAGAGAAGGAGAAATAAAAGAA
Source organism: Muscardinus avellanarius (assembly GCF_963383645.1). Lineage (NCBI taxonomy): Eukaryota > Metazoa > Chordata > Mammalia > Rodentia > Gliridae > Muscardinus > Muscardinus avellanarius. Next base: position 36,800,066 of record NC_137792.1, read on the forward strand.
CAGAATGCTTTGCATTCCACTAAGAAGCCAAAACATCAGGAAAAACAAGTTTGGATAAAACCTTATTATTAAATATTTTTTATTTTTATTTTATTTTTTATTTTGAAACAGAATCTCAATTGCAGTGGGACTCATTAAGTTGCTGAGGCTGCCCTCGAAACTGCTATCCTACTCTTTCAGTCTCCCAAGTACTAGGATTACAGGCGTGTGCCTGGCTTGAGAATTTTCAAAAATAGTTTCCATGCTTTTAATATATTTAATCTTT